>NC_133666.1:182843121-184043121 GCF_037893015.1 Macrotis lagotis
GGTTAAGTGGCTTGCCCAAGGCCACACAGCTAGGTAATTATTAAGTGTCTGAGAACGGATTTGAACCCAGGTACTCCTGACTCCAAGGCCGGTGCTTTATCCACTATGCCACCTAGCCACCCCCTCTCTTTTTTATTGAGGGAAGTGTTTAAAGATATAAATTGTCCCATAAGGACTGGTTTTATTGAATTCCAAATGTTTTGCTGCAATGTCACATTAGTGACACTTTCTTTGATGAATTATCTGTTTTCTCTTATTTGTTCTTTGATCCACATATTTTTTTAATAATTATATTGCTAAGTCTCTCTTTTTAGTTTGATTTTTTTTCAGATTTCTTTTATGATCATATGGTCAATAAAGGAAATATTTGTAATTTTTGTTTTCTTTCATGTATAACATTCCCCCCCCAGCATATGATCAATTTTGTGATGCTACCACAAAAGGTAAGAAATATGCAAATTTCTTTTTGTAATTCTTAAACTTTTCTAAAATTATATTTAAGCCCTTAAATTCTTTATTACTTTCCTTTTTTTAAATCAAATTTATCTTGGTATGAAAGAAACATAGTGAAGGCTCAAAGTATTAAAATTTTCTGTCTGTTTCTCTCTGTAATTTGAGTAACTTATGATTTTATTCCCATTGCCAATTATTTATTAATCTCTACCAATTTCTTCACTGTCCTCCTTGTTTATAAACTCTTCTTTAGGTACTCCCCAGCTATGTGAAAATCTAAGTTCTAATTTCCTTATTCATTTTTTTCTTAATATATTTCTTGTTTGTTTTCTTTCCTCTTTTAAAACCAACAAAAAGGACAAGACTACCTTGAAGCCATTACTTTACTTTACTTTCTCTGTAAATCTTGAAGATTAAACATTCTAAAGAAATAATTGTTCCATCTGTACCAATTAGATCTTCTAGTTATTCAAATTATTTTTCTGATATTTCTATTTTCTACTAGATTAGCATTTGAAAGATTCCTCTAAACATTTATCTTTTCATCAGGAATGTTTGAAAGTCCTCTCTTTTTTTTGAAGCCTGTAATCCCCCTATAGAATTATGATCAAATTTTTGCATAAATAATTTTTGGTAGTAAGTATAACAGTGGCCACTATTGGGATCAGTGAACTGGTATGTACTTTCTCCTTCAAAATGGTCCCCACTGCTCTGGATGTAGGTAGATGTGAATTCAAGTACAGTTGTGGGGAATCTCACTAACAGAAGTCATGCTCTTTTTGCTAATTTCTTTGACACTTTAAAAGTCTACTCCCAGAATCTTATGCAAAATTACTTAAAGTTTAAGTTTTGGTTTAAAATTTAAGATCTCTCCAAAGAGAAAGAGTAGACAATAATATAATGCACAATATAGATAGGTGTAAGGGAGTGATTTATTTCCTATATCAAAAATGCTTTAAAATACTTTTAATATGAATTCATAAAAATTTAAAATATGAAATAGTAACATAAAAACAACTACTGTTCTCTCTCTAGGACTGAGAATTGAACATCTAAACATTAAAGGCTTTGAGAGACTTCGAGGTAGTCATTTTGTACTTCACCTCAACTCTTCATTATTGGAATAATGCTTTCAAAATTCATGTCTTCTGGCAAGCCCAGACCAAAGATTAGCTTTACCATCTAGCATGGGTTATCCTTGCCTCCAACAAGTATCATAGTAGATGAAGAAAAAGCATCTCCAGCACCAACTTAGGACCTTGTCATACCAGCCCTCTCAAACTTACTAGATGAACTCCAAGGCTAGGCACATTCATTGCAGGATAATTATTCAGTGATTTATACTTATGACAGAATTGCAAAGCAAAAGACACAACTAGGGCTTTGAAATTCAATCTGTCCCCCCTAGGCAAGACATGTGCAGACAGAAGCTATATGGTTGGGATCAAGGGAGGGCACAAGTCCCTTTTAAGAAGAGATTTGAATAGTCTTAATATTATCCTCAGATAGAAATAGAATAAAAGACAGTGGACAGGTCATTCAATTTGAAGTCTTCCTGCTACCACTTTTAGTAGCTACAAATAATTAGATTAACCAGAAACCCTCTGAAGTTTTTACATGGAGATGATCAGAGTAGAAGAAAACTTTGATTCTTAGAGCTGATTCAGAAAGTTGAAATCCTCTGCTATTTGAAGAAATTACTGGGAAAAGGCTATTTCTAACTCTAGCTTGAAGAGAGGGACTCTAGTTTTAGAGAGTGAAAATCCCTAAAAAGGTTTCTGTCTTGTCTTTTACTGTGCCTAAAGTTCCAGAAAAGAAGACTCCTTAAAGGTAGACAGAACCATTGAATAGGTTTGGAGTTTCAAGACTTAAAGGAACTACATTATCTCAGCTACAGCTTAGATACCTTATGTTACAACTCAAAACTCTGTTTTGAATCATTATCATTTTGTCTTCACTTAGAAAATATTTCAAAACTGTGCTAATTATGTCATCCTGGCTTCTTGAATCAAATGGGAATCACACTGGAGAAGAGTCAGAATTTATCACTATATGCACTAGATATTACATACATAAATGCATGCACACAAACACACACACACACACACACACACACACAACACACTCACACAACATAACGACCCACAATATGGCCACCCCTCTGGGGAACCACTTTAACCTGGACTGTTTGAATGAGTACATGATGGATGAGAAGGTCAAATCCACCCTAAAAAGAAAAAGCCTGGAGTGGTCAAAGATGGTTCCCTGTCACACCTGTGCTTCACTGTTAAGTGACCATGATGGCATGCTGTATTAACATCATTATAATATTTTTCATGATAATGTTTGGTGTTCATCATGTTCAGAGACTCCTGACTTGTTACTAGTAGAAATTATTCATGATACATAGGTGCAAATTTTGTTTATTTCTATAGAAGATTTTGACTCCTATTTGTTTAGCCCTGAACCATATTTTTCTGACATATTTTTGTGATATTCCCTTGGGCCCACCTTCACATTGAAGTTATTAATTCTATGAAATATGCTGATTTGTTTAAGTGTATCTTCACCAGTTTTTCACAGGATTTTCCATCTTTACCCTTTGCAACAGATGCTTGTACATAAGCTATAATTATCTTCATGACGGTCTTTTTTGCTTTTGCTCATCAGGCACAGAATGTCTCATAAAATCATATTTCATAATGTCTCTGGGCACATAATGAAATTGTCTCATTTATTTGCCAAGAACATGTGAAGCATCCTTCTATTTAACTGTGACTCCTTTATGTCTTATTGTTTCATTTATCCTGAAAAAGTCAATATTGTTATGATACAGTTCCTATAGCAATAATATATCAGCTCTTAGTCTTTGGACCAAGTTCTCATATTTAGAATACCAGCAGATATATTAATATTTATGGATAAACTGAAAGTCATCTGATTCTTGGCACCCTCTGTCTCCTTTTCTGTTACTCTACCATCATCACTGATACAGCTAAAGAGGGTTACAGGGAAGTGAGAGTCATTTTTTGTAATTTACTGAAGTTTTCTTTGTTTTATTGCTTTTAATATCTTGAAATTCACATTTAAACTATTGATATTGTGCTTCCTTAAATATAGCAAATAAATTAGTGCTTAGGTAGTGAACTCAGTTTTGTTAGAACCATCACTCGAGGCATTTCCAGATGAGTAGAATCCTATTTTCACTCTACTTGTATAAGCTTTGAGTAGTCAGGATCAATAAGAATTCCAGAGGAATTCATATGGACCCTAGATCTAGAGCATCAAAGATTATCTTGTCTAATCCTTTCATTTAACAGTTGAAAAAAGTGAGGCCCAGGAAGGTTATGTGTCTGGCCCAAGATAGTAGTAAATATCACTTTACTATCAAGAGGTTGTAAATAATAGATTTAAACTCAGATCCTCTGATTCAGAATGCAGTACACTTTTCTATCTACCACTTCCAATCTCTATCTTTTCATCAAAAAAGGTACAAATGTGAGAAGCTTATATGCAACATAGGGTTAAAATGACTGGAGCCTGCTTGATGATTCTTATTCTATTTTCTAAAAATAATGTCTAAATCTCCCACATTTGCTTTTCCTTCCTCTTACTTATTTTTGTTTTCTAATTGATTTTGATGTAATCTTGCCTTCTAAAGTACATCCCCCAAATTGCTATTGTCTTTTCCTTCAACTTTATTTTAGCCCTTCTCCCAGTTTGAAATTTGAATGTTCTTCCATTAATTTTTGCCATAGTATCTCTATGTATCATATATATATATATATATATATATATATATATATATATATATATATATATATGTTCAATTTTCCTTATAATGAAATGAGGACTGTATTGAAAGTGCTTACACTAGTACTCTTATTCTCTACCATAACTATGTATTCTTAAGTAAGATCCTTTGATATCTATCATCTTTAGGAATTCTTTTCCCCATGTATAGTCTTAGTTCACTAACTGATGAGGCATTTTAAAAAGTTCTCTCTCTTATTTTTTTAGTAAGTCTGCTTTTGAAAGTTAAATAATGACTCATTTGTATGACTTTTCATTATGTCCCTCCAACAGTAGATTAGAGGGAGGAGTTGGAATCCCAGTCTTGCCCTAGAAAAGATGTAGTTTTCCTGGGTGATTCCCAGAGCTGTCTTACTTCATCAAGCTGTGAGCAATATGACACATGAAAATGTAAGGACAATGTTAAAAATAGATGTTCATGGGAAACAATATTAGATCAGTGAAATATAGTCTTTAGCAGCTTAAAAGAAGATGATTAGTAATAATTAGGAATGGATGCCAGCTGAGGAAGGTAACTAAATATCTCCAGTTTCTTAATACTGCTTTTTCTCTCAGCATTCTAGCCACCAGAACAATCAGCAGTGAATAAAAACAAACAAAAAAATCATAGTTCTATATGTCTTTACTTGTCTCTTCTGAAATGACCTCTCATTGTTCCCAGGAAGGCTTGAATTTGAAAATGGGAATTTCATATGTTGCTGCCATCAATTACCTGCCCCAATACAGAAAGTCCCTGCCAATCCCCTCTTCTACTGTCCTTTTACTATCTCTTCAAAAACATCCATTGCAAGATGGAATAACACCCTTCAAAACTGATTTCTTATTAGCTTCCTTTCTTCTCAGGTGAGAAAGAAATTTAATTCACAGAATATTAGGCCAGATCAAATCTTGGTCATGATCGATTGGAGATGGAATGAAAAGCACTGGATCATCTCTAAAGTCCCATCTAGACATGTGAGGTGCAGAATTCAAATGATTGTAGGGTTAGAAGAAACCACAGATTCACTATTCAGACCCTTCATTAAATCCATGATTCTTTTACTCTCATACATGCATCAAAGCTTACATATTTTTTTTATTTTTCATTTTTCCATAACACATTTCCCAAATCTGATATGTATTTATGAGCCACTCCAAAGATAATAACAAGGAACTTGGAAAGATATCCTATTTCAAACTACTTATATCCTTAATCATTAAGCATGATAGCTGTTGGTTATATGATCTCTTTTCTGAAAAAGAAGACCATGGTTTATATCATCAAAAATTTTCTTTAATCTGAACTACTCAAATGTTTTTCACCTATTTTCTTCCTTTGATATGTTCTAAGATTTAGCTTAATTCAATAAACAAATAGACATTGTCATCTGTTAGTGAAATCCCATGGTTTTGTGAAAATAGCATTTGATTTTGAGAAGATCTTGTTTGAATCTTACTTTTGTAACTTACTATTCATGTGATTTTAGGTAAGTCACTCTCTGAGTCTCAGATTGCTTATCTATAAAATGAGAGAGGTAGTTAAATGATATCTGGGTTGACATCGATTTTATGAACATTTTTCCCCTATACATTATATGGCAACATTCTCACCAACCTTTGCAGAAAGATTTCAGGAAAAAAATCTTATTGTTAATTCTGTCTAGTTTCATTCTGCTGGTTATTTCACCTTTCTGCCAAAAACCATTGAAAGTTTCTGTCAGAGGTTTGTTCAAGCAATCCTTTAAGAGTATCTGCGAACCTAGCTGCTTCTTTGTTTTCATTCTTGATCATTCTGCTCAATCTTAACATCCTTAAGCTGTGTCTCCCCATTCAATATTCCATCAGAATTCTGACCCTGACCTACTCCCTTGCCTGTCACTTCTACTTTGTTCTTTCTGCTAAAATAGTACAGCTTTGTGGTGGTCCTATTTGATAGTGACCACTATTCTCTCTGAGATAGCCATATTTTTGTCGTGTGACTTCCTAAACCTGATACTTGCTGTGTGATCTTCAACAAGTTACTAACTTGAGACTATTTTTCTCATCTGAAAAATGATGAGTTTGGACATATTTCTAGATTATTCAATTCAAAAAATATTTATTTAAGCATATACTATGTGCAAAACATTGAATGAAATGGAAATATATTTTACTCTTTTAAAAAAATTTTATTGATCCCTTTTTAATATTCATATCATATTTACAATTTGCATTTTTTTACAATGGCATTTCTACTGTCATTTCTGAAAGAACTTTCTCTTTAACAAAGGAAAACATTTAATCAAAAAATAGACTGAATGACTAAGGCAGGTAATGAATTTCAAGTGTTGTTCTTTTAATCCCTTACATCTCACCTGAAAGGAAAGAGGTATATATGTCATTAGGAGAACCAAAATTTTAATAAATGTTTTCTCTACCTTCAAAGAGCTCATAGTCTAGTAAAGGGAAATGAAATTTCTGCTTCTGTCTTCTCATTGTGACCCATCCCCTTTATAATTCCCTCTAATGGAGGGAAACTCTCTAGTCTACCAGTAGAGACAGTCTGCCCTTATTCTTTTCTACTGCAAAGACCAATTGTCCTCAAAAAGAAGAAAGATAAGTCAAAGCCTCCAGAGAGAATGAAATGAGTTTAGGATGATGGTTGAACAATCATAGGGGTAGAATCCTCACCTCAAACTCTGCTGCCAGGAAGAGCTGCTGTCAAAGCCCAAATCTGGGACACAGTTGGGCCAGAACAATACAGTTCAGCATATTACAGAAGGGCATAGAGGGTCCTTGCCAGTATTTGACCTAACCAAACACCAGGCTTACACCATGGTGAAGCACTGGCTAAAGGGATTACATGACCACATAGAGGCTGCCATGCATCATCATGCAATAAGAGTAACCTAAGGCATGATAGAGAGGTGCTCAACAATGAAGATCACATTTTTTCTTGGAAATGGATTACTGTTTATTTAAATTTCAACTCTTGACTCCACTATGATTGAGCTTCTCTTTGAAACTGACCTCAAAGATATTTTCTTTTTTTAGAAAGATTTTTATTTATTTTGAGTTTTACTATTTTCCCCCATTCTTGCTCTCCTCCCCCCACCCCCCAAAGAAGGCATTCTGTTAGTCTTTACATTGTTTCCATGGTATACACTGATCTCAGTTGAATATGATGAGAGAGAAATCATATCCTTAAGGAAGAAAAATAAAGTATAAGAAATAGAAAAATTACATAATAAGATAATGTGTTTTTTTTCTAAATTGAAAGTAATAGTCTTTGGTCTTTGTTCAAACTCCACAATTCTTTTTTCTGGATACAGATGATATTCTCCATTTCAGACAGCCCCAAATTGACCCTGATTGTTGCACTGATGGAATGAGCAAGTCCATCAAGGTTGATCATCACTCCCATGTTGTTTTTAGGGTGTACAGTGTTTTTCGGGTTCTGCTCCTCTCACTCAGCATAAGTTCATGCAAATTCTTCCAGGCTTCCCTGAATTCCTATCCCTCCTGGTTTCTAAGTAGAACAATAGTGTTCCATGATATACATATACCACAGTTTGTTAAGCCATTCCCCAATTGAAGGACATTCACTTAATTTCCAATTCTTTGCCACCACAAACAGGGCTGCTATGAATCCATCAAAGATATTTTTAATCAAATTGTTCAAGCAGCAGTACAATTCCCAAGTCAATGCAATTACCCTGGGCAGTGTCCAACCTGGGCAAGAGTTGGGTCTGAGGAATAAAAGGTTTATTGCATCAGTCTTTGAAACAATAAGGTACCCTATATATCTGGGCCTTAAATCTCTCCTATTTGATCTGAATTTCTTACCATTCTCTCCCCAATAGTCTCAACCCAAAAAGATGACCTTTCAGTAGCACCATCACTAAGCAGAGGGAGTGTAGTAGACCCAAAAGCCTAGAAAGCCATTCCTGGTTGGCTTTGGGGATCTGTAACTCACTTTCTTAGAGTGTTAGGAGTGTTTCTGTGTTCTAATTCAACACTCCCTATTACTCCTATATATCCTTTTTCCTCTACACAACATTAATTAGCATCTGGGATATTTCTGTGACCTTTGAGAAGGTCATCTGGTCTTTAACACCTTGTTCTCACTCATCCAGGACTCCAGGCTTCTATGGACTACTTTTTTTGCTCTGCACCCCTGAGCCTCTCCATCAATAATCCCCTAGACCTTCCCAATAGATCCTACTAATAAAACTCTTTGGTAAAATGTAAAAACAAATAGGCAGATAGGAAGACAGATAAGTAAATGAATAAGTAAATAAATGACCAACTAAAGGGCAATGAAACATTCACATGTAACTAAGATAAAATAAAAATGATATATGCATTAAAAAGTGGCACAGAAAGTACAAGGTCAGGTTCAAAGAAAAAAAATTGTCACCACTGGGAGCACTCAGGGCAGAATTTCTTATGTCCAAATGTTGTTCTTCCCTAAGAAACTGTAGGTTGTTTTTCATAATCCATTCATATTCCATTCTCCTAATTTTCCATTGCAGTTGACTAATTTTTACTAATTCATTGAGTCCTCGACCCTCTTTTTAAATTTTCTTTTGTTATCACTCTTTATTTTCACTTTTTTACATCTCCTATTTTTTTCTTATGTCATACTATTCCTGCCTCCTGTGTCTATATGGAACTTATTCTGGGGCTTAATAATTGACCTGTTGTACCCTCTTTTCTTCATCCATTAATCTTTCTTATTGCTCTAGCTCTGAATACTTTCTTCTACTTATACAAAGAAAGATGAGTTTTGTTTTTGCTTTGATAGATCTGTCATCTCTTCTATCATCAACAAGGGTTCTCCCTGCTATTTTCTTGCCATTCCTCTTGTTTTCATTTTGCAATAATATCTGTTTCCTCACCTTTCCCCTCAATGCAACCTGAAATTGATCTTTGCCTTCATCACTATCTGTTTCTTCCTTCCTTCCTGTAGTTTTTGCTTACTACCCCAACCCACCCCCTTCTCCTAGAAGGCCAGATGGTTCAACTACATCTATCCAGTTGTAGTAAAATATTTCCACCTCATATTTTTCATGTTTCCCTTTATTGTGTGTTGTGCAAATTTTCCCCTGATGTACTGTTTTCTTTTAATTATGACATACGCCTGGATTTTTGTGCATAGAAATCTCTTTCCTCATCACAGACATTATATAAAATATGTATGTGGGGGTGATATTGTCCCTATTTATCCTTAAGGGAAAAGGGTAGCATCATGATGATGTTTTGAATGAAGAAACAGCATTTTCTAGTAGGGTGACCATTAGTAAGTCATTTCACCAATTAGAAGGGTCTTGTATACTTCTCTATAATTGTAAAGTGCAGAACAGTTACCAAACTATATTTGTAAAGGGAATTTCTTTAATAAAGGGAGCAATCTATACTAAAGAAGTTTTAGATTTTCCTCTAATAACAATTACAATATTTTATGACTCTTCTTCCCCTATACCCCTGGATATTTCCTAAGAGAACTAAAATATGTTTCATGTTTCTCAAAGGACCCTTGGTTCCCTTGCAAGGACAGACTCAGGCTAACATGCTTAATTTTGGTTTTGATAAATAAAAAAGGAAAATTTCCTATATGAAATCTCAAATCAATTGAATGAAACTCTTCCATGCACACTATTTCTATCCACAAATGTATAGCATATTGCCTAGAATCTCATATCACTGTACTAAGCACAGTGCCTACATCAATGAGATAAATCTTTTTTGTTGAAATTTCTGTTGAAAGTATAGCTTCAGCTTCTCTGGCGAGAAAACTGGTCCCATGTCTCTGAAACAGATCCAGCATCTCCAGTGCAAGTATGATCTGAGTTATGCTACCTTGCTGTCCATCTGCTACTTGGCTCACTAAGGGTTTAGAATATGGAAAAATATATCTTCTCTTGAGTCCTCCAAAAAACAAAGTAATAGTTAAGAAAGACTTTTAGATTTAGTCCCTCTTTAATCAAAGATCATCTTCAGCAAGGGAGTAGTATTGACCCTTCCCCATTATCCTAGGATTGAATAAAAATTGGTTTCCTCTTCATTTGTATTTTGACCCAAATCTTTCCTATATGAATCATAGTTGGACCCACTTATCCAGCTACAATTGGAAATACAGAGATTAAATTGAATCTATTTCCTTGAAACTCTCATGCTCCTGCTTTCTTACTCTGATCGTGACTCCTTTCAATGAACTCAGAGGTGCCTGATTACCCTCTGGATGTACTTTTTTCTAGACAAATGGAGTTAAGTGATGTCCAGGTTTGCACACCTGTTAAATGTCGAAGGCAAAAAATGAATTCAAGGTCCTCTTGACTCCTGGGTCAAGGTTCTAATCTAATATTATTCCACCTTGCTTCTTCTAAATATACTTTTAAAAGCTTCCCTGAGGTACCACCCCACACCTCTCAGATTGGCCAATATGACCAGGAAGGATAATGATCATTGTTAGAAGGGATGTGGGAAATCTGGGACACTACTACACTGTTGGTGGAGCTGTGAACTCATCCAACCCTTCTGGAGAGCTATTTGGAACTATGCCCAAAGGGCAACAAAAATGTGCATACCGTTTGACCCAGCAATACCACTACTGGGTCTATACACTGAAGAGATGAGGAAAAAGGGTAAAGACATTACTTGTACAAAAATATTTATAGCAGCCCTGTTTGTGGTGGCAAAGAATTGGAAATCAAGTAAATGTCCTTCAATTGGGGAATGGCTTAGCAAACTGTGGTATGTGTATGTCATCGAACACTATTGTTCTATTAGAAACCAGGAGGGACGGGATTTCAGGGAAGCCTGGAGGGATTTGCATGAACTGATGCTGAGTGAGATGAGCAGAACCAGAAAAACACTGTACACCCTAACAGCAACATGGGAGTGATGTTCAACCTTGAAGGATTTGTTCATTCCATCAGTGCAACAATCAGGAACAATATTGGGCTGTCTGCAAAGGAGAGTGCCATCTGTATCCAGATAAGGAGCTGTGGAATTTGAACAAAGTGCAAGGACTATTCTCTTTAATTTAGGGGAAAAAAAACCAGATATCTTACTGTCTGATCTTGTTACCTCTGAGACTTCTCTTCTCTTCTTTAAGGATATGATTTCTCTCTCATCACACCCAAGTTGGATCAAGGTACAACATGGAAACAAAGTAAAAGACTGACAGAGTGCCTTCCATGGGGGCAGGGAGGGAAGCAAGATTGGGGGTAAAATTGTAAAACTCAAATAATACCTTTAATAAAAATAAATTTTAAAAATAAATAAATAAATATACTTTTAAAACTGGTAGACTGTCTTCTCTCGACAAATGGCTTCTGGACTTCTGGCCAAGATGGCAGAGAGAAGACAGGCACAGTTCTAAAGTCTTCTGATCTCTTCCCCATCTATCACATGAAACAAATCTCTTAAAAGAAATCCGAACCACAAAACCCAGAAAGAAAAGCCAGGAGAAGGAACATCTACCTCAGGATTTGTCTCCCGCAGCAGCCTTGGCTGAGTACTGGCAGGCGAGTCTGGGCTCAGAGGGAGGATCGGCCCTGGATCAACCAGATTAACAGCTGAATTGGAACCGGGATTCTGAGGGCACAAGAGCCGGACCTGCTGGATCAGCAGTGGGCTGGACGAAAGGGGCTTGGGTCTGTGGGGAAGCAGAGGCCCTGGTATTGGTGCTGTCCCCCTGGAGCTTGGGGAAGGGGCTGCAGGTAGAGGTCTGGTGCAGGAGAGCTGCGGACACCATTGTTGGGCTCCTCCGGTCTGAGAAACTCTGAGCCCATGCTTCCATTGCACTGAGGCCTCCTCCAAAACAAACAATTGCAAACTACTTCTGCCTCAGGCCCAGGTGTGTGAGCAAAACAACCAGCCCAGCTGAGGAATGACCTCAGGCCAGGGTAAAGCCTACCACTGATTGAAGGCAAAAGAGTTCAATAGCTCCAATTCCTTCCCTCAAGCAAAGGGAGAAGGCCTCTCAACAAAGGTCACAGACACTCCAGAGAAAGCAACCAGCACCTCCTACTGGCCAGCCAGAGAAACTGCACTCAGTAAAGTCTTTGGTGATCCCAAGCCCAGGTGAACCAGCCCCGCCCCCAACTCAAGGTCTTAGCATAATGAAGAAGGGTCAGTGGAAATGTGGATCCATAGAAAAATTCCTGGAATGGAAAGACCCCAACTCAGAGAGACCTGGAACCTCTGAGGAGAATACAATCTGGTCTCCAGCACAGAAAGACTTCCTTGAAGAAATAAGGAAGGAGCTTAAAAATTTGGGAGAGAGAATTAATGCCTTGCAACAAGAAAATAAACCCTTAGAAAGTACAATTGGACAAACACAAAAGGAGAATAAATCTCTCAGATTCTCAAATGAGCAAATGCAAAAAGAAATTAATTCTCTCAAAACCTCAATTGGTCAAATGGAAAGCTCTTTCAAAAGTAGAATTGTCCAATTGGAAAAGGAGTTGCAAAAGGTTAATGAAGAAAACTCCTCCCCCCAAAAAAGAATGGAGTCTACAGAAACTAATGACTCCATGAGACAGCAAGAGTCAGTTAAACAAAATCAAAAAAATAGAAAAAATAGAAGCAAATGTAAAATACCTCATCAACAAAACCACTGACCTCAAGAATAGATCGAGTAGGGGCAACCTGAAAATTATAGGACTTCCTGAAAACATGGAAGAGAAAAAAAGCCTGGACTTAATATTACAGGATCTAGTGATGGAAAACTGCCCTGATATCATGGAATTGGAGGGCAAAGTAGTTCTTGAAAGAGTACATTGATCCCCACAAGAAAAAGATCCTAAAATGAAAACACCAAGGAATGTTGTGGCCAAACTCCAGAGCTATCAGATAAAAGAGAAAATCCTGCAAGCAGCCAGAAAGAAACAATTTAAATATCAA
The DNA here is from genome assembly GCF_037893015.1 of Macrotis lagotis. Lineage (NCBI taxonomy): Eukaryota > Metazoa > Chordata > Mammalia > Peramelemorphia > Peramelidae > Macrotis > Macrotis lagotis. The sequence continues at coordinate 182,856,259 of NC_133666.1, forward strand.
GGAGCCACAGTAAGGATCACGCAGGACCTGGCTGCATCAACTTTAAGGGATTGAAGGGCCTGGAATGAGATATTGTGAAGAGCATGGGAGCTTGGAATGCAGCCAAGAATCTACTTTCCTGAAAATCTGAGCCTTCTCTTCCAGGGAAAAAGATGGACATTTAACGAAATGGAAGAATTCCAAAAATTTCTGATGAAAAGACCAGAGCTAAACAGAAAATTTGGACATCAAACAGGAAGTTCAAAAGACACATGAAAAGGTAAAAAAAGGGGGGGTAAAAGGGAAAAAAATGCAATCCAGTAAGTTGAAATTGGTTATATCCCAGCATGGGGGGAAAAAGATTCTCATACATCTTGAGAAATGTAACTCTAACAGAGAGAATATACCTAGCCAGAAATGATGGACATCCATGACCTATCCATGAGACTGCTATCTAATGGGATGTAACTGGCTTTAACCCCACTTGGGAGAAAGATTCTAATAACTCTCAGGAATTTTGACTCTATTCAATAGAATATACTGAACTAGAAGGGACAGACACTCAGAATTTTCTATGACCTAGATAGAATGATCCAAAAAAATACACTACCTCCCTAAAAAGGGGGACAGGAAAGAGACAAGAAGAGGGAGGGGATTGAATGGGACGAATCTCATTACACTAAGAGGTACAAAAAAACCTATGGTAATAGAGGGGAAGAAGGGAGCAGAGGAGAAACACCTGAATCTTCTTCTCATCAGACTTGGCTTAAAGTCAACCTACACATACTGAGTTAACTTATAAAACATCTAACCTTTCAAGTATTAAAAGGGGAAAAGGGGAGGGGGGACAGAGAAAGGGAATGGGAGTGGGGGAAATAAGGGGAAATAGCACAAGGAAGGGAAGGGGAAAGGGAAAAAGGGCAAGGGGAAAGAAAGGGGAGGGTGTGACATAGGAGGGCAAACATACTGAAGGGGGTGGTATTCAGAAACAAAATACTGGGGAATATGGATAAAAGGGGGGAAAGGGGGAAAATACAAACAGAGGGAAGATAGCACAGAAGGCAATAAAGTATTAGTAATCATAACCTTGAATGTGAATGGGATGAACTCTCCCTTAAAACGTAAGCAAATAGCAGAGTGGATTAAAAACCAGAATCCTACAATATGCTGCTTACAAGAAACTCATTTGAAGCAGAGAGATACATATAAAGTAAAGGTAAAAGGTTGGAGCAAAATATATTTTGCTTCAGCTGAAGTAAAAAAAAGTAGGGGTAGCAATCCTTATCTCAGACAAAGCAGCAGCAAAAATAGATAGTATTAAAAGAGGTAAGGAAGGAAACTTTATCCTCCTAAAAGGTACCATAGACAATAAAGTCATTTCAATATTGAATATATATGCACCCAGTGGGACAGCACCAAAATTCTTAGAGGAGAAGCTGAAAGAACTACAGGAAGACATAGACAGCAAAACTCTACTAATGGGAGACCTCAACCTCCCACTATCAGATCTAGATAAATCAAATCATAAAACAAACAAGAAAGAAATTAGGGAGGTAAATAGATTGTTAGAAAAATTAGATATAGTAGACTTATGGAGGAAACTGAATGGGGATAGAAAGGAATATACCTTTTTCTCTGCAGTACATGGAACTTATACAAAAATTGACCATGTACTAGGACATAAAAACCTAATGATCAACTGCAGAAAGGCAGAAATAGTGAATACATCTTTCTCAGATCACAATGCAATAAAAGTCATGTGCAATACTGGACCAAGGAGATATAGACCCAGAACAAATTGGAAACTGAATAAATTCATTTTAAAAAATGAGTGGACCAAAAAACAAATTATAGAAAGAATTAACCATTTTATCCTAGATAATGATAATAATGAAACAGCATAACCAAAACCTATGGGATTCATTCAAAGCAACTCTCAGGGGCTATACTATAGCTCTAAATGCTTATATGAATAAATTGGAGAAAGAGGAAATCAATGAACTAAACATGCAACTAAAAAAATTAGAGAAAGAACAAATCAAAAATCCCCAATCAAACACCAAATTAGAAATTCTAAAAATTAAAGGAGAAATTAATAAAATCGAAAGCAAAAAAAAATCTATTGAATTAATAAATAAAACCAAAAGTTGCTATTATGAAAAAAACAATAAAAATTGATAAACCTCTGGTCAATTTGATCAAAAAAAAAGAAAGAAGAAAACCAAATTGCTAGTATTATAAATGAAAAAAGGTGAACTCACCACCAAATAGGAGGAAATTAAAGTAATAATTCGAAATTATTTTGCCCAACTCTATGCCAATAAATTTGATAATCTAAGTGAAATGGATGAATATTTACAAAAATATAAGTTGCCCATGTTAAATGAAGGAGAGATTAAATACCTAAACAACCCTATCTCAGAAAAAGAAATTCAACAAGCCATTATTGAACTCCCTAAAAAAAAATCTCCAGAGCCTGATGGATTCACAAGTGAATTCTACCAAACATTTAAGGAACAATTGGCTCCAATCCTATATAAACTCTTTGGAAAAATAGGGAAAGATGGAACTCTGCCTAACTCTTTCTATGAAACCAATATGGTACTGTTACCTAAACCAGGAAGAGTTAAAACAGAGAAAGAAAATCATAGACCTATTTCCCTGATGAATATAGATGCAAAAATCCTAAATAAAATCTTAGCAAAACGACTACAACAAGTCATCACTAGGATAATACATTATGATCAAGTAGGATTTATTCCAGGAATGCAGGGTTGGTTCAATATTAGGAAAACTGTTAGTATACTCAATTATATCAACAACAAACCTATCAGAAATCATATGATCATATCAATAGATGCTGAAAAAGCTTTTGACAAAATACAGTATCCATTCCTATTAAAAACACTAGAGAGTGTAGGAATAAATGGACTGTTCCTTAAAATAATTAGCAGTATCTATCTGAAACCATCAACAAGCATTATATTCAATGGGGAGAAGCTAGAGGCATTCCCAATAAGATCAGGGGTGAAACAAGGGTGCCCATTATCACCACTACTATTTAATATTGTATTAGAAATGTTAGCATCAGCAATTAGAGAAGAAAAAGAAATTAAAGGAATTAGAATTGGGAAGGAAGAGACAAAACTCTCACTTTTCGCAGATGACATGATGGTCTACCTAGAGAATCCCAAGAAATCATCTAAAAAACTACTGGAAACAATTAGCAATTTTAGCAAAGTTGCAGGTTATAAAATAAACTCTCATAAATCCTCAACTTTTCTATATATGTCTAGCAGGAAAAGCTAGAAAGAGAAATCCCATTCAAAGTAACCTCAGACAGTGTAAAATATTTGGGAGTCTATTTGCCAAGACAGACTCAGAATCTTTTTGAAAACAATTATAAAACACTTCTCACACAAATTAAATCAGATTTAAATAACTGGGCAAATATCAACTGCTCATGGATAGGTAGAACTAATATAATAAAAATGACAATTCTACCAAAACTAAACTATCTGTTTAGTGCCCTACCAATCAGAATTCCAAAAAATTACTTTAATGAGTTAGAAAAAATTGTAAAGTAAATTCATATGGAGAAATAAAAAGTCAAGAATTGCCAGGAGCTTAATATAAAAGTGCAAACAAAGGTGGCTTAGCACTACCCGATCTAAAATTATATTATAAAGCATCAGTCATCAAAACTGTTTGGTATTGACTAAGAAATAGAGTAGTGGACCAGTGGAATAGACTACGTGTAAAAGCAGGAGAGGATTATAGTAATCTGCTGTTTGATAAACCCAAAGAGTCCAGTCATTAGGACAAAAACTCCCTCTTTGATAAAAACTGCTGGGATAATTGTAAGTTAGTATGGAAGAAACTTAGATTAGACCAACACCTCATACCCTTTACCAAGATAAGATCCAAATGGTTACAGAACATAGACATAAAAAAACAATACTATAAGCAAATTAGAAGATCAAGGATTAGTCTACCTGTCAGATCTATGGAAAGCGGAACAGTTTATGACTAAGGAAGAGTAGGAGAACATCACCAAAAACCAATTAGATGATTTTGATTACATTAAATTAAAAAGCTTTTGCACAGATAAACCAATGCAATCAAGATCAAAAGAAATGTAGTAAATTGGGAAAGAATCTTAATGATTCTGACAAAGGACTCATTTCTAAAATATACAGAGAACTGAGTCATATTTTTAAAACAAAAAGCCATTCCCCAATTGACAAATGGTCAAAGGATATGCAAAGGCAATTTACAGATGAGGAGATCAAAGCAATCCATAGCCATATGAAAAAATGCTCTAAATCATTAATTATTAGAGAAATGCAAATTAAAGCTTCTCTGAGGTACCACCTCACACCTCTCAGATTGGCCAGTATGACCAGGAAGGATAATGATCATTGTTGGAAGGGATGTGGGAAATCTGGGACACTATTACACTGTTGATGGAGCTGTAAACTCATCCAAGCCTTCTGGAGAGCTATTTGGAACTATGCCCAAAGGGCAACAAAAATGTGCATATCCTTTGACCCAGCAATACCACTACTGGGTCTATACCCTGAAGAGATGAGGAAAAAGGGTAAAGACATTACTTGTACAAAAATATTTATAACAGCCCTGTTTGTGGTGGCAAAGAATTGTAAATCAAGTAAATGTCCTTCAATTGGGGAATGGCTTAGCAAACTGTGGTATATGTATGCCATGGAACACTATTGTTCTATTAGAAACCAGGAGGGATGGGATTTCAGGGAAGCCTGGAGGGATTTGCACGAACTGATGCTGAGTAAGATGAGCAGAACCAGAAAAACACTGTACACCCTAACAGCAACATGGGAGTGATGTCCAACCTTAAAGGACTTGCTCATTCCATCAGTGGAACAATTGGGAACAATTTTGTGCTGTCTGCAAAAGAGAGTACCATCTGTATCCAGATAAGGAGCTTTGGAGTTTGAAAAAAGTACAAGGACTACTCCCTTTAATTATAAAAAAAAAAACAGATATTTTATTGTCTGATCTTGTTACCTCGGAGAAATCTGTTCTTTTTAAGGATATGATTTCTCTCTCATCGCACCCAATTTGGATAAAGGTACAACATGGAAACAAAGTAAAGACTGACAGAGTGCTATCTGTTGGGTGGGGGTGGGGGAGGGAAGCAAGATTGGGGGAAAATTGTAAAACTCAAAAAATATCTTTAATAAAAATAAATTTTTAAAAAAGGCTGTCTACTCTCGCAGTTGCATATCATGAAGGTATTTCCCCATTTCCATCCTATGTTTGCTATTTTTGGCTTTCTAGAAACCACAAGGTTTCTAGTTCTAGTTCATGCCCAGAACTGCTGAAACTAAGCCTAATATTATTCTATTTTTCATTTTTCTCATTGCACTTCTAAACTGAAACTATGGATAGAATTTCTCCTTAAAAGAATATTTCATTCAAGAGACAGTCATCAAAATTGCCTAGTACTGATTGAGAAATAGAGATTAGGATAGGTTAAAATTAAACTGCAGTAAATGACTACAGCAATCTACTGTTTGACAAACCCAAAGACATCACCTTCTGGGAAAAGAACTCACTATTTGACAAATATTGTTAGGAAAATAAGAAAATAGGGGGCAGCTAGGTGGTACAGTGGATAGAGCACTGACCCTTGAGGCCCTGGAGTCAGGAGTTCAAATGCAACCTCAGACACTTAATACTTACCTAGCTATGTGACCTTGGGCAAGCCACTTAACCCTGTTGCCTTGCAAAAAACTAAAAAAAAAAAGAAAGAAAATAAGAAAACAGTATGGCAAACCTATACACAGACCCATATCTCATATCCTATACCAAAACAAAGTCAAAGTGGATATAGGATTGAGACATAAAGAGTGATAAACTCTATCAGATCAATGGAAAAGGGATAAATTTATGACCAAACAAGAACAGGAACAAATTGTAAATAACAAAGTGAATGACTTTGACTATATTAAATTAAAAAGGTTTTGTACTAATAAAGTTAATGCTGCCAAAATTAAGAGGAAAGCAGAAAGCTGGAAAACAATCTCCACAACTAGGACTTCTGATAAAGGTCTCATTTCTGAAATATATAGAGAATTGCATCAAATTTATAAGGTTACAAGTCATTTCCCAATTGATAAATAGTCAAATGATATGAATAAACAGTTCAAATGAAGAAATGAAAGCTATTTAATCATATTAAAAATGTTCCAAATCATTATTGATTGGAGAAATGCAAATTAAAACAACTATGAGGTATCACCACACACCGAACAGATTGCCTAAGATGAGAAAAGGGGAAAATGACCAATGTTGGAGAGGTTGTGAGAGGATTTGGACAATGATGCATTGCTGGTGGAATGGTAAATGGATTCAACCATTCTGGAGAGCAATATGGAATTACGTTTAAAGAGCAATAAAACTGTTATTCCTTTGACCAGCAATTCCAATTTTAGATCTATATCCAGAAGAAAGCATCAAAAATGAAAAGTCCGACATGTTCCAAAATATTCATAGCAGCTCTTTTTGTAATGGTAAAGAAGTGGAAATTGAGGTGATGCCCATCAGCTGGGGAATGACTAAACAAGTTATGGTACATGAATAATACAGAATATTATTGTTCAATAAGAAACCATAAATGGTCAAACTCTAGAGAAGCATGGAAGGAATTACAGGGATTGATGCTGAGCAAAGGTAGTAGAACCAAGAGTACAATGTAGGGGCAGCTAGGTGGCGCAGTGGATAAAGCAGCAGTCCTGGAATCAGGAGTACCTGGGTTCAAATCCGGTCTCAGACACTTAATAATTACCTAGCAGTGTGACACTGGGCAAGCCACTTAACCTGTTTGCCTTGCAAACACCTAAAAAAAAGAGTTCAATGTACATATTAACAACAACATTGTGAAGTGAAGTGAACAACCTTGATGGAAACAGCTCTTTTCAGCAGTTCAGAGACTTGGGACAGCTGTAGTAGACTGGCTATGGACAATGTTATCCCCATTCAGAGAAAGAAAAATGAAACAAAACAAAGCAAAAAACCTTCAGAAGCTGATGAACACATTTTAAAAATTATCTCTCATGTATCTCTTTACTTTAATCCTAATTCCTCATACCAAAACTGAATAATCTGTAAACATGCTTATCAAAAAAAATGTATGAACAATGTTAATCTGACTGTTTGTTAGTTAGGGCAAGGGTGGGGTGGAAAGAAATTCTGTAACTTAAAAATTTATATATGCATATGATGAATATTGAAAAATATTTTATAACATATAATTGGAAAATAAAATATAAATTAAAAAAGAGAGGCATGCTGGTTATGAATCTCAAAATCTTCCCTGTCCAAGGAAATTCCAAAGCATGAATTATAGCCCACCATGGTTCTAGTTAAGCATCAGCATGTATTTACTAAAGCCTCTAGTACTGACCCTGATAGCAGTGAGCTAAAAATATTGTGCATTAGACAGGCTATCATTTAAATTTATTGAGACATTGATTCAGGACTATTTGTTTACATCTTGTTTAGCATAGTGAGAGTAAAAATGTTTGAATTTTCTCTATGGGTAAATTGTAAATAGATATGAACAACTAGTTCAAAAAAGAAGAAAAATGAACTATTAATGAACATTCCAAAGATTGCTTGAAATAACTTTGTAAATTGAAATAATTGAAGTTTTATCTTATACCCAGCAAAATAGCAAAAGTGACAGAAAATGAGAAGATGAAATTTCTGAAGGTTGTGGAAAGATGAGCATATTAATACTGTATATAACTGTGTTCTATAACTGTGAACTTGTTCATTCATTCTAGAAACTAATTTGAAATTATACAAATCACTAAGGCTATCCTTAGACCAAGAATGTTCCACTGTGAGTCATGTGCTCCCAGAATGTCAAATATAGAGATATATCAATTTATCAAAGTGTGCAGAATCAATGTTTTCAGTAGCAAAAATAGTTGGTTCTTATCTTTCATTATTGAAGAAGACCAAAATGACATCACTATGTTTGAGACAAATTGCAGTGTGTCCTACCTTGGCTGATCAGACCAATATTAGCTTGGAATGCTCTCCCACAGGTTGTGCACAAATACTTCATGTGAATACCTGGGGTGGGTACTCTAATCTTATGGATGTCACATATCCTTTGAGCTGCTTCAATTCTGCCTTCCATATAGAGTGCAGCCCCCTCACTGATGAAGGCACGTCAAGCTGGGTGGTCCTGTGCCCGTGTCTCCCATGTTGTACAGTCAATTGTAAAGTTCTTAGGAAAGACCTTCAAGGGCATTACTTCTTCTGACTCCCTTGTTAGTGCTTGCCCTGTGGGAGCTTTCCATAAAAATATTCTTCCTGGCATTCTAACAATAGTTATGCTCTCTGTAATAATATTGGAATGTTAAACAGTTTAGCTCGAGAAAGGATATCAGTGTCTGGTATCTTCTCCTGCCAGGTGATCTTCAGAATATTCCTAAGACAATTCAAATAGAAGCAATTCAGTTTCCTGGCATAGCACTGGTAGGCTTTCCAGGTTTCACAGATATACAACAATGAGGTCAGCACAACAGCTCTGTAAACCTTAAATTTGGTAGTGAATCTAATACCTCTTCTATCCACAATTTCTTTTGCAACCTCCCAAATACTGAGCTATCTCTGGGTAATGCAAGCTTCAACTCCATTGTCAATGTGTAGATCCTTGGAAAGGACACTGCCAAGGTAAATAAACTAGTCCACAGTACTCAAAGCTTCTCCATATGCTGTAATCGATGGTTCCACATATGGATGATTGTGGTGCTGGCTGATGGAGCACCTGTGTTTTCTTGATGTTAATTATTAGATCAAAATTAGCACAAGCAGCAGAGAATTGATCCATACTTCCTTGCATCTCAGCTTCAGAGGCTGCATTGAGTACACAATCATCTGCAAACAGAAAATTATAGTATTAAAGAACTGAACACCAAATCAATGTCTATCCAGTGGTAATAATTAAGTAAAATATGGTACATTAATATAATAGAATAATATGCTATTATAAATGAAAGATGTGAGGTACTTGGAGAAGATGGGATGACACATGAAATAAAAAATTCAGGAACAAAGGAATAGATATACAGTGACTACAATATAAATAGAAAGAAAAATAGTCAATCAGTCAATAAACATTTATTATGTGCTTATTATGTGTCTAGCACTTTGCTAATTTCCAGGATACAAAGAAAGGCAAAAGACAATCCTTGTCCTCAAGGATCTCAAAATCTAATGTGGAAAGCAATGTATGATCAACTATGTACAAACTATAAACATGAAAAATGAGAGACAGTCAACTAAAGGAAGGCACTTTTTGAGAGGAATTTTGAGAGGAATGGGGAGAGGATCCCTGTAGATTGTGGGATTTTAGCTGAGAGGAATAAAGCCAAAAAAGACAAAAGATGGAAAAGGGAAAGTATTTCAAGCATGGGGTGGGGGGAGTCAGTGAAAATACTTAGTCAAAATAGAGTCTTACTCAAGGAATAGCAAGGAGGTCAATGTTGCTGGATTGAAAATCAATAAAAATCCAAAACTTGTTGTTGTATAATTCTTATGATCCAGGACCACAAAAGAGGAAAGAAAATGTGTTTTTCTCCCTTTTTTTTGCAGAGGAAGGAGACAATTGCATATATTCTAGGAGTAGGTTAATCTGTTGGTTAGTTTCACTGAACTCTCTCCTTCCCACATATTTTCTTTTTTTTTTTAATTCTTTGATATGAGGGATGGCCCTCTAAATGAGAGAAGGGATAAAGGTATTTTTGGAAATAAATGGAATGGAAAAACAAGAGATACAAATGATTTTTAATTTTTGAAAAATGTCTGCTATAGCATAATTCTAGATTGCTTATTTTTTCCAGTTTGAACACCTTCTTGGGCAACTTTCTCTCTAAATGTCAAATCCTGAACTAGATGAATCCTTGTAGAGAAGCTATCTACCCTGAAATATACCTTTCATAAATCACATGGAAGTCATTTGGTTCCTGGTTTGATGGAACTCTGTATAGTACAGTGGATATGGTCTGCTCCTATAAAGATGCTATTCTTAAACTTTTATTTCCTCTTCAGAGACAATCTATGCATATCTGCCTCAAAGGCTTGATGCTACTTATGTTCAACAGGTAAGCACCTCAGTTAGTAGCACTTCCCTCTGAACATACCAGAAACAGACCTCTTATTTCTTATATACATCTGCTGCAATAGAGTTTTCTCCTGGTCCAGATGTCCAAACTCATTATGAAAGACTTTCATAGTCATGACTTGGCAGTATTTCAGCAACAGTAATTGCATTCTCATTTCCTATTTAGGATCATCTGCATCTAATATATGGATAAGGACAACTTCACTTGTAATAAAATTGTCCAGTAGTATATGAGTGGTATATGAGAAGAATGGGGAAAGGATTCCTGTAGAGGGTGGGATTTAGCTGATATAAATAAAGTCAGGAAAGACAAGAGGTGGAAACAAAGAGGGAAAGTATTCCAAGCATGGGGCCAGTACTTACCAGGATTGCAATTGTCTCAAATACTTTATATATAAGGATAGATACAAATTATGTTATCTGCTTATATACTCTCCCACTTATGGGAAACTAAAATTTGCCTTCATTTCAGTTATTTTTAATCACAAGGATACTGGAGCATTTTGCTCCTCCAATTTATTTTTTAAATAAGGAAACTGAGGCAAACAAGGTTGTGACTTGTTCAGGATTGCAAGCTGGTGTCTAAGACCACATCTGAACTTTATTCTTCTTGATTTCAGACTCTGAACTCTCTCTACCTCACCATCTAGTTGTCCAGATATTTCCTTAAGGGCATGCCTATAGTATATATCTCTCAAAGTTGTGGACTTCCAAGCAGGATTGGTGTCTATTTCTCCACTACCCACCATCCTAAGCCTCAGATCCATTGAAACATAATTAATGTCTCCCACATTTAAAGCAAGTATTCTCATCTTGGGCCGAATACATCTAGGGTCTGCATATAGATTTCAGGGGGCTTCTAATCTTAGGGGAAAAATACATCTTTATGCCAATATAATCATTTCTCTTCTTAATCTTATGCATTTTTCAAGTAGGAGTCCAGAAATAAACATTACATTGAATTAGACAGAGTTTTCCAGTCACTTCCTCAATAGTGGGTTCATTCACTTTTTTTTTGGCTAATAAGATCTTTATTCAACAAAATGCCAATCATTTGTGGTCAATCTAGTCAAGCAAATTTGACTTAAAGCTACAACATTTACTTCCACAAATGATACATTCTTAGACAAAAATGACAAACTCCTAGCTGTGTTTTCTGATTTAGAGACTCTGCTTCCTTCATATCATTGACTATCTTTACTCATTTTAAGAGATAACCATAGTGTCTGATACATAGAGTCTACAAGTTAGACCTTCTGCATTCATGTTGACATCCCTGATGGAAAAGGCATGGCTAAACTTACACATGCTCTGACTCAATACCCATCTTAGCACTTATCAGAAAAGAAGTCAGTGGGAAGATGTCTTCATACCTGAAATCCAGTGTTATATATCATCTCAAAATTTCTTATTTATATTTCCCTATTAAAGACAAATCCCCCCAACTAATCTGAAGGTGAGAAAAAAGGTCTTACTCTCAGTGAATCTCCTACTAGTATAGACTACTGATAGCCATCAGGGAACATAACCAGTTTAGGTCTCAATAACATATAAAATGTTCATTCAATGGACTCTTTCTTGTCTCTACAAAACCCTTCTCATGGACACTTACTCCACCACTTTCTGAAACTGCTTCTTGTTTTTATGCCTACATCCACCATTTAGTCCAGACAAAATGTAATTGTCCATCTTGCTTCAAGTTTTAATTTAAATCACACAATTTCAATGTCACGTTGTCTTTTCTTCACATGCCAAGATAGTACTGATGAGATTAAAACTTTAAATCATTTGGGCTCAAGATTCAATAGTAATTGTTCTGCTTCAAACTTTTGAATTCTGACCTATTTCACTTATTTCATGTCTTTACCACTTTTTTTTTATCACTTTTCACGTCATTACCACTGGTTTATGTGGTTTCTAGATTATCTGACAAAAGCATCTGAAATTCCATATAAGAAGAATTTGATACCTCTTTGGAGTCTTGTCATAACAATAACTATTGATTAAGCAGCTACTACCTTCCTAACATAGATTCTGGGAAGAGAAGACATGGTAAGGATGGGGAGAAAGAAATGAAAAACCCTCAAAATTACAACATTATACCCTCCCTCCATATAATAATAAGAGTTGGAACATTTTATATAGAGAATATATATATATAGAACATTTTAAGATTTGCAGAGCACTTTACATGTTACTTAATTTGATGCTTACAACAACACCTATGAAATAGGCATTGTTACACCTTCTAATCATAGTATTACTCAGAATTTTGTCCTGGGTCTTTAGAATTGCTGGCCAAAAATTATTTTGCTCATCAGAAAATTAAGTTTATTATTTTCCTTTTCCTATAATTTAATACTTAGGGTTCAAATTTTAAACTTTAAATGAATAACAAAGATTTCAGTTTTATTACAGTTTATTAAAAATTGTAAAAATAGAATGGACAATTGTCCCATTTTACATAAATAACTAATACAATATCATTGGTCTTTATGATAAAATCATAACATTTTTAAAACACAATATCACTGAAAATTTTGACAGTTCTATGGATTTTGAGAAAAACTGCTTGTCAATTTTGAAAGCAAATACAATCAACTTTAATAAAAATGTTGTAATGACTCTATTTATTTAGTGCATTTCAGCTCTCCCGAGTATCTGTCCATTGTTGTCAATTATATACTGTACACTATGCACTTGGAACACTTTGCCTAAAATAAATTGTGTTAGAATAAAGAGGTTATTTAGAAACCTTTCTCTTACATGGTATTCTAAATGCATTGCAATTTCATCTGATGACTTTCTGACAAGCCTCAGTATTACAGTTCTATTTTACATGCTCTTTCAGAGACACATAAAATCTATGATAATATATAAATAAAGTTACATATTATGGAGCCACACTATTACAGTGACTTTGTTGATCAAAACACTAGCACTCCCTTATGTGTCAGATGGCATCATATAGCAGTGAAAGTACTTGAATCCCCTTAGATGTGGGACCAAGTAAAATCTTGAGTTGCAATATACTTATATCATTTTCTTGAGGAAAAGGGGGTTCGTTGTTTAATGAGGCAGTTAAGTGAATATCAAATGTAGGCCAATACTAATTCAGGCCAGTCTGGTGGTTTATATTTTGGATTAGGAGAAACAAAAATACTTGTAGGCCATCTAACAGTTAACAAAAGGAAATATATTCAGAAAAGACATAGCACTGGTTAAGTTGGACCCAACTTTCATGCCTCTGTTTTATCTGTGTTTATTTACCTTCTAGTTAGAAACAGGCAGAAGAAGCACAAGATTCCTTGCATTCTAATTATTCTTGTACTTCAGTCAGAAGTATTAATCCCAATGGCCCAAACCCTAGTCCCATGAACCAATTATATTTTCAAAATTATTTTGGAGCCTTAGGAAAAACTAGTCCAGCCTTCATTATAGGAACTTAGGAAAAAATTAGACCAGCAGTCATGTCAGGGACCGATGTAGATATTGCTCATATAAAAAGGCAATAAAAATGAAATAATTAATCAAGGCTTACAATTAAAGAATAAATATATGTGGAAAAGATGTGGAAAAATAGGTAGACAGAAAACAAAGACTCTGGATTACTTTGCTGTGGCTCTAATTCATTTGTTGGGTAAAGCAGAAAAAGATTTAGGAGAATTAGAATACTTGCTCCATTTTCATCAAGATTATACACTTTCTTCATTTATAAATATTTTATATTGATGAAACACTTGACTCTATGCCATAAGTAGTTGCTGAAGTCCTCTCCATTGCTTTTTTATTTCCTAGTTAATAACATTGGACTCAAATTTGAACAGGAAGAATAGAAAGCTATATTGCCTTTGGAAAATTGTACAATACTTTGACTCTAAATTGCTCCCTTAAACAAAAGTCCCTTTTTTAAATATCAATATTCTTCTAGTAAAGCTGTATGACCATGGAACACCATCATTCCTGAAGGACTGATGATGATGAGAATATATCAAAGGTTAATGATATTTGAGGATTGTGAATAGATAGTAGTACAAAAGGAGATCTGAGGGTCCTTTTGAATTTTTAACTATTTTTTGATAAAGTAACCCTGAAGTTCTGAGTTTCTCTGGACTTGAATGGACAGTATTCAAATAGAAGATGCAATCAATTGGTTCCTTGTCCACATAAGAAACCTTTCCATTATTGTAGGAAGGGGATGGGGAGGGACAGACAAGAGCAAGAAGATATAGTGATCTACTCCTCTCCAGCTACTGACAAAGAAGCAGAGTCTAAGCCTTTTTTCCCTCTCTATTATCACTTTAACCCTTGGACATTTTTATTTGCTTGATAAAAAAACTGATGTCCACCTACACTGAATACTATGATTAATGATGCCAGTAAAGACTAAAGAGATAATTGCCCTTTTAGTGACCATGCACATTTTCTCCCTGAGGAGAAGTTGAAGGAGGTCAGGAGACTAGAGGCAAAATCCATAGAGGAGAAAAAGTATAAAAAATCATCAACATCATTCCCAAAACTTAATAAAAAAGATATTGAAGCAATATATATTTTTAGAACACATAAAAATCATTATCAGCATTATTGAATCTGAGTATCCCATGAGTATCCATATGTGGGTATATTATAGATTGAACCCCAGTGCCAAATACATAGGATCACATAATATATGTTTAGGAGCTTTCAAGTGGGAGTTACTATTTCGTCTATGTGAAAACTTATTTACATGAAACTATAAGGGTTTATTTCTTTTTAGTAAATATAATAAATTTTTCTGGTTGTTTGGCTATGGTATAGTCACATAGTTAGATAATGTGAATTGCTTTGTACTCCTCTAAGGATAACATCAAAGAGTTTAGCTACTGTCTGGATAGTCAATATCTTTTCCAAAGAAGCATATTTCTTGGAGCTGTTTTTGATTACACTTTGCAATCAGCTGAACAATGACTCCCTTAACACTCATCATCAGACATGGTAATTATCAAAAAATTTTTTGTTGGAGTTCCAATTTACAATTCTCTCTTCTCTCCCCCTTCTAATAATTCCCATGATACAGAAGAGGTCAATGTAATTGACTTAAGGGTTTTAATTTACACATTTGCTGGCTCTTTGCCTTACAGGTTTGATAGACATCTTAATGGCATGACTTACATTATGTTCTTCAATAAAAATTGCCCTGAGTAAAGATTTTGCCACTAGAAACACTCTTGCAATACATTCAACTCCACATTTGCATTTTCTATCATTACCTACAAAATGCTGCCACCACACATACCATTAATTTTACTTGAGATGTTGCAAGTCATTCTTAATAAAAATAATAAAATTAGAACAAGGTGGGGGAACATGGTGAAGATGTGATATTGAATGATTCTTTACATGCAAAAAAGATTTACAAATAACTTCAATGAAGGGAAATAGACAAAGAAACTTTCTCTTTTGATATGAGAAAGAATTTTTAATTAAAGCATTTGGCAACTCATCTTCATCAAATGGAATGGCTATTAAATTACAAACAATTATTTAGATTTTGTACTTGGGAAGCAATGTCTATTTAATGGATTCTGAGCATCACTTTGATGTCTTAACTGTCTCTAGGCACAGACATAAAATGGATTTTGCAATAAAAGTCAAATTAAAGAAAGTAAGGATTAATCAGAATCAATTAATTTTTATTTGCATATGACAACATTTGTAAATCTTGTAGTAAATAACTTTATGCACTGAATACATGTGTGTCAAACCAAATATACTAAGAAAGTGTGAAGCAATTCATGAAGAATGAAGTATGCCACTTCAAACAATTCAACTCATTTCCAGAGTTCTAGGCCCTCTCCCTCTGATTGGACTACACAAACCAAATCTTTAAGAAAACAAAGTAAATTGATTTTTTTAAGTGAGAAAGACAATTCTAAAATGTCTAAGAATAATGATTGTTCCCAAATTGATTTTATTTTCCTTACTCTGGCATTATCATCATCATCATCATCATCATCATCATTATTATTATTATTATTATTATTTATAGAACATCACAGACATACAATGCCACTTGATGGCCTGTACTACTAATTCTGCATGTCAGAATACTGGATTTTATAGTCATCTTTGTCCTTGTATTTACTGGCAAAAAAGTTAATAGCTTCCAATATATTAAATGAAGTGGGGCAGGGAAGAAAGGGTGCTGGGGGAAAGTTACTTAATTGTAGGAAAGGGGTAAAAATCCGTTGTCTTAGTCAACCAGAAAGAAAAATGTTTCCTTATATTTTGTAACTCATACAACTTCCCAAAATAAGTACCAGGAAGACACATGATATGCTGTTCACACTTTCAGGAACCAAGTATTTGCTGCACAATGAAGTATCAGATGTTCTGTTGACTTTGGCCAATATATCAAACTGCCATAAACTATGAGCACAGGCTATGCAAATCCTTTATCTTTGTCCACATTGGGCTTAAAATAGCTTTGAGGGTGGCTAAGTGGCTCAGTGGATAGAGAACACTGGCCCTAGATTCAGGAGTACCTGGGTTCAATTCCAGCCTCAGATACTTAATAATGACCTAGTTGTGTGGCCTTGGGCAAGCCACTTAACCCCAGTTGCCTTGCAAAAACCTAAAAAAATAGCTTTGGAATTTTTACACTGATGCCCCATCTGTGCAGGTTGACTTGGCAGTAAAATGGGATGGTTCAAATCCCAGCAATGCTTAGCACAATAGAATCTCCATTTGCAAGTCACCTACTTGCAAGACTTCTTTATGAAATTGCCAAATTGATGAAGGTTGACTTTCATAATAACTAAAAATAACCAGAAAAGATCAAAATATTTTAGTTTTTCATAATAGAATTAGATTGAGCATTTGGTACAAATCAATTGAACTTTAAAACCATTTAAGAATAAGAGTTCCATGCAAGAAAGTCCCAAAGTCAAATACATGGTAGCAGGGAACCAAGAGGCAATAATTAAAAGTTTGTGACTTTGAATTCTTTTGTGCAACAATGAAAATATTTTTTGTTTTAACATGATTGCAAATATAACATACTAAGATGAATCAGAACAAAGATTAGCTCCCGATTTCAGGCAATTGGGAGCACAATTTAAAATATCCTCATTGAACAGAATTTTGAGAGTTGGAACAGACCTAAACTGTTGCTATGAATAACCTAGGCAGTCAAACAAGGAATGGGAATACTATTTTCTTTAATATCACCAGCTTTAAAAAAATGAGAGATAAACTTCCCTGTAGTTGAATTTAAAGATCTGGATAAATACAAATATAGACATTTTGCAGCAATATGATAATTGAAACATAACCATAAAAATAACTTGATGTAAAATTTTTTTGAAAAATGATTTCATTAGCAACCAAAAACCCAAAATAATCATTATTCCTTTATATTTGTATTATTTTTTCTTATCTCTACACATTATTATTTTTTGACTGAAATCCATAGCTCTTCAGTTACTATGCTTATAGAATTTCATAGCAAGGGCTTTCACTTGCCCTTCCTCTGAACTCTTTGATATTTGTTTCCTCAAAGTCAAGCACATGTTTACTTTCCCTCTATTAAATACTTAGAGGGATTGATCACCTTCCTCCCATAAACCTCTACCCTTTGTGAAGTTAAGATCCAAAAAAAGAGTAGAGCTAAGTAGTACTTCTTGTCAACAAGGAGAGAAAGAAAGGAGAGGTAGAGAGAGAAAAAGAGAAATTGAAATCCAGTTCAATGAGAAGAAAAGAAGAGATCATTAGGAGATTTCAGAAGATCTACAAAATAATTCTCTTGAAGTCAGGTCTCATGATCCATGGTTACCTAATTCTATTCCCTTGAGGGAACAACATATCTCCTTCATCCCAAGCTTTGAACATCTGAGGATTGGTGGGTTTGGCCTCCAGTTTTTTAATATAGGTGGATTCTAGGAATAATCATTTTAATACATCAAGGCTTAGCTTAGTAGTAAATAGACAGGCTTAATATCAATAATTCCAACATGGCTTATTAGGTTTATATTTATTTTTCTGGTTTGAAATGGAGTAATGGATAAGTTCATTGTTATATATTTCCTGTTTCCCATTCCTAGTAGTTACTAATTAAGTAATTTTTTTCATTATTAATTATGGAGGAGGCAAAGTCAAGATGACAAAGTTAAAGCAGCATATTGTCAAGTTCTCCTAACACAACCCCTCCAAAACAACTAAAAACATGTAAAACTAAATTCTGGGCAGAAAAAAACAATTCAAAGGCATAGTGAACCTTTTTTTTTCAACTCAGCGTAGCTTAAAGAACTATAGAGAGCTAGACTGGAGCAGAAGTGGCAGCAGTGGTGGCAGCAACACTGGGCAGTTACAGCAGTATAGATAATGCAAGGGGAAGTTCAACACCCAACGATGATGAAGGGGCTCAATACTTGGTCAAAAAGTGATATGAGGGGACTCCTCTCTTAGCACTGGATGTAGAATCAGGTGCCATTATCAGTTCTGTCACCCATTTCCCAGGTCTAAATCATAGTTTCAGGGCAGAGAGAAATAGTTGTAATTGTGAAAGACTCTTTCTGGATAAGTACCAGACAACAGATAAGGGGACAATGACCAGACTTCGATTTAGATCAAACTACACTGGAAGCATGAAAACTTATGGGCCCCCATCAATTTATAAAAGCAGTAAAAGGACATAAAAGAGAGAAGTTCATATCTGAAACATTCTCTTCACTAGAAGTAAGCAAGTCCCATTGTAATATAAAGACTTGGAGCCAAGAAAGAGAGTAGAAAATAAGGAGCAAACAGCAACATAAAAAACCCTAACTATTAAAAACTTCTATGGTAACAGGAAAGTTCAAGACACAAACTCAAAGCAATAAATTGAAAATGCCTACAAGCAAAGGTCAAAGAAGAATGCAGATTGGACCTAAGCCCAACATTAATATGCAGAAGAAGTAAAGAAAGATATTTTATAAAAGAACAAAAGAAATAATTGAAAAAATAAAATGAGGGGGTGGCTAGGTGGTGCAGTGGATAGAGCATCTGTCTTGGAGTCAGGAGTACCTGAGTTCAAATCTGGCTTCAGACACTCAAGAATTACATAGTTGTGTGGTCTTGGGCAAGTCACTTAACCCCATTGCCTTGCCCCCCCCAAAAAAACCCTAATAAATAAATAAATAAATAAAATGAGAAGTTGAAAGATAATTGAGAGAAGAAATGGTAACTATGCAATAAAATTATGAAAAGAGAATTAATAACTTGATAAAAAAAAGACACAAAAAATATAGAAGAAAATATTTTAACTGAGCCAAGATGACATAGAAAAGAATAGAAAACAGAACTTTCCCAACATCCCAACTTGGATGAGTAGAAGTCAACTTTACAAAACATCAGGAAACAGCAAAACAAGATCAAAGGACTTACAAAAAGAAGAAAATGTAAAATATCACATAGAAAAAAAATTGACCTGGATAATTGATTAAGGAGAGATAATTTAAGTATTACTGGGTTATCTGAAATCCATAATTAAAGAAAAAGCTTGGGCATGATATTTCAAGAAATTATTAAGTAAATCTGTCCTGTTATTGTAGAACCAGATAACAAAGAAGAAATTAAAAGAATATGTTAGTCACATTCAGAAAGAAACTCCTAAATGAAACCTTTGCAAAACGTAGCCAAAATTGAGAACTCTGTGATTAAGGAGAAAATAGTGCAAGCAGTCATAAAGAAACAATTCAATTTTAAAAAAATAGGAGGAGTTTTGCCAAACTCCTTTTGTGACATCAACATGGTGTTGATGCCTAAACTAGGAAGAATTAAAAACAAAGGAAATTATAGACCAATCGCCTAATGAATATTGATGCAAAAAATAACTTAAATAAAATTTTAGCAATGAGACTACAGCAAGTTATGGGGATAATACACCATGATTAGGCAGCATTTATACCAGGTAGTCAGGGATGGTTCAATATTAGGAAAACATTCAGCATAATTGAACATATCAATAGCAAAACCAACAGAAATCATATCATCTTAATAGATGATGAAAAAGCCTGTGATAAAATACAACCATTCCTATTAAAAACCACTAGAAAGTTTAGGAATAAATGAAGTTTTCCTTAAAATAATAAATAATATATATCTAAAAAGTTCACAAATATATGGAATGGGAACAAACTCAGAGCACATCCAATAAAATTAGGGTGAAACAAGGATTCCCATTATCACCATTATTCTTCAATATAGTATTAGAAATGCTAGCTGTAGAAATAAAAGAAGAAAAAGAATTTGAAGGAAATAAAATTGACAATGAGGAAGCAAAGCTTTCACTCTTTGCAGATGATATGATGATAAGAGAATCCAAGAAAATCATCTTAAAAACTCCTTGTTACAATTAACAAATTCAGCAGAGTAGCAGGATATAAAATAAACCTACATAAATCATCAGTATTTCTATATATATATGAACAACAAGCCCAGAAGCAAGACATACAAAGAGTAATTCCATTTAAAGTAACCATAGACAACATTAACTACTTGGGAATCTACCTCCTATGATAAATCCAGAGACTGTATGAACAAAATTATAAATGACTTCTCACCCAAGTAAAGTCAGATCTAAATAATTGGAAGAGTGTCAGTTGCTCACAGTTAGCTAATGTCAATTAGCTCACGAGCAATATATTAAAAAAATTACAATTCTATACAAATCAAATTACTTATTCACTGCCATACCAATCAAACTACCAAATAACTACTTTATCAAGCTAGATAAAATAGTAACAAAATTCATCTGGAGCAACAAAAAGACAAGAGTAGCATGGGAACAGATGAGAAAAAAAAAATGTAAAGAAAGGTGACCTAGCTCTACCAGATCTAAAATTACACTATAAAGTCATCAAAACTTCCTGATACTGGTTATGAAACAAAGTCATGGATCAGTAAATTAGGATAGGTTCTAAAGTATTCTCAGTAGATAACTACAGCAATCTACTATTTGACAAATTCAAAGTCATCAGTTTCTGGGATAAGAATTCACTATTTGACAAAAAAATGATGAAAAAACTGGAAAATAGTATGGAAAAAACTAGGCATAGACCCACATCTCACACCCTATATCAAAATAAGGTCAAAATGGGCACAGGATTTAGACATAAAGGGCAACACCAAGGATAAATTAATAGATCAAAAATACTCTTCTATCACATCTATAGAAAGCGGATAAATTTATGAACAAACAAGAATAGGAGCAAATTATAAATTGCAAAATGAATGATTTTGACTATATTAGATTAAAAGGGTTTTGCACTAATAAAATAAATGATGCCAAAATTAGAAGGAAAGCAGAAAGCTGGGAAACAATCTTTACAAATAGGAGCTCTGATAAAGGTCTCATTTCTAAAATATATAGAGAATTCCATCAAATTTATAAGGATACAAGTCATTCCCCAACTGATAATTGATCAAAGGATATGAAAAGACAGTTTTCAAATGAAGAAATTAAACTACATTTAACATGAAAAAATACTCCAAATCATTATTTATTAGAGAAATGCAAATTAAAACAATAATGAGATATCATCTCACACTCATCAGATTGGTCAAGATGAGAAAAAGGGAAAAATGGTCAATCTTGGAGAGATTGTGGGAGGACTGGGACATTGACACATTGCTGGTAGAGTTGTGAACAGATCCAACCATTCTGGAGAGCTATATGGAACTATGCCCAAAGAACAATAAAATTGTTTATACCCTTTGACCCAATTCTAGGGCTATATACAGAAGGAATTACAAAAATGGTCGAAGTCTTATATGCTCCAAAATATTCATAGCAGTTCTCTTTGTAGTGGCAAAGAATTGGAAATTGAGGTGATGCCCATCAATTAGGGAATGGCTAAAAAAAGTTATTTTAAGTGAATTGTCAGACTCCAGAGAAGCATGGAATGACATACAGGATCTGATACTGAGGGAAGGGAGCAGAAACAAGATAACAATGTACACATTAATAACAACATAGCTCCTCTCACAGTTCAGAGAGCTAGGATAAACATGTTAGACCAACCATGGACAATGTTATCCCCTTCCAGAGGAAGAAAAACAAAGCAAAATAAGTAATGAAAAACCAACCCTTCAGAATCTGATGAACACTTTATAAAAATTATCTCTCATGTATTTCTTTCTCTTAATCCTGATTCCTCATACTGAAAATGACTAATACATAAACATATTTATCAAAAATATATATGTACAATGCTAAATTCACTGCTGCTGAGGGGTGGAGGTGGGAAGGGAAGGTGAAAGGAAATTTTGTAACAAAAATATACATGTGCATATGGATAAAAATAAATATATTTTTTTAAATTAAGTAATTCAATTACTATGGAGCTACAGTCAGGATCAGACAAGATTTAGTAGCTACAATATGAAGAAACAGAGGATTTGGAATATGATATTCCAGAAAACAATGGGGTGTAAGTTGATGTTGTTGCTTTTCAGTCACTTTTAGTCATGGCCCCATTTGGGGTTTTCTTGCAAAGGTAATGGAGTGATTCCTTTTCCAGTTCATTTTACAAATGAGGAACCAAGGCAAATAGGGTTAAATGATTTGTCCAGGGTCATATGGCTAGTAAGTTTCTGAGGCCAAATTTGACCTCAGGAGCGTGTCTTCGTGACTTCCAATCTGACACTTTTTCCTCTCTACCACCTAGCTGCCCTCTGGAGAGCTAGGATCACAACACAGAATAACTTACCCAGCAAAACTATCTGAATAAAATGAATATTTTATAAAATACAATCTTTTCCTGATGGAAAAAAAATAAAGTTGAGTAGAAAAATTGCCCTTCTAATCCAAGACCCAAGAGAAGAATAAAAACATAAACATTAAAGAGAAACCATAAGGGAATATATGAGAAGATGATAAATGTAACCCCTACATTTTTATCATCGTTATCACTAGGGTAGTTAGAAGGAGGTTACTGAGGCAGAAGATATTATATTATCTATTATGTTGAGATGATTTCATAGATAAGAAAGAATTGCACTGCAATAAGAGAAAAGGAAGAGAAAGAGTGGAGTAAATTATCTCACATAAAAGAGATGTGCAATGAAAAATTTGTGCAATGGAATGGGAAAAGGGGGAAGTGGACAATATTCAAACTGCACACTCTTCTGAACTGAGTTGAGAGAAAAATACACACACACACACACACATTGTTGAACAGAAAAACTTCTCTTACCCAACGGGAAAATAGGAGGGGAAAAAGGCTAAGAGAAAGAAGGGGACAAGGGGGGAGGGCAAATTGAAGGAGGCAGAAGTAAGAAGCAAACACACTTTTGAGGAGACAAGGGGGAAAAAGGGATGAAAATAGAAGAAAATAGGATGAAGGCTAATTTACAATTGGCAATTATAACTGTGTGTGTGAATGGGATGAACTCATCCAGAATATGGAATTTAAAACTAGAATGGATTAGTAATCAGTATTCAACATGTTTTGTTTTGTTTTATACAAGAGATACTCAAATATTGCTAAGAAAAGACTAGACTCCTTGAGAGCAGAAAATATTTCATTTTGCACATAGTAGTCACTCAATTCAGCATACATTGAGTTGAATTGAGTTAATTGCAAAGTGACTTAGAATAATGATCAGCTATATTTCAAATGCTTTTTTGCCCTGACCTCCAGTTTAACTGCATTTGAAATATGACTGATCATTATTCCAAGTATGACTCTTTGCAATTAATTGGGAAGACATGATAGGTATTCAGATAAAAAAGTTCCCAGGGATTTAAGAGAAGAAAATAATAATAAAAGGAAGGCCCATGGAAGGTTTCATGGAAAGATGGCTCCTAACTTGACAACAGGAAGTGTACTCTAGTATGACAACTATTAATCCATTCAAGAGCATACTTTTCCATTCACAATTAGAAAGATACTTACACCTTTTCACTCCAGGAATCAATAACATCTCATTCTCCATCAATTTACCAAAGTCCAAACTCCTTAACTGGATGCAAATTTATTCAATTACAATCTGGTTCAAGTATACTTCAGGTATCATCTCACAGTTTTTTCTTCCCTGTCCTGTACATACTTTGTAATCTGACCTAAATGAATGGCTTACCCTGCACTAAATGTTTGCCTTTTGTCTTTCTTTGTAATCCCCAAGATTTAGCATGATTCCTGGTGAAAAAGGGTGGTTCAATTTTTACCTACTCTGTGAAACTTTGCCTGATTCTCTCCCAGTTCATTCCCAAAGAGGGGAAGTGATTTTCCCTCACATAAGCTTATACACTTAAATATATATATATATATATATATATATATATATATATATATATATATATATATATATTTAAAAACAGAACTGAAGTTAGATTTGAAATCTGAAGTCCTGGCTCTGTCACTTGCTAGCTTTATAAATTGGAAGAAGTCATGTTGTCTCTATTGTCCTTTGGAGTTTCTTCATCTATTAGATTGTTGGATTGGTCTAGGCTTCTGGAATCCCAAGGAATAGGCTTTATCAATTTGCTCCTATGATTGCAATTTCTATTTGTATATATGGAGCATCATTCTTACTTGATCATAAGTTTCTTAGGGATTGGGAACATGTTTTATCCATCTTTTTATCTTCCCTAATGCCTAAGACAAGCACCATTACATAAAGCAGGTGGTTAATAAATATTAAATAAACAAATGAATAACCTTGATAGTACACCAGGGTTCAACATCTCTTAATTTCTTATTCTTCTTCCTATGGGGGGAAAAATCACTTACAGTTTAGGATTGGATAAAGTCTGCAACATCTCCAAAGAATTCAACAGGGCTATACATTTCCTCAATATACAAAGTAAATCAGGTATAAAACTATTTTTCCCTTAGTCAAAAAGGACAAGCTTTAAACCCCAAAGGCTCACAAGTCCATAAAGATCTAAAGCTTGAAACAATGACACAACTCCTATTATATTCTCTCAAGTAGTTGATATTTAAAATATGAAAATTTAGTGGGATTACAGAACAAGTCTTTCACCTTCATCTCAGTTTTATAGTGTTTGAACAACTCCCTCAAGGTTCATATCTTCTGGGATGTCAGAGCAGGCTCATTCTCTTGTCAGCATGCATCATTTCCAAGAAGCATTCTAACATAACTAAAGCAATTATTTCTTGGTACTAGTAACCCAGTTTTCAATTATTCCACATCTCTCAAGTACATAAAGTTAGCACCAAGATTGTAAATCTCAGGATTAATGTTCAGTCACTTATACTCAGGATAATAAGCACAAAGTAGGATAGGAAGTTAGGTCTTTAAAATCAGTTTCAGGTTTGCCTAGTTTGATATATATATTTATATATGTACAGATTGTGTTGTGAAAGTAATTATAATTTTTACCAGGGTCATGGAGGTTAAAAAGGAAATGCCCTCTCCTCTATTTCATGAAAAGTCCTAGGGAGAGTGGTTGGAGTCACAATCTATACACCTAAGAGGACAAAAGAGAGTAAGAGAAGAAATTGCCTCTCCCTGTAAAGTTTGTTGATTGTGTGACTATTTCTGGTTCATTGGATAATCCTCTTTAGTGACTCCTCCCTCTACCCATGCTGCTATTATGGGGACTAAGACATTGCTGAAACATTCCCAACTCCTTCAACACTGAGTATTTTGGCCTAAAAGTGTCCAGAAGGGGTCAACTCAACTGAGTTTCATATATTGTCTGTAATGTATGAGTAGGGTAATTTAGGGAAGTCTTCCAGAAGGGATGACTTTGGACTTAAAATTTAAAAGTATGAATGAGAATTAAGCTGTTTAGAAGAAAGGCATTCAGTGGTTAGAGAAGAAAAGGCACAGAAAAAAGGAAGTGAGGAGGAAGGGGCCCTTTCTGATTTCCTCTGCTACAGTAGCATCTACAAAACCAGAATTAAGTTACAAAAATAGAGAGCTTCCATTTTAGCCCTTTACTCTCAAACTTTGTACCTTGTTTCTATTCATTTGGATCCAGTTCTCAGTTGCCAATCAGGACTAGCCAGAGACATTAATTTAGATGAACTAGCCCCAAATCTCAGATTCAAAATATTTCTTTATGCTATTCCTTTACTTTTTTTTTTGGAAAGCAAAGGAAAATGTCCATTTTGGAGATCTGAAGTTCAACTCTAGTTTCTTAACTAACAAAAATGACTAACCTTGGAAAATTATACAATCTATGAAACAGTCTATGGAAATGGAAAGATCTCCTATCACAGATAAAGTATGAAGCTAAATATAACTGATTTAAATGTACTTTGGTTGAACAAAACTATGGAAATGTAAAGAACTGTTAATAATACTTGCTATAATAATTTTATAGAACAACTGAATAATAAATTATATTGTTCATTAGACATCTTTTATATTCCATCTAAAGTTCAAATCTGCCTTCTTCTGTATTTTTTACCTATCTTATTTTCATTTATATATATTTCTTGTTTCTTTGCTCAAATTTTAAATTATTTCCTATCCAGGAAAGTGATATCTGAAATAATCTTCCTAATTTAAGTACTCTAAGCTTATTAAGCTTCTTTATACTTTTTTTTTAAATCTCCCACCTCTACAAAACTTTAGATCACTCTGACTCTAAATTGTTTCATTTTTGTAGGCATTATTTTTTCTTTTCTTCTTTTTCCCACCCTCTCTTGGTCAAATCACCAAATATTATATATCAAAAGAGACCTGGAATTCAATTCAACAATTAATATTAAGTGCCTATTATATGGTAAGCACTAGGGAAAAAATATAGATTCCCTACCCTCATTCAAATAAAATTAATACATTTTTTATTAAATGCCTGGTTTAAAAAGCATAATGAGTTAGGGACAAAAATTAAAAAGGCAAAAAAGAAATAGAGCTGGCCCTTACAAAGCATACATTCTGATATATACAGCTTATATTCATATACATAAAAATGTAGTATATAAGTAGGATGTGACAGATAAACAACTATAAAATAATATAAGAAAAATATGTAAAATAGGTATAAAAGTATATTATATAAAGTGAGGAGAAAGATGCAATTATTGTTTTGGATGACAAAGAATTTCCTTCAGAAGAGATGGTTCTTTGACTTGAAACTTTAATGGATGTATAAAAATTAAGCTAGTGAGAAGAAAGGTATTTGATACTTAGAAAGAGGGACAGAGGCTAGAAACAATTGTAAATATGCAAATGATGGCTACAGATCTAGGGCTAGGATTTAGATTATGTGAAGAAGAGTGAAATAAATGATATCAAAAAAGGAGGCATTCTCTCAAGGAAGATCTTTAATAGAAGGTTATAGATGCAGAATTTTATTCAAGAATCACTGAAGTATTTTGAGCATGAAGTAGATAAAGTACCTTGTGGGTAGGTTTCTGGATATCCCTAGGAAACAACACTACCAACTTGCTGAACCAGGTACTGAAGAACCATACAGAAACTTTGAACCTGGTCCATACAGTTCCTTCCATCCATGTATACACTGCTCAAATTCAGTTCCCCAGTGATTTGTATATTCTTATGACCTCTTGCTTTCCCCATAGCCAAGTAATTCTTACTCCCCTTCTATCAAAGAACAAATCCAACTCCAATGGTCTGGTTTTTCATTGCCATGGACCTTAACCTTATCCCCTCTGCCTTCTCCAAATCTTCTTGTCCCTTCACTGTCCTACCTCCTTTATTTTCCCCCATACTGTCTCCCTTGGTGATCTTCTATGTGTTTAATCATCATCCTTCTGCAAAGGCACATGTATATATCCAATCTTAAAACTCCTCCTAACTCTAATGCCACACAGTAAATTAGCTATTAAACATTTTAAATTGGATATTTGATAAGTATCTCGAATCAGCAAATCTAAAAAAGAACTATTTTTTTCCCTGCAAAAGTTTCTGAACTTCCCTATAATTTTCCCTATATCTGTAAGAGTATCACCATCAGAGCAGCTAGTTGGCACAGTGGATAGAACACAGTTAGGAGGACCTGAGTTTAAATTCAACCTCAGACACTTAATAATTACCTAACTGTGTGACCTTGGGCAAGTCTCTTGTAAAAAAAAAAGTATTACCATCTTTCCATTTACCCACTCAGTACCATTCCCAACTCCTTTTGGTTATATCCCCTTCTTCCCCTGAAGATATTTAACACCCTGATTCAAAGGCAGCATCACTTCTCATCTGGATGATTGCAATGCAAAGACTTACTTGTTCTTTCACACCTCTAGTTCCCCCCAACGGGTTCCAACATCTGCCAAAGTGATTTTCCTATTGGACTATTTCATTTTCCATACAGACAATGCTCACTATTTTTCCTTTCACAGCTTTTAACTATCAGAGTCTTCATCTAGAATATTTCTTTACTTGACTCAATGTTTTAGAAACAGTGGTTTTCTTCAAGGATCAGCTCAATCATTTGAACTTCATACTTTCAACAAGGAGTATTCATACATCTCCAAAACGGTTAATTCCTTCCCCACTAAACTTATCCTCCTTTTACTCTCTGTTTCTATATGTATGGTTTCCTTAATTAGAGCATGCCTTCTTAGAGGAAAGGTACTGCTTATTGTTTGTTTTTATATAAACATATATGCTATAGTAAAAGCTTAATAAATGTGTTGGTTAATTGATTCATTGTTGACTGGTTGAAGCCAGGCAGTAAGGAAGGAACACTATCTGGATCACTGTGAGATTTAATGACTCTGGAGGCTAATGCCTAAATCCTTAGATAAAGGTTCCTGATAATCTAAGTACAAAAGCCAGTCCACAAGGAAACAAGTATCTCCTCCAGGCTAGACTAGTGTGCTAACACAAAAGCAGGGGGCTGCATATTACCAAATGATTGTTTTGTCCTTGCAGAGTGTTCTTTGCTTGCTATGGATATGTAAGCTTCCTTTTGTTAACTATTAGGAAGCACTCAAATATCTCATGACATTCCCATGCCAAAGTGAGAGGGAATAAACATTTAAATATCATCTAATTCATGCTAAGCACTAGGTTAAACACTTTACAAATATTATCTCATTTGATCCTCATAACTACCCTATGAGGTAACTGTTATCATTATCCTTATTTTCCAGTTAAGGAAAAGAATTCAAAAGGTGGCTAAGTGACTTGCCCAAAAGCACAGCTAATAACCAGAATTAAACCTACATGTGGCTAGTTGGAGGAACTGAATTAGAATAACCTTACTGGAGTTGGGGGAAGGGGAATAAAAAGGAAAGTTATTTCCTGCTAACCTTCCTTCTTCTTGTGGCATTACTGTCATGCCTGCCTTTATACCATGAGTTATCAAACTGTCTCTGGTTTTAAGCAATTATAAACAGAGATTACTATGGTCTCTTTAAGAACAATACCAGAAAAATAAATGCTAGAAACTGTCATTTATATGATGTTGATTTTTTTTGGCTTTGTGGAAAATGATGGTCTCTGGGTCCACCAGAGGTAGATCCAGGCTCTCCCTATAAATTGGAATTTGGGTTCTCAGTACTTTTTATATGACATTTAGAAATTTTTACCATGAGGACTTTGCTAGTATTTTTTAGTGCAAGTTATTGTAAATAGATTTGAATAGATAATGTTTAGTCTTTGCAGATTTGGGAATATCAACAGATATGACAAATTGTTGAGGATTGGGCCAGGGGTAAGGATCAAGACAGGTATGCATAAATCTAAAACGATTAAAAGAAAAGGTAGCCTCTGCTCTCAGTATTGTGAACTGCAACTTTCTTTCTTTCTTGGACTCTCTATGAGGAATCTATGAACGGTTCCAGTAGGAGAACAACAGCAGCACTTGTGACAATGCTAAGCTTAACATAGGCAGAGATAATTTCAGTCCCCAATAGGAGGAAGTATTGCTAAACTCCAGTTCAGAAGGATCAGTGCTCAAGCCCCCAATGGTAATAGCTACTAGCCCAGCACAGTGTGTGGGGGGGAATTGCACTATGTCCCAGAAGTTCTACCCTTGGATGTGATAGGACCCCAGTTTTGCTTGAACTGGGGCATAGGGTATGTGCTTAAGCACCTAAGGGGGCTCAGTCCAACAGAGGGAAGTGGTATACAAATCCCAGTGTAAGGGAGAAATGGTCTTCAGACACAGGGGTACACCTCTAGGTCCTGACCCATGGTGTAGTACTCAGGACCCAGTAGTGGCAGTGTTCCCAGCAGCATAAGTCAAACACCTTGGTTCCAGTAAGAAAGATGAGAAAGTCATTGTTAGACCTCCATCCCAGGCAAAGAGGCCTCAGTGGCTTTGTATAGGGGTGGGCAGTGGGCAAGCTCAAATGAAAGAGTGGATAGAGTAGGAAGTGATACGGACCAGTAGAGGATGTTCTGACATGAAAAGTAGCAAAAGCTTTACTCAACTGTAATCTGGAATAAATGAAGTCCCTCTGTATTACTACCAATATAGTATTAGTAGTAATTAATTGATTCCTTCCCACAGAGGATTTGGAGAACCAGGGGTTGATATGGATGGGAATGACATTTTCTGTTAACAGAAAAGAGGAACAACCACCAGGGTCCCATAGAAAATGCAGAGCCATCTCTCGGGAAGATTCTCATTATTTTTAGATTAATCCTGTCCAATACTAGGTCTACAAAAATTTAAATCAGGTATTATGCACTAGAAGACCTTTAGGATCTTATCATCAAGGTGCATGGGTGGATGGAGCAGGATAGGAATTATATAAGCCACATTAAAGACAGGTTTTCCCTTTAAAAGGCCTATTGCACAATTTAGGGAACTTAGAACTTAGACTTGGGCCTTTGAAATAACTCACTAAATACAAAAGTCAGCCCACATAGAGGAATTTGTTGCTCTTTGTCAAGATAGATCAGGCTCCAACATGGTCAACACAGAAACAAATAAGCTGCACTCACCTAAATTAATGCTATTTACTCACTAAGTATCCTCTCCATGCTGTGGCTAAGAGAATTTTTTATTACCTCTTAGATTATCTAGGAGTATCTCATTTACTTCTGATTTTGAACTAGAAACCCCAGAATGGTCTGAATCATGCCTGGGCTACAATATGAGACTGCTACATTAATCCAGTTGGGCGATATTAAGGGACTGTTACTGAAATAGCCTGCTAGTGGAAATAGAGAGGAGAAGATGGATTTGAGAAATATTGTGGATATAAAATCAACAAGATGTGGGAACTAGATGTGAAATGAAGGAAAGAGTATAAAATACCCAAAAGTTTTTGATCATTTGGGTGATCAGTTGTTTACCATTAGCAGAATAGTCAAGATGAAAGGAGAATTAGTTTCTAATGGGGTAAATAATACACTCAATTATAAACATAATTATTTTTACATGTCAGTGGGACATTCAGGTAGAAAAGTCTTTAAGGCAAGAAAAAAAATTAAGCACAGAGCTTGAAGAGTTCTCAAAGCTGAGACAAAATAGACGTAACAATTGAATCCTGTTGATGCATACATATATATATATATAGTGATAACAATAGAATTTATTTACATATACACATCTAGCATAACAATTAATGTCTTAGAAGTGTTGACAATAATGTAGAGAAAAAGGGAATCAAGGATAAAAATTTGGAAGCAACAGAATTAAAGAATTGGGGGAACTTGAAGAGTCAGCAAAGGAGGCTTTTAGGGCAGAATATTTTACATTAATATCGGTATATCAATTGCTTTAGCACAATGTCTGGCAGATAGCAGTCACTACATAAATGTTTATTGGCTGACTGAACTATATCAAAACCTCATTTGTACTCATAATCCTGTATCATATTAAAGAAACACCTGACAACATCTGAAGGTAGTAACAAAAACATTAGCATTTCCTTGTCACAAAAGAGGAAGACAATTGGTAGATGTTCTCAGAGCACCTGATAAATGTGTTAAAACTTCACAGAAATATTTTTTCAACGACAGACATAGTTTCACTGAGCAATAGAAAACAATTATAGGGAAATAAATACAAGCAAATCATGGAATATAATTAAAAGTAGTATATCTCCAGAAAGTCTATGGAAATGCCTAAGATCCAAGAGTATAATCAAAAGAATCTCCACAGGAAACATCTACATGAACTGAACCACAATATGTTGATAGAACAAGTATTGAATAAATGACTGAATTATGCAAATTCATTTATGGAAATAGAGGAGTATATGATGATTGATTAGTTTTCAACATAATGCTAACTATGTGGTGATCATTGTATATTCACTAAGTACCAAGGCAAGTAAAAATATGCTCCCATATGTTAGAAAAGCCTGGAAAGACTTAAATGAATTGATGCTAAGAGAATTAGTAGAACCAGGAGAACATTGTACACATTAACATTATGAGACAAGTTATACTGGATGCAGCTCCTCTCAGGAGTTAGATAATTCAGGAGAATCCTGAGAAACTTGTTATGGAAAATGCCAGGGAAAAAACTATGGAGTTATGGAAAATACCAGGAAAACAGAAACAACTACAAACCAAAGCATACCATATTTCTTAAAATTTCTTTTATTTTTTTTTTCTTTCTTTCTTTCTCACATTTTTCCCCTTGGTTCTAATTCCTTTTTCACATCATGTCTAATATGGAAATGTTAAATATGATTGTACATGCTCAACCTGTATAACATTATTTGCTGCCATGGGAAGGGGGAAGGAAGGGATATTGGTAGAAAAAATGTACTTGTAAAAGAATGAAGAAAAGTACCTTTACATACAATTGGAAAAAAATTTTTTAAATTTTGAAAGATTTCTTTCTCTAAAGGAGTCACATTCTAATGAGGGAGACAAAAGGCAATAAATTAGACATGAGATATATAAACTAAATGGAAAGTAATCTCAGAATGTATGGAAGGAGGGATGGAGAAGAGGAGGAAAGGGGGAAGGGAGCAGTGGAAGCCTCTTTGGAAAGTTAGAATTTGAGCTGTGCATTGATAATAGAGAATCCAAGCAATGGAGATTAAATGAAAGTTCATTTGAACCTTCAGAGATAGCCAATGAAAAGTTATAATTAGGAGATGGAGAATCCTGTGTAAAGAACAGCAAGAAAGACCAGTAAATCTCTAAATCATAGAATGTGGAGGTAGGAGAGATAATTAAAGTATAAAAAGATTGGAAAGAGTAGAAGGGATTGTAAAGAGTTTTAAATGCCAAAGAGAGAACTTCATATTTGTACCTGGAGGTGATAAGGAGACATTGGAGTTTATTGAAAAGAGGTAGAGCAGGGGTTCAGGGGAGCATAATGTGGTAATGTGATCAGATCTGTGCTTTGGCAGCTGAATAGGAATGAACTAAGGAGGCAAATGATTTGCTTCTTAGAGACCAATCAGAAATCTAATAGAATAGTCCATGCATAAAGTGATGAGGATCTAAAGTGCATGAATAGAAAGAAGTGGGTATCTGTAATAGATGTTTAGAAGCTATAAATGATAATACTTTGGAAGAGATTAGATAAGGGTAATGAGAATGAGTGAGAGGCCAAGTGGGCAACTTTTGTTTGCAAGCTTAAGATACTAAGACCTATATGATGCTCTCAAAAGTAATATGGTAGTTTAGAAAGGAAAAGGTTGGGATAAAGAGGAATCATGAATACTTTTTGGACATGTTAAATTTGAAGTGTTTATAGGACATTTAGTTCAAAATGTTCAAATAGCAATGAAGTTGGATAGCTAGATCACACAGTGGATAGAGCACCAGCCCTAGAGTTAGGAGGACATGAATTCAAATCTAGCCAGATACTTAGTAGCTGTGTGAACATGGGCAGACAACTTAACTCTGATTGACTCACCAAAAAAAGAAGAAACAAATAAGGAAAAGTAATAAATGAAGGGTTGAAGGTAGGTTAGGGCTGGATCAAAAGTTACAAATTGTACCCTAAATTTTGACAGGTGGGTCTTTTAAAAAAAACCACAATACAGAAGCAGTCAATTCTAAATATATGACTTCCAGTTATGCAGCTTCCTACTCAATCAACTTAGCTGCAAAGGGACATAGATGCAAGCCAGATCATGAGAAAAGGACCACTAAAGAAGAGGTGTGACTTGTAGCAACCAATATTCACTATCTTGCCCACTGGCAACAACAAGGGACTTTGAGTTGTTCTACCTGATGTGAATTAAAAGAAATTAAGACATCACTAGGAACTTTAGAGAAAATAGCTTCAATTGATCAGTAAGGCACAGGATCCACATTACAGTAAAGTAGATTAGAAGAGAAAGTGAAAAGAAAAAAAAAATGGAAGCATCAACTAAAGGTTGCTTTCTCTGAAATTTGGAAGAGAAAGGGAGCATTCTGTGAATTTCACATTTTTTTCTTTTTTTTTTCTTTTAGGTTTTTTGTAAGGCAAATGGGGTTAAGTGGCTTGCCCAAGGCCACACAGCTAGGTAATTATTAAGTGTCTAAGGCAGGATTTGAAATCAGGTACTCCTGACTCCAGGGCAGATGCTCTATTCACTGAGCCACCTAGCCACCCCCACATTTTTTTTCTTGTGAAATATGGATAGAAAATCCTCAGCTGAAAGGTTGGGAAAAGTACATGCCACGGTGGCTTGAGGAGTAAAGCCATGATTGAGATAGAAAATTAATTAGAAAGAGGTAATTAGGTTGCCTTGTTGCATTGAGAGCCCAGTCACAATTGCATATCATAAATTTATAGTGTAGATAAACTGTTTTGTGGTTTTTCTCTAGCTTCATTCAGCAACAAAGATTCAGGATCAGTTTGTTGCCACAAAAAATTACAAAACCTTTATCCTTAAGAAACAGATTTATTGATTAGTGAAGATTATACAAAGAACTATGAAATATATTAATGAACATTTCTGATTATTTTTCACAGACTAAGAGACAACAATATTATACTATTAATCTAAACCTCAAAATATTCTTGAAAATTCAACAAATGAAATGTAGAGAAATTAAAAGAAGAAATAGAAAGAGGAGAAATCAATGATAATAATTATTATCATAAGTATATGACATTTATATAGGCCTTATATATCAACTTCATTTGATAATCACATTACCATATAAAAGATAAGAAACTGAGATTTTGAGAAGAGAATCCACTTGTTCAAGACTAAACAGTAATAGAACAAGATAAGAAGGTACAGAGAGATAAGAAATTGGAATTTTCCCCATATGATAAAAGGAAAAAAAATTATAGAGTTTTACAAAAATAACAATTTAAACAAAGATGTCTGTTCATATGAAGTGGATGGATGTTGAATTATCTTTGCTAAATCATCATCAATCATCATCATTTCACTCCCTTATTTGGAGTTTATCAGTAAGATGCATTCTGATGTTCTATTCTAGCCTCTTTTCCCTTTATCCTACATGTCCTCTCTTATTGATCTCATCAGTTCCCAAGTCTTTAATAAGAGAGGACAAGACTCTCAGCTATATATTCATCCAGAATCCCTTTCCTGAGCTCCAGTCCCACATCATGAGCTACCTTTTGGACATTTCAAACTAGATATAATTTCAAAGTCAACATGTCCAAAGCAGAACTCATTTCCTTTCATTTTCACTTCTTTTTCTTTCTATTTATATCTAGTATACATACATCTTTCCAGTTTCCCAGATTTACAACCTTGGAGATATAACTAATACCTTGATTTCCCTCATTTCATGTTTTCAAAATGCCAAGCTTTGCTGTTTCTATCTACCCAACACCTCTCAATTGAACCTCAATATTCACAAAACCACTTACCTTAGGTGAGGTCTGCATGACCTTTCATCTGGACTACTACAATAGCCCTTTTTGTGTCCCTGCCCCCAAGTGTTTCTCTTCTCTAACCCATCTACCACACAATTGCCAGTTATATTTTTCAAAGTACATATCTGACCATATGATTTCTCTGCCAATTAACTCCAACAATTCCCCATTTACTAAAGGATAATATGAAAAATCCCCTGAAATTAAAAGCCTTTCATAAACTGGATCCAATTTACATTTTCCATAGTTTACACATTATTACTCTTCATGCTCTCTAAAGTACAGTAAAGCTCATTTATTTATTGATATTTTTCCGCTATTTCTATGCCTTTGCATAGGCTTTCTGTCTCCTAAATATGTTCTTTCCTCATCTCTATCTCTTTCTGACATGTCTTAAAATCAAATCCCTAGTTTTCTTCAAAGTTTAAAAGATCAAGGGGGCAGCTAGGTGGTACAGTGGATAGAGCACCGGCCCTGGAGTCAGGAGTACCTGAGTTCAAATGTGACCTCAGATGCTTAATAATTACCTAGCTGTGTGGCCTTGGGCAAGTCACTTAACCCTATTGCCTTGCAAAAAAACTAAAAAAAAAAAGTTTAAAAGATCAAGTGCTGCCTCATATAAGACTTCCTGATTTCCCAAGCTACTTGTGCCTTCCATCATCACTACCACAAAAAAATTATGTATATTTTGTTTAGAATTTGGGTAGAATATAAACAACTTGAAGGAAGGACTATTTCTTTTTTGTTTTTGTTCTTTGTCTTTGCTATCGGCAATACATAGAAGAGTAGTTGGCATATGGTAGGGTTGTAATAAAAACAAGCTGATGATTAAGAACTGAAAAACTAAGAGATACAGTTTTAATGAACTTTGATAGCAACTTTTGCATTGTTTAGTGGGAAAAAAATAGACTTCATTGAAGTCTTTTGCTTTTAATAACTGGAATGCCATGTTTTACTTAACCTCTCCAAGCCTCATTTTCTTCATCCATAAAAAAATGCTGATAATATTTTAATCATCTCCCATGGTGATTCTGAGGAAATAACAAACTTATAAATACAATAGAAACACCAATAAACCATATGAGTAGCAATATAAAATTTGCAACAAATCAAAGAAACTAATTGTCCTTTAATTTCTTCATTTGTAAAATAAAAGTGTTTAACTATATCCTCTCTAGGTTATCCTCCCTGATCTGACACTGTAAGATTCTATCAGATAAAATAACCCAAAACCTGTTTTGTCCTTCTATAGAACTCTATACTATCCATTTTCATATTTCCTGAGCTAAATAGATAAAACTAAATATATGGAAGGGATTGAGATTTGAGGAAGAGAGAAACCTTTTTTCTCCTACTTTGAATTCCCTTTCTTTCGATCTGACTCATTTTTCTTCCTACCCATTTTTTATGTGTTCTCTATCAAGGGTGCCATTTTATTTTGTTTTGGGCTTTCTCTCCCGTAGCTTTCCCCTTCACTTGAACAGCAGGAATGAGAATAATAAGGGAATCATGCAATTCATGGAAACTTCATGTGGTTATACAGGTTGCTTTCCTTACAATGTGTTTCTTTCCAATAAGAAAATGGAATTGCCTGTGTATGCTGCAAGATTACTTAGAAATAAAAAAAAATCTCAAGGAAGGATTTCCATTTAGATGTTGAATTGGAAAATTATTTTAATGAGATTACAGAAACCTCTGCATTTTTTTTCTAGTATCCTATTGAAGCAGAAATACTTCTAAGTTGAAATTATTGCTTGTTCATATAACAAACTATTTAATAAGGTCTTGTTTAGGATTTATCCCCAGAGGGCTTGATTCCATAGAAAGCAGAATATTTAAATGCTCTTTCTATTAAAATATTTGAAACTCAATGGAGTTAAGCCTAGAGCTTGGGTTATGAAATGCAATTCATCTTTAAAATAAATCAACAGAAATATTTGTAGATTTTTTTCCCCTTAAATAAAAATGTGATTTCTGGTTCCTTTTCCCCCTCTGTCCTCCTGTCTATGCTTCTCTTTCATTCCTTTTCCCTCTCTATCTCTCTCATTTTTTTCTATTTTAAGTAAAATTTGCTCAAAATACTTTGACTCCATATTTCATCATTGAAGAGTAATCCTTTTGAAAGGAATGGGAATGCCTCAGATCCACTTCAAATGTTTCTAGAAACCCTCCTGTCTATCTATCAAATTTTAATTGTACTTCATTAAAATTTCAATTAGGCCTTTGATTTTGGCAGTATGAGGTAACTCAGTTTGAGAACTTCCACCAGGAGAGATCACAATCAGGCTATCACTTAGAAGATAAAGGATAGGGATTAGAATATAGAGTAATTAGGTGAGTTGCCAAGGATCACACAACTTGTAGGTATTTAAGTTTAAATCTTTCTAATTCTTAACATAGCTTGCAGTTCCCTATGCTATCTACATAATAGGATTAACTAAATTATGATAAATATTAATAATTGATACCATTTTAACATATTGCCCCTCTTCCATGTAAAATTTGACTCAAAACCTGAAAAGATTTTACTGGCAACATATTTATAATTTTGGTAACAATGTGCCTAGACCAGAGGAAGAGAAAAACCTTGTCCTTTGGGCTTACCTTTGTTCCAATGTTTCCCCCACCCCCTTTGCTCCAGTCATTTAGAGAGAGATAAAAGGGTAAATGGAAAAGGAGAGGGAATGCCAACGTTTTGAAATTCAGATGCTTGGAGATTACAAAACCCAGATTTGGAAGTTTTTTGGAATAATAGCCTCTATGTGAATGATGGCTAAATAGAACTTAGCTACCAGAAACTAAACCAGGAACTACATAAGATTGTACAACCCTGACCTAAGGGACTATTTCTAGTGAAGATTCAAGCTTCAGTGATTAAAAAAAAGAATTTAAAAGAGAATATTAAATCAAGAGACACTAGCCTGTTGGGAATGTCCTTAAAATGTTCTTCAGAGAAATTGGTATCTGGATATTGAGACTAGAAGAAATGGTCAAATCTACATCAGAAGAAAAAAGGTAGGAGGGTTGATTTCTTCACCCTCCACCCTACCCTTCCATTTAATATTTGTGTACTAAAATAATTTTGTTTTAAATGAGCTATGGAAACATCAGGTTTTAAATTACAAAAGTATGGTAAGGTCCATCCAATATTATGACAATACATTCTAACTAAGAAATTCTGTTAAATTCAAGTACTAAAAGCAGTGAAAAATTTCAACATGTGTTGAGTGAAACAGCTATTAACAGTAGTCACTAATAACCATGGACCAATAGTATCACTAAGTTACAGCTGGTGGATATAATGTGTCAGATGAAGCATGAATAAAGAGAATACTGCATCATGTTAGCCCTTAGGAATCGACCTCCACTCCTCAATCAAGAAAAGACAGAAAACTTCATAGTAAGATATCAATATCCATAAAATATCAGAAGCTCGAGTTGACCCTACATGTTATGTGCATCCACTGTCATTTTCTCTATGTGTGTTCTCTATTCATATTGCCTACAAATGATCATTCTTCAACTGATTAATCAATAATTGATTACTACAAACAGACACTCTTAAATGTTGGGAATTCAAAGACAAATAATTTCTGTGCTCAAGGTACTTATATTCTAATGGGAAAAACAAAATACAAAGGTCATTGTTACTGAATCAGTTTCATGTCCACGTTTGGAATTTTCTTGCCAAAATATATTGGAGTGTTTTTGTCATTGTACAGAAGAAGACACTGAGACAAATAGAGTTAAATGACTTACTTAGAGGCACATAGCTAGTGAATGTCTAAGACCATATTTGAACTCAGAAAAATGAATCTACCTGACTTCAGGCCCAACATTCTATCCAATCACTCATTCACTATCAGTCTAGCTAGCTAGCTAACAAGCTATGTGTATACATTTATATACATATATATATATACACACGAACATATATATATTATATATATATACATATCTATATATTTAAACACACTTTATACATATATAAAGACATTTATACATACACACACACACAATTCCTGTTGGTGATATGAATATTTGTTGGAGAAAATATTTTCCCAGATTTATGATGAAAGTGACTTATTGCTAGTTCCTTTATGTTATTATTGTGTTGTGTTGTGTTATGCTATGCTATGTTCTTGTAATACTGCCTTCAATAACCTCTCCAAAGAAATATACCTACTTTACTATATCTTTAAGAAGCTGTGAAATTTAGGCAGTGACAATTTTATTGTAGTGAAAAGCCTACGAGTAAAAGAATAATTTGATACAATATGCAAAAAGCAACTAAATAGTAAACAAAATTTTTAACCTAGCAGTACCATGATTATAATGGTATCTACCCCCAAAGAGATCAAAGATGAAAAGGTCTTTTTTTTATATTTATATTTATAACCATTCAGAAAAAAAGAAGTGAAAAAGAACTGGAAATTGAGTGACAAATATTTGAGAAATAGGTGAAGGAAATTATGGTATATAAATGTGATAAAATATTATTGCTTTGTAAGAAATTATGAGAAACTATTTCAGATAAAACTGGATATATACTAATACAGAGTAAAGGGATCTGAGTCAAGAAAACAATTTATTCCATAACAATAAAATAGTAAAAGTGAGAAATTTTGAAAAGTTTAAGACTTATCAATGTTAAGAATCAACTATGATTCCAAAAGACTAATGGTATCTCACTTCTTGACAGAGAGATAATGAGTATTTAAAATGATGCATACATTTTTGGATGTGACCAATATGGACATTTGTTTTGCAAATTGTGTATATTTGTTTCAATGTTTTTTCCTTTTTCTTTTTTCTTTCCAGAGGAAGGGGAGAGAAGGAGAACCACAAATGTTTGAAAACTGAAAAAAGAATTTGATACCATGAATTATTTGGGAGAAGCTTTTAAAAAAGTTTATTGGGAGATTGAGAGTTGATTGTTCTGGAAAGACAATTATAATGGCTGAAGAGAGGACAGAGAAAATAGATTGAGGGAACTTATTTCCTGAGACAATTGAGACAATTAAGCATAATTTTTGTGAAGAATTCTTGAGAAAAGATGTTAATTGGTATTCAGAGAACTGAATAGTTCAACTCAATTCCCAAAACTGAGAAGTAAGCAGTTGTAGTAGTGATGGTTAAAAGTAACTTTGGTAATGATCTTTCTCATATTGTTAGTGATTATTTATATCATTATTTTATTATTTGTTATATTAAGTAAATAAGATAGTCCTTAGTCTTATGTTAATTTAATGATAAAAGATTATGATAAAGGCTGAGATTTAAAGAAGAGAAAATGCTTATGAAAATAGAGGTTTATCCAGTTTATTAAATAGTATTTAATGAACAGGGATGGGACTTCAAAGATAATTGCTCAATTAATGAAATGCATGTGCAAATTTAATACTTAATGTGAAAATATCATAACATACCCTCTAATCACTTTACAATCAACTATTAGAGAACAAATAAGGAAAATATACTGGCAGTCGGAGGAGAATAGTAGACTATATGTGGAGCAAGAATGTTGTTGACCTAAACCCTTGCTACACTGTCATAACATATGTTGCATTGTACAAACACTTTGAAATCTATTAAAATAGTTAAACTTTTAGTCCTCTGGAAAAAAGTTGCCTTGAAGATGGGAAAATATTTGTTTGTATGCTTGTTTGTCTGTTTGTTTTGCTTTTCACTATATACCAATGATGTTGGAATGGAAATACTGAGGTAGCTAGTTGGTACAGTGGAAAGACCACTGGCCCTGAAGTCAGGAGGACCTGAGTCCAAATCCTACCTCAGACACTTAAAAAATTACCTAGTTGGTTGACTGTAGGCAAGTCACTTAGCCTCAATACCTTGCAAAAAAAAAGAAATGGAAATGATTCAAGGTTATAGAAATTTTGCTCCTAAAAAAAAAAACCCCAAAACCCTCAGAAAACATTCAATTGAGCAATATGCAAGCAAAGATGGGATTGAATTTCAAACAATGGAGAATAGACTAGAAATGATATCATACTTTAATAATCTGCACTCTGCAAAAACCTATAAAAGGTAAATAGAATTACTCCTATGTTCACCAACTCAATAGCAAAGCTCAGTGATCTTTTGAATGAGATTGCTGAGGAAGGACATGATCAGTTTTACACATAAATTTAATAGAATATCTCTTGTGTGAATTTATGGTGTTATGAGAACCCTATTTATTCCTCTGCAATAAGTCTCTCACTTGATGACTCATCCCCAAAAATCCCTGAAATAAAAACAATATATAGTGTGGAGAAAGAAAGGAAAAGCTATTTTTTCCAGCTAGAATATTGGATAGAGAAAAGAAGATTTTTAAGATTATTTGCCTTCATCTGGACTAATTTCAAAGTATTGTGCTTAATAACATCAACCTAATGGTTTTGGCCTATTGGCTTATCACTGAGGGAAAAAATGAGATGCTTTAATTTTTAAAGCATTTTTTTAGGCAATGGGGTTAAGTGACTTGCCCAAGGTCACACAGCTAGATAATCATGAAGTGTCTGAAGTCGGATTTGAACATAAGTCCTTCTGACCTCAGGGTCAGTGCTCTATCTACTGCACCACCTAGCTGCCCCTTAAAGCATTTTGAGAACAAATAAATGATCATTTTCAAGTAGTTTGGGTTTGAGAAGCCAAGTTTTCTCATGTTTCATAAAACAAAAACAGAATGATGCAAACTGTATAAGATAACAGAAAAGTATCTGTAAAGTAGACATCAATAAAGTAAAGAATTTGAATTTCATTAGCTGGTTTTATGCCAACCTTAGGAAGCTTATCCTTTAAGCTACAACCAAGATAGCACAAATTCTAGTTTTATTATTTTATTATTTTATTGCAACTATTAGTATCCTCCTGCCAGATTTTTGTGACTTGTACCAACAAAGAATAAAATGAGGTGAGGAGCATATAATAAAAATTGATTACAGCTTTACCCATGAATAGCTGAAAATAAATATCATCAACTATAACTGAATATGACAAATTACTATTTCAAAAAAATTCTGGATATATTTATTCAATATCTTCCATAGATAAAAACCCACTCTGATTCTATACCACACAAATTAGTATTTGATTATATATTGTCTTGAACAGTTCCTTTAAAAGTCATGTCTTTTAAACTGCAACTAGATGATGCAATTCTAAAAGGGGAGTTTGTGTCTTGCACTTCTCTTGAATCATCCCTATGGTTTCTTGAGAAAAGCCAGTCACAAAACAATTTTATCTACTTTTTCCATCTGTTTTTCTGTTTCTTACACTTGTTCTATTTACAGTGTGTGGCAAATGATAGTTGACTATCAGTCTATATGATGGACTCCTGTGGCAAACTCTCCATATGAAAAGTTCCTTCATGACTTGCTCATTCCATCAGTGCAACAATCGGGAGCAATTTTGGGCTGTCTGCAAAGGAGAGTGCCATCTGTATCCAGTTAAGTAGCGTGGAGTTTAAACAAAGTGCAAGGACTATTCCCTTTAATTTAGAAAAAAACAGATATCTTATTGTCTGATCTTGTTACCTCTTAGAATTCTTATCTCTTCTCTAAGGATATGATTTCTCTCTCATCACACCCAATTTGGATCAAGATACAACATGGAAACAAAGATTGACAGATTGCTTTCCGTGGGCGGGGAAGGGAAGTAAGATGGGGGGAAAATTGTAAAACTCAAATAATATCTTTAATAAAAATTAATTAAAAAAAGAAAAATTCCTTCATTATCTAAATCACTGAGACTAAAGATTTACTTTTGGATACACAGTCAGTATGTGTCAGAAACAGGACAAGACCTCAGTGTGAAAGGAGGCAGTGTGAAACAGTAGAAAAAACACTAACACTAAATTAAAAATTAAAAAAAAAAACAAATAAACAACAAAACCTGCACTTGAAGCCAAAGACTATCTCATGAGTTTCCTACCTGCAGGACCTCAGAGAGATTACTTTTTCTAGGCCTCGGTTATTGCATCTGTAAAATGAGAAGATT
Source organism: Macrotis lagotis (assembly GCF_037893015.1). Classification (NCBI taxonomy): domain Eukaryota; kingdom Metazoa; phylum Chordata; class Mammalia; order Peramelemorphia; family Peramelidae; genus Macrotis; species Macrotis lagotis. Next base: position 182,900,082 of record NC_133666.1, read on the forward strand.
GTTCTATATGTTCTTTAAAGTCCCTTACAACTCTTGTTTTATCTAACCATTATGTAGTCTGCATCTCATGTTACTAGACTCTTTGTAACTGACTAAAAGATAAAAGTATAGTAAAAGGAGTCTAAATAATAGGCTTAAAGATTGTCTTTGACCCATACTGGCTGTATGACAATGTCCAAGTAACTTTCACTAATGACAATGGGGGGGGAACTCATGTTTAACCAGTAAGCATAGAAAAATAGTTTTTACCTAGTCACAAAGGCAGCTTTGTAGTCATGGCATTATCCCTCCTAGGTGTGGATTAAGTCAAGTGAACAGATATTTATTAAGAGCCTACTAAGAACAGCTAGATGGTATAGTGGGTAGAGAAAACTGGCCCTGATGTTAGGAGGAGTTGAGTTCAAATCTGGCCTCAGATATGTGTGACCCTTGGGCAAGTTACTTAACCTTGATTGCCTTGGAGCCAGAGCCATCTCCATTGGTCCTGATTCATATTTCCAGATGTCTCCAGAGGAGAAAGTGAGATGGATGACTAGCACACTATCCCCTCACTCAAATCCAATTCACTTGCTTGTTTTTAACATCACCTCCCTGATGTTATGGTCTTTGAGAAGGAAAGACAAACAAGTGACAGACATATAAGCAAGAAAGTGACTGCCTGTGCAGTGGATAGAGAATTGGTCCTGGAATCAGGAAGACCTGAGTTCAAATCCAGCCTCAGACACTTAATAATTGCCTGTGTGAACTTGGGCAAGTCACTTAACCCTTGCCAAATAAATCAATAAATTAAAATAGAGATTCTGGGAAGAAACAGGCCCAAGGGCCAGAGGTTGTGTTGTTTCACAGGAACTGATCCTCACTGAGCACAGTGACATCATCTCTGCTAGGGCCTTCTTCTTTCTGGGTATTATGGAATCTTTATTGGTTTCTGCCTTATTGGGTCTCATTCTGCTGGAGTATGGTGACTAGAATAATAAACTTTTCACACCCAGTTAAAGGACTACACTAAATCACTTTTTTTTTTATTTTCTGTGCCTGGACCATTGTTTTACAAATAATTACCTAGCTTAACTACTCTTAATTCTCTCTGACTTACCTGTAAAAGAAGTTTTTGAGATTCATGTTCTCTTTAATAAATTTTATTGATTCTTTTTTAATATTGTCTAAATTTTCCCCTGAATTCTCACATAAAATACATATACATACAAATGCATACATAAATGCACACATACATATATATACATACCATCTCCCATGAAACCATTCCAAATAAAGAATTTTTAATAAAAATATGGGAAAAGTAAAAAAAGTCAATGAAACTATTCATCGAAACAAAAAATTGATAATTCTGCAATGCCCCATACTTATTTATCCCACATCTCTACAAATGTGTGTGTATGGGGGGGTCCCTCATATCTCTTTTTAAAGAGCCATTCTTATTCTTTGCAATTATACAAAACTATTTTTTATTGTTTTGTGGTTGTTATTGCCACTTATATTGTTGCAGTCATTGTGCTTATTGTTTTCTCTTCTTATTTTATTTTGCATAAGTTCATATAGTTCCATTCATCCTTTCTTGAAGCATCGTAATATGCCATTGCATTCAGGTACATAGCATTCATTTTGTTTAGTTATTCCCCCATCAATTGATATGTACCAGGAATTATAGGCATAGTAAAGACAGTGCTGAATTGAGAGTTAGAACATCTGAGTTTAAGTCCAACCTCTTACATTAAATAATACTGTCTTAGATAAAGTAACTTTATCTCTTGGAGCTCTTTGTCTCACCTATGAAGTTATATGATCATAAAACTACTATTTCACAAGATTGTCATAATAATTAGATAAAAAAAGGTAAAATGCTTCACAGATTTTAAAACACCATATAAATGACTAAGGCCAGCTATAGAGATATCTGCACGAAGATGATTAGAAATTAGGGTACTTGAATCCTAAGGGGCCAATGAGATCTTCCAGTGAGAATGTAGAGATAATAAAGAAGAAAGTCCACAACAGAGTCTTCAGGGTCCACTTACAATCATGAATGGTGATTCAACAAAGGAAATGCAAAATATTTGACATAATAGGATGAGAACCAAGCAACCATGAAAACCCAGAGAAGAGAGAGTATCTAGAAGAGAAGGAGTGGAAGTGTCCAATGCCTCAGAGAAATCCAAAAGAACAAGCACTGAAAAGAGAACATTAGATTTGGCAACTAAGAGATCATTGACAAGTTTAGAAAGAATTGAATTTCAGTTAAATGACGAATCTCCATCTATTGATTATTCTCTATATTGCCTTTACAGTCAGTAAGGAACATACTAGCATTTTTGCTTTTTAAATTTATTTACAATGTCTCTGTCCTCTAGAACACAGTTTTTAAAGTTCTATACAAGTTTATTCAGTTCTATATTACCTTTCTATGTCATCTTTTGTTTTTTAGATACAACCAACTTGAAGGGGGAAAATATTAAATTTTCTAATCATTATATTACCATACATATGCATATGTAATTATATATATTAGATATTCAGCTAGATTTTTTCTTTATGGATTTTTATTGTTATATGACAATATACATTTGTAAGGTTTCTTATAAGTACTATGCAATTATATAAATATATATATATATATATCTTTTTAACCATAAATAAATCTTTTTAGATTTTTATTTGAGTTTTGATACTCTGTGACCTATATATTTTTAAAATATAAAGTACACTGTACCTCATGTACAAAATAAATATATAATATATATTTAAAATGAAAAATGCTTCATTGTCTTTTTATAATTTTAAGTTCAAATCATATGCACCCATAATCATAAAGTAATTTCTTTGTTAATCTCACTTAACATTATAGATTAGTTTATTTGCTTTGCCTATTGAGAAATTTTCAACTTCTGTTGAAAAAACCTAAAAATCTGTTTAGGATCACCTAAGACATAAAAAATATTGCTTCAGTCTAACCTTTTTCATTTTAAATGCATCTTTATTTTAAAATTATATTCCCTAGATGCTTCAAATTATTAGATTCTTTTTTAATACATTCTGTCACTCTCTTTTCAGGCCCCGCTTATGGAGAGGCAACATGGCATACATAGATAATAAATTGCTGACTTAAAAGTAAGAAAGAGCTGGCTGTGAATTCTGCCTCTAACAAATACTGGCCATGTGAACACTTTTTCCCTTAAGACTCCATGCAGCTCTCCCAGATTGTAAATTTCATAGAAAAAGCTGACCTGCATTTTGTTGTGTCAGCAAAATCACAGGTCTCATCTCTATCCCTGTGAGGGAAACTTTCCCTCTACTTTCCAATTGATTAGAAAATGGAAATTTATTTTCCTAAGCATTTTCCCATTGTTTCTTCCTCCTATTTGATCATTACTTCTTTAAAAGTATCTGCCTTCATCATTCTTATTTCTTTTTAAAACTATTCCAGCCAATTCTTTTTCCTATTAGTACTACCCTCAATATAGCAATCTTTTCATAATGATTATCCTTGAAAATATTGAAATAAGATCAATAATAATGGCCATCATTCCCCTCCTCCCCAGGGATAGTGCCTCTTTCTATTAGTCTGAGGCAATGTGGCAGCTTGGAATAAGAAAGAAGTAGGTATGAATCCCACCTCAGACACTTATAAGCTTTGTTACCTAGAACAAAATATTTAACAATCATGAAACTCAGCTTCCCCATATGTAAAAAAGGAATAATAATTGTTCCTGCTCCCCAGGATTGTTGGGCAGATGAAATTTAGCTAATGTATGTAAAGGTCTTTGTAAATCCAAAAGTACTATGTAAATATAGACAAGTATTTTCTGTAAAAGTAGCAGTAGCAACTGTGTGGTCATAACAGTAGTACAATACTAGCAAGTTCCTATAAGACCCCAGGACTAGAAGAAACTTTTAAGGTTCTTTTAATCTAATCTACCACCTTTAGATAGGACTGAATTTAAATAGTCTTGGAAAGAAAATTGCCAATTATTATTTGTGTTCAAAAGTTTAAGTGGACTACTTTTAAACATTAATAAAATTACTAACCCCTCTTCTTATTTTAATAGGGAGACTATATATCCTGAGACCTATTAAGTGGTTATTTCTTTTTAATTGGTGCCTCAGTTATCACAACTGCCTTCACTGAATAGTGAATATCAAAGGAAAAGCTCTTGCTCTGTCAAAATCCTTTTCAATCCTAATATGCTTTTCCCAGCTGTGTCTCAATACACTTAAAACCACATGAGGTGGCCAACAAATGGCTCCATGTGAGGGCCATATATGAGTACCTCAAACAAATTGTACTTGTTTTCATTTTCACCAAAAGATTACATCTTCTGTCCTGAAGAAGAGATAAGGAAACACAATTCAACCTGCTCAGCAGAGAAGTGACAGATTACTATTATATCCACTGTCAGACATTGCCTCTATATTGGACATTTTTGCTTAATTGTTTTTCTTTTCCAAAATCTAAAGCAGGGTAAGACTGAGAAATAACTGTGACTAATGACAAAAGGTAGTAGTAGAATGCAGTAAAATTAAAAAAAATTGTTTTGTTGACCCACATAGTTCATTTCCTTAATACAGATAAGATTTTATATTTTAATAACATTCCCTTGATGCAACCATTATCCTACACTGCTGTTACTTGTAGATATATACAATTTTATATGGCAAAACTTCATAAATCATCACTCACTTTGTAGCCTAAATGATTGTTCCACATTTAAAATTAATAATGCTTTGTTTGCAGTTTTATTGTTTTGGGGGTTTGGGGGTATAGCTAGAATAACCGCTAGTTTGCAGTAGTCAGTATAACCTCATGAATAAATGCAACTTAATGAACAAATAATCAATTATCCATTTTATCTCCATCTGGAATGTTATCTAATATAAATATATATTTTAAGGTATAATAAGTAGTAGAATATTTCACCAAAATCTCTTTCAAGACCTTTTCCATTGACCATTGCACAGCATTTATTTCAATTCTTAGAAAAGAATCATATTTCATGCCTCATTACCATATAACAACACCAGGAGGATATTGGAATTAAAAAGATCAACCTTTTATTCTCAGGAGAAGCAGGCTCATCAAAGGAACTTTGCAATTTCCCAAAGGTAATTGAAATTGAAATTGAAATTAGTGAAAATTAGTGGGAAAAAAGTGAAATTAAATTATCACTTTCCTTCCCTTGCTACCCACATATTCTACTGCAAATTAACATCGATGGACATAAAAATCATTTTTCCATCTATATGCATATCATAATCTGAATAACAGTTCTTCATTAACTTGTGTTGAAAGTGTGAATGGTTAGACCATAACCATTTGAAGTATTATTGATCTTTTCCAGAAGATTCTGCAATGTTTCATATAAGTAGCACAATGCCATCTTTAGAAATGAGCTTCTGGAAGAGTTTAGTAAGCACTTGAATTTTTCATCTTGAAGTTTGAACTAGATATCCTCCATCACAGAAACCTTTGGTAGGCCAGCGTCTCCCTGGTCTATGCTTCATATGATGCTTTTGGTCATTGAATAGTCATTTATTTTGCTTTATCATTTAAGAATATTAAATGACTGTTATGTTATGAGTGGGAGACACCTTGTTGGAAGAGAGCTCTTTAAGTACATTTCCTTCCACTAAAAACAATATGTTGGGGTTTTTTTTTTCAAAATCAGCATGCAACAAGGATGTTAAGATTGTGTATTTAATATGCTACAAAGAGAATTGGATTGGTCACATGGTAAGGATCTGGTATAACAGGTGGACAGATAGAGAAATCCACTGGTATCCTCAAAGTGTCCAGAGAAAGAGAGGAAAGCAGCTAGCTGAAGGGTACCCTATTATAGACTTATGGGAAGATATGATCAGAAGTTGCAAAAGATTTGCAAGCATAAATATTTTGTACTTTGCTTCTTTGGAGGGAACATGTAAATAAGTAAGATCATAAATCCATGTAAATATTTTGAGTATCAGAATAAATATGAGAATGAGAATTCTAGGATGAAAGTCAAGGAGAACTAGTTTAGTATGGTGGAAACAAAGCCAGTTTAGGATTTGAGTCTTCAAATACTTTCTTCAACAATATTAGCAGTAACTTTGTGCCTTTGAACAATCCACTTGACTTCTCCAAGACTCAGTTTCCTCATATGCAAAAATATGAAAATAACACTTGTACTATTTGTACAGTACTTTACAGATGTGTAAAGAATGTATTTTGTAAACCTTCAGGTACTATACAAATGAGCTCTTAATAAGATGAGAACAGGAAAAACTCTGAAGTGAGTTTTTTTTTCCCAATGTCATTATGAATAATATGTTGGAACAAACAAGACAGATATATACAGAATCACATGATCACCCATCTACTTAATTGACATTATGAGAATGGTTTGAAGGCATGAAGGCATAGTAAGAATTTCAAAAAATCATTGTAGCTCTTGCTCTGTTTGCCATCTACTGTAAATTTAAGTTATGTATGCATGTGCATATGTATATTTTAAATATGTCTATATACTTGTCTCTGTATACACATGCTATTTATGTGCACTTGTATGTGAATATGTGTATGTTTTTACTTTGGCTTGCTTTTGAAAATGTAGAATTTAAGACTTGTTCATTAAGGTACATTTTTATTCATGAGATTATACTGACTAATCCAAACTTGTAATTATGCTTGTTCCAATGTATTTTAAGCCAGAGGGAGGGATAATATAGTAATGCTCCATTGGATACAGGATATCATTGATGGATTCCAGTTTTCTCCTCTATAAAATAAGGGGATTAGGCTAGGATACCCCTTCCTGCTCTAGGTCTAGGATTCAATGTAATGTGCATATTCCTTCCAAACAAGCAATTTGCAACCAATCCATAGTGGGTCTACCCCACCTTTTAGAGTCTTTTCTAGTCTATTTTCTGCTATAAATTTGCTACAATCCATCTTTTCTCATGTATTTATTTCTTTGATGATATTTTATAACCATTTCTCTTACAGAATTCCTTCTTATAATTTGCTACAAATTGCTGAATGGACAAAGTTTGTTTGGTTTTTCTTTATCTTTCCAGGATATGGTGGTATTTTTTTGGTAATATCTAATAGGAATTGGCTTTGGCTAGTTCAACTTAAGGTCAGTAGAGGAAGTCATAGAAGATCTAAAGTAAAAAAAAGACATATTAGAGGGGATCTAATCCAGTTCCCTCATTTTAAAATAAGGAAACTGAGATCAAGAGAGATAAGTGACTTGTAAAAGAATCAAGAGGAAAAAATTTTGAAACTCAAGTGACAAATTAACCAAGGAGACAGATATTTCAAGATTTAAGTTCTTAAATTCAGTCACAGTTTTGTTTGGTCTATGTAGTCTACTTCCCAGCATGTAGTAGGTATTTTTAAAATTATATAAACTAAAGATCCCACTATGGTGGATAGTTGCAATTTTCCTGGAAAAAAACAGAATGCCATGTGTCTGTGTGTGTGTGTGTGTGTGTGTGTGTGTGTGTGTGTGTGTGTGTGTGTGTGGTTCTGTGCTTTGACTCTGTTGCAGACGCAACATCCTATTTTGTAGGCAGTCACATCAATGTCATCAGGAGCCATGTTTAACCTTGAATGGCAGGAAGGAATCACCATGAACACATTGTGGAACACATCCAAGATGCCAGGAGAGAAGTGATGCTCGTCTCAGTAGAAAGCAATTCTGCCAGACAGTACATTTTCAGAGGATGGATGATAGCAGGATATCTAAGTGAGCTAAAGTGAGGAGACCACAAGCTGAGTGAGCAAAGAAATACTTTGAAGACATACTGAAGGGCATCTTGAAGAAATGTTAGAAAATGTATAAAGTATGCAGGACAATTTTAAAAAATCAATATGAAAATAATACACAGCTAACATGAGGTTATCACACAACATGTGAGGTGACTGAGAGGATATAGAGATCACAAAGAGCAGAAGAACACATAGAATTAAAAGACACATAGAATTATAGATGTAGAGCTGGAAGGGACTTTGTAGACAAACCTCATTTTAAGGATAAAGAAATTGAGGATTTGTGTGAAGTGACTTGCATAAGGTCACCTTAGAAGTAGTAAGTAGAAAAGACTAGGTCAAGTCCTCGATATCAAGTTCATCCCAAATAAATCTTCATATTTCTTTTCAGTTAGATCTGCTGATCTGTTGGTCTTTCATCAATGCCTTAGCAGCTATCACTGAGAAGTAATGAGATCACTGAGAATAAAGAATCATCAAAAAAAAGCCATTAACATTCCCTTACCTCTATTAATACATAATCACCTAAAAAGGAGGACAAGAGCATTATCAAGGAAGCAAAAGTCAATCCAATGTAGTTTGTTGAAAACTGAAACACATAGTCTAGTGAAGAAAGAGAAAATATTTAGAATAGTGAATTAGAAGGCCATATAGGGAGTCTAGTGTAGATAACTTTTGCAATGCATAATTCATATAATGATAATCATGAGTTGATTATATTTTAAATATAGGGTGTTACATATATTTACACATGCTGGCTATGCTTCTATCTGCATGGGTTCATCTAATGCAATTAATTTGAAAATATGAATTAATTTCTTTGGAATTTGTATAAGATTTCTGCCTGGAGGAGAGTTGGAGAAGTTATAAGTTTGACTTCTCTGATCTCAGAGAGGATACTGTACTAGAATTATATAAATAGAGATAGTGAAAGAAAGAGAGGGAGAGAGAAACACATAGAGAGACAGAGTCAGCAAGAGAGAGAGAGAGAGAGAGAGAGAGAGAGAGAGAGAGAGAGAGAGAAATTCTGAATTCTCCAAATTCTACGGAGGTAATCAGAGATATTATGAGGAGAGACTTACCCAAACAGGTCTACCTCCCTAAGCCTATTCTCTTTTTCTCCAAATTTCTTTTGCAAGAAGATTTGGAACCACAGCATTTTTTCTTCAGGAAAGAAAACTGACTCTCTTTTCCCAGGCCCTCCCACCAATCCTACTTCTCATGCAGATCATATTAAATTCCCATCTAAGTAACTGATCAAAAACTGCCTCAGGATTTTGACACTTTCTTAGATATGGAATCTCAAAGGCCAAGTTCATATTCCACTTCTGACATTGTTGCTAGCTATGCACCCAAGAGAGAGTCACTTGCTCATTCTCAAGGGACTTTCTAAGACCCCAAGGCATAAAGGAGTTATAATTTTCAGAATGGAAAAAGTTAAGACACTGGAAAAAATCATAGCATACCAAACTACTTACATTTTTGATGTAATAATAAAGCTAAACCTTGGTGCATGACAAAATTAATAAGTATATTATACAGGTGTGAAGACTCCTAGTAACTTAAAAGGCATGTCTTGCATTATTTATAGAGTTTTATTTATTTAGTTACATTTTGAAAGTATCACAAAAAAAGAAAATAAAATAATACAGTCATGCTTTTAGTTAAGGACCATTTGAATTGTAACCTGAAAAAAAAGATTCAAAGATTTTTCTGACTGAATCTCTCTATCAGAAAGTGTTTCAAGTGTTTAACATGATATGTTTCTGTTCTACTCCCTGATAAGAACTTGGGAATTAGCTTTCTACTTCTGAAAAGTTCTCATCAGAGTGGCTAATGAATCATTCTTTACTGGCCTAACTTCTGGAGCAATCTGCTCACCTTCTCAAATGCCTTCTGCAAAGTGAATGTCAAGTTTCTGAAAGACATTCATCCATCAATGCCCTTACTCTCCAGGTTTTTTGGGCATTCTGGAGTTAAAGAAAATATTCTTTGTGGGTACCATTAATACCTCAATCACACAGCAAGACTAGTTCTGTGCCACAACAAACTTTTCTCCATAGGGAAGCTGACAGAAGGTGCATTTGCCTTTTTGGTTTACTTTCTTCATAGTAAGTGAAGGGGGATGGAATAAAAAACAGTATGGCCTTTTCTTCCACATGAACATCATGACTACAAAAATTCATCATTAAGATACATTCAAATTATTCCTCCCTATCTAAATGATAAATTTTAATATACCAAGTATCTTGACTTTGAAAAGAATTCAATAATCTGTCACTAAGCCAATATCTAGATGCAACCCTGGGGAGAAGAAGTTATCATTATTAGGACTGGTTCATTTTGATTTATTTATAACCAGTGATGTTCTAATAAATGTTTAACAACTAGTTGTCCAGGGGGAAAATATGTACACACAACACACTTTTAAGTTTATTCTGCATTTTAAACATTTTCTCCATAATTTTTTTAATTCTAGACAATCAACAAAACAATAATTCAAACCCTGAATTTTACCTTGTGAATTTCCAACATATATATATATATATATATATATATATATATATATATATATATATATCTGATTGCATTGAATATTAGTCAAGGGAAGAATAAACATATCTCTGCCTATGATGTGTTAAATGTACTCATCAGGTGACAGCAAGGAATTAAAAAGTAGAGTGGGAGAGTGAGGAGAAAGATATTTCTTGAAAACGTATCTTCCCAGTAACCATGTCAAAAGTCATCACATTTAGTATTGATCTTGGTACCACTTATTCCCATATGGGAGTCTTCTAATACAGAAAAGTGGATATCAGTGCTAATGATCAAAAAACAGGATCACCACAAGCTACATCATCTTCAACAATACATTACATTTAATCAGTTAAGTGTAAAGAGTCAAATTGCAATGAACACCATCATAGTTTTTGATATTAAACATCTGATTCATCCCAGATTTGATGATGCAGTTGTACAGTCAGCCATCAAAAATTACCTTTCACTATAGGGAATAACACAGGTAAATCTAAGATCCCAGTGTATTGCAAAGGGGAACCCAAAATTTTCTATTCAGAAAAAGCATCATCTGTGGTTTTGATCAAGGTGAAATCAGTTGCTGAATCTTAGCTTACCTTACCTTGAGAACACTGTCATAAAAGTTGTCATCACAGTACCACCCTATTTCAGTGATTCCCAAAAACAGACCAGCAGAGATGTTAGAACCTTTGCTGGTTTCAGTGAATTATCACAGCTAATGTTTTACGGTGCTGCAAAATTCCTAATTACAGGGAGCTATATAACCTCTCCAACAGAGAGGCATGAAGTTCTTCCAGCCAGAATAGAATTCTTTTGCTTCTCAAGCAAAGGTAGAAGGTCATAATTATTCTTCCCCCCCCCATCCTAGTAAAGAAGTATCTGAAAAAGTGAGAAACAAAATGAGCAAGGGCATGGGTCATTTATAGACTACTGTTATTGATTACAGTTTGAACAAAAAGGTTGGAGCAGAGAGAAAAGTATTGAAGAGGTCTTCTCAGTGTCTCCATTCTTACCATGGAATATGGCATCCTTGAAGTCAAGGTTTCAACTCGGTACATCTACGTAGGTATGAGGACTTGGACAACTACATGATCAATCATTTCATTGTTGAGTTTAAGAGAATGTTCAAGAAGGATGTAAGGGAAAACAAGAGGTTGTCCACGGCTTGTGAATGTGCAAAGCATTCCCTCTCTTCTAGTACCCAAATCAATATTAAAATTGACTCCCTAGATTAAGATATCAACCTCTATATCGCTTTCAACTATGCCCATTTTGAAGAGTTGAATGCTGACCTCTTCTATATCACAGTGGAACATATGGAAAAAGTCCTGTCATGTACCAAGCTAGAGAAATCACAAATTAATGATAATAATGTCAGATTCCCCAAATCCAGAAACTTCTGCAGGACTTATTCAATAGCAAGGAGCTCAACAAGAGTATTAATCCTGTTGAGATTACTTTTACCTATGGTACAATACCTTTCAATTCACCCTTAGCTATCTTTGCCCTCTAGAGAACTGGAGGATGGAGACTAAATTCCTCTTAAAGTCATTATTTACAGAGAGGGCTCACAAACTTCCTATAACTCCAGTGTTCCATCAGCAGCTCTTCAATTCCACAGAACATTCAGTTTTTCATTTTAATGTTGAATTTTTCTTCTCCCATTAGATTGTCCCTTGCAGGCAAGGACTGGTCTCTTTTCCTTATTTGTCTCCTCAGTAGTCAACATTGTACTTGACACCTAAAATAAACTTTACAAATATTTATTGAAATGTTTTGAATTTGCTATGATGCATATTCACTTATATTTGATGTAGTTCAGTGGAAAAATCATTGTAATTAAAGGACAAGAGTTTAAATTTTGCTTCTAAATTTTACTACCTTTGAGACCTTTGACACAATACTTAATCTTCCGGAGCCAAACCATACTCATCTTTAAATGGAGAAGTAGGACTAGATGGCTGTTGAGGTCCCCTCTGACTCTAGATCTGTAATCTAGAAGAATATTATTTATTATTAATTGCTATTATGAGTCCTTTTCTTCTTTTAGATCTTTAGTCACTGAAGTTGTGTCCAAATGTTTATAACGTCTAATTTATACAGATCTATAATCACTGAAATATACTGTTCTTTGATTATTAAATATAACATTGATGTATATTATTAGTTTAGATGGTATTCTAAAGTGCCATTATCTGAGATGTTGAGTTAATCACTCTTGTTTTATTAAGAATTGATATTTATCTTGATTCTAGGTTGTAGGAACACAGATATCAAGTTTTTCCACAACTAATTTTTCAAGGTGCTGCATAACTCCTAATTCCAGGGAGTTAAGTAACCTCCTGGACAGAGAGAAATGAATTTCTTTAGCCAGAATGGAATTCTTTTGATTTTCATGATCAATCTATGAACTAATGGAGAACCAACTGAGTTTCAAAGGCAAAATGTCATTGTTATGCTTTTTCTTCCTCATCCTGGAAAAGAAGCTCTGAAAAAGTGAGAAATGGGGATCAGCAAGGACACTGGGCATATAATTAACACTCCAATTTAAGCAATCAATTCAAAGAGAAGGAAAAATGAGAGGCTTTCAAAATGACTGGCATTTTAGTCATGGATGGGGCTCAACTACTTTGGGTACCAGTTCCCAACATCCTAAGAGTTCAGTCAGAGACAATACCTACAGAAACTGGTTGTTGGATACTTTTCCCTCAGAAAAATTCAAAATGATGTGTCTTTCTATCCCTAAGTCTCTTTTTTCTCTTGTCCAGTAGAGCAGATATTGACTCTAAAATTTTCCCATACTTTAAAATTTATTTTTTGTTTGATTACTTATCTCATCAATTTAGATAAAATTTTGATTGACCATAACTGTTTCTGATTTGTTTCATTATTTGTGGATGGGAGGTGGAAAGGGGGATAGATACAGTGAGACATGTCATGCAGGAAATGACAGAGAAAAACACTTTGTCTAAATAACAGAGGAGTTGGTGGTTTCCTTTAGAGATTCCTAGGATGAATGAAAATCATATTGATGCCTATATTTTAAAGACTTTAAAAGTGAAGTAATATGAATCCAGACCTAATGATTCCCCTTGAGTATAATTGAGCTAAAATAATGACATGAGGTGATGGTGAACCTTGTTAAGCAGTAAGGTACTTACCTCAGAAGCAATTAGATTAATTTGTTCCCATTGTTCTTCAGAAGTGCCAACAGTCTCATTTGACTCTGAATAACAGAAGGGTGGAGGTATTGGCTGAAAAACAGTATTATTTATGGGGATATGAATTGGAAAGGGGTCTACACTCCTATTAAGGCTAGAGTTAATGAAAAGAGAAGAGTAAATTTTCCTCAGGCAGTTGATAATTCAATGGATAATTCTGGGCCTGGAATTGGGGAGTCCTGAGTTCAAATGTGACCTTAGATACTTACTATCCAGATAATCTTGGACAATTCACCTATATCTCTGCTTGCCTATTCCCTCAACTGTAAAATGGGGATAATAACAGGACCTACTTCCTAGGGTTGTTTTGAGGATCAAATGAGAATATTTGTACCAAAAAAAGCACTTAGCACAGTGACAAGTACATAGTAGGTACTCCATAAATGTTTATTCTCTTCTGTTCTCTTCCCTTCTTGCTAAACTAACAAACAAATCATTGGCCACTGGTTCAATTATTGGATGAAAATTCTGAAAACAGATTTTATATGTCAAACCAGTATTTTATTTTCTTGAATAAAGGGGATTAAAATTTTTTAGTCTCCTTTTGACCAAACAGAGGTAAAATGAAAACCATTAGGATGAATGAAATTGGAAAAATGTTTCTTTCTTGCAAAAAATGATTATTTTCTAAAACTGACAATTCTTTATAACTCATATTTATGGATCTAAAAAAATACTAGGGTTATATACATAAAACATATGTGAGTAATAGACATATTTGTCTATATAATTAGTTATATAAATACTACACACACCTAAATATTTAAAAAAAAGTTTTGAGTACGTACAGCTATATTTGTTAAGATGAACATATATATTTTCTTGCCAGATGTAGCAATATATAGCAATGCACAAATTTTTTATTTTAAAATAAGATTTCCAATCCCCCTTTAGTCAACTTGTAAGTAGTATTCTCTACCTTTTTACACACACACACACACACACACACACACACACACACACACACACACACACACACACACACACACATCCTTTCTAAAGAAAAATATCTTAAATTTTTTCTCTTTAAAGGATTATTAAAAATGACATTTTGGGGGCCACTAGGTGGTACAATGGAAAAGAGCACCAGTCCTGGAGTCAGGAGTACCTGAGTTCAAATCTGACCTCAGACACTTAATAATTACCTAGCTGTGTGGCCTTGGGCAGGCCACTTAACCCCATTTGCATTGCAAAAACCTAAAAAAAATGCCATTTTTAATAGACTGTGGAAACCATTTAGCAGTTTATTTGGGCTCATAAAAACAAGCTATACAAAATTGTCAGAACTGTAAAAAACTACTTTTGAAAAGTAGTAGAACATTCTTTCCCATCATGATCCAATTCCTCTTTACCACTGTTTAGCCAAAGGGAGGTTGATGCAATTTAACCTTCCTAATCCAAGAGAATGAAATAGTTTTTAATTGAAATCATAATTTCTAAAAGTTTCCATGAAGTAGATGAAATATGACTATCTTTTAATCATGATGAATTAAATTGCAAAATAGCAAATGAAATTAAACTACTATTATCTAGACGAGTTTATAAAATTTTCCTTCCTACATGTGTCAAGATTCAATATTTTTCACTTTGAGATAAGATTCCCAGTTCTCCTTTAAACCACTTACTGGATGGTTTGACAATTTCAAAGAACCAACTCTTCCACAAAAAAGCTTTCACCTACTATTTAGATCTCTTGTGTCCCCAAATCCACCACTAAAGAACAAATAGACACCAGTCTTTTATCATTTCTCTGCTGCTAATAGGGTAAAGGATTATCTGCACTGAAAGTCTTCCATGTGTCAAATCGATCTCCCTAGGAAATCATTCATTTCTCAACAAGGTGAGACTAAGGAATGCACTGTGGACAGCAAAGAATACAACAGCAGTAACAGGTCAGGAAGCTTTGTACCTCATGAGATTCGTTTCTCTAACCAGAACACATTTAACCTCAATTGTGCAATTCAGAGTTTCTAAGCATAATTTTTCCTCATCACTGCAAAGAAGCACCAGAATAGTCTACACTGAATGAAATTTCACTCATAAAAGAGACTTGTAATAAAGAAAATAAAAATGAAATATAAAACACAATATTTCAAGAAAAGATGCTCTAACACATTTTGGTCTAGATATAACATGACAATCTTTACCATCCTCTCTAATCCTGCATTACTTTAAAAACATTAAGCACAAGCACTGTTAACCTTTTTCATTAAAAAGTGAAGAATTCTGGTTGCTATTAATAGTTTATTTTCTTCTCCAATTTACTTTGTCCCAATTAAGAGTTCCACCTACAGAAAGATAAGGCTGAGCAAAATCTTGCTGTTTCTCACTCTTATAGCTATTACAGATTTATTTGAAAAGCAAAAATAGAAGCATTAGAAATACCTTCTGAATGAAGAGTTTTCTGTCAATTGGGGCCTTTTCAAAGGACTGCTGGAAAATTTTTCTATAATCAGGTTTCTATTACATATCGTCCTTTCAGCAGAACATAAATACAGTCAAATACTTTTGTGATGATTCAGCAATAGAATAGTCTTACCTAAATATTGAATAATAGAAACATGATCAACAAATAACAGAGCTTCCAAACCAAAGTAAAAAAATTCTACAAAAGCAGTCCAAAAAAAAATGAAACTAGGTACCAAGAAATCACTGTCAGCATCACATAGGATAATGAAGCAAAAGTGAGAAAGGGAAGCATGGAATACAATTTATCAAAAAGAAACAGATGAAGACTTATAATCAAAAATAATTGATTCTACAAGCTTGAATGTAATCCTACAAGGAATATATGGGTAATTTATAAGCATTACTATTGAGAAAATTGTAACAAATAGGAAACTTTTAAATGCAAATTCAGAAGTCAAGAAATACATACAACTAAATAGATTTGAACAATTCAAAAGAGTTAAATAATGATTATAATCAGGAGAGAAGAGACTCTGTTCTATTCAAAATATTATCATCTGTATAGAACAACATAAACATCTTTACACCATATACCATAATAAGCTCAAAATGGAAGCATAACATTAAAAAAAATTAAAAGAGAACCAATGAACTTGTCACAGCTTCAGTTAAGGAGAAAGTTCTTAAATAAAAGACAGAATCAATTACAAAAGATAAACTATATCATTTCAATTACATTAAATCAGAAAGCTTTTGCATCACAAATTAACACAACTAGGAGAAGGATTGTGAAATTTGAGAAAATCTTATCATGAAATAGTTCTGCTAATGGTCTGATATATAAACTATATACATGTGTCACAAATATATAACAACAAGAATTATTCCCCAATAAAGAAAAAAATAGATGAACTGGTTTTAAAACAAAAGATTACAAACTAATATAAATATGGATAATTGCCTCAAATCATTAATAAAAAGATAACTATGAATCAAAATAATTTTGACACTTTAATGCCAGCTAATTAGTAGAGATGAAGAAAGATGGGAATAGTTGATGTCAGAGAGGTTGTGCAAAGATGTGTATAATTTTATGCTACTGGAAAAATCTACTATTTAATCCAACTATCCTGGAGACTAATGTGAATAAAAATGCCTATGAAGGAAGATATCATATGCATTCAGAAAAGAACTGATAAATAGAAATATGAATAGGATGACTTCATATATATATGCAAATATTTGTACATATTTGTTTCTAGAGGGTAGCCCCCCTCTAGGAGATGATAAAAGGGTATGCCCTCATCAAAAAGGGAGATTTGTAGAATTGAAGCAGCTCAAAGAAAATGTGAAATGTACATATTTAGAAAAGCTACTCCAGGTGTTCATATGAAATATTTGTGTCTGATCTGTGGTAGAGCACTCCTGAGCTCATATTGACCTTATCAGCCTTAGATGGATGCAATATAATTTGTTTCTAACATAGTAATGCTGTTTTAGTTTTCTGTAATGAAGCACAAGAACTAATCAAGAAATAGCAAGTTGCACATAATAAATTTTCAGTTTCATGTGAAATCATCTTTTTTTCCCTTCTCTAAAATGGAAATGTTTGTTTTATTTTTTAAATTCAGAATAAAAGAAAAAGGGAAATACATAGAATTATGCAAAGAAAATGACTAAAATGCCTTTCAACACAAAGATTCTACAACTAGGCATTTTCCCCAAAGATATCAATGATAAAAAGAAAGATCCATGCACTGAAATATTTATGGCAACATTTTTCATAGTAGAAAAGAAGATATAAAGAAAATGAACATTAAATTGGGGAATTGTAAACATTGTAAGATATGATTGAAATGGAATACTATGATATAACAACTAATTAAAATTATGAATAAGAAGAATTTGGAAAGGACATATAAACTGATGTAAAGCTAACAATGTTAAGAAAACGTGTACAACACTTTTGGAATTATATTGACCAAGTTCATCTACAAAGAAGTATAAGAATATTCTTAACTCCCTTATTTTCAGATATGAGACACTATGGCTATTGCATGCTGTGCATGTCAAACTTTATTTAATTTTTGCTTTTATTTTCAAGTTATTTTCCCCTCTTTTAATTCTTGGTTAAAAAGAATGTTTCTTTTTAAGAGGGAAGTGGGAAGGGAATGTGGCTAAGGTAAAAAAAATGAAATTTCAAGGAAAAAATTATATTTTTAAGATAAGTAGTTGACTAAAAAGAATGTTACAAATATATTACAAGATCTATGCAACCTTATTTCACATAGGAGTCTGTCCTCTTATCCCAGAGTAATTAAAACAAACTTTTGAAGGCTAAGGTAAAAGGTTGTTAATGATAGAAAAGTTCTGATAAGGAAAATGCAGTGAACAAAGATAACTGGAACTGAGCCTCTCCTCAATGGTCAATAAATCTATCTGCAGTGGACCTAGACTAAAGTGTCGTATGGTGGTGGTGGTGGTGGTGGTGGTGGGGTGTGTGTGTGTGTGTGTGTGTGTGTGTGTGTGTGTGTGTGTGTGTGTGTGTCTACTGGATGGCCAAGTGCTATCGTTGTACCTTGCCCAATAGTTATGTAATTCAGATGATGGTCCTTCTTTTATTGACTTCTTTCTACAACACTACAGTCTACCGATAAAGTCTTAGAAATACCTAGGGAATTACAAGTATAAACTAAGTAGATCCATCAGAAAATATTTGTTGGCTTTTAATAAGCTATATTCTAACATACAAATGAATATATTAATTTATTTCACCAATATACATTATTCTTAACTTAAATTATGTAATATCTATGTAGCACTGTTTTCATTTTGTGTGCAAGGTTGTATTTATACATTAAAATCTTAAATAATGTAGACTCAAGATTAAATAATTAGAAAGACTTTTATATGCTAACCCAGTTCACTTATTTAATCTCTTTTTAATTTTTTTTATTTTCCTTGGTTATATGTGAAAACAAGTTTAAACATTCATTTTTCAAGTGTTGAGTTTCAAATTCTCTCCCTTCTTCCCACCCCACTTCCCCTCATTGAGAAAGCAAATTATTGAATATATGTAAAATATTTCCATAATAATCTATGTTGTAAAGGTAAGCACAATCCCCCCCTCCCAAAACAAAAAACCTCAAGAAAGCTCAAATTTATAAAAATGTGCCTCAGTTTGTATTCAGATACCATCAACTCTATCTTTGGAGATGGATAATGTTTTTATCATAAGTCCTTCAAAGTTGGCTCGGGTCACCCATAGTTAATCATTCTACAATATTCCTGTTACTTTGTTTCTATTACATTTTCTACTTTATCTGCTTATGTAAGTCTTTCCACGTTTTACTGAGAGCATCCTATTCATCATTTCTTGTAGTAGACTGGCATCCCATCATACTCACATACCACGATTTGTACAATCATTCCCCTTGCCACCAGAAAAGAGCTGCTACAAATTATCCCTATACATATAGTTCCTTTTTCTTCTTGGATTTAATCTCTTCAGAAATATAGACCAAGTAGTAGCATTGCTAGGTCAAAGGGTAAGCATGATTTCTAGCCCTTTGGGCATACTTCCAAATTGCTCTGATGTTTGTCCTTCATTCACGAAGATCATGACATAAGGGGTGGTGATGAATTGGATCTGAGTGAGGGGGTGCTGTGCTAAGTCACCAGTCTCACTTCTTCTCTAGAGTCATCTGAATCCAGCAATCAGATATGAATCAGGACAACTGGAGATGGCCCTGGATGCAAGACAATAAAGACTAAGGGATTTGCCCAAGGTCCCACAGCTAGAGTTAAGTGTCTGTGACTGGATTTGAACTCATGACCTCCTGACTCCAAAGCCAACGCAATGTGTCTTTTAGCTGCCCTTATCCAAATTCCACAGGATTGCTGAATCATATCACTACAGTGCATTAATGTCTCATGTTCCCTATGTCATCCAACATTTACCATTTTACTTTCTGTCCTATTAATCAGTCCAATAGCTATAAAATAGTACTTCAGAATCATTCTAATTAACATTTTTCCAACCAATAGTAAGTTAGGATATTTTTAAATATGTTCATAAATGGCATTGGAAACCTTATCTGAAAATTGTTCATATCTTTTGATCATTTATGAATTGTAGAATGACTCTTACTTTTTTTTATAAATGTAATTCAATTTTCTATATTTGAGAAATGAGGTCTTTTTCAGAGAAACTTGTTTCAATTTTTTTTCTTTTTCCTTTACTATTGCTATTGCCCTCCATCCTATTTCCCCTACCACCAATTATTCCATTTTCTCTCCTTTTTGCCATGTCTCTCCTCAAAAGAGTTTTGCTTCTGATTTCCCCCTCCTACAATCTTCCCTCCCTTCTATCACTTCCCCACCCTTTCCCCCATCCCCTTCTCCTTCTACTTTTCTCTAGGCATACCAAAATAAGTATCTTATTCTCTCTCTCTCTCTCTCTCTCTCTCTCTCTCTCTCTCTCTCTCTCTCTCTCTCTCCCAATTTTGATGAAGGCAAAGAACATTCACACACCCTCAACTCCCCCCTTCTCCCACTTCACTACAAAAACTTCTGGCCTCTTTTATATAAAATAACTTACCTAATTCCCAGCACATTCCTCTCTCACCCCTTAACTCCATCTTTTTCATATATTTTCAGCTCCTTCTAACTAACCTAATAAATGAGAAATTTCATTTGAGTTATAAGTACCACCTTGATATGTTGGAATATAAACAATTCAACATCATTAAGTCCTTTATAATATGCCTTTCATATTTACCTTTTATGCTTCATTTGAGTCTCATAATTGTAAATCAAATTTTTTTCCAACTCTGGTCTTTTCATTAGGAAAGTTTGAAAGTCTCCTATTTCATATAATATTCATCTTTTACCTGAAAAAGTATATTCAGTCTTGCTGGGTATTTGATTCTTGGTTGTAATCAAAGCTTTTTTGCCTTCCAGAATACCATATTCTAAGCTCTAAGATCCCTTAATGTAGAGGTTGTTAAATCTTGTATTATCCTGACTATGGCTCAATGATAATTGAATTGTTTCCTTTCCAGTTACTAGCAATATTTTCTCCTTAACATGAGAGCTCTGAAATTTGGCTATAATACTCCTGCCAGCTTTCATTTTGTGATCTCATTCTGGAGTTGATTGGTAGAGGTTTCTATTTCTATTTTACCCTCTGCTCCTAGAATATCAAGGCAGTTTTTCTTGATAATATCTTGAAAGCTGATATTAGACTCTTTTTTGATCATGGATTTCAGGTAATACAATAATTTTTAAATTATCTCCCTGGATATGTTTTCCAGGTCAGTCATTTTGTCAATGATATATTTCACTTTTTCTTCTAGTTTTCATTATTTTGATTTTGTTTTATTGTTTCTGGATTTCTCATAAAGTCATTTGCTTTCTTTGCTCAATTAGATGTTTTTAGCAATTATTTTCTCCAGTAAACTTTGATGTTTCCTTTTCCATTTGACCAGTTCTGCTTTTTAAGGCCTTCCTCTCTTCCTTGGTTTTTGTTTTCAGACCTCTTTTTCCATTTGACCCAGTTTGGTTTTTAAGTTGTTATTTTCTTCAGTAATTTTTGTATCTCCTTCAATAAGCTCCTGCCTTATTTTTTATGATTATCCTGCATTCCTTTCATTTCTCTTCTCAATTTTTTCCTCTACCTCCTTTACTTGATTTTCAAAATCCTTTTTGAACTCTTCCATGGCCTAAAACCAATTTATATTTTTTCTTGGAGACTTTGAATGTAGAAGCTTGAGTTTGTTTTCTTTTGAGTGTGTATTTTGTCTTCCTTACAACCATAGTAACTGCGTATGTTTAGATTTTTTCTTCCGTTGTTTGCTCATTTCCCAGTCTACAAATTGATTTTAATTCTTTGATAAAATAGGACTCTGTTTCCAGAGTGGAGAACACACTGACACAAGCTTTTGAGGTTTATTGAAGTTATTTTCAAAGATAATTCTAGGAACCTGCAAGTTTTCAATTCTTCCACAATGGTATGATCTTAAGAGAGGTTTGGACAGTTGTCCTGACCTGTTCTCATCTGTAGATGACCAAAAGCACTCCTTTCTCCTCTGAAACTGTGGGGAGGGTTTCCCCACTATCACCACTCCCTTGCAGCAACAGACTCTGTGTGCTACTATTGCTTTTTATTTTTTGGTTTTTGCAAGGCAATAGGTTGCATGACTTGTCCAAGGTCACAGTTATGTAATTATTAAATGTCTGAGGTTGATTTTGAACTCGGGTCTTCCTGACTCCAGAAGTGGTTCTCTATCCACTGCACAACCCAGCTGCCCCCAACTGCTACTTTTCTTCCTGGGACCATAGTCCACGACTATGGCCCTGATTAAATTATAGGCAAATAAAAAGAGTCCTACCTCAGTGAAACCAAAAAGACTCCTGTAATCTCTTTCTGACTGTCTTACCATCTCTGGAATGAGAACTCTGGAAGCAGTTACTGTTGCTGATCCAGTGATTCCCAAGAATGTGCTCCACTCTCATCCAGTGCAACAGACTTCCTGCAGACCTCTCAAATTGTCCTTGGCAATCTCTGGGTTGAAAGGTCTGGAAACTGCCACTGACCAAGCCACCTCACTTTCTGCTTCTGGATTGCTGAGACCAGTTCACTCTAGTATGGTCCACACTGCATTGTACTCCTCTATCCCCCTGATGTAGCAGATCCTTCACACTGATCTTCCAAATTGTTTTGGACTGGAAAATTGTTTCACTTAGTCATTTTGTGGATGTTGACACTCTAGAATTTGTTTAGAATCTTTATTTGAACATATTTGGAGTGGTTTGGGGGAGAGCTCAGGCAAGTCCCTGCTTTTACTCCACTGACTTAATCCAGTGATTATTTTTTTTTTGGCAAAGCAATAGAGTTAAGTGACTTGCCCAATGTCACACAGCTAGGTAAATTATTAAGTGTTTGAGATCAAATTTGAACTCAGGTCCTCCTGACTCCAGGGTTGGTACTCTATCTACTGTACCACCTAGCTGCCCCTACCATATTAATTCATATCTTGATGTGAAACACAGACTTATCAAGAGTGTTTGGGGGTTTATAGATAATCTTGCAACTTGAATCTAGAAACTACCTATAAAAAGAATTTTATACCCCTTCATAATCCAATCATGTTAACAGTTATTAACATTCAGATATGTGTCTAATATTGTGCTAGTTCCTTACTACAGAAAAGACTCAAAAAAGTGACATAATTCCTATCTTCACATAATTAGTACAATTAAAATAGTGCATTCCTAAACTAGGAAAATTCCTCATATGTAATCAAAAGTTTGGTTCTCTACTATCATTTAAATTTTGGAGTGTCTTCAGATAACAACAAGTTATATGGGCACTCTTATTTTCTCCATTTTACATATGAAGAAGCTGAGACTCAATTAAGTGACTTGCCAAATAAGAGTAACAAGTGTCTGAAGCACAATTCAACTTCAAGTCTTCCTGATTTCATGTCTAGTATTCTATGCATTGTACTATTGTACTCAAACAAGTACAAAAGATGAAGTCACTGGTGATTTCATTTTTCATCAATTTTCTCTTGGAAATTTTTACACATCCACCCAACTCCAATATATTTCCTTGAAGTCCACATCTTTCAAAAGCCACTATGAAATAAATGCTATTTATAATACACTCTTGGTCATGCAAATTTCCAAATCAAATATGCTTATTTATATGTATTCTGAAAAGAGCCATTTATACTATGGAATTTATCATTATAATATGTATGTTGTTTTCCATTCTAAATGGGTACATAAGTTGACCATTGAAATTTTGGAAGTGCATGATATTTTTTACTTTTCTTCTCTGATTACCACAGGCAAGCTAAAATAAATTATTTCAATGGGATTCATATTTCACATAAATATATACATGTATATATATATATATATATATATATATATATTGAAGCATACTCCTTCCTTGCTTCTTGCCAACATTGCTTCAGAAAAAAAGTGGGGAAAAGATGTGGGGGTGAGGGGAGACTGGATGCAGTCAGAAAGAAAAATGTGGTATAGTTAAAGTATTCATCTCCTCAGAAGGGGAATGTTACATACACTTTCCAAATGAGGTTTAAATGTGAAATAACAGTGGAATGCAATGGAGAAGGAATTCAGAATCAAGAACCTAGTTTCAGTTATCTCTGTGACGTTAAGCAAGTGACTTGTCTTTTCTGTATCTCAATTTCTTTATCTTTAAAGGAATTAGACTAGATGACATTCTTGGTCTCTTCATTTTTAAAGGATATGATTTTGTGCTTTTTGTGTACTGAAATAGATAGATGATAGCTAGATAGATAGATAGATAAATAGATAGATAGAGATAGATGATAGATAAAAGACAAATTCTGAACATAATGTATAACTTGTAAAATAGAACGTGAAATGAACAAATGTCAGAGGACTTATGATAAAAGATCAAGTGGCCTGAAGAGACATGATGGTGACCAGGAAGTGACATTGGCAAATAAAAAGCAGAATTCTAATACAGCTGGCCCCACAAATGAGCAGACTACACATAAGGCAAAAGCAATGACCATCATAAATCCTGATGTCCCAGAGGAAGAATTGGTTTAGCTATCTTAATGATGACCACCTAGGATGAATGTATTATCCAAAATTTAATTTACCTTATCTTTTCCATATGGCTAGAATAGAAGAGAAATACCTATTATACAGTTATAGCACATCTATAATGATCTTATATTTATATTAGATCCTACATCTAGTTATATCTCAAAAGACATTTGAATTATTGTCAGAATCAAATTCTTTCCTGTACTAGAGGCTGAAGATACAATCTAGATTTAATGGATTGGGACAAGGGGGTGCTGAGAAAAAAGAGGATTGCTGTTGTTTCCAGAAATATCTACCACGTGGTTGCCATCACAGAATTCCTAGGGTAAATGGAGTGCTTTGCTAGCAAGCAGGACATTTATCCTAGTGAAAAGAGAATAAAGTATTTTCTCTAAGGCATTTTCCAATTAAAATGAAGTTTCTTTCTGGGGAATTTTATCATTGACTGGCTGTACCTCCCTAAAGGTCTGATTTCTCAGACAGTAAGAATGCTGTCATGGTCTTCAACTATGATGCAATTGGCATGGTCTTTGACTTCCATTTTTGGAAATATTTTGCTATTCTTAAACACAATTCCTTTAAAAGATAACTTAGTCATTAGCACAGCTCAGTGTCACTTGGGGAAACAGAATCAAGTTTCCTCTTAGGACTCCCTAATCAGTTGCCAATACTATATAACAATCATAAAGATTATAGTAAAATGTACAAATATATTGCCTTTTGAAGCTAAAAATAGAATCAGAAACCATGCCCTCATGCAGTATTGCTCTCTTTTACTAATATAAAACTTGCTTAAAATACTTTAGCAGATATTCTTTTAAAATATAACATAAGCATACATATATATGTGTGTATATATGTACATATAGATATATAGAGATAGAGATAGAGATAGAGATAGAGACAGAGATAGAGATATAGATAATATAGATATAGATACAGATACAGATACAGATACAGATACAGATACAGATACAGATATAGATAGAGATAGAGATAGAGATAGAGATAGAGATAGAGATAGAGATAGAGATGATAGAGATAGAGATAGAGATAGATAGATAGATATAGATAGATATAGATACATATGTCAAACTTGGGATTTTATCAGTGAAGGGAACTGAAGATGAGGAACTTCCTTTCTCAATTCAGACTGGCACCTGTTCTTCAACTTACTGTATTAGAGTTGCCTTGCATAGGGTCCTGCTCTGTCAAATTTCATATAACCAGTACTAAAAGTAATTGAATAGAAAAGAATTTATTATTTGCTTTGCTGAACCTCACGTATAGCACTCCATCTTCCAACTTTGACACCATGCCTTTTTTTCTGTTTGTTTCCCATGCCTACAATTATCTTCTCTGCACCTTGGTTTTCCTGATTTCCTTAAGTGTCATCTAAAATCCTACTTGACTAAGAAACCTTTTCTAGACCTCCCTAGAGGTCTGAGATCATCTCCAAATTTTTTTGTATATATCTTATATTTACATAGTTGTTTGTGTGTTGCCTGTCCCGATAGATTGTGAGCTCCTTGTGGACAGGGACTGTTTTTGTATCCCTAGGGCTCAGCACAGTGCCTAAGAAATAGTAGGTTTTTAATACATGTATGTTTTCAAAATTATCTCCTCAGGACACTGAAGCTCAGCAATAGTGTGCTATTCTTAAACTCAGTTCCTTAAAAAAAATAACTTACTCAGTAGGATAGTTCAATGCCATTTGGTACAACGTAAGCAAGCCTTTCTATAGTCACCATACTTTTCTCTTAGGACTCCCTTATCAGTTAATTTCTTAATGATGTGTTAAACATTTGATTAAACTTTCAGAATACAAATAGAAAAGATAATCTCTGCTCTCATGAAGTTCATATTCTAATTAGATCTTCCTTATAATATGCAAAAATGTGAAAAATATTTACTTCAAAAAGTAGTTATGAGTATAGGGATTTATTTGTTTTGAAATATGAATTACTATTATTATTATTATTATTATGTTTTTATGTGCACATTCATTCCAAGTGATCCAGATTTCCTATATCAAACATATATACCAGATGATATGTAGGAGAAAACAAAGTCAGGAATGCTGCCAGAAATTAAGAAGGTCTGATAGAAATCATTTTGAGGGCCTTTGCTCAAAAAACATTTATTTAAACTTAAGGTTACTAGATATGAGAACTTGCAGTAGTTATCTTCTTTTGAAGGAATGGGATAATATGTACAATTCCATTACATCTGTGAGATTTTATAATTTTATTATTGAACATAGATTGCTTTTATAAAGAGACCTTATTACCTCAGTTCTGTCTTTAGATTGTCTGGGTCTTCAACAAAACTCTATGGACATGCTTAACTTGAAATATAGAATTTGATACTAAGCATCAGGACAGCATAACTATTCATTTGTAAATTTATATGTGATCAATTATTGGTATTCAAATTCAGAGCTTTTAGATTTACAGTTCAGTAATATATTTGGTTTTACAATTGTAATACAGATCTGAAAATTAAACATTATTTCCCAAGTTATCAAGAATTTCATTATTAAAAATATGTTTTATTTAAATTTATGGCTCTCCTATATGAGTTTTCTTCCCCCCCATTAGAATGGAAGCTTATTGAAGGCAGGGATTGTCTTATATATTTATCCTCAGCACTTAGCACAGTGTCTGATATATAGTGAATGCTTAATCATTCATTTATTTCATAAAAGGTTTAGCTGCAGAATGAATTGAAATGGTCACTGGTTCTTATGTCACAGTGATAAAATCAATTGGCAAAGCCTAAAAGTTTTGAAGGTTCAATTAAAGTTGAAAAGTCTCGAGGGGATACTTGATGGATAGAAGAACCTTAATAGGTAGATTGCAAAGTCAAGATTTATTGGAATTTATTGGAAAGATTTTATTTGATGACAACCATTCAAATATCTTATGTGATTGATCATGTATCTGACCAAGGATTGTTGGGAAAGGGCTCATAATCAGAGACCTACAGAGCTCTGGTTTATTTGTAGTAGGGGTGAAAGGAAGGATGAGCATCAAGCTCATAGGAACTGTCCAAGTTCTGATTAAAATTCAACATTGGAGGAAGGGGAGGAAAAAAGGAAGAGTCTGTTGCATTTGGGCCTATATGTCCATCAAGATCTGAGTGAATGTTAATGAACTGAAGTGGGATTGTGTCCCTATAAGCATCTCTGGGCTCCTTTTGGTGTTTAGATCTTGGATTATTGGGATTTGGCCAACTGTTGACATTCAGAAGGGTAGGTAAAGGTCCTTATGATGTAGAGGCAAGGCTTGAATCCAAAAATTCCTAAACCTCTATACAGTATAACATAAAGTATTATCTTCATATTTAATAATACTTAATTCAAAATTAAAGTTTACCAATATTGAAAGGAAATTCCATAATCTGTTATATGCCTTCAGTATTTAATCCACTAAACAGTGAAGTACAATTAATATAATTTTAGTGATTGTTTGATATCCAGCAAAGACAGCAATGCATTATTCTGCTTTTAATATTTTCAAGTTATCTAAGTTACAAAGTTGCCTCCAAATGTATTTTCCAAAGAAAAGTCAAATATTCTTCAGAGAACATGAAAATCATAAACTTATACAAAAATACTGTACTTAATTGGAGAAACATGACAAAGAATTGAGAGTACTATGTATGCTGCACTAGAGAGTAAAGTAATGAGGAAGGAAAAGCAGGAAGTGTTTTTCTTTAATAAAAAAAAATGTGTCCATCGCTCTTCCAAAAATGCTTCCTATTTCCTCAAACTCATAAACTTTAAGGGGATTCACAGTTTAGATTTTGCTTTTATTCTCTTTTTTACATTATTTATTTTTGGATACTTAGAAGTAATGCAAGAAGATTAATCCCTAAAGTTTAAGTGAGTTAATTTTTTGTTAAATATTTTATCTGTTTTTTCAACTTCACGCAATGACAGTTTTCAACAATCATTTTTTGCAAGGTTTAGAATATCACATTTTCACCTTCCCTCTCCTCCCCTGACAGAAAGCAATATATACATGTATAATCATGCTAAACATCGTTTCATATTAACTATGGTGCAAGAGAAAAGTCAAAGCCAAATAAAAAAGAGAAGAAAGACAATACAACTTTTAAAAATTCAAGATAGTAAGCATTGAGTCAAATTTACTCTAATACTCTATTGATCCATAGACAGCTTCTCTTATAACCTGTTTGTAATCATGTAATGCCATACATTTTCATTTAGTCCTTTTGGTATTAAATGAAAGGTATCTAGATTGATTTATTAATATTAATATTTATTATAGTAATTTATTAGAGAAGATTGTAGGAAGAGGAAAAATTCTAGTTTGCTTCTTTAAGGACTTTTCATATCCTATACTTTTAAAGTTCTGGGATCTAAGGTTTTATTTGAAAGACTACTGTCTCCATTAATGTAAATTTCGCTCCCTCCAAGCCTTAGTAGATTATTTAATTATTTGTTGTGGCCTAAAACATTCATTTCCTAATACCCAATCTTTTAGTAATGAGCCACTCAGAACTTGGAAAGGCTGATGATGCTTGGATGATAGACTCACACTCCATAGCTAATCTCATACTTGAATCATTTCTGGCATGGTAGGGCATTCCAGAGCTTGTAAACCTTTTAGAAAGGCTTTGAGAACCCTGGTTCATTTCCATGCCACACTGAGAGACATTAATGAGACTTTTGGGTCCTTATTTTTGTATAAACATTAATTCACAACAATATATTATTCTATATTAAACAATAATCTTATATTTAAATTACTTTTGGAGGGGAAAGCATTTCTGAAAATTTATAATCCATACACTCAAACAAGGAAAATATGCTTAAGCTCAAAAAAATCCTATTCAATATATGTCTGCCCAATACTTGAAATGAAAATAGAGTGCTTTATTAAGGACCATAAATTCAGTACCTTAACTCAGTGACACAATCTTTCTATGTCACTTTTCTCTATCTGCAATATGCAATTCAGGAATAAGGAAAAAAATTGAAAATAATAATTTTCAAAGTGCTTTGAGATTTGGGGGGTATTAATGCATAGAGGACTAAATTTAGAGTCAATAAGAATTAGATTCAAATCCTGACTTAGGATTGCTTGCTGAGTGATCCTGGACATGTTATTTAACCTTTATTTTAGCCTCTATTTCTTTATCTGTAAAATGTGGATAATAACATCATTTACTTCACCTGTTAGGTACAAATTAATTACTGTATATAAAACTTTGCAAACTTTAAATATGCTGTAAAACAGTTACTAGTATTTATGCATATTGTAGTCATACTACTGGCATATTAGGGATTATTTAATAATTCCTACAATTAACAACTGATTGCATAGGGTTATGCAATTATTTGTGGTTTTACTGAGTTGAGTAACAGCATGGTCAGTACTATAGAGATATTAAGAGAAAATATGTATCTTTAAGGTCTTATGCTTTAAAGCTCAAAAATCAGAATTGAAAACTGAGGGTATTGAGGAAATTGGAGTGAACCACATCGATTCCATCTTGGAACTGAATTCTGGAATTGACTGAGTTCCTACTTATGAATCTAGTCCAAGTTCTGTCATGTTAGGAACTTTGTTCAGTTGTGTAAATCATGGTAGGACTTTGTTGCATTATTTGAACATACCCTTACCTGACTGGAAAATTGGACAACCTATACTTGCTACTTAGAGAACCTTAACTAAGGGATTGTTATACTGACCAGAAATCCAGTCAAATCCTAAAACTGATGCAAGGAATTTTCTCACAATTATGTATCTCAAGCAATCCATATGTCTTATCTCAAAACTGATCATTCAATCTTCCTTTGACTATTTATAGACATTTGAGGGAACTGGGACAACTTTTATTCTAATTTCAGCAAATTGTACCTATCATTCTTCTCCCTCCCAAGTCTCTAATCTTTCCTCCAATTCTGATTTGCCTAATTTTGTATCTTGGTTAACTGTTTTCTTTTAATAAATTGGTCTCATTTGATTAATTGCTTCAATAAATAAAAATCTGACTTCCCAGGTTTTCAAGATTCAGTGCCAAAGGTGAGAAATGCTACTGGTCTTGATTTATTGGGTAATAGTCATGTATTGCTTTAAAAAATGGATATGCTCGAAGCTCAACTTTTATTTTTTCAATCATTTCATGTTTCATGCACAAAAAAGACAGGGACATTTGGGTTTGGTAACTTCTTTATTTCTGTAAAAAATTAAAAAATTCCTTAAATAAAAGTTTATCTATCATTAAAGGTTTTCTGTGACTGAGAGATGTGACCTCTCATGTTTGTATGTCAAGGGATACTGTGATACAAAATTGCTTAGAGTGCCTTAATGCTTTTTTCCATTTGACTTCCTGCATGCTACAATGATTTGTAATAGTTCTGTAGCAATGGAATAGTGTCAGGGTGAAGGTCCACTAATTCTTTTTTAATTTACCTTTTTATGTTGGTTGCTTGCTGTCCTTCATTCTCAAAGAGGACCAAAATGACATCACTATGTTAGAGTCAAGTTACAATGTGTCTGACTGTGGTTATTCAGACATCAGTAAGAAATCAGAATGCTCTCCCACAGGTGGGAAACAAATAATGCGTGTTATCATTTAGGATGAATTTTCTGAATTTGTGTTTCTGTCACTTCTTTTGAGTTTTTTCAGTTCTGCTTTGCTCATAAAGAACAGCATTCTCCTTACTGAGGGCACACCAGTGTCACCATTCAACACAATCAATTTCTAACGTTCTTAAGAGAAACCTTGAGAGGGTCCTGGTATCACTTTTTTGTGACTACTATGTAAGTGATACACTTGTCTAATCTATCAGAATTGCACTACATGTAGTAGAATCTGAATGTTTGGCAGTTTAATTCACAAAAGAACCTGGTATCTTATTTACAATCTTCCTAATTCAAGTGGAAGCAATTCAGTTTCCTGACATGGCACTGGTAAATTGTTTAGGTTTCAGAGACATACAGCAATGGCCCATTAACTCTGTAGACCTTCAGTTTTTTAACATGTCTAATAATTCTTCTCTTCTCTCCCACACTTTCCTTTGGACCTTCCAAACAGAGATAGTCCTGGCAATGCTTGTGTCAACCTCATTATCAATGTCTATACTGCCAAGGCAAGTGAATTTATTCACAGCATTCATAACTTCTCCACTGGCTATACTATGATTCCACATATGATACTGGTTGATGGGCTTCCTGTGTTTTGTTTTGTTTTGGGTTTTTTGGTATTAACTGTAAGGCCAAAATTTGGTATTAAGTGTAAGGCCAAAACACAGTAGAGAATTGATCCATATTTCAGCTTCATAGGCTGCACTGAGTGCACAATCATCTCCAAACAGAAAATCACGCACTAACACTCCCTCTACAATGGTCTTGGCTTGTAGCCTTTTCGAGTTGAAGAATTTACCATGAGTGCAGTAACTGACCTTGATGCCATCCTCATCCTCAATGAAGGTGTTTAATAACATGACTAAAATATCATACTAAATAGCATGGGAACCTTTGTTATACTTGTATCACTCCACTGGTAATTGTAACAGTCTTTTATCACTTCATTGGTGAACAGAAAAAGTATGAGAGCTTCATCCCCATCCAGAATCTGGGCAAATTGATGTTTAGTACTGATAACCTTCTTCAGACAACCAAAATTTGACAAATTTTTCCATAAACCCTCATGACTGATGGTATCAAAGACTTTGGTGAGATCTGCAAGTGTTGTGTACAGACCTCTGTTCTATTCCTGGAATTTTCAGGTAGCAAACACCATACTGACTGGTCTTTGACGCTTTCCAAAGTCACCCTGGTTCTCAGTGAGGTGACCATAATCCAATTGAAGGATCAGTCTATTAAAGACGAATAATCTTACTGGCAATGACTAAGAGAGAAATATCCCTATGAATGTCATAAGATAATCTAATCCCTTTACCTTTATAGAAATGGAAAAATGGAGGCATCTTTGAATTCCATGGAGATAACCTCTTCTTGCCATATAACCTGGAAAATTGCAGTCTTTTTTTGAATGAGCAATGGACCCCTACCTTGTAAATCTCAGCTAAAATAAAATCAATATCATGTACTTTATCACATGAAAGGAGCCTAAAGACACTCAAAACCTCTTTTGCAGTTGGAGCTTCATCTAGGGAGGAATTGACTTAACCTGAGGTAAAGCATCAGTCAATGGCTTCAGCTATTGATTGATGATGGTCTGTGGAGACAATTCAGTTCAGAAAACATATCCTTATCTCTAATCAATGTGATTCCATGAGCACTACAAAGATGAGTTGCACCATAGGTCTTTAAACCAAAAAATAGCCTTTAGGGCATCATAAAAGCACTTTAGATTGCTATTATTAGCATAAAACTGAATTTCATCTGTCTTCTTACTGATACGAGAATCCAGTATCATGGTTCCTTGAACTTCACTTTTTTTTTTGAACTTCACTTTTGATGGAATCAATTGCTGCTTTCATAGAGAAGGATGCTCTATCCTGCTGGTAAATGTGCTGAAATTCTCATTTTTCATTTAGTAATTTCCATATTTCCCCATCATTTTTATCAAACTAGTCTTTTTTTTTAAAAAAAAAACTTTTTTGGTGAGGCAATTGGCATTAAGTGACTTTCCCTACTATTACATATCAAGTATATGTCTGAGGCAGAATTTGAAGTGACGTCCTCATGACTCTATCCATTATGCCCCCATCATCATACTAGTCTTGATGTTTGTGAGGGTTTTGATTCAGATGAACAAATGCAGTGTTGTACAACAAGTCTCTGAAAGCAGCCCACTTTTTTTTCAGATCCACTTTTGCCAGATGCTCAATTTTCTCTCCAAATTAGCAGCAAACTGTTTTCACTCAGAAAAGTTCTCTAATCTCTTGATATTAATTCTTCTGGTAGAAATTTTGCCTTAGGGCTAATATTTCTTTTGAAAGCATATATTTAGCTTGGAGAGGATAAGTCTATGATCAGCACTTTGTGCCACTCATTGACTTCATCACTTTCATATCCTGTCTATCTTTTCTCATTACAATCATATAGTCTATTAAGTGCTAATATTTACCCTTAGGGTATCCTTGGGGTATACTCTTAGGGCATCCATGAAGTTTTATTGCATTTGGGTAAGTGGAAGACAGTTTTGATGAAAAGAGGATCATGAGATGTACAAGTCTTTAGTAGTAAAAATGACCGTTGTCGTTTCCAATTCCATTCCTCCCAAGGACTCCCTGTCATGTCTGGTAGTTTGAGACCACTCTAGCAATAAAGACACTTAGAATTATAAGTTTGTTCTCTTTGACCTCATTAGGGTTCATCATCAGTGATGATGGTGATGTGGCATTTTCCTGAAAGAGGCAATCACTTTGTCATGAATTTGTCATTCATTCCTTTTGGTAAGCAAAAAACTTACTGAATAAATTTAGCTTTGATTGAAAAGCCTACATAAATTTCATGGTACTCCTTTTCACTATGGCCACTTCAGAAAACACATGTAGCCTGCTTTGACTTCAGTGAATGCCCCTTCATTTGCCAGCCTTGTTTCACTCAGTGCTGATATTTGGATATGATATCTGCTGAGTTCCCTCTCAACAAGAGCTGTTTATCTTTTAGGTCTACTGGACTTTGCATTATCTATGAGTGTATGCATATTCCATGTACCAATGGTAAATTGAATCATTTTTACAGAAAATATTGTACATTTTTGGTGTATTTGATCAGAGTGGAATTCCCAACTACTGCAGTAATCAGATCAGGGTTGGATAAGCAGAAAATTTTTAGGGCTGTTTACTAACCCCTTCCTCCCAGTAGGAGGCAAGCAGTACAGTCCTTAAAAAGGCTGTTCAGACACCCAGAGAGGCTGCCAAATCCCACTACTGCTCCCAGTTCCCAGTAAAAAGATAATCCTATGGCCTAGATCACCTGTGTGTATGGTTGTGACTACAGGTTCCATTGGATCCACACCTGCTGCTTTAACACTTGCCTGTTGCCACAGGTCTTTGAGATAGTAAAAAAATGGCAAAATGGTATAGGTAGAATCTTAAGATTCATGCTTACATTGGATTTAAGTGAGGCATATTTTCATGATATTGTTGGCCACATTCTCTCTTCCAGACTCATCCAGTCACAAAAGATACAGTCAAGAAAACTGTTGGTGGCTTGAGATGCAGTGGATGACCTTGTCATCTTTGATGTCTAGCCAGCTCAGAGTACTACACAGTGCCTGCTTCAGCTGCCATTATGGCATACTGTCATGCAGTCA
This sequence comes from Macrotis lagotis, assembly GCF_037893015.1. Taxonomy (NCBI): domain Eukaryota; kingdom Metazoa; phylum Chordata; class Mammalia; order Peramelemorphia; family Peramelidae; genus Macrotis; species Macrotis lagotis. The sequence goes on from NC_133666.1 coordinate 182,934,894, forward strand.
TTCCACCAGAGGAAGTCTTTACATACCTAGGATAGAAACCCCACTAACTTAACAGCCATTTTACTTTCAACATGGTTTAGTCCATCTCTCAAAATGGTTTGCCAAAGTGTGGCCACTATGCATGAAACAGCTTCTTGGAGCCACAAATGAGAGTTATGTAGCTCAGGTGGACACCAAAGGTGGAAGCAGACCTGAAAAAGGCTCAGCAGCCCTCACAACAGAGGTACCAGTTTTCCCTGAGAACACCTTAAATCCTACCTTTTTATATAACACTGGGTAATGGAGAGGGTAAGGAGAACTAGATTTAGAGTCAAAGGTATCAGGTTATTTACTAGTTCTCCCTTTTCCATATGTTACCTTAGGTTATTTTTTCATATCTTTAGTTCTATTGCTTCATTTGAAAAACTAGAGTAGAACAGAGGAGAAAATGGGTCAGTGAAGACCACTTCATATCAAAATCAATGGCACTCTTACTAACTAGTCAATAAAAATTTGTCAAGAACCTACTATGTGCCATTTCACCACCTAGTCGCCTACATTTTAATATAATGAATAACTTATCAAAGATAAGCTTTTCGTATCATTTAATATTCTGGGGAAAGCCCCCAACCTTCTCAAGAGTCCTTTGAATTACAAGTATAGACTCCACTCACACCTTCCACCCCATTCTTTTAGTGTTATCAAGGCAATGTTAAGCAGAAACTGAGCCTTATAAAAAAGCCCAAGTACCTGCAAGATTGGTTGGAGAAAGACACTGAGAAATAGAGAGAGAGTTAGGGTAGATCTTGTCTAGCAAGAGGGAAAAGAAGGCAAGCAGTTCAACTAGACCAATGTGGGTCAAGGATTGAGAAGATTATTCAGATACTATTGGGAAGCTGATCAGAAAAAAGGAAAAGAGGTGATATTGAAGAAATAAACATAACTCTGTTTCCCCTTTGTTGTGCCATTAAATCACCCATTTTCCATTTAACTGACTATTGATTCCCACCTTGTTCCCTTCTGGATGGAAAACACAAGGGATTATCCCTCTTAGACTATTAGCTAAAATAGTTGGCATTCGTTTTGTTTCTGTGTCTCATATTAAGATTAATTCCCTGAAATTCAGAGAGTTTTCAGCTACATGAACTTTGATAGCCATAGTCTTGAGGGACAGAATTCCCTGCCCAACTCAGGAGGAGACTAGTTCTATCAGAATCCTGAACCTAAATACCAGAATTCCAGTGGTTTAGGAAATTTTGAATTACTCAGTGACAGAGAAGGAGAGAGAAGAGCTAGAAAGGATCAAGAAAGGTAGAGGGAAAAGGAAGAAATCAAAGATAATTTGAAGTAAGTAGACTTTCATCACAGCAGGCTTAGGTCCTTTGGCTGAACTTCTGAGCATGAAGAAATAAGCTTGAATGAGAGAAACTGAATTGCTCTCCAAAGGACTGGAAAAACCAGTAAAGTGCTGCAACTTCTGCTTCTCACTCTGATTTTATCTCCACCTGAAAAAAGAGGAGAGGCATTTTATTCTCGATTTTTCTGTTCTTTAAACCTATTGCAACATCTAGTTTAATTCAAGACTTAAAAGTATTTTTTCTTGATCAAACAACAAAGCAATTTTAAGTACATCCTAAAAATAAAGCACTGTGATAGACCTGTGGAAATAAATACAAAGAATGAAATAATCTCTATTTTTGAGGAACTTACAATTTAACATGAACATTTTATATTGCATATCTGTCTATTAGTGAGATAGGGAATAATGGAAGATGCCAGTGTCTAGCTGAATTACATAGAAATAAAAATTAGGTCAAAGAACTAAATCTTGTCCCGGTAAACAAATTATTTTCTATTTGGAGAATGATAAACTACATATGTGTGAGAGGATACTATAGTTCTGATTTTATTTATAATTTCTCATAAATTTCGCAAAAGGAAGACTGAATTTTCCTTTGCACCACTAGGTGAAATGAGCTCAAAGTTGTAACTTGATGCAGTAGACAGAAATGTAGGATCTGCAGGTAAGATTCCAGACTGATTGTTATCTTATTCTTGTTCTTCAACTTTCATTCTCTAAGCCTAGGATAGGGAATCGTTTTTTTCCTGACAAAGTCCATTTGGATATTTATAGCATTATTTTCTGACTATATTTGATCAAAATTTAATGAATTCATCCCTTAGAAGGTACTAGATTTATTCAATTTTGAGGCGTACTTGTAGTTACCCTGGCAACATCAGGCCTATAAAGCCCAGCTATTCTCCACCCCTGCTCTAAGCACACCAATGATATGAGAGTAAAGTCTTGACTTCATATATGAATAGAAGGGGATGGAATAGAGGTGACTCCCATAGAGAAGAATTTCTCTAAGATTGCCTAATGGAAGGGGAAAAAACAGATCTAAGAGCTCCCATTTTTTTTAGAGGAGAGGGAATTAGGGAGAGAGGGAATGAATGCCTATCCAAAAACTGCCTCCACAATATCTAAAAACCACATTTCTCTAAGCATTAACTATGATCTCCAGAGCCCCCATTACACTTTTATTTCATATTCTAACTCAGCCATTAGCTATAAAAAAAAAATAAAACCAACACATGAAAATGTTAGGTGGGATTACACTACTCAAAAATCTTTATAATGGGGGGGGCGGGGCAGCTTGGTGGTACAGTGGATAAAGCACCGGCCCTGGAGTCAGGAGTACCTGGGTTCAAATCCAGTCTCAGACACTTAATAATTACCTAACTGTGTGGCATTGGGCAAGCCACTTAACCCTATTTGCCTTGCAAAAACCTAAAACAAAATCTTTATAATGATTACCAAAATAAAAGAATTTCTAGAAAGTATGTGATCCATGTCAACATGCAATTACTTTAAGACTAGTCTTAAAAATGTGTATCATTCAATAAGAAATAGCAATGAAGGACTTAAACTATTCTGTAGGTTAAAATAACAATATAGTATTATATGTTATTTTAAATTGAAGTTGTGGTTTTTGTTCTGTTGTGGAAAATGGGTATATGACATACAAGGTAAGAAGTTCACTGAGTAACAAATGCATTAGTGATATAACATTTACAAGATGAAAATATCAAAGTATTTTAACGCAGCTAAATCAGATTTATATGAGGGAATTGACCTATGAAGCCAAGCACCTAACCATAGAGTGTAAGGAACTTATAAGGAGGAGTTAAATTAAATGTAAAAATAAAGCCATGTGCAATGATCCTGCTAAGAAGTTGGAACAAATCTCTTGATTGAATTAGAAAGGGATCAATGGCAACCAGTGACTGACCATGCCCTAGGGTAACTCTAAAAAAGACAATAGAATCAATCAAGAGAAGGTCAGTTCAAGAGACCTAGAAGGGAGCTAAAATCCAAGTAATAAGCTGTGTAGAAGACATAGAATTGGAGAAGTCATGAGAAAATGCAAAAAGAGCAGAAATGTGAGTGGAGGCAGCCACTGAAAGGGTCAGTATCAGGCCTCTAGAAAAAAAAGGCTGACTAGGCAGATCTGGCCAAGAGAAGTATTGGGATAGATGCTATGTAACTGAACAGTCTCCTACCCACCCCATTCCAAGACAATTCTATATGCACTTTCTGATTCCTTTCCCCTCCCTGATTAGAGACTGATGCTCTTTTCATAAATATGAGGAACATTTAACTTGCCTCCCTGTTAAACACAGACATTTGGGCTACATCTGGAATGGGGGCTGACCAGGATAATGCCAAGAGATAGGGGAAAAAGAAAAGGGAGATTTAAAACAAATGTTTGCCAGAACTCAGAGATAGAAATATGAGGTATTACAAGTTATTTCAATTATAATTTACAAGAACAGAGAGTGTTTATACCAGAAAAATGCAGCTAGGAAGTGTCATGAAATCATAAGGTGTATGTAGCACAAATATGAATAGCTGAACTATGTTACTTACCACTCATTCTCCATCCTCGGTTACTAGATTTCCCTAATTAAAGGATCTTCCCCAGAAGCTATCTTGCATGTAGAACTATTCAATTTGAGAAAAAATAACAATTCCTTTGCAATTAATCAGTTGGTTAGTACCAGGCAATTGGTTAGTAATTTGCTAATGATTCTTTTCAAAGTAACTAATTTGATAAAAAGCAATTTTTAAAAGGATGGCTTACATTTACTGTTGTTAAAATACTGTTGTTAAAATACTTTGTGCTACATTTAGAATAACTGCAGAAGAATAGTTAGGAAGTTATGTTATCTTCCCTTAAGACCAAAACCTATCCTTAAACTGAGTATTTCCATTCATGCATACAAGTTGCATACAATGTCATTTGGATTATAAAAGTTCAATTATCATTTCTTCCTTGTAGTGATATAAATTTTATATAACAAAAATAAATCAATACAAACAAAAGTCTGTCCTTTATAATTTTCCCCCAAAATACTTACTTTTATTCAGAATAGATATACATATATATAAATGCATCTAAGTATGTATATTTATACATGATGTGTATATGTATTATTTGTGTTTTTCTATACATGCAAAGATATAATTATATATGTGGTTATGTAATTGCATTGTTCTATATGTGATATATAAATAATATATTTTCTGATTTGACTTTCTGAGAAGACCTCTTATATAGAGGTTACTCTATTGCAACTATGTGGTAACTAAACTCACTCCAATCCAATATGACTCAAGAAAGAAAGGAAATAAACATTTATTGTGTTGGTTCTGTGCCAGGCTTGTATTAAGTATTCGATTTCATTCTATAATCCAGAGAATTAGGTGCTATTATTTCCCCCATTTTACAATAGAGGAAACTGAGACACAGCTTAAATGACTTGCTCAAGGTCACATGGCTAGTATGTGTCAGAAGCTAGACTTGAACTCAGGTATAGTAGTGTTAATAATATTAATAATATATTATTAATTATTAATATATATGGCTTTATTCTTAGATCCCTATATAGAACATAGTACAAAGATTGTTATCCCCATATTCTGAGGCTCAATAATTTGGGGGGGGGGGGTTGCAAGGCAATGGGGTTAAGTGACTTGCCCAAGCTCCCACAGCTAGGTAATTGTTAAGTTTCTGAGGTCAGATTTGAACTCAGGTCCTCCTGACTCCAGGGCTGGTGCTCTATTCACTGCACCACTTAGCTGTCCCTGAAGCTCAATAATTTATCCAAGGTCATAAAGTTAGTAAATGACAAAGGTGAGATTCAAATCCAGGTCTCTCCTGACTATAAGTACAGTGCTCATTATATTACTCAATGCTGTCCCTTAATTCCAACTTACATGCCACCTTAGCATTCTTTATCTCTTTTTGTTATTCTCATATTGTTATGTCAGGAAAAAAACTCATATTGTTATGTTAGGATAAAAGAAATATAAACATTTGCTTTGATACATTAGTGTCTAAAGTATTTGTTAAGAATAAAATTAGATTATTCAAGTGTTTATTAAGCTAATATTTGTCAAAATTTCAAATCGATCTTGCAGTTAAATAAATGACTATAATTCAGTGGAACAAGTATTTACAATCTAATTGACCTAGTCTTTTTGAGTATAGAATCTGAGCTGGAAAGGACCTTGGCGATCTTCAGATCTGTTCCTCTTATTTTGTTTATAAGGAAACTGAGAAAAATAAATATTAAATAACTTCCCTAGGTCACACAAGTATTCAGTAAGAGAGTCAGAATTAAAATCCAGGTTGGTTGATCTCAGATCTAGCTCCCTTTCCACCATACCACAGTGTCATTCAGCCTAAAACCTAACCCAGCCAATTTAATGGCAGTGATCAATATGATTATTTGCTTAGAAATCAAACTACATTCATATCAGAATGTTTTTTCTAACATAAAGGCCCAGGTGTTTTGGGGGAAGTTCTCACTTCTTTAAATCACTGACCCCACTCAGTTTACCTGAAAATATAAATATCTGCCCCTTCTCAAAGGATTGTCCCTAGACCCCCTGACAAACATTCAGTCTCACAAGGTTCAAAACATAAAATAGCTTTTAGTTGTTTGTTATAAACTAGTTAACACAGAAAAGACTCACATCTGAGCCCCATGATATGTTCCAGATCACTTAGAATTTCAAAATGTAACAGCTCTGAGCTTTTATCATCTACTCTGCAAATTGGCAAAGATGTCCCAAAATTGAAATAGACCATGTTGGAAGGAATCTGGGAAGGCAGGTGCACTATTGGTGGAGATGTGAACCAAACCAATCATTCTATATAGTCATTTGGGATTATGTAAGAAAAACAATATAACTATTCATATTCTTTGATCCAATGATCCAACTACTCCCAAAGTTGTTCCATTATACATAAAGCTCTGAGTTCCAGTGTGTGTCAAAATATTCATAACAATACTTTTGTGCAGGTAAAGATCTAGAAATAATATGGTACATTTTTAAGTCTAATTGCAGGATATATTTCATGGATATAAATCAGACACCTTAGCTCAACCAGGAGACTTAGCCTTTCACAAAGCATTGAAAGAGGTAGTCTTCAAGGGTTCTCAATAAGAATTGACAATTTGATTGGTAAATTCCTGAAAAACTGTAGTATATTAATGTAAGGATGAATTATTGCACAATATGAAATGATAAATAATAGGAATTCAGAGAAACAAAGAAGATTCATATGTACTGATACAGAAGTAAATGATTAGAACCAAAAGGAAAGTATGCACAAGCACAATATAAATCAAACAACCACTAAAAGGAATTGAAATCCCAAATAATTAAAAAGTCAATAATTGTTCTGAAGAAGATATCATGAAGTATATATATATCTGTCCTCTTAACAGAGAAATGAGAACTCCTGGGATAAAATATCATAAACATTGTCAAACATGGTCTCTGTGTCAACTGCTTTTGCTTACCAGTTTTTCCTTTGTTACAATGAAAGCCTAAATTCCTGGGCAAAGAGGTATGGAATTATATCTAGACAATGACTGTAATATCTAAAGCAAAGTGCAAGACAGAATTTTTACCACTTTTAGAGTCAGAGCATTGTGTTCAAATTCCACCTCTGATATTTATTATAGGAATGGACAAGACACTTAACCTCTATTGAACTTGATTTTACCACTTACCAAAATTATATAAAAGATTAGAATACATGACCTACCAAAGGACTGTTTCAGATCTAAAAGTATATTCCCATGAAAAGTTATTTTTAAAAAATGGGGGTTGGCTAGGTGGTGCAGTGGATAGAGCAATGGCCCTGGAGTCAGCAGGACCTGAATTCAAATAAGGCCTCATACACTTAATAATTACCGACCTGTGTGGCCTTTGGCAATTCACTTAACCCCATTGCCTTGCAAAAAAAAAAAAAAACCCTTAAAAAATTAGACCCAGGATTCATATCTGAGCTGCTCTTAAAATGTAAAGGAACCTCTCTCTCAAGGAATCTAATCCTTCCCTTTTAGTAAGAAGCATCATTCTTAACAAATTTTTTATTATTACTGCAAAATCCTAGTCCCTCAATCTTTAAGATTCTGTGAACATGACCAATTCAGGAGTGTTTATATGGTTTCTTATATGGGTCAATGCCTGGGTAAGATATATTGCACTGGGATATTGGTGCACATTTAATGATAACTCTCTAAAGACTATTCCCAATTTAGAGAGAGAGAGAGAGAGAGAGAGAGAGAGAGAGAGAGAGAGAGAGAGAGAGAGAGAGAGAGAGATGTCTATATTTACATATATTTAGCTATTGATAAAAAGTCTTACTTATTTGGATATTGTTGTTAAAATGATGACCCCCCCCCATTAAATTGTGAGATTGTGAGCTCCTTGAAAGCAAGGACTGGTTTGAAATTTTTCTTGCTTCTTTGTTCTGCTCTGTTTTTGTCCTTCCTTGTGCCTTCAATGATTAGCACAGTACCTGATAGTAACATATCTTCAATAAATGCTACTTATAGACAGACCCCAAATGAAAAACCTCCAACATCTTTCATCAGTTTCTCCTCATGTCTATCTAGTATCATTCCAAAGACACTTTAGTCATCAATGTGCACTAGCATTTCCAGATACTTCATGTCTCTAACTATATTTTTCATCAGTCATTTAAAAAGCGGCAGGTGTCTCTGAGATTCTTTGGGACATGGATTCTAAGTCATCTGGGCAGAAGAAAGCAATCTTCTACTGATTGTCCTCTGCCCAAAATCTATTAGCAGTCTTTGTCTAAGTCCAACACTGAGGTTCATTGGCTGCATAACAGATAGTCTAGGGCATTATGAAGATTTGGCAAAGTTTGTTAGTCCACTTTAGGTCTTTGGTGTAAATCCTATTTACCAGTGGGTACCTTACTCACCACTGAACTTAATGTTTTCCTGCTGTCTAGTACTAGGCTTGCTGCCAATCGATAGAGATGATTCAGATGAAGCAGATGGTGGTTGTTCAATGTACTTTGGAACGGGTGTCTTCTGACAATGTGAATCATGGATTGAAGTAGGGAAGTCTTGGCACTTGACTGCAGTATTTGTGGTAAGAACTTGACACAGGACCATTCAGCAGCCTCCTGGAAAGTATTTCTATTGATGGACCATCATGAATTCAAATAGCACATGTGATTGGAGTGGCATTGTTCCTCTAGTTCCCTAAGTAAAGAAAGGTTTTACTCAAAAACACTATCATCAATTAACAATCAGATAAATAGGCTGACCAAGTAGTAATATAGAAAGACTAATAGATCTTTGCACTAATAACCCATGTAGTAGAAGTCCAAGCTTCAATCCCCTTTATAAGAATCTCTTTTTGTCCTTCTTTCCCCCCCAAACTCATGCTGATTTCCTCTTTGATCTCTCCTATATAACAACTGCTTCTATGACCACTGATAAGCAAATAATGCTAAATCTAGTAATAAATTCCTTGAAATGTAACTATAATAGTCTCTATTTTCTTACAAGGAAATTAATTCAACCAGAATATAATAAGCTATTATAAGCATACATATTTAATTCTATTAAATATATATGTAATCAAAAGAACATTTTTTTGCATTTTAATAAAATCAATTTGGAAATTTGGAAAAGATCTTTATGGAAGGAGCATCAAGCTTCACTTTTCAAGCATTCTCATATAATTAGCATAACTAAAACAATCCTCCTGGATCACAGGGAAAGAATTTAAAGCAAATTGATATCTTCTTTAATATTTTTAAATCTTACCTCCTAACTTCTTGCTGTGCTATTTTTTGATTTATAGTAGTAAAATATATTTTTGTGGGAGAGGGTAGAGCAAATAGTGCTAGAATCAATAAAAAGCCTTGGTTTTATCAAATTTTGTGGATGACTACTTGCCCCACATCCACATAATTGAGAATGAGGATTACTTAAAATGTGATTCATATGACAATTTTGAAATGACTTTTTTTAAACAAGATGATTTTTCTTTACATTTTACTCACAGGAGACTTAAGGACATAAAAGCATCATAAAGCATTTGAAATATTTCCTAAAATAAATAAATATATTCTAAAGAATAAAAAGGTAGCAATACTATGATTATATAGGAAAACTGATTCAAAGTAATCAATCCTCCAAATATTATTTCAAGTTCAAATCATAAGGAAGTGGGAATCAACTTAGTATTATTCTCTTTTGCATAGACTACATGGGCTTTTAATATGCAGGTAGCAGACAAGTTGAAATTTTTTTTAATCAAGTCTCCAACTGTTCTTGGTATTGTTTTTCTTGATATTAGTAGATGTTAACTATAGAGAATACAATAAAACTGATTTTAATACATAGAATTGTTAGAATTTTGTCTTAAAGGGTCTTTATTAATCATGGGGTTTATTTAATTACAAAATTTGGGCATTTACCTTTAAGAAATTTCCTCATCCCACTGACTGACCAAAATTTTAGCATCTCAGAACTCAAGTATACTTCTTGAAAGAGTTATTTTCTCTAAATCAAACTCTCTTGCCCTGGTCACTATTTAGAAGGATTGCCATGTGACAGAGAATTCTGTGCAGTCATAAATCTCTGCATATCCTAGAGTAAATGTGTAGCTGCAATACATAAACCAAGCTAGAACACATTTTTCTGGGACTGAAAAACGTTAGAACCCCTGGTATTCAATTTTAACTTTCAATTCATATAGTCATATACACAGGAAAGTCAAGGTTCTGAAGGTAGGTGAGCCAGGAGTTGTCTGAGAAAGAAGGTCACAGAATTCAGTTCAAGGAAAGAAATTGGAACAGAGATTCTTTCCACATTTAAACCCAAAACACTTACTCTTAAATCAGTCATCCTCTGAAGAAATTATGAGAGAGGGAAAGGAAGCATTCCCTTGTCTACAACGGATAGAAAAACATATAGATAATTCATATCAGGAAATCATGGTTTAAATAGGACTTAAAAACAACTAGTAACTATCTGCTTTTAATTCACCCACAACTGATTAGCTAGGAAATCAGGTAGAAAAGACATCTGGCACCTCACCTGGTCAGGCAAAATTCATTTCATTTAGGGAAGCATTCATCGACTCCACCTAAAAGTAAACTGGACTAATTTCAATAATTGTTATTGTTCAATGATTTTCATTCTTTATGACCATATTTGGGGGTTTTTTAAGAAAAAATACTAGGATGGTTTGCCATTTCCTTCCCCAGTTCATTTTTACAGATGAGTAACTGAGCTAAAGTTAAGGGGCTTTCCCTTAATCATAAAATAAGTGCCTGAGGTCAAATTATAACACAGGAAGATGATATTGCTGATCTAGGCCTGGCATCCTACCTACTGCACTACCTAAGTCTTTTTAATATCTCTCTTCTAAGAGGAATATCAATATCCTACTTTAGCAATAAACTCTCTTAATCTCTAACTTAAATATTAATTCCAAAATTCCCAAAAGATAAAATTGAAAATGCACAAAATTAGTGGAGCAGAGATTTGAGCAAATTCTGAAAACATGGACAATTTAATAGTGGAAAAGTCTTTTAAAGATTGAAATTGTGTTTTTTCTTTGATAATTGAGCTTGTGAGGATTAGAGAAGAAAAGTATATTTTAGTTTTACCCCTATTTGACAAGTCTAAGGGACCTATGAAGCAATGAAGCAAATTCACTGAGTCACTCAGCATTATGTTTAGTAATAAAATTTCTTAGGAAAAAAGATTTTTATTAACTATAATTTGTTATTTGGAGCATGCTTGCTAACAAAGAGATCTATCTTAATTTGTCAGAAGATACCTAGTTTTTATGTCTCCCACAAATAAATGCTCTTAGAAAGTTCTAGGAATTACCTTATACTGCTGGATTTTCATGAGAGTTACAAATCAAGCACAGATTGGTATCAAACAAATTAAAAGAAAAAACAAGTCTAAGATAGAATTTATGATCTTAGACTATAGCAATCAGAATCAAATAGTTTCAAGGATTCCCATGATGGAATAAAAATATTACAAATATCAAAGATTCAAACAACAGCAATGTTAAAATTTTATCATTATAAATACCCAGATTCACAATAAAGAACTTATTAAGGAAGATGCCATTTGCATCTAGAGAAAAAAAACTGGTAAATAGAATGTGTAGACTGACAGGAAAAATAAATTTACCATATTTCCCTATGTATAAGATGTACCTCTTTTCAAAAAATTTGGAGTTTAAAAACTGGGAGTGTCTTTTTATAGTGGTTGTAGATATTTTTACTTGTATTTCCTGATTTTTCATGCTTGTCTTTGTAAGCCCATTGTTTACCATTTGTTACCAGTATATTAGAATACATTTTGCCATGTTCTACCCAGAAATGCCTCAGAGAAGATTTTCATACAGTGCTGAGTTCAAATTCAAAGTGATCCATTTTGCAAAAGTGAATGGAAACTGAGTTAAAAACCCTACTGAGAACATCCCAGACAACAAAATAGCCCGATTTTGAGAGGGAATCGAAGAGCAAAGGGCAATTGGACTTCTGTGACCACAAAGATGGTTTAGCATGAGGCAAGAAGAATTGCTGATGAAAAAGAAGTAACTAATTTCAAAGGAGGACAAAATTGTAGCTTCAGGTTCATAAAACAGAATGGACTAAGCATGCATCTACGCACCATAATTGCACAAAAGATGCCTGAAAGCTATGAGCAGAAGGTCATTGAATTTCATGATGAATAAAACTTGAGTTCGATAACTTTATGTAATACTTTTTTTCAATTTTTTGTCCTAAAATTAAGGTGCGTCATATACATGGAAGCATCTTATGCATGGGGAAACATGGTACTTAATAACTTCATTATATATTTAAAAAGTAAAGCAAGTTGTGCATAATACATTTGCAATTTCATATGCAATCATTTTATTATACCTTTATTGAAATGTTTATATTATTTCATAAATCAAAAACACATTTTTTTAATTAACTAGTAATAGTAATGCCAAAAAGAAGACAAAAAGAAGAATTATTGGACTTTTTATTTTTTATTTTAAATGCACAGGAAAGAATATAAGGAAGTCCTAAGTGAGACAGACAAACAGGACAGCTTTGAAACTAAGGGTTCTAAGTAATACATTCTTTAAAAAAACCAAACTCTACACAACACAGAATTGTGGTTTCATATGCAATCCTCTCTTTTTCTGTTTCTTTTACATGGAAATACTTGTATCTATTAGTGTTTATCCAGTTAAAATGATTTTTTTTCAAAAATCTTAAATTTCTTTAAAAAAAATTTGTCAGGGTGGCTAGGTGGCACAGTGGACAGAGCACTGGCCTTGGAGTCAGGAGTACCTGAGTTCAAATCCGGCCTTAGACACTTAATAATTACGTATCTGTGTGGCCTTGGGCAAGCCACTGAACCCCATTGCCTTGCAAAAACTAAAAAAAGAATTTGTCAGTAAAAGAAGAGAGTCACAGGGTGAAAGGGAGAAGGCATCTGAAGTATAATAGCTCCCAAAATTAAATTGTTTTTAATAGTAGCTTGTGTTAAGTATTAATGATTTACTACATTGTTTCTACCATTTTTTTGCAATCTATATCGATAAGTATTACCTTCCATAATTTGGTAATAACTTAATCCTGAATTGATTTGATAAATGTTTTCATTTCTACTTTTAAATATCACACAATTCAGCCATTTGTTGGACACGGTCAACATATTTTTTCTGAGTTTATGGACATGCGGTCCATGGAGGCTCTTTTGATTCCATTCTTGGATTGTAATGCCTTTATAATTCCAGAAAGAGATAATTCAGTTTCTGTTATATTTGACAGATCCAATGGCATTTGTCTATTTACTAATAGTAAAGAGTATTTACTTTTGCTTATATAAAAGATGTCTTGGTTCTTTAAAAAAGAAGAATTTCTGTTAGATTTTTTCCCATTTATCACATTCTCTAAGATAATCTAGAGTTCCTCTTCTTCCTTTTTATTATTGGCCCTTGTGTTATGGGCCCTAGTTTTGTTGATATTGTATCCGTTTTTGCTAGAATGTTTTCCAAATCTGGTATGGCCCACTTTATATTTCCAAAATTGATCTTTTATATTTATATGGCATAGATGTGAATCATTGTGTATATTCTATCTTTTGAATTTTGATTTTGGGATTCAAATAATCCTTTATACATGTTATTTCATACTTGTCTACTTACTAACTTTATACTCAATATATCACTTAAGTAACATGTAGGTATAGCCTTTTATCTACTTTGCTTAATGTGACTCTCAGTTTCAAACTGGAGACTTTAAGTCTCTGTCTTTCCTTAAGAATTTTATACTGACCAATATGATACTTCACCAATGTGATATTTTGATATTGTTGAAGATGTATAAGATAAATAGCATTTAATGTATTTTTTAATGTGGATACATAGCTTGTTGCCACCTGTGTTCTGAAACTGATTAATAAGATGTTCTGACTTCATCCCAACTTTAATTGAAAAGATCTAAGGAGATGATGTGGATTTTAGCCTAAGAAGAATCACAATGGGCTTAAACTCATTTCTTATAAAGTTCCATATTATATATCAATTTTTCTTTATATTATTTTGCTTCTGGTGTTTTCTTTAAAGAAACAACCATTTTCCATGTGAAAATCAAATACCCTAGCAATCTTATTTAACTTGGGTCTATTTCATATATTGCCAAAATCTGAATAAGCAATGAATAAGCAACTCAGTTCAGTGATAACCAATAAAGAATAGAGTCATAGTACTTTAGGGTAGCTTGTTCAATGATTACCAAATTGATAATATATTATTCATCATAACACTGGGATTTTTAATTTACATTTTACTTCTGAGGCAATTAGATAGGGCAGTAGATAAAGCATTGGGCCTGAAGACAAAAATATTTAAATTCAAATTTGAATTCAAGTATTTAATAGCTATGTCCTTAGCCTTTGAATCAGTTTTCTCATTTTTAAAATGGGTTTAATAATATCATCTACCACCCAAGGTCGGTGTCAGGTTCAAATGAGTTAATATTCATAAAGCACAGCATATTAAGCACTATATAAATGTTATTTAATATCTAATATTTTACTGTAGGGTTTTATAATGATAAAATCTGTCAATGCTTTATATAGAAATTAGCTAATATATTGAGGAGCCACTTTTGGTAATCTCTATAAGATATTTTTTATTAACAAAGAATTGTCTATATGATCAAGGACAATAAAATTGTGCATACTCTTTGATCTAGCAATACCAGTGCTAGGTCCAAATCTCAAAGAGATCATAAAAAATGGAAAAATATCAGCATGTTCAAAATTATTTATAGTAACTCTTTGTAGCGACAAAGAATTGGAAATTGAGGGGGTGCTCCATAATTTAGGAATAACTAAACAAACTGTAGCATGTGAATATGATGGAATACTATTGTTCTGTAAGAAATCATGAATGGGTAGACTAGAAAGTCTTGTATGAACTGATACTGAGTGAATTGAACAAAACCAGAAGAACATTATACTCATTAACAGTGGTATTTATTGTATGATTGTCAAATATGTTGCACTTAACAGTACGATAATCAAAGGCAATTCTAAAGGACTTAAGATGGAAAATATCAACCATATCCAGAGAAAGAATCCTAGAGTCTGAATACAGGCCAAAATACACTATCCTCTTATAGTTTTTTTGTTATCTTTTGTTCTGATTCATCTTTCACAACATGACTAATATGGAAATTTATTTAACATAGGTATATATATATATATATATATATATATATATATATATATATATATATATATATAAACTATAACAGATTACTTGTTGTCAAGGAAAGCAGGGAGGGCAAAAAAATATGAAATTCAAAATATTACCCAAAATGATTAAAACAATAAATAAATTAAAAGGGAAAAAAAGAAAGAGTTAGCTGAGAGGAAATTGTCCTATAGGGCCCTTCTAGGGATAAGTATACCCTTGAAGATATTAAAGCCAATAACTATGACCTATCTAGCCCTGATGTTTCCCAGTTTTTCATGGGAGCTAGAGTGCCCATCACTTCTCTTGACATGGTTATTCTATCTTACATTATGCTGAGTGAACTTTCATTATGTTGATGATATATAAGCTTTCTATTTCTCATTTGGTTCAATTTGAGTTTTCAAGTACTGAATTTTTCCTAAAAATAGAGATGACCAGAAATATTCCACATTCTCCTCCTCTGAGGACTCTTTCTTGGTTCTTATCTCTTTTTTTGCAAGTTTCTGTAATACAGTTTTAAACTGATATTTAATTATTTATTTTATTCTTTATGCTACTTATCATCACCAATGGTATACCTAGCATAAAGCTCTGGACAATGTGGTCACTAAAGTGCTTATTAAATTAAAGTGATCTTTAGATTGATGACTTCTGTTAACCAAAATGGCGGAGTAAGGAATAAGAAAATATAACCCCCATATTTACCTACAAATAACTATAAAATAGCTCCCCCAAACAAATCCTAGAACAGCAGAACTAACAAAAAATATCAGATAAAACAATTTTTGAATCAAAAAAACCTTGGAAGATCTGTAGGAAAAGTCTATCTCACCTGAGATAACACAGTCAGAATAGGAAGGCTCCTAGCAAGTCAGCAGTAAACCCCATTTCAGCAAATCAAAAGGGAGAACCTGGGCCTTTCAGTAAGCTGAAGGAGGCAAATGCCAACTGAGAACCACCAATATGCTCCAGTGTAGTCCTGAGCAAACAGGTGACCTCCAGCAGTTAGACCTTAACTGGCTTCAGTGTAGCCCCTGGACATCAATGCAGGGGTACCTAAGCAAATAGACAGCTTTCAGCACTGGACTCCCTGACACATACTTCAATATAGTCCTGTCAAATGCAGAAATACCCTACTAGACTCAATACATGCCAGATGCCAGAACTAGAACTCCACCTGAGCACCAAGTGAGCTACCAGATCCCAGCAGAACCAGTCTTGCTACAATCCACCAGTTCACCATAGCACCAGACACAAGGATCTGCCATAAACCTTAAGGAAATATCAGTGAAACACCCCCTAAACTTCCCCTGACAAAAGAAGCCTAAGGCAATACCTCTTCTACCCCAGGAGCAAAATTCAAATTTAAAAGAAAAGAAAAGCACCAAAAAAGAGCAAACTATCAATAACAACAAAAATCTGATCCTAAGATTTGTATAGTCAGGGAAGGACAAGACACAAACTTGGAAAAAACAATGACATCTAAATACCTATAGGCAAAATTCCAAAGGAAAACAGGAAGTGGTCTCAAGTTCAGAAAGAACTCATAGAAGAGTCAAAAAAAAGAACTTAAAAATCATATAAGAGAGGCAGAAGAAAAATTGGGAAAAGATATGAGAGTGATGCAAGAGAATTATGAGAAAAGAGTCAAGAATAACCAAAAAGAAAACAACTGGGGCAGCTAGGTGGCTCAGTGGATAAAGCACCAGCCCTGGAGTCAGGAGTACCTGAGTTCAAATCTGGCCTCAGACACATAATAATTACCTAGCTGTGTGGCCTTGGGCAAGCCACTTAACCCCATCGACTTGCAAAAACCTAAAAAAAACTGTTTAAAAAGATTAAATATGAAAATCCACTGAAGAAAACAACTTTAAAAGTACAGTTAGCCAAATAGAAATCACAAAAGCTAATTTAGTAAAACAATTCCTGGAAAGTTAGAATTGGATCATTGGAAGTTAATGACTCTATGAGACATCAAGAATCTATCATACAGAAGCAGCTAAGTGGCCCAGCGAATAGAGCACTGGAGTCAAGAGGATCTGATTTCAAATCCACCCTCAGACACTTAATAATTACCTAGCTGTGTGGTCTTGGGCAAGTCACTTAATGCTACTGCCTTGCAAAAAAAACTAAAAAAAAGAATCTACCAAACAATTTCAAAAGAATGAACAAAATAGAAGAAAATGTAAACTACCACATGAGAAAAACAACTGACCTGGAAAATAGATCTGAGAGAGAAAATGTCAAAATTATTGAACTACCTGAAAGCATAATCAAGAGGAAGACTTGAACAGCATGTTTTAAGAAATTATATAATTATATATAGTTATGTAATTATATAATATAATATATAATTATATTCTATGATCAGAGGGTAAAATAGACATGGAAAGAATTCGTTGATCACCTCAGGAAAGAGATAAAAATAAAAAGGCCATGGAACATTGCAGCCAAATATAAAAACTATCGTGTAATGGAAAAAAATACTGCAGTGGTCAGAAAGAAACAATTTAAATTTTGCTGAACCCCAAAAAGGATAACAAAGGACTTGGGATTTGTAACACAAGAATATCAGAGGTCATGGAACATAATATTCTAGAAGGCAAAGACACTAGATAAGCAGTCAAATAGAAAATCATTTATCCAATGAAATTAAATATAAAACAGCAATGGAAAAAATGGTCATTCAATGAAATAGAAGGATTACAAACTCTCATAAAAAAGAAGACCAGCTACCAGAGTTAACCAAAAGTTTGATCTCTAATATCAGGATCCAAGAAAAACATGAATATGTATAAACAGAAGAAAAAAATAAGATATTCAATAGAGTTTTACTGCTTACATCCCTATATGAGATGATAATTGTAACTTTTAAAAACTGTATCACTAATAGAATAATTGGAAAGAATATAAATAGAAAGAGGGTATGGCATAAGATGAATTTGAGGGAATGACATAAAATAATTGAGGAATGAGAAAGATGAAAAGAGCAGTGGCCCTGGAGTCAGGAGAACCTGAGTTCAAATCCTGCCTCAGACACTTAATAATTGCACAGCTGTGTGACTTTGGGCAACTCACTTAACCCCACTACCTTAAATAAATAAAATTTTAAAAAAGGAATGAGTAAGAAGAGAACCCTGTGTGCAGAAGGAAGGGAGAGGTAGAATGGGGTAAGTTATTACATATGAAGAGGTATGAACTACCTATTTCAGTGAAGGAGAAGATGGGAGGGTGGGCAATGGACATCCCTTGAACCTTACTCTCATCACCATTGTTTAAAAGAGGATATAATATACACAATAAATTGAATATATAAATCTATCTTACCTTACAGGGTAAATAGGAGGAAGGAGAATAAGAGGGAGGGATGATAAAAGGGAGGGTAGATCAAGGAGATGACAGAACAAAACACCCAGGGAGAGAGAAAGGTTGAAAGGAGAGAGAACAAAAAGGAAGAAAAATAAGTTGGAGAGAAATACAGTTACTAATCATAACAGTGAATATGAATAGGATGAATTCTCCCATAAAATGGAAGAGGATAACAGTGTGGATCAAAAAAACAGAATCCTACAATATGCTGTTTACAAGAAACACACTTGAAAAAAGAGATGCAACTCCAAAAAAGTAAAGGGTTGGAGCAGAATCTTTTAAGTTGAATTTACAAAAAAAAGCAGGAGTAACAATCTTGATCTCAGGCAAAGTTAAAGCAAAAATAGACCTATTTAAAAGAGCTAAGGAAAGAAACTACACTTGCTAAAAGGAATCAAAGACAATGAAGCAATAACATTACTAAACATATCTATCAAATGGTATAGAATCCACATTCTTTAAAATGAAATTTAGTGGGGCAACCTAGGTGGTGCAGTGGATAGAGCAGCAGCCCTGGAGTCAGGAGGAACTGAGTTTAAGTCTGACCTCAGACACTAAATAATTACCTAGCTGTGTGACCTTGGGCAAGTCACTGAACCCCATTTCCCTGCCAAAAAAATGAAATTAAGTGAGTTATCAGAAAAAAATAGACAGTAAAACTATACACATGGCAGGGATTCAACTGCTTCCTCTCACAAGTTGATAAATTCAAGCAAAAAATAAAGAAGGAAATAAGGGGGGGTAAATTGAAATTAGAAAAGTTAGAGATGACAGAACTTTGAAGTAAACTGAAAGGGAACAGAAAGAAATATACCTTTTGTCAGCAGCACAAAAATTGACCCTACAACAGGGCATTAAAAACCTCAAAATCAAATGTAGAAAGGTAAAAATATTGAATGGATTCTTTTTACATTTAAAACATGAAATGCAATGCAATAAAAATTGTATTCAACAATGATTAGGGGATAGATTAAAAATTACTTGGAAACTAAATAATCTAATTTTAAAGAATAGGTACATCATAGAAACTGTCAATAATGTCATTAAATAGGGGGTAGAAACAAGATGGCAGCATGAAGGCAGGAATTCCCAGAAAATCTCCTTCAGAACATTTCAAATGTCTTAAAATTATGAATAACTAAATTCTAGAGTGGTGGAGCCCACTCAGAAAGTCAACTTGGAAGATCTGTGGGAAAGATTTTTTCTTCTAGGGCTGGAAGGGGTCACAGCATAGCCCAGGCAGCAGCCATGTTCTGCCAGAGCAAATGAGCTCCAGCTATCCAGAACAACCCACAAGGCACCTGGATCCCTGGGGACACCTAGGTTTGTGGCAATTGGAGCAATTTCCAGAACTCTCAGCCCAAAGATTATCAAGAGCAATTTGGAAGGTCAGTGGGAAAACTCTGTTGTACCAAAGTGAGCTAAGAGCCCAGGTCATCTAACATAGAAACAGGCCTAGAGACACCCAACAGGTAACCCCCCAAACAGTTGCTTCCAGAGCACTCAGTCTATAGACAGTGTGTGTGTGTGTGTCAGGGGGAGGGAACAGGGAAGGGATTATGGAGTTCTCTCCACTATGCCTGAGACACAACTCTGTTGCTTTGTCCATGTTCAGTTCCAGATTGCAACCCTAATACCATGGCAGAGCAAGGACCTTCATAAAAGATCCAGGGCAAAAGGGAGTGCTTGTGATCATCACAGACCAGAGCACAGACAGGCCAAGAGAGCAGTCAGAGCCTCTCATAAGATCTTGAAGGAATTAAAGTCCCTGGGGAGGTATCCCCAAAACATTCAGATGCTTGGGAAGTATGTTAAAACTAGGCCAAAGGCTAGAGAAATGAGTAAACGATAGAAGAAAAATAATCTGGCCATAGATAATTACTTGGATCCATTTTGATCAAAATAAACACTCAGAAGATGACAGGGTCAAGGTTTCTGTAGCCAGGGCCTCCAAGAAAAATGAGAATTGGTCACAGCCTATGGAAGAGCACAAAAAAAGATTTTGAAAATCAAGTAAGGGAGGTGGAGGGGGAATTGAAATGAGAAATAACAGAAATGCAAAAACAGTTTAGGTAAAAAAAAAGCAGTAGAAGTAGAATGGAGCTAAGAGAAGCTAATGACTTTGTAAGAAATCAAGAAATGAGAAAATGAAACCAAAAGAATGAAAAACTAGAAGAAGATGAGAACTATCACATTGGAAAAACAGTTGACCTGGAAAACAGATCCAGAAGAGATAATTTAAAAATTATTGAACTACACAAAAGTAATGACCAAGAAAAGATCCTAGACTTCATTTTTCAAGAAATTGCCCTGATATCCTAGAAGTTGAGCATAAAATAGAAATTGAGGGAATCCACAGATCATCTCCTGAAAGAGAACCCCCAAAAATACCAATCCAGGAATGTTATAGCCAAATTCTAGAACTCCCAAGCCAAAGAAAAAATCTTACAAGTAGCCAGAAAGAAAACATCCAAATATCATTGTGCTACAGTCAGGATTACACAGGATTTTGCAATCTGCATTGGGGGTTTATAAGCCTTAGAGTCTAATGTTCTGGAAGGCAAAAGAGCTTGAATTGCAGCCAAGAGTCAACTATCCTCTTTCAGGGGAAAAGATGGACATTCAATGAAATAGGGAACTTAAAACTTTCCTGTTGAAATTACCAGAGCTGAACAAAACATTTGATCTCCAAGTACAGTACTCAGCTGAAGCATAGAGATAGTGAATGAGAAGGGCAAAAATGAGGGATTTAATGATGTTGAACTGCTTATATTCCTCCATGGGAATATGATACTCATAACTCATATGAATTCATATGACCTCACTTATTAGAGCAATTAGAAGAAACATATATAGACAAGGCACAGGAGGAGCTGGATATGAAGGGGAAATATAATGGAGTCAATGGGAAAAAAGGAATGTACTAAGAGGAGGGAAAGGAATGGTAGAATGGGCTAAGATATCTATGTAAAAGAGTCAAGAAAAACCTTTTGAAAAGTAGTGAAAGGGTAGAAGATGAGGGGGGGGGAAATGAGTGAGCCTTCATTTTCCCTGGAAAGTGTTCGGAGAGGAAACAACATACACACTCAATATGGTATAGAAATCTAACTTACCTTAGAGGATAAAGGAGAGGAAGGGGATGTAAGAAAGGGGATGGGGATGAAGATGATTGAAACAAGGGAAGATCATGGGAGAGGGTAGACAGATATAACACTGTTTTGCAAGGCAGAGGGGTTTGGTGGCTTGCATCTATGTGGTTCTTGGATGTCTGAGGTTGGATTTGGGCTTGGGCCCTCCAAGCTCCAGGGCTGGTGTGCTGTTTATTGTGACACCTGGCTGCCCCACGATACACTGTTGAGGAATAAATGGGAGTGGGGAGGAATATAATGGATGGAAATACATTTAATAATAGCAACCGTGAGAAACAAATATTGAATCAGCTTCTCTGATGGATTTATGATAAGGAATGCAGTCCATTCCAGAGATGGAGTGGATGCTATCTGAACGTAAACTGAAGTACATTTTTTTCTTTTTTCTCTCTCACTTAATTTTTCTTGAGGTTTCCCTATCTTTGTGGGGGAAGGGGGATTATGTTTACTTTTACAGCAAGATTATTGTAGTAGTGTGAAAATAAATTAATTAATAAAAATAATTTTCTTAAAGAGAATGATAATGAGATATTATGCCAGAATTTATAAGATGTGGCCAAATCAGTTGGCCACATGAGGAAAAATTTTATTTCTCTAAATTCTTATATCAACAAAAGAGAAAAAGAATAGATCAAAAAAATAAAAAATTCCCAATTGAGCACCAAATAAGAAATCTTGAAAGTCAAATATGAGATTAACAAAATAAAAAAACATTTATGTAATAAATAAATCTAGGACCTAACTGCATGAGAAAGTCAATAAGATAAATAAGTCAGTGGTTAACTTGATTTAAAAAAAGAAAGAAGACATTAAATATCCATCATCAAAAATGAAAGAGGGAAATTACCATCAATGAAGAAAATATTAAAGCACTCATTAGGAAATATTTAGATGTCATTAAATTGCATACCATTAAATCTGAAAATATGAGTGGAATCAATACATATTTATGAAAACATATATATATATATATATATATATATATGTATTGCTCAGATTAATAGATAAGAAAACAGAGTGCCTAAATAATCTTATAAAAAGAAATTTAACAATTCATTAATGAATTTCCTTTGAAAAAATTTTCAGAGTCAGATGGGTACACAAATTAATTCTATCAAACATTCAAAGAACAATTAATTCTAAAACTACATAAAAAAATTTAGAAAAATCAGCCAAGAAGGGGTCCTACCATTTATTTTTATGACAATATGGTGCTGATACCTAAACCAGGAAGAGATAAAATGAAGAAAAAAAATTTAGACCAACATCCCTAATGAATATTGATGTGAACATTTTGAACAAAATACATATACACTATGACCAAGTAGGATTTATACCAGGAATACAAGGTTGGTTCTCTATTAGGAAACTATCACCTAAGGTGATCATATCAATAACAAAACCAACAGAAATCCTAGGATTATTTCAAAAGATGCTGAAAAAATTTTTGAGAAAATGCAGTACCCATTTCTATTAAGAACACTAGAGAGAATAGGACTAGATGGAGTTTTCCTTAAAATGATAAGTAATATCTACCTAACACTATCTGCAATGGTAATGGGGATAAGCAAAAGGCCTTCCCAATAAGATCAGAGTGAAACAAGAATGCTCATTATTACCACTAGTATTCAATATTAGTTAGCTATAGCAATTAAAAGAAGAAATTAAAGTAATTAGAATGGGTAATGAGAAAAAATTATTGCAGATGATATAATGGTATACTTAAAGAACATTAGATCATCAACTAAAAAGCTACTTAAATAATTAACTAACTTTAGGAAAGTTGCAGGATATAAGATAAAGCCACATAAATATCAGTATGTCTTTATATGACCAAAAGGTCCAGCAGCAAGTCATAAAAAGAGAAATTCCATTTAAAATAACTGTGGGCAATATAAAGTATTTGGGAGTTTACTTATCAAGACAAACTCGGAAACTATATGAGCAGAATTATAAAACATTTTTCACACAAATAAGATCAGATTTAAATAATTGGAAAAATAACAATTGTTCATAGGTAGGTTTAGTCCATATTTAAAAAATGACAATTCTGCTTATACTAGCTTACATATCAGTGCTATACCAATCAAACTACCAAAAATTAACAGAGTTAGAAAAAAATAACAAAATTCATCTAGAGGAACAAAAGGTCAAGCATATCACTGGAATTAATGATAAAAAAATACAAAAAAAAAGGTAGTCTAGAATTACCATATCTCAAATTATATCATAAAGAAGTAATCAAAACTATCTGGTACTAGGTAATAATAGGATCAATGGAATAGATTATGTACACAAAATCATAGTAGTCAATTAATATAGTAACTTAGTGTTTGATAAGCCCTAAGATACCATTTGACAAAAACTAAGAAAACTGGAAAACAAGAGGACACAAATGAGGTGTAGAACAACATCTCACACTGTATATCAAAGATAAAAGTCAAAATGGGTGCATTTTTTAGACAAAAAAGGGTAACACTGTAAGCAAATTAGAAGAGGAATGAAAAGACTGCCTATCAGATCTATGGGAAAGGAAAAGATAAGTGCCAAAACACACAAGAGATAGAAAGGATTATAAATTATAATACAGATCTTGATTATAGTAAAATAAAAAGCTTTTTGCATAAACAAAACCACCTCAACCAAGATTAGAAAGGAAATAATAATCTGGGCAACAATCTTTATAGCAAATTTCTTTGAGAATGGACTCATATCTCAGGCACAAAGAGAACTGTTTCACATTTCTATTCTTAACTTATAAATGGTCAATATATATAAACAGACAGTTTTCATATGAAAAAATTAAAGCTATAGATAGACATATGAAGAAGAGGTCTAAATCACTTTTGATTAGAGAAATACAAGTTAAAACAACTTTAAGGTAGTTCATCATACCTATCATATTAGCTAATATGACAAAAAAAGGAAAATAATATATATTGGAAAGGATATGGGAAAACTGGGATATTAATTCACTATTGATACAGTTGTAAACTGATCTAATCAACTGGAGGACAATGTGGGACTATGCCCACAGAGCATTAAAATTGAATATACCTTTTATCCAACAATATCACTACTACCTCTGCATTCCAAAGAAAAGGGGAAAAGATTAATTGTACAAAAATATTTAGAGTAGCTAATGGCAAAGAAATGAAAATTGGGGAGATGTCCATCAACTGAGGAATGGATGAACAAGTTACAGTATTTGAATGTAATGAAATATTGTTTTAAAATAAGAAATGATGAATAGACAGCTTTCAAAAAAATCTGAAAATATATGTATGAGCTGATGCAAAGTGAAATGAGCAGAACCAAGAAAACATTATATTCTGTATCAGCAACATTGAGTGATAATTAAAAATAAATTATTCAGCTCTTCTCAGTAATACATTGATCCAAGAAAAATATGAATGACTCATGAAAGAAACTTTTATCTACATCTAAATAAAGCTTTAATAGTTTATGAATGCAGACAAAGCATATTTTTCACTTATATTATTTTTTCATTTTTTCTTTAGATTTGATTCTTCTTTCACAACTCTGACTGATATGGATAACATATCAAATTGCCTACCATTTCCAGAAAAGGGGAGGGGGAGGAAGAAAAGAAAAAAAATTTGGAACTCAAAATTTTGTAAAAATTAATGCTAAAACTTCCAGAGTGGAGCCAAGGTAGTCAGGTGAAGCTATCATGCTCCTGGAGCATTTCCTGACACATTTTTTAAATGGAAACCTCTACACAGATCATAAAGTTACAAAAATAGAGTGAAACAAGTTCTCAACTCAAGATCTTATATGGGATCTAGAGGAAACGACTGTCTCTTTAGAAGGAAATATAGCCTAGTGTAGGCAGAAGACCAGGAAAACCAGCAGGAGGCTCTTACCCATAGTGCGGCTCAAGTCCCAGTTCAGCAAGTCAGCTTGATAGCAGATCAGCAGGGAGGCCACCCCAGACAAAGTTCAAGTCCTGGGAATACTAGGGCAACAGACAAGACAAGATTGGGAACAAATTTATGCATAGGCAATGCCTGGGCTGCATAGTTAAAAACTTGGCAAGTGATAAGTCAGGGACCAGTTCCTAGCTCCAGAAAACAGAGCTTGGGGTTATACTCTCTGTAACCCAGAGCAATAATCAAAATGAGTAAAAAGCATAAAGTATTCTAACCATAGGGAGTTATTAATTAGATAGGGATGAAAAAAATGTTATCTCAGAAGAAATAAGCACTGACAAATTGCCTACATATGAAGCCTCAACACAGTTTATGGATTTACCTCAAATCCAAAACCTCATGGAACAGGGCAAAAAAAGGATTTTAAAAACCAAAGAAAAGGGAAAGAAGAAAAATGGGGAAAAGAAATGAGAGCCATGCAGGAGAATTATGAAAAATTGTCTGAAGAAATCAACTTCTTTAAAAGCAAAAATGACCAACTGGAAAAAGAATATAATCATCAAAAAGTAAAATTAACCAAATGGATAAGCTAACTGAAGAAAATAAATTCCTAAAAATTAGAACTGAACAAATGGAAATTAATGACTCTGAGAAACCAAGATTTCATCAAACAAACAAAAAGGCTAAAAAAATGAAAATGTAAAGAACATTTTAGGAAAAATAAATGACCTAGACAATAGATCTAGGAAAGATAATTTATGAATTATTGGTCTATTCAAAAATTTCAATCAAAAAAAGAGTCTAGAAAATATCTTTCAGGAAATTATAATGGAAAACTGCCCCAATATTCAAGAATAAGAAGACAAAAATAATCCTTAGAAAGAATCCACAGATTATTTCCAGGAAGAATCTCCAGAATAAAAACTCCAAGGAATAGTGTAGTCAAATTCTAGAATTCTCAGCTAAAGGAGAAAATACTTCAAGCAGTCAAAATGAAGCAATTTAAATACCAAGCAAGCACAATCAGAAATAGACAGGATTTAGCTTCAATATTAAAGAATTGGAGAGCCTGGAATATGATATTCTAGACAAAGCACCTTGGCTTATAACCAAGAATTAACTATCCTGCAAACTTCTGCATATTCTTTCAGAGGGAAAGAAGGATTTTCAATGAAATAAAGGACATTCAAAATTTTATGATAAAACATTCAGAACTGAACAGAAAATTAAATCTTCAAATACGAGACTCAAAAGATACATAAAAAAGTAAATAGAAAGGAGAAACTAAGCAACTCATGACATTAAACTGTATACATCCCTGAAAGGGAAAATAGCACTTGCAACTCTAGAAAATTGTATTTCTCTTAGGATGGTGAAAAGAAATATACCAAGAGAGAGAATATGACAATGAAAGTCTTAAGCCATTAGACAATACTAATGAGGGCTGAATATAGTTGAAGGAATTGTACTTAGAGGATATGGATATAAATGAATCATAAAGTGATCTTATTTTACTAGCTACTTCAGTTAATGAGAGGTTGTAGTACAATAGGGACAGAGAGAATATGTGTGTATATAGAAGAACAGGACATAAATAGATTATGAAGTGATTTTGCTTTACTTGATACTTAAGTTACAATTAGAGGGAGTGCACTTAGAGGGGGAGAGTATAAATAGTTCATGAAATGATTTCTGTAGTACATGACACTTCAGCTCATGAGGATTATATGTCTATAAAGAGTACTTTAAAAGGGTATGGCATAAATTGATTATAATTTGATACTATTTATAACTCTTGAGAAGTATATTTTTAAAGGGACAGAAGAGGGGAGTATACTTAGACATGACTATGAGACAATGTTGCTTATCAATCAATTAACCCTTATAATTGTTCTTCTATTAGGACAAATAAAAAGAGTGTACCTTGACAGAGGGATTGTAGGTACAAGGTAAGGTTAAAACAATAAAGACATGAAAACAATGAGATAAGGTATTAGTGGATATATAACACTACATGAAGAGGCACAAAAACTATAAAAGTAGAAAGAAAGAAGGGAGGTTGTGAACACTGAGTAAATACTAATCATAGCAGATATGGTTCAGAGAGGGAACAATATATATTCCCAATTGAGTTTAAGCATCTATTTTACCCTAAATGTAAATGGGGGGTAGAAAGGGGGAAGCAAAAGAAAGAGGAAGAAGGAACTGATAAAAGGGAAGCCAAAAGTAAAAGTAAAGTTAAAGTTAAGATTAAAAAGAAAAGTTAAAGGGACAAAACGTTCAAAACATTGGTGAAGTGGGATAAAGGTAAAGGAAAGAGAAAAATATAAATGGGGGGGTGGAAATATCATAGAGGGGAAATACAGAGTAATCTTAACTATAATGTAAATGGAATGAACTCTCTCATGAAACAGAAGCAGTTCACAATGGATTAAAAACCAGAATTCTATAATGTACTGTTTACAAGAAATGCATTTGAAGCAGGGATACATATACAGGTAAAGGGATAAGACTTGAACAAAATAGATCATGATTCAGTGGAAATAAAAAAAAAATCACAGGTAGAAATCCTGATCTCAGACAAAGCAAAAACAAAACTAGATCTCATTAAAAGGATTAACAAAAGAAGCAGCATATTCTTCAAAGGTACCATAAGGCAATGAAGTAATTTCATTATTAAACATATATGTTCCAAGTGGTATAGCATCCAAATTCTTAAAGGAGAAGCTAAACAAATTACAGGGAGACATAGACAGAAAAATTATAATAGTGGGGTACCTCAACCCTTCCTCTCTCAGAATTAGATAAATCTAACCATAAAATAAGCAAGAAGGAAGTTAAGATGGTGAATACAAATTTAGAAAACTTAGATATTATAGACCTCTGGAGAAAACTGAAAGAGAGTAGAAAAGAATATATCTTTTTCTCGGCAGTGCATGGCACTTATATGAAAATTGACCATAAACTAGGGCATAAAAGCCTAGCAATCAAATGCAGAAAGGCAGAAATAATAAATGTGTGTTTTCAGAAAAAAAAGATGCAATAAACATTGCATGTAATCATGAGACATGGAAAGGCAAAACAAAAATTAACTGGAAACTAAATAACCTAATTTTAATGAGTGAGTCTATCAAAAAAATCATAGAAATAATCAACAATTTCATCCAATACAATGACAACAATGAAACATCATACTAAAACTTGTGAGATGCAGCCAAAATAATTTTAGGGGAAATTTTATATCCTTAAATGCTTATAAGAATAAAATAGAGAAAGAGGTGATCAATGAATTTGGCATGCAATTAAAAAAGCTAAAAAAAATTAAAAATTTCCAATTAAATACCAAATTAGAAATTGTGAAATTCTAAGGAGAGATTAATAAAATTGAAAGCATTGACCTAATAATAAAACTTTGGGTTAGTTTTATGAGAATACCAATAAAATAGATAAACCTTTAGTTAAACTGATATTTAAAAAGAAGAAAACACAAGTGAAAAGGGTAAACTCTCCACCAATGAGGAGGAAACTAAAGTGATAATTTGGAGCTATTTTGCTCAACTATATGCCAATAAACTTGATAAGTGAAATGTATGCATATTTGTAAGAATATAAGCTATCCAGATTAACAGTAGAGAAAATAAAATATTTAAATAACCACTTCAGAAAAATAAATTAAAGAAATCATCAATTAACTATCTAAGAAAAAATATCCAGGACTAGATGGATTTACCAGTGTATTCTACCAAACATTTAAGTAACAATTAGTTCCAATTCTATATAAAATATTTTAAAATAGGAGTACTGTCAAATTCCTTTTATGACCCCAATATTGTGCTGTTACCTAAAGCAGGAAAAGCCAAAATAGACAAAGAAAATTTTAGACCAATTTCCCTAATGAACATTGATGCAAAAATTTTAGAGAAAATCTAAGCAAAGAGATTACAAGCTACAACTAGAATAATACACCATGATCAGGTAGGATATGGTTCAAAGTCAGGAAATTGATCAATATAAACAATCAACATAATTGACAATATTAATAAGAAAATTTGCAGTAATTATATGTTATTTCAAAAGATACTGAAAAAAACCTTTGACAAAATGTAACACCCATTCCTATGTAACACACATTCTTTCCAAGACTGGAGAGTAGAGGAATAAAAGAAGTTTTTCTTAAATAATAATCATTATCTATCTAAAACCATCAACAAGCATTGTTTCTAATGGGGATATATTAGGAGCATTTCCATTAAGATTGGAGTGAAATAGGGATGTCCATTATACGGCTACTATTCAATAAAGATTTAGAAATGCTAGCTTCAGCAATAAGAGAGAAAAAGAAATTGAAAGAATTGGAACTGGAAATAAGGAACCAAAACTTTTACTCTTTGCAGATGATATTATGATACATTTAGAGAACCCTTGAAAATCATCTAAAAAAAACACCAGGAAGCAATTTAAAAGTTCAATAAAGTAGCAGAATATAAAATAAACACACAAAAATCATCAGCATTTCTACATATGAACAAGAAAGTCCAAGGACAAGAGATACAAAGAGAAATTTCATTTAAAGTAATTGCAAACAACATAAAATACGTGGTAATCTATCTACCAAGACAAATCCAGAAACTATATGAACACCATTACAAAATACAATCAAACAAATAAAATAAGATCTGAACAATTGGGAAAATGTCAAATGTTCATGGTTAGGTTGAGCTAATATAATAAAAATGACAATTTTACCCAAATTAAATTACTTATTCAGTGTTATACCAATCAAACTACCAAAAAAACTATTTTTTCAGAGCTAATAGTAACAAAATAGTAACAAAAAATAGTAACAAAATTCATGTGGAGCAACAAAATGTTCAAAAATATCAAGAGAGTTGATGGGGGAAAATGCAAAGGAAAGTGTCCTAGCTTTACCAGTTCTAAAACTATATTATAAACTGGCAGTCACCAAAACGTTCTGGTTAAGAAATAGAGAAATAGACCAGTGGATTAGAGTAGGTACAAAAGAAACAGTAGTAAATCTCAATAGTAATCTACTGTTTGACAAACTCAAAAATATGGGTTTCTGATATAAGAACTCAATATTCAACAAAAACTGCTGGTAAAACTCAAGAATAGCTTGGAAAAATCTAGGCATAGAGTCACATCTCACAGCCTATACCAAAATAAAGTCAAAATGGAGACAGGATTTAGACATAAAGAGTAATACCAAGGATCAATTAAAAGAATAAGAAATATTCTGTCTAATACTCTTAATGCAAATTAAAACAACTATGGGGTACCACCTCATTTCTATCAGATTGGCTAATATGACAAAAAATGAGTAATGTTGGAGAGGTTGTGGGAAAACTGATACGTTAATGCATTGTGGGTAGAGTTGTGAATTGATCCAGTCATTCTGGAGAGAAATCTGGAACTATGCTGAAAGAGCAATAAAACTATTCATACTCTTTGATTCAGCAATACTAATACTATATTCCAAAGAAATCACAAAAAATGAAAAATGTTTTACATGTTCAAAAATATTTATAACAAATCTTTTTGTAATGGCAAAGAATTACAAATTGAAGGCATACCCATCAAATGGGGAATGGCTGAGAAAATCATGATACATTTATGTTATGGTGTTCTATTGTTCTAAAAGAAATCCTGAGTGGTTTGGCATTAGAGAAAATGGAAAGGATTACATGAACTGATGCTGAGTGAAGTGAGCAGAACCAAGAGAATATTGTACACATTAACAACAAGATTGTGAGATGATCAACTATGATGGATGCTGTTCCTCTCAGCAGTTCAGAGTTCAAGGACAAGCCTGAGAGACCTGCAAATGTTAGCAAAATGTGAAATTCATAAATTTGCAAATAAATTAATGCTTTAAAAAAAGTACCTTTGTCTGTAATTAGGAAAATTAAATTAAATTAAATTTCCATTGAAAATTAATGCCAAGAATTGTCTTGACATGTAATTGGAAAAAATAAAATACTATTAAAAAGAAATTGATTACTGAGATTATATAAAATGAGGTGAGAATTTAGGACATAATTTTGAACCTGTTGCAGTGATTATCTCCAGTTCTAACAATAAAGTTGCATGCTCAAATAGCTTCATAAGATAAATAACTTATGGGGCAGCTAGGTGGCACAGTGGATAAAGCACCGGCCCTGGAGACAGGAGTACTTGGGTTCAAATCTGGTCAAACATTTAATAATTACCAAGCTGTGTGGCCTTGGGCAAGCCACTTAACCCCATTGCCTTGCAAAAAACCTAAAAAAAAAAAAACAAGATCAATAACTTAATCTATGTTGATAATTGTTCCACTAACAAATCACGGTCCTTTAAACACCTTAAGAGATGGTCTTTATATATTGTGGAATGTGCAATATCTGATGGCCACACTCCTATTTATGAGAATCCTCTGTTCTCAGAAAATGCATTGTCTAATGGTCAAAGGATCTGTAAAGGCAATTTACAGATGAGGATATCAAAGCAATCCATAGTCATAAGAAAAATTAATATAAATCATTACTTATTAGAGAAATGCAAATTAAAGCTTCTCTGAGGTACTACCTCATACCTCTCAGACTGGCCAATTTGACCAGAAAGAATAATGATCATTGTTGGAAGGGATGTGTGAAATCTGGGACACTATTACATTGTTGGTGGAACTGTGAACTCATCCAACCTTTCTGGAGAGAAATTTGGAACTATGCCCAAAGGGCAACAAAAATGTTCACACCCTTTGATCCAGCAAAACCACTACTGGGTCTATACCCTGAAGAGATGATGAAAAAGGGTAAAAACATCACTTGTACAAAAATATTCATGTAGCCCTGTTTGTGGTGGCAAAGAATTGGAAATTAAGTAAATGTCCTTCAATTGGGGAATGACTTAGCAAACTGTGGTATGTGAATGTCATGGAACACTATTGTTCCATCAGAAACCAGGAGGGATGGGAATCCAGGGAAGCCTGGAGGGATTTGCATGAAATGATGCTGAGTGATATGAGCAGAACCAGAAAAATACTGTACACCCTAACAGCAACATGGGGGCAATGATCAACCTTGATGGACTTGTTCTCATTCCATTAGTACAACAATCAAGGATAATTTGGGGCTCTCTGCAATGGAGAATACCATCTGTATCCAGAGAAACAACTGTGGAGTTTGAACAAAGACCAGGGACTATTAGCTTTATTTTAGAAAAAAACTGATATCTTAGTGTCTGATCTTGCTATCTCTTATGCTTTATGTTTTTTTCCTTAAGAATATGATTTCTCTCTCATTACACTCAATTTGGATCACTGTATACCATGGAAGCAATGTAAAGACTGACAAATTGCCTTCTGTGGGAAGTGGGGGAAGGGACGTAAGATTAGGGGGGAAAATTGTAAAACTCAAAATAAGTAAAATCTTTAATAAAAAAAAAAGAAAATGCATTGTCTAATACCAGGATCACCCTAAAAGTCTTTCCAGTTTGGTAGAAATATTATCCAAGTTTAAATTCTGTGGGCATATTGAAGAATCTAAAGTTGCCTCCAATACCCAGAGTTGACCTTTAGCAAAAAATCATAGTTTTATCATATTAATGGAATTACATATGTGTCCTTTCCAAAACTAAACATAATTTTTTATTTCTTTTTGGAAATGAATGATAAACCTAATTTTATATGATAGAGGCATCTATATATATTTACTTCTCATTGAAAGATAGGGAATAGGGACAGCTAGGTGGCTCAGTGGATAGAGCCCTGGCCCTGGAATCAGGAGTACCTGAGTTCAAATCCAACCACAGACACTTAATTACCTGTGTGGCCTTGGGCAAGTCACTTTACCCCATTGCCTTAATAAATATTTTTTTAAAAAAAGAAAGATATGGAATGTGCCTTTGATTTCAGTCCATAAGTAGATAAATTTTAAATACCTGCTGTGCTAACCTCTGGGAATAAAAATATGAAAAAGAAACCCAGTATCTAGCTAAAAGTAGATTGCCATCTAATGGAGAAAGACAAGACACAAAAGCAAACTGAAAAGCAGAATATTTTTCAATGCTTATCAAAAACAGGACCTAAAATTCAGATCTTCCTGGTTCTAAAACTAGCTCTCTATTCTATCTATAGTCTCAAAAATCTAAAATAAGATCAAGTGAATTTGCAAACTCAGAATTACAAGATAAATGTTAGCTATTAAGCTTTGTCTAATTCTAATAAGGTAAACACATTTAAAATTTTAGAAATATGTAAAATAATATTGGCAAGCATTTCTATAATGCTTTAAAATTTGGAAAAGAGTTTGTACATGTTAAATCATTTGATCCTCACAACCACCTTCTGATGTAGATGCAATTATTATCCTTGTTTACAAACAAAACTGAGACTGACAGGTGATTTGCACAGTTCTATAAGTGTCTGAAGCAGGATTGAGACCCATTTTTCCTGATTTCAAGTCCAGCATTGTAGAATTAAAAAAGAAGAAAATCACAGGCTCTCTCCCTTGTAAGCAAGGTTCATAAGCAGCCTGTATTATACTCACATTGAACCCTTATTTTCTTTAAAGATAAATTTCTTGTAGAGAACAAATAAATGTAAAATAAATGATCAGATCAATTAATTCTGGATTTTGACAACAAAGTAGTGGAGATATTTTACAAATGAATCCTAAATGATAAAATAAAGCCCAGTGATTTTTTTTTGTACTCCTTTGTTAAACAGCTCAAGACTATAAACTTTCTTCTCAGGATATAATATATATATACATAGAGTTAGAAAGCATTATCTTTGTTCCTACTTACATGATTCTATGAGAATAGTATTTAGCTATCTCTGGTCTTTCTTTGTATCCTCTACCATCAGTATTGAAATCTGTACAAGGAGTAAAAAGACCACAGGTTTCTATTTAATATGAAAGCTAATTCTGAATCTGATAGTTTATCACTATTTAAAGGGATGTAATTTTTAGCATAGAAACTTATATTTCAAAAACCATTTTCTTCTTACGTGAAAAGGAAAAGAATAGCACACAATTTAATGGGCATTCCTTGCAAACAGCACTTTGCTAGTCAAACTCATGCCCTGGATAATTTATTTGTAATTTTGAGTACTTTGTGCTTCAATTGAGATTCTTGTTTGAAAAAGAGATGTAAATTCCAGAGTGCTGAAAAGGTAACAAGGGAAAATTTTTTGATCCTATGGCAATTCATGGCTTTTTAAAATCTAGACACATGTCGTAAATCACTCTCTCTTTTCCTTTAATCTCAAAAACCAAGCAGAATATTTTCATGAGTTTTTTTTCAAATTGTGAAAGCATCCCTGAAAATACTGACTTATAAATGAAGACAAATATAAAAGTGTTATGTGGTAGATTACCAGACCTTGGGGAGAGACAGGGAAATAGAGATCTGGAGAATCCTTGTAGATTATGGAAATCTGATTGACCAAGAGTCCAAAGCATCATACATAGAAAACATGAAATGTCTCTCCCTTGTTAAATGTCTTCTCCCTCACTCCAACACCTTTCCCTTTTTAAAATGGTTTATCTCCCCTGCCCCACTTCTCTCTTCTATCAACTTTTCTACTCCCTTAATGTGCTGCCTCAGCCATGGCTGAAGGTAGTTAAATTTTAATGTTGAAAGTAACAGCATTTTGTATGCCATTATTCCAATGGCTGGGCTATTAGTGGGAATAAAAATTGCTCAATAAATCCTAGCATTTCACTCCCGTTGGTGACACCACGAGTGGAGGAACAGATAAAGAATATTCTGTGTCTAAACAGCAAACACATTAAAATAACCTAGCCTGTACTAATTCATGCTGGGAAGGGACCAGATTAGATACAAGCTAGAAAATAATGGGAGCATCATATTGGCTACAATTAGCCCTTTTGCCATATTGCCCTAAATCTGCATTAACATCACACTGTTAGTGTGAATGAGTTTTGCTTTTCCCTGTTATATGGTGGTAGAAAAGTGAATATGGAAAGAGAGGGGAATATCAAAGAACATACCAGTGAGTCCCCCTAATACCACCATTATAGAAATAATTTAACAGTATATAAAAGTGGCTTTATAACATTACCAGAGTTTTTAGAATCAATTATTTCAATTTCTTATACTGTAGGTATTAAGAAGCTGAATTATTGTTATTAATGCATAATATACATATTCACATATGTGTGTCTTTAATGGTACACACAGATATAGACATAGATAAAGATACCAAACATCGGCAGCTAGTTGGCACCATGGATAGAATGCTGAGCATAGTCAGGAAAACCTGAGTTCAAATTCAGTCCCAGAAAATTACTATGTGATTCTGGACAAGTCACTTAACCTCCAAGTGTCTTAATGCATTGGAGAAGGAAATGGCAACCCATTCCAATATCTTTGCCAAGTATCTTTGTCATGAAAGATCAAACATGACTGAAAGATTGAACAAGAACAAAAGCAATAAACACAAAGAGACATTTGTTGGATGCTTGCTATATGTAAATCATTGTATGGTAAAGTAAAATGAATAAAAAGAAATTCCTATCAAGAGTTTAAAATACAGGGCGGCTAGGTGGCATAGTGGATAAAGCACTGGCCTTGGAGTCAGGAGTACCTGGGTTCAAATCCAGTCTCAGACACTTAATAATTACCTAGCTGTGTGGCCTTGGGCAAGCCACTTAACCCCATTTGCCTTGCCAAAAAAAAAACCTAAAAAAAAGTTTAAAATACAGTAATTGTCACAGGAGAGCTACTTATATAATATTACAAAATGTATGTCGAGTGAATATGATAGCTACAAAGAGTTCAGTATTCTTTACATTGTCCCACAGTTGTGGAATGTGCTAAAGTCTTAAAGTCTTACGGTTAGATTTTCTCATCAATATTAATACATTCTGGCATTGGTGGTAACTCCTTGGTGAAGTGTGAATTTGCCTTTTCTGTGTATATTTGCTGACCCCTTAATAACATGCTATGGTTTGTTGGTTGATTCACTCCCACTTTTAGTACAACTGGACAATTCTTTTCACTTTAATTAAAAAAGACATACCTAAAACATACATACATGCACTCATGATAGTATCTTGGAAGGAAAGTTATGTGTCCCTACATCTCATTCAAATAACTGTATCCATCAAGAAACCACATGACTCCAGAGATGACAGGGGAAAAAAGAACAACAG
This sequence comes from Macrotis lagotis, assembly GCF_037893015.1. Taxonomy (NCBI): domain Eukaryota; kingdom Metazoa; phylum Chordata; class Mammalia; order Peramelemorphia; family Peramelidae; genus Macrotis; species Macrotis lagotis. Next base: position 182,971,600 of record NC_133666.1, read on the forward strand.
AGTATTAGAGGAGAGTTTCTAGTGAAGTTAAGAGGTTTCAGGAATGAAAGCTAGTAGTGAAAGAATAACAACAAGGAATCACTGAATGAAATGAGGAATTCCTAGATTAGATAAATGATTCATGAACCAAGCAAGTACCAAAAGAGTATTTAAAGACTAGTATCAGAATCAAGATATGGAGAAGCAAACTTGGACTAATTCACTAGTTTTGTGAAATATATGGGGCAAGGAAAAAGAGAATTATCTCTCAAACTTTTCTATTTAAGGGAGTATCTCAATCCCAGGGTAGTACTATGTCAAGAAAACTATTAAAGGATACTTGAAAAAATGGCAGATAGTTAACTGATACTTACTAACCTTGACTTCTTTTCTCTTATGAAAGAATGCACTCAAGATAGTCATGAGTACTATATAAGTGCCTAGAGAAAGATAAGCTTATGAGAGAAAAATGGTTTAACTGTTTACCGATTTATATGCAAATCCTTTGTATTCTCTGATGGGTGAATTAATATATATCTTATTTGACTATATTTTTAGTTTAAGATCTTGCATAGGAGCTGAGGGCACTTTACCTTTTCTGTAGAAAACTCCACAAGATTAAAATTATGAGGCTCCCAAGGGAAACTCTGAGATATTTCCCTAAGATATATGTAACATAAAGTCCCAGAACTGAAATTCTAACTTAAGTCACTATTTAGGACATCTCACTAAAATCTCTAATTGGTTTCCTCCTTCATCTGGGGTTTCCCGTGGGAACATCAAATTTTACCTTGTCATTTCTTCCCTCAGGTCTGCCTTAGAAATATTAGAACTCAACTCTTATCTAGGACTCTATATATGTACAAAACATATTTAATTTTCTCAACAAAAAAATGCAAAAGATTTGTACCCAACCCCATTATGTAGTCAATTAATAACTTCTACACACACACACACACACACACATATATATACATATATATATATATATATATATATATATATATATAGTCAAAAGTTCCTTCTCTAATGAGTCCTATCTCCCTAAGGTTCCTATCATCTGACTAATTTTATGCATATATCAGGAACTTTTCTCTCTCTCTCCATATTAACTCTGGTTATATCTCTGAGTTCTCTGCTCTTCCAGTTAAAAGACCACTCTGAAAGTGGAAGGTAATCATGCTCCTTAATGTGATGTCAACAAGTGAATAAGTAACTAAGGCAGAAAACTGAGTCCCTAGAATGAATCCTCAGGTTCAGAGGATTCACACTGCAAGTTAAACAGGAATTCCAAGAACACTCTAAAACAAGTAAAAAACCTGACTGGTATAAGAGATTTTGAATCAGCACCAGACAGTCAAAGAATCAGACTTAATCTAGGATATCATCTATGTTGCATTTCTGTTCTTTGCTGTTATTGTTTAGCTGTTTGACTTTGCTTAAGTGTGGTGATGAAAAATCCTAGGCACTATTCAGTAAAAGAGCTATCTGTGTTTCTTTGTCAAAGAGGTTGCTTTTATTCACTCTACCTTAGTGCATGGGAGGCAAGTTGGTCAGAAGAGAACCTTGAAGAGCTAAATCTCAGATGCTAAAAGCAGATAGAAATAGTGAGAGTAGCACAGATACATCCAACAGAGAAGAGTAGGGACTTGATACTCAGCAAAGATCATGTAGCCAGTGGTGAGCAACGATCACAGCATCAAAGGTGTAAGCTTCCCTAACTAACTTGTGGCCTTGGTGATTTCCAAGCATGTACCCTAGTTGAATGGAATCCTAATGTATGTCTCTTCATGTTACTTTCTAACCATGTGTTCCCTATGTCTTTGCTTAATGTTTTTTTTAAATATTTTGTTTTGTCTTTTCTCTCAGCACAATGGTGCTAGTTTAACTTATGGAATATACCCCATGTGTAGTTTGGGAACACTTTTCTCATCTCTTTCGTTCCTTTGTAATTTGATTAAATGCCTTGCAAAATAGCTATGTTCTCTAGTTGACTAGTTGGTTAACTGGTAAAAGGTAACCATATAAAGTGATGAGTCATGAGTTTGAGTGAGTACTGACCCACAGAGTACCTCAAATATGGGATAGCTTTTCTAAGATAGCTCATGTATAAGTAGAGTTCCCGGTGTTATATACTTCAAGAAGTTCCTTAACTGAGTTTCACTATATTCTTTTAGAGCTGCCTGTCATGGACATAAAGGTATAATTAATACATTTTATGAAATGATCATTTAAGATTACAGCAGCAAATAAATTGAATCTTTGTCTCAGAAACACAATATCAAGATAAGCTTTGGCAAACTTAACAAACCCTAGAAAGGAATCCTTTGAGCTAAGTGTAACTATAGATGACTCAAGTTCATGATTTTGGCTAATATGACACTTTTGACATCTCTGTAAGTACAAGATATAACTGATGGTGTGAAAGAAGGAAGGAAGGAAGGAAGGAAGGAAGGAAGGAAGGAAGGAAGGAAGGAAGGAAGGAAGGAAGGAAGGAAGGAAGGAAGGAAGGAAGGAAGGACATTTACTTGTTACTAGGTATTCAATTGTCTCTTTTAAAAAACTGAGAATAAGGATAGGTACTAAAATATAACTCATTTCAAAAGTCTATTTTGAGGGAGCCATAGGAATTACATTTTAATGTGTCTCTATTCAGGAAGAAACAAGAGCAAATAACTTTAAAAGAAGGCCATTTCCTACTGTAATAGGTTCTAGCTTCTCCTGACAGCTCAGGGTCAGGATTCGGTGCTTGGTTAGAAAATAAAGTTGATTAATGGGTCTTTCTCAAACTGGTCCTAACACATTGACAAACATCTGGTTTCTAGAAGAAATGAATTATGATCTTTAAAATATTTTCAAAATAATATTCATGGTGTCAATTTATTTTCAAAATATATCAGATTCCTATTTCCAAACAGCTAAGATTGAAGCCTTTTTCAACTTTCCAATTATATTTCCATTTCAATTCAAGAAAGTAATTAATTTTCTATATTGAATTTTTAGGTTAAGGAAGCACCATGTATTGTAAGGAGTTTAGGATCCTTGCAAACTTTGAGAAAAAAAGAAGCATAATCCCAGATATTACTCTAAGTTTCTTTTTCAAATGTAACTCCCATTATCATCCTCTAATATCTATCAAGATTTGACTTAGTAAGGGTTTCTCCTACCACTTTTGGACTTTTAGTCAGGCCCAATTTAGGCAAACTGCTCCTGGACCACTCTTTTCTCCTCCCACTTTGTGGTGCAGTCCTTTCCCAGTCATGCCCAACACTTCATGACCCATTTGAGGTTTTCATGACAAAAAAGTCCACTGGACTGGTTTGCCATTTCTTTCTACAAATCATTTTACAGATAAGGAAAATAAAGCAAATAGTATTAAGTGACTCGCACAGAGTTAGGTTATAGTAAGTGTCTAAGATCAACTTTGAACTCAAGAAAATGAGTCTTTCTGACTCCAGGCACTCTATCCACCTATCTGCCCTCTCCTATCACTAGATAGGGATAAATGTCATGGAAAGTCTGGTCATGTCACTTTACCCAGATCCCATTCAATCAACTCCAATGGCTCTCTAGTGCTTCCAGGATCAAATATAAAATTCTTCATTCAGCTTATAAAACCCTTTATAACCTAGCCCTTTCCTACCTTTCCAGTATTTTACCCATCCACCAACATACTCCAAGATCCAGTGATAATGATTTCTTAACTATTCCTTGAACACTACATCTATCTCCATTCCTTATGACTAAATCTCTCTCCTTACTCATCTCTGCTTCTTGGCTTTCGTGGCTTCCTAAAGATTCAACTATAGTTCTCCCTACCTTCTGCTAGAAACCTTTTCCAAACTTTCTCAGTCTTTGTAACTTCCTTTTTTATCCTTTCTATATATACTGTATATATGTAGTTGTTTACCTGCTATCACCCCATAAGACTATGAGCCCATTATGACCAGAGACTATCTTTCACCTGTTTCTCAGCACTTAGAATAATTTAACATATATAAGACATTTTAATAAATGCTCATCTATGAATGACTCAGGTTTCATTATCAGCATTATCAACATTTCTTTGACAAGAAAGATAATTCATCCTACTTATCCTTATGATGGAGAGAGGTATTCCCAAAGCACTAATTAGGTTTACATATGCATTCCTGTACAAACTCTATTGCTTAACTTGCTATATGATATGATATCCATCTAGACTCTTTACATCCTTAGGTCTCAGTTTTTCCAGCTGTCAAATGAGTAGGTTGAACCAGATAATCTATAAGGTTCTTTTCAATCTTAACATTCTCCATTTCTAGAAACAGGAAGATAGAGAATGTGATATAGTTTCTTGAGAGTTAACATCTTCATATGAAAAATCTAGATATGATTTTACATTATTTTGAAAGGACCACATGATAAAAAGTATAACTGAGGTGCCTAAAAATAATCATTGTAGTTTGTTTTAAAAGGGTAAAGCTTTACTAATGTAGATTTAAAACATTTTCTTCAAATGACTTCCTATCTGTGAAGTACTCATTTTTTCCACCTTCTTCAGAGTTGGACATCAGTTATTTAAGAGGCCATTTTTTTCCACTGTAACTTAAACTTGATTTGTTATCTTCAGAATCCCCTTTCTTTAAATCACTCCATAAGCATTAGGAATGGAATGGAAATATGTAAATAAGCCTGTGGTGTTAAAATATTTTTAAATGATCACCAAATTCCCCTCCATCCAGAGGAAATAAAATGAAAGGCCAATCAATAGAAGGTAAGGCAGGTTTCCTCTTGCATGTATATGTCTATTCTGAGGTTAGTCTAGATTAGAGTATTAATCAATTAAAATATATTTTAAGAGCATTTGGAAGCCTGGAGACTCAAACCTCAATAGGCACCATCTGCTCATATTTGCATTTAACTGCTTTCCAAACAGTGCCATTCAGTGGACATGTGAGGCTAGTGCAGCTTCCTACAAAAACCACAGAATGCTCAGCTTGGTAAATTAGGCCTTCTGGCAAGAATTTTCATCTTATAAATATTTCTACATTTTAGGACTCAACCATATGGTGTAGGAAGATGGTGATCTAAGTGCTACCACCACCATAATTACTGTTTATCATTTTGAACACAAATATATCAAAAGCAACTCATTTATGTTTTTTTTCTTTGCAAATTCAGTTGTAGTTTTCCAAAGAATGCATATGCTGTTTTTCAAATGGATTCCATTCTCCCCTTCCAGCACAAATGTAAGCATCTATTGCAAAATGCAAGATATTATTTTATTACAATTTAAAATTCATTTATTAAATACAGCATATTAAAAAGTAACAAAAAGTATTTAAGGAATAAGGAGGAAAATGAGAATGAAATGTAAGTGAAAGGTGTGTTAATTTTCCCTGTTTTTAAATTACATATTACTACATGCAATTATTCCAGTCTGTCAAGATCATGGTTCTGACAATCCAACTGTTAACCTCCCCCTCCAAGATATGTGTCATCTAAAAAATTTGATAAATAACCATCTTTACCTTGATCTAAAACTTTGATGAAAGTGTTGAACAGTACTTCAACATACAAGAAACTATTTGTTCAGATTTCTTCTGAATAGTTCCTGGCAATCTGATATGTATCCATTAGTGAATATTTTTAGAGCCCAATTACTTAACGAATTCTGCATCTATGATAGCATATTTCATCTAACTTCCATAATGCCATCTTTTGCACAAAGATAATATGAAATATGCTGCCAAATGTTTTTCTCTAATGCAGGTATACCCTATGTCTATGAAATTCCCCTTAGCTACCAAATGAGTAACTCTGTATAAAAAAAAAGAAAATTAGGTAAGTGTTTTGCTGAAGTCATCTTAGCTCTTAGTTGTAACTGTTTCCCTTTTATAAATGCTTATAAACTATAACTTTAAAAATCTTCTAGAAATTTTGGGGATTCAAAGTTAAGAACACTAGAAGTGGATTTGCTACTGAGCCAACAAGAACTGTCCACTCAAAAAATTGTAAAGGGTAAGACAACTCCCATTTTTTAAAATTTCTTCTTCCTTTCTCTGAAATATGTAAAAAAGAACTATCTAAGGGGCGGCTAGGTGGCATAGTGGATAAAGCACCAGCCTTGGAGTCAGGAGTACCTGGGTTCAAATCCGGTCTCAGACACTTAATAATTACCTAGCTGTGTGGTCTTGGGCAAGCCACTTAACCCCATTTGCCTTGCAAAAACCTAAAAAAAAAAAAAGAACTATCTAACCTTGTACCTACTGAAAGGAGAGGGGAGTGGGAGTGGGGATTGGGACAAAGTGCAGAGTGCTTCCTCCTTCCTCCTTCTACCCCCACCCCAGCACATGGGCAAATGTAATGCCTAGGTGAGCCTAAACCTTCATCTCAGGCTCCTTGAGAGGCTACCTCTGTTTTTTTTTCTTTAAATGAGTATAGGTAACCAAGAAGCAATACTGACATGGACATTTCCAGAATTGCAGGTGATTTTGGCTTATAAGAAGTTGGGAGCTCCTGGGTCTTTCAATAAAAGCTAACTGGAAGCAGAAAGAGGTTTCTGGAACAACAAACTTGCAAGAATAGGCCAATCTCATATGGAGAAAACTCATCAAGGTAGGATATCTTAATGTTATAGACCTTAAGAAAGACATAGACTTTGAGAAAATTTTTGAACAGTGAATAACTTGGGTAAATGTTTAATATCTATTAATCAATTCTACTAAATGTTCATATTTTGATTCTAGTCAATATCATCCTTACTGTTATAAGTTTAAAAAATAGACATGATTTAATGTTGGCACCAAAAGACTTACTTCTCCTTTAATAGATATTTCCTTCCAAGTGGAACTAGGTCTCATATTTTTTTTCCATCTCATAAAAGTTTAAAATTTGACCAAGTTTTATAAAGTTTATTTTTGGAACCACAAAAAAAATCATTTGCAAAAGAAAACAATCACAGTTTCATATTCAATGTATATCAATTAACTAAATTACTAAATAATTTTAAATTTCTGCATGGTGAAATGTTGTCTGATTCTATTTGTAATATGGCACAAAGAAATGCTTTAAAATACTGCCAGAAGCCTTTGTAGACTTTAAAGCTAAGGCCTTGTTCAAGTTCATTTAACAAAAATGTGGGGATGAATTATACTGTTCCCATTCATTTTTGAAATAAGAAAAGGTAATAATATCACTAACCTAAATAAATGACTTTCCTGCTTTGAAATTATGATAAAGAATAACTAAGATTTATGTTATACCTTATGTCCAAAACACTGGCAAAAAATGGCAAAAGACAAGAATAGTCTATCTTATAAGAGCTGTAGAAAGATGGACACATTATTGATAGCTCTGTGAATTTAAAAAACACTCTGGAAAGCAGTTAAAAATTATGCAAAGAAAGTGACTAAAATGTCATTTTTTATGCTAAAGACTACATTGCTGTGTTTATACCCAAAGGGGGTCAGTATCAGAAAGAAAGGCCCCATATACACTAAGATATTTCTATCAGCACTGAAACAAAGTAGATGTTCATCAATTAGGGAATAGTTAAGCAAACTGCTATAACAATATAATTTATTATATATCATTATAATAGTATGATTGTGCTGTAAGAAACAATATTATTAAGACAGAATTATGGAAAGACATGAGAAGAAAACAGAAGCAGAAAAACTAGATAGATGGATGATAGATAGCTAGAGAGATGTAATGTAAATAAATGTAAATAGAAAGTACACCAGCAAAATCATGATGAGAAATTATAAAGAACATCATAGTCAAAAAATAATTATTATAAGACATCTATCCTGCTCCAACTTTTTTTTGATATGTTGTTTAGCTTTCCCTTTTATGGTCTTGATTATTAGTGATAACTTCCTTGGAAGAGTTGGAAAATGGATATAGTGGGGAAATAGATGTGATACAAAAACAAAAGATAACAAGAAAAAATTATGTTAAAAGTATCATATTTCCCCAAGAATAAGATGAACCTTAATCTGTGGGCCCAAATTTTTTGAAAAAATATATTACATAAGGGGACAGCTAGGTGGTGCAGTGGATAGAGTACCAGCCCTGGAGTCAGAAGTAACAGTTCAAACCCGGCCTCGGACATTTAATAATTACCTAGCTGTGAGGCCTTGGGCAAGCCACTTAACCCCATTGCCTTGACAAAAAAAAACTAAAAAAAATTATTACATAAAGTTATTGAATTCAAGTTTTATTTATCATGAATTCAAGGACCTTCTTCTCATAACTTTCAGGCATCTTTTGGGCAATCGGGTACATGTAAACATGCTTAGTCCATTCTGCTTCATGAACCTGAAGCACCAATCATGTCCTCCTTTGAAATCAAGAACTTCTTTTTCATCAGCAATTCTTCTTACCTCATGCTGAATTATCTTTGTGGACACAGGAATTTCAATTTCCCTTTGCTCTTCAATCCATCTTTTCAATTCCCTCTCAAAATCAAAAACTATTTTGCTGACTTGCCTCTCATGACCTTCTTCTGCTGGGGGCATTTTCAGTAAGGTTTCTTCTTTCCATAACCAGTCTCAGATTATTTTCTCAGTTGGAGGACTAAACTCTCATTCAGCAGCACAATTCCAATTCATTTTTGCAAACCGGATCACTTCGAATTTGAATTCAGCACTGTATGAAAATCTTTTCTGAGCCATTTCTGGGCAGAATATGGCAAAATGTAACCTAATATAATGGTAACAAATATGAAAAAAATGAGTGAAAAGACAAGTATGAAAAAGCAGGAAATGCAAGTAAAAAAATCTACAACCACTGTATAAGGCTCTCCCAGTTTTTGATCCCAAATTTGTCCAAATAGCGTGCATCTTATACATGAGAAAATATGGTAAATTACTTAGTAATTAAAAAAGAAAATAATTTATTAATCACACTGAATGTGAAAATAATCTAAACAATATTAAAATTATTATGAATAAAAAATAAATGTTCCATATATTCTGAAACAGCATTATACTATATTTGTATCTATAACTTTGGCAGGTGTTGATTAATTCAGATCCAGGATATTCCATAAGAGTTTCTAATTTTGATTATGATATATGCAATTGCTGCAGGAGCAAGAAACAGAAACAATGAATATCCAAGGAATATGTGACAAGTACAATGGAATTTATTTACATTTTAAACATACACTCAGGGCATGCACATACAAATGCAATAGTTTTTGTCAGTAATATTGCTTTTTCAACAGTGAAAATACTTAAATTGAATCAGAAAGGATGCTAGTTGAACAACAGAAATTATCTTTAATTAAATCATTTAAGAAATCTACCATCTTTAATATATTCAGGAAGATCCAAATTAAAAGATTCATGAAGTATCAGACCAACTGGGAATTTAAAGCCATATAAGATACTCTTACAGTTATTCAAATTGTTTGAAAGCAGTCCTTCCAAAGAATGAAAGACCCCATTCTTAAAAATTTTCACTAATAAAGATTACAGTGTTCCTGGACCAATTGATTTATTAAAGGATAGTCCCTATAATTAAATCTTTCATAACAATCAGTTGAAATAATATATGGTCACCTTTTATAAATTGTTTCCCTTCCCCCTTCCCATTCATATTTGACCATAGTCAATTAGCAACCCAAGCTTTCTACAATATGTAATAAAGAAGTATAGATGAGACAGGATTTCAGATTGATGGTTTAGATTAGTCACTTTAGGAATTAGGGCAGGATGATGGAGATAAAGATGCCTAGAAAATTGTAGAAGATATTTATGAATAGGTTAGCCCCTTCATTTTGATTTATTGTACTACGGACCTTGCTATTTCACATTATATCAATGATAACTCTTTGATTTGTTTTCTTGATTCCAATATAGTATCCATTCCAATCAATCCTGAATATTGCTATCAGATTGAACTTCTCCATAAAGTTCAAATTCAATCATATTTTTCCTTACTAAAAAAATTTAAAACTCTGATGGCTCCAATTAAAAATAGGATGAAGTGCCATACTCTTTCAAGGTCAACTACATTTTCATCCCAAAAAACTTTAATAGTCTTCCCTATTGTTGTATCAGCAAACTACTCTTCATACATACCTAGAATGTACTCACCTCTTGTCTGTAATGCCCTTCCTTCTTTCTGCTTATTCAATTCTACTCTTTCTTTTTCATAAAGCTTCCTTGTATTTATTGCTATTTTGCTATTTAATATTTCATACAATTTAGATTTTTTCATTATACTATTAACAGCATTATTGCTTTCTTTGCCATATGTGTATACACCCATATATACATACATAGATATTAATTATACATCTATTCTGTAAATTGCTTATGAATGCTGAGCACCTTATAGTACTTCAATAAATATTTTTGATTAAATGAGAAGCAAAAATTTAATTTCAGAACTGACTTTATAGAGTAAGGAAAAGGCAGGGAGCAAGTTTCATAAAATTAGGATACATAAAACAAATTTCTGTTTATGACCCTATTTTAGTTTCTATTAACAAAATAAAAATTGAAAATAAATAAATATAACATATATATATATATATATTTATACTGTTTAATATATAAAATTAACTCCAATTCCGCTCTAAAAATTTTTCTCCATATTTGATTAAATAACATTCTTTTTTTGTCAAACTATTCACTTATGTCAACCATGTAGCAGGAGAAAAAATTATAACTGTCAATAATTAGACATGGAATTTTGGTTAAGTCATCTAAACTTTGTGAATATAGATTTTCTAATCTGTAAACTCATTTGAAAAATGAGAGGGACTTCCAGCCAAGATGATGGAGAGAAGACAGGTACAGTTCAAAAGTCTCCTGATCTTTCCCCATCTATCATATGAAACAAATCTCTTAACAGAAATCCAACCTACAAAACCCAAAAAGAAAAGCCAGGAGAAAGAACATCTATGTCAGGATTTCTCTTCTGCAGCTTTGGGTGAGTTCGGGTGGGTGAATCAGGACACAGAGTGGATCAGCCCAAAATCAGTCAGATTAACCACTGAATTGGAGCCAGGCAGTCTAAGGGCCTGAGAGATGGAGCTGCTGGATCAGTGGTGGATCTAGACAGTGGGGGCTTGAGACAACTAGGGAGCAGAGGCACTGGTGTTGGCACTGACCCTCTGGAGTTTGCCAGCAGGGCTAGGGGGAGAGTTCCGGTGCAGGAGAGCTGAGGACACCATCCCTGGGCTCCTCTGGTCTGAGGAACTCTGAGTCTATGCCTCCATTCTGGCTGAGGCCTCTTCCCAAAACAAACAATTGCAGACTACTTCTGCCTCAGGCACAGGTGTATGAGCAGAAGAACCAGCCCAGCTTGTAATAGGGAGAGGAAAGACTTCACCCCAGGGTAAAGCTCACCATTGATTGAAGGCAAAAGGATTAAATAGCTTCAACCCCTCCCTTCAAGCTAAGGGAGAAGGCCTCAATCAAGGTCACAGACACACCAGACAAAGAAACCAACACCTCCTACTGGCCAGCTGGAGAAATTGCACTCAGTGAGTAAAGCCTCTAGTGATCCCAACACCAAAACTCTGTGAACCAGCCCCTCCACAACTCAAGGTCTTAGCAAAATGAAGAAGGGTCAGAGGGAGGTGAATCCATAAAAAAATTCTTGGAAGGAAAAGACCCTAACTCAGAGAGACCTAGAACCTTTGAGGAGAATATGATCTGGTCTTCAGTAGAGAAAGACTCCCTTGAAGAATTAAGGAAGGAGTTTAAAAGTCAATTGGAAAATTTGGCAAAAGAAACCCAAGAAAAGATTAATACCTTGCAATAAGAAAACAAATCTTTAGAAAATACAATTGGACAAATACAAAAGGAGAATAAATCTCTCAGATCCTCAATTAGGCAAATGCAAAAAGACAATAATTCTCTCAAAACCTCAAATGGTCAAATGGATAGCTCTTTCAAAAGTATAATTGACCAATTAGAAAAGGAATAGCAAAAGGTTAATGAAGAAAACTCCTCCCTAAAAAAAAAAGAATGGAGTCTGCAGAAACTAATGACTTCATGAGACAGCAAGAGCCTGTCAAACAAAATCAAAAAACAGAAAAAAATAGAAGAAAATGTAAAATACCTCATCAACAAAAACCACTGACCTCAAGAATAGGTCAAGAAGGGGCAACCTGAAAATTATTGGACTTCCTGAAAACATTGAAGAGAAAAAAAGCCTGGAATTAATATTACAGGATCTAGTGGTGGAAATGATATCATGGGACCAGAGGGAAAAGTAGTTATTGAAAGAATACATTAATCCCCTCCAGAAAAAAAGATCCTAAAAATGAAAAAAAAAGATCCTAAAATGAAAACACCAAGGAATGTTGTGGTCAAATTCTAAAACTATCAGATAAAAGAGAAAATCCTGCAAGCAGCCAGAAAGAAACAATTTAAATATCAAGGAGCCACAATAAGGATTACACAGGACCTAGCTACATCAACATTAAGGGATCAAAGGGCCTGGAACAAGATATTTTGAAGAACAAGGGAGCTTGGAATGAAGCCAAGAATCCACTATCCTGCAAAGCTGAGCCTTCTCTTCCAGGGGGGAAAAAATGGACATTTAACAAAATGGAAGAATTCCAAAAAATTCCTTATGAAAAGATCAGAGGTAAATAGAAAATTTGGACATCAAACAGAAGGTTCAAGAGACACATAAAAAGATAAAAAGGGGGGGCAGGAAAAGGAAAAAAAATCTGCTATCCAACAAGTTGAAATTGACTATATCCCAGCATGGGGAAAAAGATTCTCATAAATCTTGAGAACTGTAACTCTAACAGAGAGAAGTGATGGACATTCATGACCTATCCATGAGACTACTATCCAATGGGATGTAACTGGCTTTAACCCCACTTGGGAGTAAGACTCTAATAACTCTCAAGAATTATAACTCTATTAGATAGAATGTACTTAGCTAGAAGTGATAGATATTCAGAATTTTCTATGACTCAGAATGATTTTTTAAAAAAAACACTACCTCCTTACAAAGGGGTACAGGAAGGAGACAGGAGGAGGGAGGGGATTGAATAGGGTAAATCTCATTACATTAAGAGGTACAAAATAGGGGCGGCTAGGTGGCGTAGTGGATAAAGCACTGGCCTTGGAGTCAGGAGTAGCTGGGTTCAAATCCAGTCTCAGACACTTAATAATTACCTAGCTGTGTGGCCTTGGGCAAGCCACTTAACCCCATTTGCCTTGCAATAACATAAAAAAAAATTTAAAAAAATAAAAAAAAAAAGAAGTACAAAATACCTATGGTAATAGAGGGGAAGAAGGGAGGAAATGAGAAACACCTGAATCTTCTTCTCATCAGAGTTGGCTTAAAGACAATTTACACATACTTAGTTAACTTAAAAAACATCCGATCTTTCAAGTATTAAAAGGGGAAAAGGGGAGTGAGGATGGAGAAAGCGAAGGGGGAGGGGACAAAAAGGGGAACTAACAAAAGGAAGGGAAGGGAAAAGGGAAAAAGGGAAAGAAAGGGGAGGGAGTGATATAGGAGGGCAAACACACTGAAAGGGGTGATATTCAGAAACAAAATACTGGGGGAATATGGATAAGGTGGGGAAAGGGGGTAAAAATACAAACAGAGGGAAGATAGCATGGAAGGCAATAAAGAATTAGTAATCATAACTTTGAATGTGAATAGGATGAACTAACTCTCCCTTAAAACATAATCAGAATAGCAGAGTGGATTAAAAACCAGAACTCTACAATATGATTTCTCGCTCAACACATTCAATTTGGGTCAATGTAAAACATGGAAAAAATAGAGACTGACAGATTGCTTTCTGTGGGGGGGGGGTGGTAAGATTGGGGGAAAAATTGTAAAACTCAAATAAAATCTTTAAAAAAAACTCATCCTGATAAACTAAGAATTGGGACACATTGCTGTAACAGAATACTATAATGTTATTAAGACCCACAAGTTTCAGGAATACAAAGAAATCTGGAAAGATCTTTTTGAAGTAATAGGAAGGAAAAAAGTAGAACCAAAAAAAAATAGAATACATTTTAACAATTACCTATAGGAGGGCGGCTAGGTGGTGCAGAGGATAAAGCACTGGCCCTGGAGTCAGGAGTACCTGAATTCAAATCTGACCTCAAACATTTAATAATTACCTAGCTGTGTGGCCTTGGGCAAGCCACCTAACTGCATTTTCCTTGTAAAAACCTAAAAAAAAACAATTCCCATAGGAGAAAAAGTCAGGGGAAAATAATGTACAAAGATTCCCAAAGAAGTCTCAGAAAAAGTTATTGAAAAATTGCTTTAGGATTTTTAAAATTGATTAAAATGTAAATATTTGCTAAACAAAAAAAAAGAGGGCTAGATAATATACTCTTTAAAATTCCTATCAATTATATGGCAAAGATCAAAAATCTGAAGAGCTGTAGAAATGGTATCTTTCTTAGAGAATAAAGTAGAGAAGCAACTATAGACCTGGGGTTATTGGAGCATATAGTTGTCACTTATTCCTTGACATAAGAATGTAGTCTTAGGTCTGATACTCAATATTAGAAGGAAAGCAGAAAGCTGGGAAACAATCTTCACAACTAGAAATTCTGACAAAGGTCTCATTTCTAAACACTATAGAGAATAGCATCAAATTTATAAGGTTACAAGACATTCCCCAACTGATAAATGGTCAAATGATATGAATAGTTTTCAAATGAAGAAAGTAAAGCTATATATAATCATATGAAAAAATGCTCCATATCATTATTGATTAGTAAAATGCAAATTAAAACAAGTATGAAGTAAGACCTCACACCCATCAGATTGACCAAGATGAGAAAAAGGGAAAATGACCAACGTTGGAGAGGTTATGGAGGATTGGGACATTAATGCAATGTTGATGGAGTTGTGAATGGATCCAACCATTCTGGAGAGCAATATGGAACTATGCCCAAAGAGTAATAAAAATGTTCATTGCCTTTTATCCAGCAATTCCAATTCTAGGACTATATCCAGAAAAAAACCATCAAAATAGGAAAAGTCCCACATGTTTCAAAATTTTCATAGCAGCACTTTTTGTAGTGGCAAAGAATTGAAAATTGAAAAAATGCCCATCAATTAGTGAATGGTTAAAAAAACCATTAAAAAATTTAGGTACATGAATACTATGGAATATTATTGCTCAATAAGAAACCATAAATAGTCAGACTCTGGAGAAGCATGGAATGACTTACAGGATCTAATGCTGAGCAAAGGGAGCAGAAAGAAGAGAACAATGTACACATTAACCACAAAAATGTGAAATAATCAACCTTGGTAGAAGCAGCTCCTCTCAGCATTTTAGAGAGCTAGGAAACCATATTAGACCAGCTATGGACATCTATCCCCATCCAGAAGAAAAACAAAACAAAACAAAAAACTTTCAGAATAAGATGAGATGAACGCTTTATTAAAAATATCGCTTATGTAACGCTTTCCCTTAATCCCAATTCCTCATAACAAAAATTACTAATCTGTAAATGTTTGTGTGTCTGTCTGTGTGTGTGTGAGTGTGTGTGTGTGTGTATGTGTGTGTAAAATGTTAACCTGGCTATTCACCACTGAAGGTGGGAGGGGAGGGTGGAAGAAAATTTTGTATCCTAAAAATATACATATGCACCCTACCAAACAAAATTCCAAAAAATTACTTTAATGATTTAGAAAAAGTTGTAAGTAAATCAATATGGAGAAATAAAAAGTCAAGAAATTCCAATGAAAAAAATGCAAAAGAAGGTGGCTTAGCTTTACCAGATCTAAAATTATATTATAAAGCATCAGTCATCAAAACTGTCTGGTATTGGCTAAGAAATAGAGTGGTAGATTAGTGGAATAGACTAGATGCAATAGCAGGAAATGATTATAACAATCTGCTGTTTGATAAACCCAAAGAGACCAGCTATTGGGATAAAAACTCTCTCTTCAATACAAACTGTTGGGAAAGTTGGAAGTTAGTATGGAAGAAACTTAGATTAGACCAACACCTCACACCCTATATCAAGATAAGATCAAAATGGATACAAGATTTAGACATAAAAAATATTATTATAAGCACACTTGAAGATCAAGGAGTAGTTTACCTGTCAGATCTATGGAAAGGGAAGCAGTTTATGACCAAGGAATAGATGGAAAAAATTATCAAAAACAAACTAGACAATTTTGATTGCATTAGATTAAAAAACTTTTGCACAGATAAAACCACTGTAACCAAGATCAAATAAATGTAGTAAATTGGGAAACTATTTTTACAACTAGTATTTCTGCCAAAGGACTCATTTCTAAAATATATAGAGAACTAAGTTATACTTTCAAAAAAAAGTCATTCCCCAATTGACAAATGGTCAAAGGATATGCAAAGGCAACTTACACATGAGCAAATTAAAGCAATCCAAAGTCATAGAACAATTACCATAAATCATTATTTATTAGAGAAATGCAAATTAAAGCATCTCTGGGATACCATGTCACACCTCTCAGACTGGCCAATATGACCAGAAAAGACAATGATCAATGTTGGAAGGGATGTGGGAAATCTGGGTCACTAATACATTGTTGGTGGAGCTATGAACTCATCCAACCTTTCTGGAGAGAAATTTGGAATTATGCCCAAAGGGCAATAAAAATGTGCATACCCTTTGATCCAGCAATACCACTACTGGGTCTATACCCTGAAGAGATGATGAAAATGGGTAAAAACATCAATTGTACAAAAATATTCATAGCAGCCCTGTTTGTGGTGGCAAAGAATTGGAAATTAAAGTAACCTTCAATTGGGGAATAGCTTAACAAACTGTGGTATAGGTATGTCATGGAACACTATTGTTCTATTAGAAACCAGGAAGGATGAGAATTCAGGGAAGCCTGGAAGGATTTTCATGAAGTGATGCTGAGCGAGATGAGCAGAAACAGGAAAAACATTATACACCCTAACAGCAACATGGAGGTGATGACCAACCTTGATGGACTTGCTCATTCCATCAGTGCAACAATCAGGGACAATTTTGGGATATCTGCAATGGAGAATACCATTTGTATCCAGAGAAAGAATTGTGGAGTTTGAAAAAAAAGACCAAAGATTATTACCTTTAATGTGGGGGGGGGGGGGGGGGGACTTTGTTATCTTACCATAAAATTCTATCTCTTTTACTTTATTTTTTCTTCCTTAAGGATATGATTTCTCTCTCATCACATTCAGCTTAGATCAATGTATATCATGGAAACATTGTGAAGATTAACAAACTGCCCTCAGGGGGGGAGATTAGTGGGAAATTGTAAAACTCAAAATAAATAAAATTAAAAAATTAAAAAATATATACATATGTATATGGATGGATATTGAAAAATTACATAACATGTAGTTGGAAAAATGAAATATCAATAAAAAAGATTTAGCTTTAATGTTAGGAAAAATGGGTTCAAGTCAAGTCCTCCTTCTGATATATATTTGGTCTATGATCTTGGTGTGATAGACCAGGATCATTCACCTTATTCACATGAACCCTGCCACCTCTATGCTACCATGTATATAATTGTTGTTGTTGTAGCTGAGACATTTTAGTCATGTTCAGGTAGTGTTTTCGTAACTCCATTTGGGGTTTTTTGGGGGGGAAAGATCCTGTTTTTCATTTTTTTTTTAAATTTTCAATAAAACAATACTAGCAGGGTGGTAGGTGGCGCAGTGGATAAAGCACCGGCCCTGGAGTCAGGAGTACCTGGGTTCAAATCCGGTCTCAGACATTTAATCATTACCTAGCTGTATGGCCTTGGGCAAGCCACTTAACCCATTTGCCTTGCAAAAACCTAAAAAAACAAAAACAATACTAGCAATAAATAACTCTGAACACAATTTCTCATATACTTTATCCTTGACCCCTTAAATAATATAGCATAGAAAAATTTTTCATATAATATCTCAGGGCACAAAAGCACTGTATTCCCTTTGACATGTGCTCCAATACTACATTGAGTGAGAATTTCCCTTTGCTTCCCCAACCCTTAAGACATTGCCCATCCACTGTAATAGAAGGGAAATTTCTGTTTTTTGAAGGGGGTGGGGTCTAGGAGCCCTGTTCCTACCTTAAAAATGTATAGACAGACTACTGCAATGGTTCATTCTTTGTCAAAGAAGAATGGTATTTCTATTCTTTGAATTTTACAGAAAGGATGGTGATTTCCCAGAATATACATCTCTACTCCTCTGGACTTTATAGTAAACTCCTCATTTCCTTTTTTCTTTACAAATGTTTACAGTCCCTTGGATTTTGAAAAAATTTATCTGCCTGAATTTTAGAAAACTCATCTTCTATCCCTATAATTTACAAATTCTCCTACTTGCTCTGGGTTTTGCAGAACTGATCTTCCTAGGTTTTTCAAAAGTGGTTTTGTTTCAGTGTGATTTTAGAACACTGGTCTCCTTCCCCTAGAATGTACAAACCTCTAAAGCCCCCTGGATTTTACAGGGTTGACCTTGTTTTGGTGGTATTTAAAAGATTTTCTCCTCAAAAAGTTTTTTTTAAGAAATAAAGTTTACCTTTTTCTAGCATTCATGAATCTCTTCATAAATTTTTTGAGAAAGTAAAAAAGACAAAAGGGGAGGAAGGGAGGAAGGGGGGAGGGAGGGAAAAAGGAAAAGCAAGGAAGGAAGGAAGCAAGGAAGGAAGGGAGGGATGCATGCAGAGAATTAAGACTAGGAAATTTGTAATTAGAACAAGTTTTGTAATCTTTATGCTGTTAAATTTTGTTAAAATGTAGAATGTTATCTGCTATTTCCTTCTTCAACTCATTATACAAATTATGAAACTAAGACAAACAGAATTAAGTTGGTTCCAAGGTCACACAGTTTGTGTCTGAGATCTCATTAAAGATGAGGAAAAGGACAAAAATAGAGTACAATTAATCAACAATTTAAAAATTTCAACGTTTATTCAATCTTGGACATAGATAGATCTCTCCCTCTCAGCAAAGGAGTAGAGGAAGAAATCTTATACCTTTTCATTAAGACCAAGAACAATCTTTATTTTTTTTAACAACATTGCTTTTTATTTTATCCTTGTTTTTTCCATTTACATTGTTGTATTTGCTGTGTATATTGCTTTCTTGACTCTTTGTACTTTACTTTGTATCCATTCATGTAAGTCTTTACATGCTTCTTTATATGTATATTTGACTTAAGTATTTTTATTATTAATTATAAAGTAATCCACAAATGGAACAAATAAACTGATAAAAAAGAGGATTGTGATACCATAAATCTTTTACATCTAATTTTTGAAAAAGATTAAATTAGATACAAATATATATGGACACACCTATACTAAATTTAACACAGTAGCACCGATATTTCCCTGTATGGCTTTGCTCCCTTCTAAACATTCTTCTGTTCTCTTAGATATATATTTGAAATGCTACATTGATTCCTTTCCATTTCCTTTTTTACATTACTACCACCACCCAAACTTATTCTCCCTTCCCTCTCAAATAAAAGTCATCCCTGGTAGCAAATCAGTAATAAAAAGTTTTTATTATATAGGATATGTCTGGAAATGCATGTTCTTTCTTCATTTAAAGATGATATCAGTATATCTAAAGATTCAGTAAAATTAGGGTGAAGCTAAAACACAAGGGGAAATCCAGAATACAAACTTGAATGAACCTAAAACAAGGGCTGGGTAAGAAAAACCAAAACATAAGTTTGGGGAGATCCAGGATCTGAGGGAACCCAAAAACTTTGTAAATGCAAATGCAAATGCCTCTGAATGTCCTCTGAAAAAAGATCAACTACTGAAATAGAACTAAATTTGTAAAATGCAAGCAGATAAACTTGGCAAAAATCTGAGTAACTTAAGTAATTTTTAAATCCCATGGAAATAAGAGCAACTTTGTAAAACTCATATGGTACAGAAATTTGTAGATTCCAGGAACCTGCCAACAAGTACAAGATCTGGAGAGTTTAAGAAACACCTCCAGAGCAAAAACCTTCAGAACAGTGAGGCTCTCAGCAATGCTTTTGAGATAGAAATACAATCTCCCAGAGGAAAGAAAAACCAAAGGAGGAACTTTTTGAGGAGTGTGTTACTGGGTACAATGGTTCCCTGGTTCTGCTCATTTCACACTGAATCAATTCATATAGATCTTCCCAGAATTTTTCTGGAACCACTCTGCTCATCATTTCTCATAGCACATTAGAATTTTATCACAATTATATAGTACAACTTGTTCAGCCATTCCCCAATTGATGGATATCCTATCATTTTCTTTTTCTTAAAAATTTCATTTAATTATTTATTTGCACATTATTAAAATGGTCTTGACTAAACATAAGCCCCTCCCCCCCAAAATTGAAAAATTTCATAAAAATAAAGTATGAAGAAAAGAAAATTGTACTTCGGTCTCTGTTCATATATCTCTGAGATGGATCACATTCTTTATCATGCGTTTATCAGAGAAGTTGCTTCAATATTTTTTCCCACAGTTACTGATGTTAATTGTATTTCCCTCTATCCATTTATTCTTCCCCACACCTATTTATTCAATTCACTCTCTTCTTTCACTTTGTCCTTCCTTAAAAGTGTGTTATGGGGCAACTGAGTGGCTCAGCAGACAGAGAACCAGACCCGGAGCCAAGAGGACCCAAACTAATCCTGCTCCAGACACCCAACAACCACCCAGTTGTGGTCACCAGCAGGTGGCCCAACCCCACCACTCCGCAAAAAACAAAAAAATTTGTTGTATCTAACTGCCCTCTCCCACAATGTTCCCTCCTCTCCCTCTGTCCCCTTTCTCCCATTCCATCCTTCTCCTTTTTCCTCTAGAATAAGATAAATTTCTATACCCAATTAAGTGTGTGTGCTGCTTAAACTCTGAGCTATTTCCAATGAGAATGAAGGCTCACTCATTCCCTCTCACCTCCCCCCTCCTCCATTTTAAAAGTTTTTTCTTAACTCTTTTTCATGAAATATCTTTGCCCACTCTACCTCTCCTCTCCTTTTTTCCCAGTACTTTCCTTTTCCCCCATTGTCTTATTTTTTAGGTGTTTTTTTTTTGCAAGGGCAAATGGGGTTAAGTGGCTTGCCCAAGGCCACCCAACTAGGTAATTATTAAGTGTCTGAGACTGGATTTGAACCCAGGTACACCTGACTTCAGGGCCGGTGCTTTAACCACTGAACAACCTAGCCATCCCTCCCCCATTGTCTTTTATTGGGGGGGGTGTTTGTACAGTTTTATTTTTTTTAATTGTTAATGTACAGGCATTGGCACATTTTAACGCAAACTACATACAGAGAGCTTTCCTAAAATCTAGGAAAGTGGAATGTCAAGGAAGTCAACAAAACATGAAAAACTTAAAGTGCTAAAACAGAAGGCACTTCACAAAATATGTTCACTGAAACAATTCATGTGTCAGTTTATATCCTTCATTTTGCAAATGGCAGTGAAAAACTAATTGGACTAGAAGGATATACAGAAAAATAGGGACAGCTGATGGCAGTAATGGTATAAAATATTTTAAATGATAAGAGACCCAAGATCAATTACTTTGTAGTGACCTAAAAAGACCTGCTTAGTATTAACTTCCCTCCCACAGAAGGGAAAGAGATGTTGGGATGATAACAACAACAATAATATGAAAATCATCCCCCCTTCCCCCTCTTATCTCCTCCAATAACAATCTTGTGGCTAATTTTGTTCTGGGGGAAAAAAAATAACCAAATCATAAAACTTGCAAAGTCACTTTGCCCTGAAGAGATCAAACTCCCTTTTGTTCTTTTGGGTACAGTTTTGTGAAGTAATTAATTAAACAAAAGGAAAAATACTCCCAGAGTCAGTGAACTAAAAAGTTGTTACATTCATTATTTTAAATACTTAGATTATGAAGAAGTCTAGGGTGTTACATAGTTAGAGGTAGATACAGGCCAAATAGTTCTTATGGAATCTAATAGTTTAGTATCTGTACATCAAAGAGATGGCACACTCCTTCATTCTCATCCAGGTTAAAGTTGTAGTCATCAGCAGGAGTAGGAGAGAGCCATAATAGGGGAAACACATCCGAAGACATTAATTCATCAATGATATCACCACTAATAGAGCCTCAGTGAATATGCCTGTCTCTTTTTTCAGTTCCTCTCCGTAACTGAGCACTCCCAAAGCACAGTTCTTGGTCTCTTTTAGTTCTTTTCCTCAAAGAATCAATCGAATTCATAACTTCACCTATCGGCTCTGAGGGTCTATGTATCTGAAACTGGTGTCTGCTGAAGAAGTTGACCTCTAGTAAGGGTGTGTTGCTCAGGTAGATTCTGGGTCTCTATATTAGGTTTCTGTGGAGTCACTGGAGTAGAAACTTGAGAAGGAGGTTGTGTGAGGTCATCTGGTGGAGGAACAGGAAAAACCACTGGCTTAGAGGAACTGGATTCCTTATTAATAAGCAGTACGTGGATAGGTCCTGAATGACTCTTCCAATTGATCTGGTATTTCTTTTGTCCATTCTGGCCCATTTCAGGAATAGGTACCTCCAGTTGTGTACCAGAAGGTGCTTGAATGGCGAGAAGTGTATCTCCGTTAAAACAGTTACAGATATCTTCATGAGTTATATAAGAAAATCTGTTGTTAATGGAGTCATCCAT
Organism: Macrotis lagotis; assembly: GCF_037893015.1. Taxonomy (NCBI): domain Eukaryota; kingdom Metazoa; phylum Chordata; class Mammalia; order Peramelemorphia; family Peramelidae; genus Macrotis; species Macrotis lagotis. The sequence goes on from NC_133666.1 coordinate 182,994,177, forward strand.
AACATTTTTGATGCTTTGCTGTAGCCATAATTTCTGTTGATCAAGTTCTCTCTCTTTTAGTTCCAGATCTTCAATTTCTGCTTTGAGATATCTCAGTCTATCGATTACTTCCTTTGTATTACATCCAGCACCTACACCTTTCCACTGGATACTGTTTTTGGACTTTTTTTCAATTAAATCAATTCCTTCCAAAACATTGGTAATATCATAAATTCTTCTTTTTTGCCTGACAGCCAAAGTATCTGCAGCCGCCTTGAGATCCAGGACGCCGTCCTTGGCCTCCTGCAGCAGGGACACGAACTTGGTAGAGAGCAGCCCCAGGCTCTTCTCGTGGCGGCTACTGGCCCCGATCCCGCCGCCCGGGGTCACTGCCGGCGGCGGCTGCGGCTGTGGGGGCTGCCCCTGGCCAGGCGGCGGCTGCTGGCCAGAGCTCCCGGGCTTGGCCGCCGCCACCCCGGCTGGACCCCCGAGCCCTCGGCCCCGGGCCCACTCCGCACGCCCGCGGGGAGACGCTGCCCCCGGTGCGGCCCCGTCCGGACCCCGCCGCCCTCCCACCCGCCAAAGAGCTTGGGCTCCGGGGCTGGGGGCGAGCGAGGGAAGAGGGGGCTCCCCATTGTCTTTATAAAATATTATACCTTCAGATTCAGGTCTCTCCTGTGCCTTGTCTATACATGCTCCTTCTAACTGTTCTATTAATTGGGAAGGTTCATATGAGTTATCAATATCATCTTCCCCTGCAGGAATTCAAGCAGTTCAACATCATTAAGTCCCTCATAATTTGCCCTTCTTGGCCACCTTGCTATGCTTCACCTGAATCCTGTACTTGAAGAACAAACTTTCTGTTCAGCTCTGGTCATTTTAATAGGAATGTTTGAAATACCCCTATTACCTTGAATTTCCATCTTTTTCCCTGTAAGAGGATGTTCAGTATTTTTGAGTAGTTGATTCACAGTTGTAATCCAACCTCTTTTGCTTTCTGGAATATCATATTCCAAGTCCTTAATGGAGATGCTGCTAAATCTTGTGTAATCCTGCCAAGAGCACCATCTTAATTGAATTGTTTCTTTTTTTTGGCTATATATAATATTTTCTCTTTGACTTGGGAGTTCTGGAATTTGGCTATCATATTTCTGGGAGTTATTTGGGGGGGGGGGATTTTTTTTCAAGAAGTTATCAGTAGATTACTTCAATTTCTATCTTACCCTCTGCTTCTAGTATAGCAGGGCAATTTTCTTGGAGAAATTCTTTCAAAATGAAGTCAAGGCTCTTTTCCTCTTCATGGTTTTTCAGGTAGCCCAATACTTTTTAAATGTCTCTTCTGGATCTGTTTTCCAAGTCAGTTGTTTTTCCAATGAGATATTTCACATTGTCTTCTAGTTTTTCATTCTTTTGGTTTTGTTTTATTGTTTCATGATTCCTCACAAAGTCATCAACTTCCCTTAGTTCCATTCTACATTTGAAGGATTTATTTTCCTCAGACAGCTTTCTTATCTCCTTTTCCATCTGGTCAATTCTGCTTTTTAAGGCATACATTGGCCTTTTGAACTGCTTTTTCCATTTAACCTAAACTGGTCTTTCACATGTTTTCTTCAGAATTTTTTTTGTATCTCCTTGACCAAGTTGCTAACTTGGTTTTCATAATTTTCCTACATTGCTCTCATTTCTCTTCCCAAATTTCCCTTTACTTCCCTTAGTTGATTTTCAAAATCTTTTTGGAACTCTTACATAGCCTGAGACCAATTTCTATTTTTCTTGGAGACTTTGGATACAGAAGCTTTGACTTTGTCATCTTCTGAGGTGTATTTTGATTTTCCATGGGACCAAAGCAAGTATATATAGTGAGATTCTTTTTTTTCTGTTTACTCATTTCCCCAGCCTATTTCCTGGTTTTGAGGTGTTTCCTAAGGACCCTTCCCCCACAAGGACTTCAGTTCCTTCACTGTCTTATGAGAGGCTCTGACTATTCTCCTGGTCATACTCTGGTCAGTGGATGACCGCAAGTGAACTCCCCTTTGACCTGTAGCTGTGAGGAGGGTCTCTGCTCTGCTATGACAATAGGGGGCCCTAGACTGCAACCAGGGTCTCAATATGAGCAAAGCACAAGAGTTCTGTTCCAGGGATAGTGGAGAGACCTCCACAGTCTCTCCCCCCACCCCCTTACATTCCATGGGCTGAGAGCTCTGGAAGCAGCTTCCAGGTGGTTCCCTGTTAGATGGCTCTGCAGATGAACTTCCATTTCCCAGGACTGGGGTTGCAGTGACCTGGACTCCACATTTATTCTGGCAGAGTTTTTCCCACTGATCACCCAAGGTGATCCCTGGGCTAAGAGGTCTGGAAACCCCTTCTACTGCCATGAGCCCAAGCACCCTCAGAGGCCCAGGCAACCAACTAGCTGCTCCTGGAAGGCTTCTTCACTCCCATGAAGCACAATCCTGGCTGTGCTACAGCTCCTTCCAACCCCAGTGAAACAGAACCTTCCTGTGGATTTCCAAGTTATCTTCAATTGGAAAATTGTTTCACTGGCTCTTTCAGTGGTTTTTGCCTCTTTAAAATTTGATTAGAGTCATCATTTTAAAGTTTTTGTAGTATTTTAGAAGAGAGCTTCTGGGAATTCCTGCCTTCATGAAGACATCTTGGATCTGTCCTCTATCATATCATTTTCTAATTCTGTGCCATCACAAAAGAGTTCTTAAAAATATTTTTTAGATATAGGTCATTTTCTGTTTTTCAATCTCTTTGTGATTCAGATCTAATAAAGGTATTAATGGATCAAAGGATATGCACAGTTTTATAATCTTTAATACAGTTAAAAATTGCTCTCTACAATGCTTGGGCCATTTTAAAACTCTTCATTAGTTCATAAGTGTACGTAATTTCCCACATCCCCTCCAGCATTTATAATTTTCTTTCTTCTTATGTTAGTTAATCTGATGGGTGTGAGATGGTGCCACCAGAATTCTTTGCATTTCCCTAATTGATAGTGATTTAGAGCATTTTTAAAACTATAGATAGCTTTGATTTCCTCTTCTGAAATCTGCTTATTCATATCTTTGGACCATTTATCAATTGGGAGATGACTGATTTTCATAAATTTGGCTTAGTTCTTCATCTATTTGAAATATGAGACCTTTAACAGGGAAATTTGCTTTAAAAACTTTTTCTATTATTTTCTTTCTGTGATAACTTTTACAAAAAAGTAATTAACATGGTCATGTCTCTTAATTATGTTTATTTTTGCATTTTTTTGCCTGAGATCATGATTGCTACCCCTGACCTTTTAACTTGAGCTGAAGCAATAAATCCTACACCTGCCCCTTACTTTAACTCTTTGTGTGTCTTTCAGTTTCAAGTGTGGTTCTTGTAAACAACTTATTTCTGGATTCTGGTTGCTGATCCATTATTCTGTTGGCTTCTATTTTGTGGGTGAGCTCATCCCATTTATATGCACAGTTATGGTTACTGTATTTCATTTCAAATTATGATTATATGCATATTCCTTCATTGTATTTTCTTCTATTTATTCTCTCTCTCTCTCTCTCTCTCTCTCTCTCTCTCTCTCTCTCTCTCTCTCTCTCTCTCTCTCTCTCATCCCCCCCTTATCCCTTCTCAAAAGTTTGCTTTGCTTGTGACCACTGCTGCCTTTAGTATGTTCTCCCTTTTATTACACACCTTTTATTTAACCTTTTTCCTCCTGTTTCCTGTTAGATAAGATAGATTTCTATACTCAATTCTGTGTATATATCCATGTGTATACATACAAGCATGTGTATATATACACATATGTATGCTTGTGTGTGTGTCTGAGGGTATAAATTTCCCTTTGAACCAATTCCTATAAGAGTGAGATTCAACCATTGCCCACTACTACTGCAATTGCCCCCTCCATTGTAAAAATTCCTTTGCATACCTCTTTCATGTGAGATACTTTTCCCCATTATTCCTATCCCTTCCCACTTCTCCCAGAGTAATCCTCATTCTTACTTAGACATATTTTTATATCAGTCCAATATAATCAACTCTCTCTTGCATCCCCTTTCCAATAAATATAGAAAAGTAAAAATTTAACCTTATTGAGCATAGTATGACTTCTATTTCATGTTTATCTTTGTATACTTCTTGAGTCTTGTATTTGAAAATCAAATTTTCTATTCATCTCTAGTGTTTTCATCAAGAATACTTAAAAGTCCTCTATTTCATTGAATATTATTTTTTCACGAATATTTATATGTATTTTTGCTGTGCAGTTTATTCCTGGTTTCAATTCTAGCTCTTTTTGCCTTCTGCAATATCATATTCCAAGCTCTCTACTCTTTCAATCGATCTGCTGCTAAATCTTGTGTTTAACTGTGGTTCTATAATATTTGAATTGTCTGTCTGCTTGCAATATTTTCTCTTTGACCTGAGCTCTGGAATTTGATTATGGTATACTGAAGAGCTTTCATTTGGGGATCTCTTTCAAGAGGTGATTAATGAACTCTTTCAATTTCTATTTCACCCGCTGGTTCTGGGTTATCAACAGTTTTCCTTGATAGTTTCTTGAAATATGATGTTTAGGCTCTTTCTTTGATTGAGGCTTTAATTTAGTCCAATAATTCTTAAATTATCTCTCCTCAATCTAGTTTACAAATCATTTTTTCATCCCATTTTCTAATGAGATGTTTACTTTATCTTCTATTTTTTTCATTCTTTGGACTTTGCTTTATTGTTTCTAGATAGCTCATGATGTCATTACATTATGCTTACCCAAATGCCATTTTTAAGAATATTTTCTTCAGTGAGCTTTTAAATTTCTTTTTTTTTTCCATTTAGTCAATTCAGCTTTTGTGAGCTTTTTCTTCAAAATGTTTGCCCCTCTATTAAAAAGCTATTAATTCTCTTAACAATTTTCTTTCATCACTTACTTTTCCCAATTTTTTGCTTTATGGTTCTTATGATTTTCTTTGGTTCTTCCAGAAAGTATTGTAGAATTTATATCCAATATGCACTTTTTCCTTGAAACTTTGCTTATGGATATTTTGACATTGTTGTCTTTTTCTGAGTTTGTATTTTGAATGTCCCTGTTACCATAGTATATTTTAATGGCCAGGTTCTGTTTTTGGTGTTTGCTTATTTTTTCAGTCTATCCCTTGAATTTGAACTTTATGTTAAAGTTGGACTTTGCCACTTAGGGAAGGGATAAGAACTATCCCAAGTTTCATCGTTTTTTGCACTTCTGTTTTCATGGTTAGTTCCAAGGGTCTGCAAGCTGTTTGTACTTCCAAGGTTGTGCTATTCTGGAAGAAACATCTTCACTTGTCTGTGCTTTGGTCTTCACCCAAGAAGACCCCCTACTTTCCCCTCCTCTAGCCAGAGTTCCTCTCCAAGAACTAGGGCCTTCATTCTCTTATAACCACCCATAAGCTCCTTTCCACCATGGAAGTATGGGTGGACAATTAAGCTACAACAGCACCTGGTCCTGTATCCAGGGTAATTTCAGGGTCTATCTCTTTCTGATCAATTATCAATCCTTTTACCATCTCTAGTCTGTCACTGCTGTCACTACTGCTATAATAGATACCTCCAAAATCTACTGCTGCCTATCTTAGTGTGACAGACCTCTCCTGCCAATCTCCTAAGATGTCTTGAGCTGAGAAAAATGTCTCACAATGACCTTTTTTTTGACTCCAGAATTCTATTTGAAAAGTTAATTTCAAGTTTTTTGGAATTTTGGGAGAGTACAATTGGGCTATTGCCTCTACGCCACCACCTTGACTCCCCCCTTCAACCAAATGTTTTAAGAACTGAGAGGGATAAAACTCAAAAAATGGAAAAAAATCATATATCTATGTGGAGATAGAGAGATGATTAGATAAATGATCTTGATAGAATGGGGAAAATTTGGTGAGTTGCTCCCTCATAAGTAAAAGGTGAATCAATGAGTACCAGGAAGTTTTATTTTAAGTCATTAAAACAGACTAAAGGAAAAGGTCAAGAACAGGCAGAAGAAGACACAGCAAAGAGACAAAAGCTTTTACCAGTGCTTTTTGAAAAAACTATAAGAGCAGTTAGCTGACAAAATTTTGGGAATGGTTAAACAAGTTATGGTATATGAATACTATAGAATATTATTGTTCTATTAGAAACCATAAATAGTCAGACTCTAGAGAAGCATGGAATGAGTTACAGGATCTGATGCTCAGTGAAGGGAACCAAGCAAACAATGTACACATTAACAACAACATTGTGAGATGATCAACCTTGATAGAAGCAGTTCCTCTCAGAAGTTCAAAAAGCTAGGACAATGGTGTTAGACCAGTTATGAACAATGCTATTCCCATCAAGAGGAAGAAAAAGAAACAAAAAAACCATTCAGAATCTGATGAATACTTTATAAAAATTATCTTATGCATTTCTTTTCCTGAAATATCCCTAATTCCTCATACCGAAAATTACTAATCTGTAAACATGTTTTTCAAAAATATGTTTTACAACGTTAACCTGACTGTTCGCCACTGAGGGGAAAAGGGTGGAAAGGAAGGGGAGAGGAAATTTTTTAATTTAAAAATACACATATGTATATAGATGAATGTTAAAAAAAATCTTTCATAACATGTATTTGGAAAAATAAAATACCAATTAAAAAAAGCTTTGAGTGCTAGTTCTTGATTAACTAAATGAAACCTGGGGTTCTATCTATTGTCCCTCATTGCTATCTGGAGCATAAGACAGGTGAAGCCTCTCAGAAATGCATATTACTTTTTTGCTGTTCCACTCTGGTTTGAAAACAAAAAGCAGGAAAGAGAAAGGTCTTGTAAAGTTACTTTGTTTATAATAGAAAATGAGATTTAATTAGACAACTCAGAATCCTGGTAGGTGACTAACAGGACTGGTTTGCCTTACCTAGAGAGTCAACATAAGCTGATTTATTGTGATTTTTGTTGTGACCGAATCATTCAGCATTCTAATGAGTGAATACTAGACTGGATTGATCTTTAGTGTCCATCTTTCACTAGACTGATAGCTTTGCAATTCTCTGGCTTATAGGAAAATGTGGGAAAATTCAATAGTATAACTCTTTTATTTTTCTCCAAGGCCTTTGTTAGGATGACTCTTTGTAAATACTATAATGGCATGAAAATAGATTTGTCTATCAGGAAAGCAGTAAACACCAGTGAACAAGTGCTGACTATAATGACATTAGTGGATGGATATGATGCAACTCCTAGCAGCCTTTGAGAGTTGATTATTAAATTTTCAGCATGAGCTTTTTTCCCCTCAGAAATCAGTAAATGATATAAATATGAGTTTGATTTATTGTTTTGTTGACTAAACTTAAATTGATATAGAAAAATGTCACTAATACAGATTAAACATTTTTTTGGACAGGCAGTTGTTAAAAATTTACCAGTATAGACCTGGTTCCTCATAAGGGGCACCATTCTATTGTTATATTTTTTTCTTCATTTTTCAGTGGTGTCCAACTCTTTGTGAATCCATTTAGGGTTTTCTTGACAAGCATACTGGAGTAGTTTGTCATTTCCTTCTCAAGTTCATTTTACAGATTAGAAAACAGAGGCAAACAAGGTTAAGTCACACAGCTAGTACAATGTCACACAGCCAGAACAAATTGTAACTCAGGAACATGAGTCTTCCTGCCTCTAGACCCGAAACTCCATCTATCTAGCTGCCCCAATTACATATTGCAAGCAATATTCCACATGTCAAATTCCTCAACAAATGAGAGGATTCAAGTAGATTTCAAACAAAACTTATATTTCCCTGGTAAACAATGTAGAACTCTAATGGCAAATAGCTAATCAAAACCAGAGAAGGGACGATTTAAAGTAGAAGTAATTTAGAAACCTGCGCCAGAACATCAAATTTCCTTGATATCCGGTATAAAAGCAGTTTCCAGGGGAAGCAAAGAACTGTTGTTTCTTCATGATCGCTGAGTAGAGTTCATAAGTTTCTGGAAGAAAATCCAGTTGAGCATTGAGTTATCCTGACCTGAATGCTAAAACAGTTAGATAATCAAGTCAGGCAATTATGAAATTCCTGTAATACCTCAAACAATAGGAAAGTGTTTTTTTCTTTATCTCTTTACACTGTTAAAAATTCTAACTATTCTCTATGATTGCACTAAGATGGGGAACAATGGTAGAGCTATGCTCATGCTCCAAGTCCAATCATTTGTTTTGTTGCAGTACTCTCTGCCATTAAATGTGTGCTTTGCAGCACACTCATACTGTGCTCCTTCATCATCCATCATCCTTTCCTTGTCATCTGAAGGATCCTTCATACAGCTGGGAGCCTGTTTGGCAATTTCACTGCTTGGCTTACCATCTCTCTTACTGTAATGGAACAAAACTTGCCTTTATTCACTTCTGCCATAGGAAGCCAACTCCTATATGTCAATTAATCTTTTGCATTATTCACCCCAGACCAGGCAGCTGTTAAAACTGTCACCTTGTTAAATGTCTTAGCAATAAACTTTTCTTTCTCCTTCCTGACATTTTTGGCAATTTTTCTTTGCAAGTTCAACAGTTTTGCTCTTATCATGTTTAACAAGTTTGCAAAGCCTACAGTATGGGTTTACAACCTTCCCTCTTCCATCTCTTCCACCCTCTTAAGATATATTTAACAAGGAATCAGTAGATAATAACAGGGACATAAGTTACAAATCGACTCCATTTGAAGACCCTACTTCCTTACAAAAATCAACACCTGAGAGGGGCAGGGAGGAAGTTCCAAACCTTATGATTGTCTGCTTTATTTACCATCATAATTAAATATAAAAAAACTAATGTTTTTTCCACCATGTTTAAGGATCTTTAAGCAGTACTAGCAATATAGACACACACATATACACATACAAAGAAAGATGAGAGAGAGAGAGAGAGAGAGAGAGAGAGAGAGAGAGAGAGAGAGAGAGACTGAGACCCAATTAAAAGGTATAGACATGGACAGAGTGGACCAGCTATTCCATTGTTATGAAGCATTCCCCAGATGAGCAAACTTCTTTTATCAAAACAGATAGGCTCCTTTTTTCCAGCTTACATTTAGAGAGTTAAGTAGCCTATAGTAGTGAGAGGTCATTTTACCTGAGTCAGTTAGTATTTGGCAGAGGCAGAATTTGAGAACAAGTATTCCTGATTTCAAGGTTGGTTATTAATCCACTGGGCATGTAAAGCAAAGGTCTTTCTGACCTGGCTTTGAAACTATTTTGAGCAGATCTGAAATAACTGAAATTGTTTTGAAGAGGGAACAGGACGGCAGCTAACCCTTAAGAAGCTAGCTAAAATATGAGGTTGCTTGATGCTGTGAATGGAAGAGCAGCCTTCAAGTCAGGAAGAACTGGTTTCATTTCAGACTTTCACTGGTGTATACCAATAGTCTCATCTTGAACAAATTACTCAACTTCTCAATACTCCAGGCAAAGAACTCTCAAAAACTAGAGATGATAAAAGAATTGCTCACTTGTATCAGTGAAAAGAATGTCTACACTGATCCCCCCATGATCAAATGATAGATTTATTATAAAAAAATCAATAACTGTGTGTGTATGTGTATGGCAATCAAGATTGGGTAACTTGACCAGATCACACAGTTAGTAAATAACTAAGGCCAGATTTGAACTGTGATTCTAAAACTGGTACACTATCCATTGCACCACCTAGTTTGACTGGTTCCTTAAGGACTTTGCTCACCTAAGTGATTTTGACTGTCTTCTCTTAACCTTATTTTCTTCATCTGTATTTCCAAGGCCCATTGCAGGTTTGAGATTCTAAGATTCTGTGGAAAATTGATGTTTGTCTATGTGGGTTCTATATTATTATGGCTATTCTATTATTTTGTAAATCACTCAGTAAATAACAAATATGTTAACATAATAAATGTTCACAATCAAACAATTTCCTAGATTCCTACCAATGGTAGATGAAATTATATAAGCCATTTGGATGGTTTAATTCAATAAAATGTTTAGTCTTCTGCAAAATTGTGCAGAAATAAGCTATATTTATCAATACTACTATTTAACTTCTTTGCCCAGAAATCCCTCTCATCTTGGTGCTTTTTCTACCTCCTTCCACTCACACCCCACCCAAGCAACTGTCTAATGTACATCCCATTTCTACATGGCTGTTGCTCAGAGGTAATTTTCTTAAAGTGGCAGTTGGTACCTACCTCCAGACTTATTGTAGGATCAAATGAGATAATAATTGTGAAGTGCCTGGCACTTGGTAAATGCTCTATAAGTTTTAGGTACTATAACTTTGATAAAATGTTGTCGCCCCATCTACCTCCCTAATAATATAGGTCTTAGGGGTTCTCCCAAAGTATTTAAAAACAACAACAATAATATTATAAATCATCAAATGTGAAAACTGAAGAGGATCATAGAAAATGTCTAGTTCAACCTATTAATTTTACAGATGAGAAAATTGAGGTGCAGAGAAGTGAAGTGATTTATCCAAGGTTCATAGCTAATTTGACATATAGAGGAGAGTAGAACACAGGTTTTTAACTCTTAATACCTAATTCCTTCTGATATTTCATGCTACGTCAATAATACCTTATGTATTGAGAACCTTTCCTTCCAATTAATTGATAGTACTTAAGAAAATAGTGGACCTCTTTCTTCCTTTTAGGAAGCAGTCTTGGGTAATTTTGTAGCAACAACTACATAATTTTTCCTATCAAATCAGTGCATAATAATAATATTGGAAGGAAAATATGTCCCCTTTCCTCCTCCTTCCTTTAGATTATTTTGTTTTGTTCAATTTTTTATTTTGAATTTAATTCTAAACAAACATTTAAATTTAAAAGAAGAAAAGTACATTTTAAAAGAAGTTAAGTAGCTGTTGTTTTAAAATATATATTAAATTTAACAAACTAGTAACAAAATTATTCTGTTTATGTGCACTTAGGTATTTCTTTGTTTTCTTTTGTGTATGTTATTTTAAAATTTAATTAAAGTTTTCTTTTGTTTTTGCTTATAACACAATCCATTAACTCAACTTTCCCCAGCCAAGCAACTACTACCCTTCTAAAGTCCCTTCCCTTATTATATAAGCAAGGAAGTAACTTCAGAAAATTTAAATAGCTCTACTCAGCTACTCAGGAAGATTGCAGGAAACTGAACTATGATGAGCAAAATGAAAATGTTCTCCCACTCTCAAGCCCCAAATCAATATATCTTCATGGATAGAGAAAATGTACAATTATACTATGCACAGATGATACAATGAAGCCCAAAATGTGAAATTTTAGCAATGTGCTTATCTACTTGAAAACATACATACATATTAATAATAGGATAAACCAACATAGAATTTGTGAGAGTGAGTTAAATGTAAGGCACAAGGGGTTTCTCTAACTTCTAGGAGATATCTTTTATATAAGTCCTGAGGACATGGGAAACGCAATACCAAAGATGTCTCCAAAAAGAACTACCTGGAGTTATGTTTCTAAGCTGTGACATAGACAAGAGCTAGAGTGATTAGAGAGAGCAACTAAGAAAGGGAATGATTACCATCTGTTGGTAGTTAAGGAGAATTAATAAGGAAGCTTGAATTCTGGGCTAAACAATCTAGCCAGTGAAAGAAATACAAAGAAATATATTCCACACTATCTTATCGGTTAATCACTCAAAACACATTTATTAAGCTCCTACACTGTGTGAAGAGCCGAGAATACAAAAAAAAAAAAAAGCAAAAGCCAGTCCCTGCTCTCAAATACAATCTAATGTTGATATAATATGTAAACACTAAAACACAAAGAAGTTATCTATAGAATCAATAGAAAATAATCAGGAGAGGGAAAGCGCTAGACTTAAGGGGGAATTTGGAGAGATATCTTATAGAAAGTAAGAATTCAGTTGAAACATGGTAAAACCAGGAAAGTTATGAGACAAAGTGAGGAAGAACAACTTTTCAGGCATGAAGGTTAGACAGTGAAAACACCTAAAATCAGAAGATAGAGTCTCATATTTGAGGAATAATGAGGCCAGTGTCAATGTATCACATTATAAGGGGCTAAGGTGATTGGAAAAGACTGCAGTCCATGAGACTTTCAGATAGATAGACTCAGGACTATCAAAGAAATATTGGCTGAGGGGGCGGCTAGGTGGCATAGTGGATAAAGCACCGGCCTTGGAGTCAGGAGTACCTGGGTTCAAATCCGGTCTCAGACACTTAATAATTACCTAGCTGTGTGGCCTTGGGCAAAGCACTTAACCCCCATTTGCCTTGCAAAAAAAAAAAAGAAATATTGGCTGAGATGGGGAGTTGCATCCAGTGATGTCTGAATAAACTGCCAGAGATATGAGCTTATAGAACTGGAAGGCATCCTAGTCATGAAGACACATGGGTAGGATACTCCCTGATGTAGCCTTCCCAGGGTGTTATAATAAGTAAATTTTAATGTTCAGGTCTTTTGGAAGTTACTAAATAGGAGATATTAAAATATTGTACAGTTTCTGTTAAAAGTCCTACTTATTTCTTTAACCTTATGTCTTTTAATAGAATTTGGAGAAGGGTGAAGAAATGGATTAAGAGAGAAGACAGTTGTCAGATAAGGAAATTCACAGTTTATTTGGATTAAGTCCAATGATCCGGAGAAGTGAGAAGTCTCCCAACATGTAATGACACTTTTCATGGTACTTTTTTCCCATCTGATACAAGTGTTATACTCACATTTGTACAACATTTTAATTTACTTTCATATACAGTATCCTCTTTCACTTTTACAACAATTCTGCAGGATACATAGAGAAGGTATTATTAACCCTACTGGCTTCTCTCCTGCCTCCAACAAACAGGACTAGGTCTCTACTTTTAAAGAACTCTCACTTGACCTATCATCCCCCAAGCTTTCCTTTCTATCACAGCCAAACTCCTAAGGGCAGTAAGTTGGCACAGTGGAGAGAGCACTGACCTTGGAGTCAGGAGGATGAAGTTCCAATTCAGTCTCAGACCCTTAATACTCACTAGCTGTATGACCTCAGACATGTCACTTAACCTTGATTGCCTTGCATCCAGGGCCATCTCCAATAGTCCTGCTTCAGATCTGACCATTAGAACCAGATGGCTCCGGAGGAAAGTGAGGGTAGTGAGGGTAGTGAATAAGCACAGCACCCTCTCACTCAAATCCAAGTCATTTGTCATGGCATCACCTCCATGCTGTCATGGTCTTCCTTGAAAAAAAGGACAAATATCAGTCAAACCCCTAGAAAAAGCTATCTATACTTTTTTGTCTATATTTACTGTTCTCTAACTCCTCAATCTTTGCAGTCTAACTTCACCTCTCAACTGAAACTGCTTTCTCCAAAGTTACCAATATAATGTATTAATGGCCAAATGCAGTGGGTTTTTTCCTTTATTCTCATTCTTCCTGACCTCTGTAGTATTTTGTTTTTGTCTTGATATTTTCAGCATAATGTCTCAAATATAGTAGGCTCTTAATAAATTCTTGTTGATTGACTGAAGGATTGATTTTATAGACTGAAGATCAGCACCCCCTCTGGATGACTCCATCAACTTGTGATTATACTCATAGGTTGGGATCCCAAAAGGTAGCTATTATCTCAGGTTCAAAGTCAAATAAACAAGCATTTATTAAACATTTATGTGTGAGTGTCTATGCTGTGCTGGTTATTAAAAGGCAGATAATTCTATGGATACATTCTAAAATTATCCTTTAAAGGCCTCCCCAACTATTATGCTTCCGTTAACAATCAGCCAGCGGAAGACAATGAACAAAAGTATTTAATAAAATGTCATAGCAAAAATAGTAATAAAATACACACACATACACACACACATACACACACTCACACACACACACATCCTTAGAAAACTAGGATATACTTTCCCATAATTATACAGTGTCTATATGAAGATTAGACTCAAATTTAGATTACAATGATATTGTGGCACACTTAGACCAACTCAAAGCACCTGATCCCACAAAGGTTGATGTCAATTCTCTCATCTCAGATTTCCTCATCCTCATGGAGTCGCTTTGATGTTTACTTATCTGGGTTCTCAGGTTCTGTTTCTCTCAATAACATTTGAGTCTTTTCTGTCTGCCAGGGATCATGTTCTCTGAAGCTGCTTCCTTCATTGGGTAACTGTTGTACCTATTATGGAGCATTCCCTTGTGGAATCAATATCTCCCAGTAACTCCCTTCAAAAGCTATATGGACTATGTAGGTAGGAGAGAGAAATTCCCTCTTCCTCTCCTGTGGAGGTCACCTCCAGAAAGCACTCCCAAGCATGTGATTTTTCCCTATTTAGAACTGATGAAATTAATCCAGGTGTTAGCTATTTAAGCCCCCAGAGATACAGCTAATTTGTTTGTTCAGACAGTCATGTTGTTCCTTACTTGATTCAATCAGAGAGGTATTTTCACCTTATAAAGGAGTCAGGGAATAAGCACATCTTCATAGTTTAACACTTCATTTATGCTATATAATTAGATACTGAGCCTTCTGCTGTTGTTCAATTGTGTCTGACTCTCTGTGACCCCTTTTGGATTTTTCTTGGCAAAGATGCTAGAATTCTTTGCCATTTCCTTCTCCAACTTATTTTACAGATGAAGAAAGTGAGGTAAACTGTGTGAAGTGACTTACCCAAGATCATACAGCTGTTAAGTGTCTGGGGCCAGATTTGAACTCACATAAATGAGTCTTCCTGACTCCAGGTCCAGCCCTTTCTCCATTGCACTATCTATATAAAGGGAGAAGAAATATCCCCTGTAAAATAGCATGTGTTGAACTCACTCCTTATGATGCCTAATTCTTTTTCCCATCATAAAATGCTGACTTTTTCAAGTCTCTTCAAGACTCAAAAGAATTAAGATCTAACAGTGAAATTGTGAACAGGTTGTTGCACCACACTAGGGGTTTCCTTCTGTGATTACTCATAAAGTCAATTGTAGTTATAAGATATATGCTAGGGGAAATCTGGGTAAGTGTATAAAAAAAGCTAAAGAGACTCAGATAAACATGCATACACACACACACACTACGAAATTTAATCAGGGATCAAATCATACTACAAATAATAATAATAACAATAATAGCATTTATATAGTATCCTTATGTCAGGCATTGTAATAGCACTTTACTAATATAATCTTACTTGATACTACAATCTTGAGAAGTAGATGCAAACATTATCCTCATTTTACAAATGTGGAAACTGAGATAAACAAAGATTAAATGACTTACCCATGATCACACAACTAAGTGTCTAAGATCAGATCTGACCTCCTAACTCCAAGTTTAGCACTCTAATCATTATGTTATCTAGCTGCCAATGATAGAATAGGTAGCACAATGTAATACACTGTCCACTTTTTGTAGAAAAGTTATCCCCTTCAAAATCCATCTGTTGATTGAATTTCTAAACTCATATGTGATTGATCCTCTGATCATATCCTGTAACGTTATGATTTTACTAGATCTTGCCCAAATCTTTCAAGTAATACATGAAAATCAAAAGAACAAAGGTTGAGAGGTTGGTTTTCAATCACCATAAAGATAAAAATAGAAAAAAGGGTGTGGGGAACACTTGACAGTCTACCTGACACTTCCATTCCATATTAAGCACTTACTGGCTGCATGACCCTAGGCCTGGTCATCTCTTATAGATTCAGTTTCTCTACTGTAAAATGAATGAATCTATATTGCCTACTTCACATGATTGCTGTAAGAAAAGTATTTTGTAAACTCTAAAGCACTAATATCTGAGCTATGCTTATTATGGCAAAAATACAACCAAAGACAGTTCTAAACATCAAACTTTGACATGACCTTCTCAAATACACTACCTTTCTGGATTTTTTCAGTCTTTCATATATTGCTTTTTCATAGTCCCTTTCACTTAAAAAGATCATAAAAGAATTTTTAGAGAACTTTAATACAGCAAGTTTTGCTCATCATTTTAACTCTATATTTAGCACCATACTTTCTATTCAATTTTACCTTCAGTTTGATGAAACACATATTAGACTTCAGAAATCCAAAACAAAGGTTCTACTTCTGAATCAGACATGGAAAAACCTTCTATATGTTAAGAGCCTCTAAATCTGGCATCTTTGGGAAATGAGTTTCTGAAGTTATTGCTTGAAATTTAGGATATGTACAATCTTAACCCAACCAAAATGGAACAAATGTGTTTGAAAAGGCCAGTTCACTTTTAATGTTCTCAGGGCATTTACATAACATACATTATATTCTCTTCTCTGTGAATTTACAATGCCTATTTATTGAAGGAAAAAATTATGTATTAGTCAGGGAGAGGTGGGGGAGGGAAGTAGAAAATTTCACCCCAAACAATAAAGAAACATCATATAATTTTTTTAAAAAAATTTAAAGAACCTAATAAATATATCAATAAACATGAGTCAAAAGAATGGTGTCATAGGCTTCAGAAGAAGAAAGAGGGGATACAGTGGATAGAACATTGGGTCTAGTCAGGAAAATCTGAATTCTAATCTGGCCTCAGAATATTTATTAAACTATGTAAACTTGGGCAAGGCAAGCAACATCTGTTTACCTCAGTTTCCTTACCTATAAAATGAGAATGATTTTTAGTGCCTATCCCAGGATTGGTGTATCAAATTATATCATATTTGTAAAGTGCTTAGCACAATGGCAATATAATAATGCCTTTTGAGTTTCAAAAGACCTATGATAGGGTAGTATGATAGTGTGTAGTGTAGGATAGTGTGACATAATGTCCAATTAAAAAAAAGGAAAAGAAAATCTAATCCTTTCATATTTTCAATAGTTGAATGACTTTCTGAAGTCTTGAATAATTTTATAAATTATACTCTATATATGTGAGCCATTGTTAATATTATTGAAGTTTGAATTGATCAAAAATATCTAAAGAAAATACAAGACCCAAGCTAGGTTTTAAAGAATGTGTAAGATTTTGGAAAGAGAAGAGAAGGGATTCTGAGAAGAAAGCCTACAAGTTAGGCAGTTCAGGAAGAAATGCCTTTCCTATATATAGGAAAAATGAGAATACTAACACAACTGTACCTAGACGTTTTATTTTTATAGTGATTTGAAAACCAATCGCTCAACCTTTGCCATATCAATTTTCACAGACTGCTTAAAAGATTTGGGTAAAATCTAGAAGGATCATAGTATCGTAGAATGTGATCATAAGATTATATGAGGCTTTGGAAATTCAATAAACTTTTGGGAATATGAAAGGGAAAGCTTTTCTTTTCCTCTGTATTTATTGGGACATTATGTCACATGTGTCACCTACCCTATTACAGGGATTCTGAAACCTGGAAGGCAAGTCAACATATCCTAGGTCCCATTACATAGCGATACTCTTTCTGGAAAGCCTCAGCAAACTGCAGT
Organism: Macrotis lagotis; assembly: GCF_037893015.1. NCBI lineage: Eukaryota > Metazoa > Chordata > Mammalia > Peramelemorphia > Peramelidae > Macrotis > Macrotis lagotis. Next base: position 183,011,542 of record NC_133666.1, read on the forward strand.
TTATTATCTGCTCCCAGGCAGATGTGTTAGTTTCCAACTTTACCATTCTCAGAAGAATAACATAGATAATCATGAAATTTCAGAGTTGCAAAGGACCACAGAGACTATGTAGATTATTGTTTTTGTTCAATCATAGCTGACTCTTTGTGACACCATTTGTTATTTTCTTTACAAAATTACTATTCTGGTTTCTCTCTCTAGCTCATTTTCCTGAGGAAGAAACTGGGGGAAAAAGGATCAAATGACTTGCTCAGGGTCACATAGCTAGAAAGTATCTAGGGTCTGATTTGAACAGGTCTTCCTGGTCCCAGGCCACACCCTCTGTCCACTGAATCACCTAGTTATCCTAGCATAACCTCATCATAACAAAAATCCCCTCTTTAAGATACCCAGAAAATGGTTGTCTATCCTTTGCTCATAGGCCTCCATTGAGATGAAACCCATCATCAAATGAGAAATTTCATTTTATTTGGAGATCATGGTCCCTTATACCACAACTAAATTTTCTTTCTGAAACTTCAATACATTTCTGTTTATTTTTCTTCTGGTCAAGAACAATTCATCTTCTACCTGACAGTTCTTCGAAAACAGCCCTTATGTGCCCCCTAAATCTTCCAAAGAATAAATATTCTCAGTTACCTCAACCAGATCTTCTTAAAACGTGAGTGCAGTCCACTAAAACATTTTGGTTTTTTTTTTCTTTTGCTTTCAAAAGTCCCCTCACTCTTTCCCTCAAATGAGAATGCTCTAAAAAATGATATCAGAACTAGTCATCCTATACTACTTATATTCTAATCACACAGAAAAAAAATATTTCAGGACTGAGATCTTCCTGTCCTTGAACATTAAGTCTCTCTTAATGCAATCTAAAATTGCATCAGCTTTCTTGCCTGCTTTACCACATAATCACTTCATGTGGAGCTTGCAGGTCCCCAAAAGGTTTTTTGGGTTTTAAACTTTATTTTCAAAGGAATTGTTTTGTAACCACATTCACCTTTCTTTTCTTTCTTTTTTTTGCAAGGTAAATGGGGTTAAGTGGCTTGCCCAAGGCCACACAGTTAGGTAATTATAAGTGTCTGAGGTTGGATTTGAACTCAGGTACTCCTGACCCCAGGACTGGTACTCTATCCACTGCACCACCTAGCCGCCCCCACATTCACCTTTCCTGTATTGATTAGCTGAGTTTTTCAATTCAGATGAAAAATGCTATATTTATAGCTGGGACTCTCCAGAGGGATGTCTCACCAACTCCATAAGATCCACCAAAGAATCACACTCACCTTGTCCCTTAACCTAATGGTTACACATTTATCCCTATTGAATGGCTTATCTTATCAGATTGATTCCAAAATTCTAGCCCGTCTAGACTATATGTCAATTTGTGCCTATGTTCTATTCATATGCTAATTATTTTAAGCTATTAACAAATTTTGTTTTGATACAATGGGCTTTCCTCAAAACATTCTCAAGAAAAATTCCTTTCCCTTTCTTCAAACTTGCCTGTGATACTCTTGTGGGCAATTCATGTGATTGTTTAAGGCTAACTTTTTGCTGTTTATTGCGCTGGGTGCTCAATCCCAAAGGTATCCTAAAGGAGGCTTTATTTATAGCCAACTTCTTCTGTGGGTTGCTCAGCTACCTACTTGGTTGGTACAGAATTAGTCAAATTGCAAAGACCCTAATGCAATCAGAAGTTGTCCTCAGAGCTTAATTGAAAATCTCTTAAGTACCGTGTTAGTGATAACATCAATTTTCTACCATCCATCTACCTTAAAAATTTGAAGTTGTTTACTAAAAAGCATAAAAGGATAAAAAACTGAAAAGTTGGGAAAATGGAAATATGGATAGAAAACAAAAAAGTCATTGAAGCAACCATATGTTAGAGCACAGAGAACTCATAAAAATTGGAGAGAAGCAGACATATTAAACACATACCTTACCAGCCAGAATACAAGTAAATTACATTTAATAAAGGACATTTGTAATAAATCATAAAATACAATAAATATTGTTATCTAAGGAAAAGAAAATAATGATAACAAAACTTGGAGGAGGCAAGGCCAAAGATGTCTAAGGGGAAACTATATAGATTCAAATACTTTTGTTAACAAAAGCAAAAATAAAAATCGATCTATGAATTAATCATACAACTAACAAAAAAACCAAGTCAGTAGAACCTAATTAAATCCAAAAAGAGAAATTCTAAAAAACAATACTATTCAACAAAAATCTTCTAGGGAAAATTGTAAAGTAGTTTGTCACACATGAGGAATCTAATTAGAAGTTGCCTGGGAATGAATGAATGAATTAATTATTTAATGAAACGTGTATTAAATGCTTCTTATATATCAAATACTGTCCTAAGTGCTGAGAAAAATAGATTAAAAAATCAATTTAGAATCTGGACTCAAGGAACTCAGATTCTATTGGGGAAGCCAACACATACTAGATTATAGCTTCTATATCCAATTGTCCTTAAAATATCAAGGCGAGACAAATGTTAATGTAAATTCTTTGGCATCATTTCCATTTTGATAAAGCTATATCCTTTTCTTACATTGATAATATTGATAATAGCAAGGACTTTAGTGATGAAAATTTTCTTTTCTGTGTCTTCAGTTGCTGTTGCTAGTAAAGAAGTCAGGTTATAGAACTGATAGAAGGAGTAAAGATTATTTCTCCATTAATGTGACTTCTCCTGAAAGCTAACTCTTGAAAATAGTCTGAAGGTAGAACTGGTGACCTGGAGAAGTTGGGAACTGCTATTCCTGAGGCATTTGATTAAAATATCTTGGAATACTTTTCCTGGACCTGAGGGAAAGTGATAGCTATGGTAGGTCAAACCACAGACCTCCAAAACATTGTGACTTCAGCTAGTATGACTTACAAAAAGATCTTCGTGGCAAATTTCTCTAATAAATATTAGATATCTAAGTTATACAGCAATATGCACATATTGCCAAACCATAAAACTACAAAAATCTTTCAATATAGGGCAAAAATAAAATGACAGAAAATATAGGCTAGACATTTTAAGTTTTATTCTATAAGTTCTTACCTGTAATCTATAGGTGTGACCAATAAAGTAATGAACTGGGAAAGAGGATAAATATTTATTGCAAGAACATTGAATAGTGAAAGTTATTAACCTCCTTTAGGACCTGACAATGAAAGTTGTGCAATATCAGACTGCCCAAGTGCTCCTCACAGACTATCATCCTTGTACCATACCACCTGATTGATCTCTTGTCTCCAAGCATTCTGATCATTGTCCCCTTGAGTTTGTATTTAACATAAGGAGAAAGAACAAGGAATCTTAATTTCTTACTGAGTTGGCAAAGTGATTGATATGAATACTGAGTTCTCTTTAAGAAATCAATCTTTTGCCAGGAATACAGTTTTGAGAAACTTATTATATACATTGAAAATTTGTGTACATATATATATATATACACATAAATACATACATGTGCATAGCAAGCAACAATGCTCACCAGATAAATGGTCAAAAGTTACATACAGGTAGTTTTCAAAAAAAAAAAAAGAAATTCAAATTGTCAATACCATATGAAAAAATGATACAATTCATTAATAATGGAAAATGCAAATTAAAACTTCTGATATTCCATAAAGAGTAAAGCCATCACTGAAGATATTGGTGGTATCTTAAATCTGTCCAAATTCAAGACAAGTTCAAACGCCAAAAACCATAGATTTCCAAAATGCTGAAGACAAAGAGAAAGAACTGATTATATAAATATAAATTTAGAAATAGGAAACAAAGTTGAATAATATTGAGAAATGACTGAAAAAATTATAACATATAGGAATATAATAAGATAATATTGTGCCTTATGAAAATACAGCTATTTGGATAGAAAAAGAACTGATAAATAGAAATATATATAGAATGAGTTTACAAATTTATGAATATATGTATACATATATAAATGTTTATGTGTATATGTCTATAGACACATACATATTTTTATCTGATGGTAGCCATGAAGAATGGGAAAAAAAAGAAAGTTACATGATGATTTTATTAGATATTTAAAAGGAATAGCATGTTGTACACAATAGATTTGCAATTATCTTTTTTTCTATTTTATTATGTTGGGTAATTGCTTTATTTCTTAAGAATAAAATCATTTAAAAAAATTTAAAAAGAAGTAGATATGATGAAGTCAGAGAAACTTGGGAAGTCATATGATGCAGAGTGAAATGAGTAAATCCAATTTATACAATTTATATAACCACCACAGGAATATAAAAGAAAACAACTTTGAAAGGCTTCAGATCTTCAATAAATCCAATAACCAATTATGACTTCAAAAAAAGTTTTTCTTTCACCTCTTGCCAGAGATGATAGACTACAGATATATAATAAGATATACATTTTCAGACATGACCAATATATTGATTCATTTTGCTTGATAATACTTATTACAAAGAAAGACTTGGTGAAATGTAGAGGATTTGGTAGGTAGTGGCAGGTAATACCAAAAAAAAAAAAAACAAAGGAAAGAATTTCAATTAATAATATTAGATATTTTTTCTAAACTATAAAGCAGAATTTCACAGTTTTATAGACAATACTCTTTTATGTTTTTCTTTTTATATTGAAATGCTCATGTTTGTTAATATTTGTTAAATTGATGCCATAGGTGTGTAGTAAGTCCATTCATTAATATCAGGTATGAAAATTAATCTAGTTGAGTAATACTATCTAATAATTGTGATGATCAATTTGATATTCTTACACAATTTAGTGAGCATTTATTCAATTCATTGTGATACAGTGGTTAGCGATTGTTTTAGTGAATTAAGCAGAATAGAATTAAGAGCAATATAATTATGTTAGTTAATGATGTTAGTAAAAGAGTTATGATAGATTTAATCTACCACGAATTGGAGTATTTGTTTGGTTATCAGATAGATTCATACAGTTACCTAGGTCTGTTAGACTAATGTAATAAAAATGCAATTATTATACTACCACCACCCATTCCCCAGGAGGATCATGTGCATATCCAACCTTATCGAGTATTTTCTACCCACTTTCTAGTGACCTTTGCTTCACATCTTAGGATAGTGATGATCAAATACTATTGTTTGATGGACTTGGGAAGGTAATCTTAATGACAGGATTTTATGACCCATGGAAGGTCCTGAGATGTTGTTGACAGAGTCTTATGATCTTTGAAAACCCCTGCTGATATGGACTGTGGAGGACCAAAACCTTACTGACAACGTCTCATGACTTGTAAAAAGTATGATGACTAAACTTTGGTAATTGATGACCATTTCCCTTAGCCATTCATGGAAACTGCCCACTTCTGAAGATTAATTAGTCATCAGAGTTTTAACTCTACTAAAGGAACCTCGAAAGGACTAAGGGGATACTCCCTAAGATCTATATAAACCCTGACCATGAGAAAGGTCTTGGGATCAATGAATTAGGGACCACCAAATAGTTAATTGATCACACTCAGAATTCTAAGCGACTTTTGGTACAGATTAGAATTTTGCAGCCCACATAACAGCAGTATCTGGGCAAATTATGGTATGAAAACTTCATCAAAACTATATGGGATGGCTCAGATGATTTTGTGTCCAAAGTATCAAGTGCATTATGACAAAGGTTTTTTCCTACTTCTCATATAAGTATTCATTCTCAACTGACTGATTCCACTAGAAATCAATTAATCAATAAATATATCTGTTAAGCTGGCATTATTATGATAACTAAAGATACAAATGCAAAAGAGTAACATTTTCTGGCCTCAAAAAGCCTCCATTCTATAGAATGAGTTGTGATGTGATATGTTTGTCCTTCATTCTTGAAGAAGACCATGACATTGGATTTGAGTGCTCAATGTAACCCTACTACCCAAAATTCAATATCACAAAAGCAAAGTGTAGTTTATAATCAGATAGGAATTTTAAATAAAAACTATGCAGAAAGAAAAGAGGAATGAAATTAAAGCATAATTCTTAATAAATATTTTAGTGTAGCTTACCTCCATTATAAAGTAATAAGAATCATTTTATCTTCCCTAACTACCAAAAAGGACTAATGTGAGCTTTCCATTTTCTGCACAACTTTTGAGAGGTAGTAACAGTTAAGAGAACTCATCATGTCAGAGAATTGCACTGAATAAATTGGTCTGTGTTTCAAGTTCCATTTGGCAAATTTTGGATGGAGAGTTATAAAGTAAAAACAATCCACACCATTAAATGAGCCCTAGCTGTGATCTTGGGTAAGTCATTGAATTTTATTTGAGGGGGTTGACTAAAATATCTTAGATCCATTTCATGTCTGAGATTCTATTAGTTTATGGAGCAGCCTAGATGACACAGCGAATAAGAAATACTGTCTTCATCATTAGCTTGGGTGACCTTAGGAAAGTCATTTAACCTCATCTGTAAAACAGAGTTAATAATAACAACAACTGCTTCAAATGGTGTTGTTATGAGTATCAAACAAGGTAATATACATGAAGCACTTTGCAAATCTTAAAGCATTATATAAATGTTAGCTATTATGATCTTAATTATACAACACCATAAGAAAACTATACAACCTGAGCCTTGATCCAATGTCTCATTTTTAATGGGCTTCTATAATTACAGATGCTTCCCTCCTGTTCTGTAATCATTTGTAAAACTTGCTGAGCTATTTGCCTCAATAACATCCTGAGCCGATAGAGCAGGGGTTTAAAATGCAGGCTGTCCTAGTAAAACAAATGACTGTGTATGAACCAGGAACACAATTAAGAACCGCTATAAAAGGAACTTCTGAGCTGTTATCTGACAGCGGACAGGGATATTTCAGGGTTTACCAAAACAGAGGCAATCATCTGCACAACCATAAAAGAGCCTCCATTACCATGGCAGGAAATCAAAACTGTAATAAATTTAAAAAGAAAATCACAAAGTTGGAAAATGTTATACCAGCTCATGAAGTGAGAAGCAGCTGTGTAAAGCAATTGCAGCACTGGCCAAGCATGGCGTGACCCTAACTGGTGATCAATACAAAATTTAGAAAGGGTTTGTAAATAACACAAAAGACACCCAACCCTGGTGATTAGTCAAAGCCTGAAACCTATTTAAAAGTTAATTTAAAATAGTAAGAAAGGAAACCAGGTGTGTGTGGTAGTCAGGCTTCAATTACTTAAGGGCGCCAGTTATCCATAGCATTTGGAGGGACTTTGCCTCTACCTTGAAGTGTTTTGTGCCCATTTCCCAAAATTTGAGGTCAGTGAAGGGGGTTGTAGGATGTGAGGTATGAAATAGATGTCTTCGCCTACTCTTCATGAAAGTGAAACTTGTGTTTTCATTAAAAACTACAGGGATGATCAGGGAACTAATGAGTGATCCAGGCATTTGACATCACTTTCTGATCACATCAGTACCAAACAGTCCTATAGAGTTCCAGTGATCTCTGATGCTAGGCTTGGAAGGCCATGATGACCAACTCAGAACTGGTAAGTCGAATCAACTCAAAGACTACTTGAGTTATATATTTGCTATTTCTAAGCAATCTCTTATCAACTGTTGAGTGACCTACAAGTCACTGAGTTCATTCCAATAGAAACTTAATGCTAGCAACAGCCTGGCCTAAGTCTGGCACAACCTAAAACAGAGTGCAACCAAAGGAGAGCTATCTAATCAGAGATAGGTGATCCAATGAATAGAGTACTTGCCTAGAATCATTAAGACCTCAGATTAAATATAGCTTCAGAAATTTAGTAGTTGTGTGACCCTGGGCAAGTCACTTAACCTCTGTCTGCCTCAGTTTTCTCAATTATAAAATTAGGGTAATAACAACATCCTTGCTCTTCGTGAAGATCAAATGAAATATTATTTTTTAAAGCATTCAACATCTTGCCTGATCCATAATGGATGTTTAATAAACACTTATTAGCTTTCTTGTTCATGGGGATTTTGTCTCACTTCTTTGAAGCAGGGTGGAGTAGAGCATTGAATTTAGAGAGCCTGCATTCACATGCTGACTTTATCATTCTTAGCTCTGCGACCTTCAAAAAATAATACACTCTCTGAGCTTCGATTCTTTTGTCTATAAAATGTGTATGAAAATAGTACTTTAAGTATAACCCCTCCTGGCATAGTTAGGAAGATCAAATGAGACCATGGATATAAAGCTTTACATATGACACAGTTATTATTTTTCAATTTACTTTCAGCAGACACATAAGGCAATGGATAAACTATCCTACTTCTTTTTCACTCACTCAACCCAATGCCAATGGCAAAATATCCTGAATACTAGATAATTCTCAGACTAAGGTGGTAAGTTCAACTGAGCTATTCACTTGGTAAGCATAAGGTTATGTGCTGTCTCAAAGGATTGAACCTTATTACTGAATCAAGAATTCCTCCTGTGACTGCAGTTACATATTTAGGGTCAGTTTGACAGATTTATTGTGTGAAAGCCCTCAGGGCCACCATACAAAGTCAGAACAACAAGAAAAAAATTGAGAAAGATGTTGTAAGCAAAATGGAAAGGAAGATTTCTTTGCCCTTCTTGCTACTTTTAGTTTTCTTGTTGGTAAACTCATATCTTATGAATGTTTTGTCTGAACATTCACCTCCCATGATCCTTCCTCCACCCACCACAGCAAAATATTCACTGACTCTATTGTATGTTCATTTTATTGCTACTATTAAATCATTTCATTGTGATCTATTCTTTGTGATTCTTTTTGACATTTTCTTGGTAAAGACACAAGAATGGTTTGTCATTTCCTTCTCCAGTTCATTTTACAGATGAGGAAACTGAGTCGAAGAGATATAAGTCACTTGCCCTGGGTCACAAATCTACTAAGTTTCTGAGGTTGTATTTAAGATTTCAGGCGAATACTCTATCCATTCTCACCTAGCTCCAATTAAATTGTTCTCCTTTGCTTCTTCTCTGTTTTAGGCTATGTCTAATTCAAACCAGGCTGTTGCTAGTATAAGTTCTTATTGGAATGAACTGAGTGACTTGTAATAAGTTAATAAGATATTTGATAAGAAATGGAAAATATATGACTCAAGGATTCTTTGAGTCAATTCAGCTTCCTAATTCTGAATTGAGTCATCACAACCTGCCAGCAAAGAACCAGAAATCATTGGAATATCGAATGGCTGCTTGGTACTGAGGGGATCAGGAAGTGATATCATGCCTGTATTTGTTCATTATATTGATGAGGAGGAGGATTGTGATGGTGATGAAAATGGCAATGGTGATGATGGATGCACCCACATGAGTATAGTTTAATTATCATAAACTTAAAAATTCAAAATTCTATAATTCTTTACAGTTCAAAAGCACTGTCCCCCCAAAACTTTGTGAATTAGGTAGCACAGGAAGGCAAGGTTCAGACATACCGGATGAATTATATAAAGTCACAAGAAACAGTATTAATATTCAAACCCAAATTTTTCTGACCCCAACGTGTCATCTCTTTCATGAAAAAAATCTAGTGTTACAAAATTAAGTTGATATTGCCTTTTGAAAAAATTCATCAAAAATTTCTTTATCTAATCAATATTCTCAGAGTATTTAAAATGCAATTCTATTTGTCAAACTTCAGATTACATAAACTTTTTTTTCAAATTACAAGTGTATTAAGCAAGGGATGCACACTAGACTATTCTAATTATCTATCTAATTCTAATTGCATTCCTATATATAATAATAACTAGCATTTATATAGCACCACAAAATTTGCAAAGCCCTTTACATATACCATCTGATCCTCACAAAAACCTTGTGAAGTAGAAATAATAACAACTGATATTGATATTGCATTTAATTTGTGCCAGATACTGTACTAATTGCTTTACAAATATTATGCCATTTGATCCTCACAACTACCATGGGAGATAGGTGCTATTATAATCCTCATTTTTCAGATGAAGAAACTAAGGTTAAGATAGGTACAGTGATTTGTCCAGATCATACAACTAAGTGTTTGAGGCCAGATTTGAACTCAAGTTTTCCTGACAACCAATCCAACCTTATCTCCATTGTGTTAGTTAGTTACCTCTACTTAAATTACAATTTCCTAGAATTCAAGAAGGAATTTATCTTGGCCTTGACAGTATATAATAGAATTTAGTACTTTTGGTTTATTAAGAAGATGTGTGTATGTTTCAACTGTCATAACATCTGTTATCCCTGCTCTAGAATAGATATATTATCTCATTATACATATGATAATATACCAAATTAATCCATATTATATATATGAGTTTATATGTATATATATATATGCATGTATACATACCTACATAAATATACACATAAATAATCTGATCATAGATTTGGAGCTAGAAGGGACTTTAGAGGTCAAATCCAAACCCTTTAATTTTTATAACTGAGGAAACTGAGACACAGAGAAGTTAGTCATATATCCAAGGTCAACCAGCTTGTATGTGTTTGAAGTGCAATTTGAATCTAGGCCTTCCTAACTCCATGTGCACATAATCTCCTGTCCACATCATCAAGTCTTCCCTAACTTGGGGGGAAGGAAGGACAGATTATATAATGTCAAAAAATAAATTCAGGACAGATTAAATGACTTTCACATGTATCAGAAAATGGTGATGTGCCATTGGTTGGTAAGTGTTCCTAATATTTTCAATAATGCCTACAACTGTTAAAGAGAATGCATTCACAATGTAACTTTACAGAGTAATGTCTTTTAGTGAGAATTTATCATGAGAGAAATAAACGGATTAACCCTGGAAGCAGACAACATATAAAATCTGCTTTAACACTAAAACTACTTCAGGCATGGTTGATATTATAGTTCTAAAAAAAATCTCTTCAGAGATTCAGCAAAGAAAGAGATGATCCAAGCTAGAAAGAACAATCTTTCCATAAATCTTTGTTTAGCCTCCAGAAAGGATCTAAATAATAAAGCAAAGTAGACCAGGCATGGTGAAACAGGCCTGTGATGCCTGCTACTGTGAAGGCTGAATCTGTCAGACCTCTTGAGCTCCAGAGTTCTAAACTACAGCAATGTACTTTGATGAGTATTTGTCCTAAGTAAGGCACTTGTATGGTAAGCCTCAGAAGCAGAAATTGTCTAGGAAGTAATGTCAGCCTACATCAAAAAATGGATTAAGTTTTGATGGGGTAGCTATAGAACATCAGCCCTGGAGTAAGGAGGACTTGAGTTCAAATTCAACCTCAGACACTTGATACTGTGTGACCTTCAGCAAGTCACTTAGCCCTATTGCCTTGCAAAGAAAAAGGGATCAGGTTAAATTTCCCAAGTCAATCACTGGTGGAATTGGACAATGAGTAGCCCCTATGTTTTCATCCTAAGAAGGATAAGGAGACATAGTCTTCAAAATAGATAGAAAGATGAATGAATGGATAAATAAATAAATAAATTATAAAATGAAGATTAAGTTATTAAGCAATAAATATTTTTTCTACTATAGGGAAAAATAGAGACTGAATAGGTGATTTTCATTTCAGGTATTATGACCAAATATATGACTGATGTCAGAAATCCCAATTTTAGAACTTCTTTCTATTAAATTTTGAATCTCTATTAGAAGACAAGTCTATTTTAGAAGAAGGAAGGAAATAACATTTACTAAGCTTCTACAGTATTTCAGACACTGTTCTAAGTACTTTTTAATTACTATCTCACTTGTTCTATAATTCTGTGAGGTAGATAATATTATTATCCTCAATTTACAAATGAGGACACTGAGACAGAGGCTAAGCAACTTGCCCAAGGTCATAAAGTTAGTAAGTGTCTGAGGTCTGATTTGAACTCAGACCTTCCTGAATCCAGTTCCATCACTCTATTCACTGAATCACCTAATTTCCTCCAAATAATAATATTTTATATGACAAATAACATGTCACCTTTTAATTACCACTTCTGCTAACAAGGCTATTGCATAAATACAACTTTGGTCTAGAAAGGACAAAACAAAAGTGACTATCAGATTTGATACCACTGACCACCCTTTTATTCTAGAACTTCCTTGCTGAGGTTTTGGGAACACTCACTCTCTCTCTCTCTCTCTCTCTCTCTCTCTCTCTCTCTCTCTCTCTCTCTCTCTCTCTCTCTCTCTCTCTTTTGTTTATCCTTCTTTGATTTCTTTGAGCAATCATCATCTACCTTTTCTTTTCTGTTTCTACTCTCTCACCTAGTGACTTCTTCAGTTCCTATAGATTTAATCATCATCTCTATGCATCTAGTCCCAGTCTCTCTCTTGAACTACTGCCTCATATCACCAAATGACTACTAGACATTTCAAACTGAATATTCTAAAGGCCTTTCATATTCAACATGCCCAAAATAATCATTTTCTTGTCCCTTTCCCATGAATTCTAATTCTCTTCTAAAATTCCCTTTTCTCCTGTTGAAGGCACTACCATTATTGTAGTCAATCACTCATGCTTGTCACCTCAATGCCATCTCAATTCCTCTCTCTCACTCACTCCTATCCAACACACATACATAATCATTGCCACCTCTTGTCATTTCTATTTACACAGCTCTCATTTTTGCCCTACTTTTCTCTATCCATGCAGCCACTACCCTTGTTAAGGCTTCTATAGCTAGGCTATTGGATTGTGTTCCTAATTGATCTGACTCAATTCTCACCCCAATCTAATATGTCTTCCACATAGTTCTCCATTTTATAGTCCAAAATTGTAGGTTTAATCATGTCATTCCCCTCTACTCTTTATCCATGAAATCATAGGCCATCACCCTAAGGAAGAATCACCAAAATCTTAGTAAAGACCTCTCCTGGGTAAAAATCCAAGCTATGATTAAAAATAAAAAAGAGTAAATCAGAGATTAGACTATATCAAGTCAAAATTGACAGAGAATACCAAATCTAATGGGGGAGGAGGGAGAGGCTAAGAGGTAAAACAGTACTCTAAAGTCAGAAAAGTTTATTGCAGTCTGAGAAGAAATAATTACTGAGAGGACATGTCAAAGCAATGATGAATTTTCCAATGAAACTCACTAGCCTAAGGCAAATATGCCTCTAGGGCAACAGTGTCCTCATGACATCCCTGTTGTCTGTGTATTCTTCAAAGCCACTGGCCTCAATTAGTGTATTTTATAACTGGGAAGACCAGACTAACACATGTGAAACAAGAGAAACTCATGTGGGTCATTTGTTATATGAATTCAGAGACCAGAGTCTGGATATTGCAGGTTTGACTCTAGAGGGCTAGGATTATTAGAAAAGAAAAACAATTGATGTATGTGGTAAGAATGTACTGAAACTACTGGCAGTTATCAATGAAAATGGAATAAAGATAGTGAAGATATTTTCCCTATAACTATAATAAACTAGCATTTCCTAATGGTTTCTCCATTTTTAAAGCTATTTCTTATATTTGATTTTGTCTCATATAAAACTTTGACTAGTCATGAATTCTCCATCACTCATGTTAATTAATTGTGTACAACACAAATAGATGAAATAAAAAACAGAAGTTTGAACTTTAAAATAACTAAGGTGTCATCCTAACTCTGAAGATTCTGAGTTACTGTAATTGGGAGGAAGTCTTATGGATTAGATCTTTTTTTAGTAATAACTTGCAACCCCCTCCCCTTCTTCTACATAGGAGGGATAGATAAACTATATCATTTAGGATCATTTACCTGAGTTACTCAAGATTAGTTAACTATTGAGTCATCAGGAAGCATGTAATGAGAGTTTTCTCAGAAAAAAATTTCTTACCTATGGAGTAAGGACCAGAGTCAAGATATGTACCAAGAAAAGGACATGCATCAAATGATAGAAGTTTGAGATTGAGAGATGATCAAAACTTCAAAGTCACTTTCTCACATGCTGAACTTGTCCTAAAAAACAGGTGAGTAGACACCTATCCTACAATATAATTCCTATAAATTCTATGAAAATAAAACTATAATTTTCTAGTAAGCTGCATTTCCAGAATCCTGCAAAAACTTGTGGAACTTCATACTTTTCACAGCATTTGAAATTTCTAATTCTAACTTATACTTATACTTTGCATATGGAAAAACTTACTAAAATCACTGTGAATGTCAACAAGAAATGGAGTGCTATCCTGAACATCCTTATTTAGAGAGAAACCAAAATAATCATGAGACAACATTGTATCACATTGATATTGCTCTTTATTTTTGAAACATTACTTACCTGGACACCTTAGACATAGACTTTTATGAGAATACATGTGAATCAGCAAGACTAAGAGCTACTAGACTAAAAGACTCTTTTTTAATTTTTTTTTTGGTAAGGCAATGGGGTTAAGTTACTTGCCCAAGGTCACACAGTTAGGCAATTATTAAGTGTCTGAGGCTGGATTTCAACTCAGGTCCTCCTGACTCCAGGGCCAGTGCTCTATCCACTGCACCACCTAGCTACCCCTGAAAGACTCCTCCAGAGTATAGTATAGCATATTGTAATTACTAGGGATTTTAGAATGTTTATTCTAAGTAAATTTATAGTTTATTCTCTTTAAATTCAAGAAAAATAGAAAGAACTTGCATGAAACTAATAGTTAGAAAATAGTCAGGATCTGAGTCCATCCTCGTTTTGCTACTTACTAACTGTATGGCCTTTACATCACTGATGTAAGAATCAGGTTCCTTATCCATAGAACATGGAGTTTAAAGGTAAGGATTCCCAATGTTCCTTTAATCCCTGACATTTTCTCTAACATCTCTTTCTTTTTTTAAAAATATAGTGTCCCTAATGCAATGTGTCCCAAATGTCTTGATGCAACTGAAACTTTGATAAACTGAAACTGCACTAAGACTTTGGGAATACTTTTTATAAACAAGTGCCATAGAATATAAGTTAACTCAGAAAACATTGTGAAATTTGGCACTAAGAAAAAGCACTGCACTTTTACATAAGATATTCAAAGTATGGTGTATTTAATATATGGGACACAAATATAAAACAAATTACATGATAAAATTCATTTTAATAAAAAGTTCATGGTTTGTTTTTAAGGAAAAGAGTTTAAGGAAAACATCAATGGTATCAAATCTGATAGTCACTTTTGTTCTGTCCTTTCTAGAGCCAAGCTGTATTTGTGTGATAGCCTTGTTAGCAGAAATGGTGTTATTTATCATATAAAATGTTATTTTTTGGAGGCAATTAGATGATTCAGTAGATAGAGTGATGGAGCTGGATTTCAGGAAGGCCTGAGTTCAAATTTGATCTTGGACACTTACAAGCTCAGTCCTTAAAAGCCTATATGTGACAGAAAGAAGAGGAAGGAAGGGAGGGAGGGAGGGAGGGAAGGAAGGAAGGAAGGAAGGAAGGGAGGGAGGGAGGGAGGAAGGGAGGGAGGGAGGAAGGGAGGGAGGGAAGGAAGGGAGGGAGGGAAGGAAGGGAGGGAGGGAAGGAAGGAGGGAGGGAGGGAAGGAAGGAGGGAGGGAGGGAAGGAAGGAGGGAGGGAAGGGAGAGAGAGAGAGAGAGAGAGAGAGAGAGAGAGAGAGAGAGAGAGAGAGAGAGAGAGAGAGAGAGAGAAAGAAATTGCCTGTATCAAAGTCAAGGAATTAAAAAACTGAGGGGAATGAAGGTTGACTGGTCTGGTACCCTCCCCAAAAAAGAAGCTCCAAGAGGAACTCACCTATGGAAAAAAGCAGCTAATATCTCAGAGTGATATTCCTGGGTAAGAAGAAAACCATAGGGACAGATGGATGCTCCAAGAGTGAAGAAATCCTAATCTCTGAATGAAATTTCAAGGTGAGGCATGGTGGCAAAAATAGGAAGGTCCAGTTAAGGGGAGAGATAGACAATTCAGCCAGACTAATCTGGATCTCTAATAGATAGAGTTGAAAATAACATTCCCTCTCTTTGATCTGATATTTACTGACTTGACCTCTTTGATTTGAAAAGGGATTTAAGTTTAGTAATATTAGAATATTTGTTATAAGGTTTCACCCTACAAGTTACTTGCCCTGGTGTGATGAAACTGCTGGTTGAGTACATTTATTTGGAGAAGCAACAAAGTAAAATTGCTCTACCTTAAGCTTAATTTTCAGAACTGATTGTTCTCTTGTGAATTATTGCTAAGAAAGTAATAATTTTTTAAGTTGCATGAGACAATGTTGGAAGGCACCCAGAAGCCCAAATAGATAAACAACTTGCCAGAGTATAATAGTACTAAAAAAAGATTTTTCTTCTTGACCTATATTATAGTAGCAGATCCTTCAGAAATGACAAATTTCCACTTTTAATCATTTACAGAAAAATCCAACATTTCAAGAGAGTGAAAATATATGTGTCCAGCTAAACCAAAGACACTCCACACTGTAGTTTCTGTAGTCACTATAATATACTCCAAGTCTTGGAAATGATGTTACCATTTCCTGAGACACTAATGGGCAAGAGAATAAGGAATACTATTTTTTTTTGCTCGTATTTTTCCTATGGCAACAATTATTCTGGACTAATTATAACAGCCTTCCTAGAGCTACCTTCTGAAAGTCATTGTATAAAGGCTGCCAACATTACCACAATGCCGGAAGAGTTGTTGAAAATTCACTGAACCTTAGCCCAGGCAAATGTGAAGAGTTTGCATTATAAAGTGCCTCAGCTGTGTGAGAGAAAAAAAAATGTGATTGGATTCTTAAAAAATATAAAATTTAAAAGGACCACATGCTCAGATGCAGAGAAGGGTGACAGGAAAAGGGAACTATGCCTATTCCTTGGCTCACCTTACTGCCTCATTTTAAAGATACAGAAAAATCTGAGCCAGAGCTTGTCACCCATCTATCTCATTGGTCCTGTTCTTGGCTCTCACACAAAAGAATAACTCAAAAGGCTTACAAATATTTCGTACTATACTCAGTCTGATTACTAAGTATATATTGAAATAAGGGCCTTAACTACAGAATAGCTCTGAACCCTGCCTTTCCTAGTCTTAAGTGACATAAATTTGAATGTGAAAAATGCCTGTATCAGATTCAGTAAGAAAAAGGAGGTTCATCTTAACTGCTAAAACCCTTGCTGTTTCAATTACAATTGGCTTAAAGTGAAACATATGATAAGCCTGGAAGAAAAAAAGTGATCTTGGTTGAAGTAAAATAAAAATTGAACCAGAATCCAAAAAAACATAGCTTCCCCTATAAATCAGTCCAAAAGAATAGAAAGTGGTTTGGCCACTCATTGGGGATACCTAGCATTCTCTTTGACATCCAAGGATGATATTGTCTTTACCCATGCTGATGATATTGTCCTTAGCTATGATCAAGACCAAAATATAAAACCATGGTCTACTATCCTTCTTCCACTGAATAGATACATTAAATGTCCAAGTTTTAGGCATTAGTTTCTTATTTCTTATTTGCATCTCTTCTTTTGAAACATATAAGCAATTTAATATTTTTATTCGAATTGAGTAGTAGAAATTATAAATAAATTATCATGTTATTAATTTGCCATATTTTAAAAACATAATAAAACACTAAATTAATCAAATGGTATATGTAATAAGTTACTTAGGAAATATTAGATTTCAGGTACAAGTATCTATGCAAATCTATCTATCTAACAGAGAGAGAGAGAGAGAGAGAGAGACATGGAGAGAGAATTCAGAACAGACACCCTAAATAATTAATTTTCACGTGTTTCAGACAATGTAATCACAGAAAATCACATGTTTGGGGTAGACATTTGTTCCAATGATCATGAAGATGACTGAAGCAGGTGCTGTGGTGTGCTTAGAGATTGGTCAAACATTGAAGATTTCATGGTCATTCCCTGCATCTTGGGTCATTGCCAGTTGTTCTGACTTTTACCTTGACACTGGACTTTGATAATTCTGGAAGAGGGAATAGGACTAGTGACTTTGTCCAACTCTGCCTCACTTAAATTCAATTAATGAACAAGTCAAGACATCACCCTCTGATGTCATTTGTCCTCTTCAAAAACAAAGAACATACAACAATCACAATCACAGAAATTAAGGGACAAGTAACAGAGGTAGCAAATTGTTGATGCCTTATAAGACTGTGGCATCCACAGGCAGGACTCGAAATTCAATAAATCGAGGAGCTTTTTAGGGGAGAATTTATATATATATATATATATATATATATATATATATATATATATATATATATATACATATATATATGTATATATATATATATATATATCAGGCTAATTTAAGCTGGTAATTTTTATGACCTATTAATGATGCTATAAATATCCAAAAGGTCCTTGACAGAAAAAAGTTCCCCACCCCTGCCTTAAATTAAGTGAAAAGAAAGATTTTCCCCCCTTTTTTAACCCTTTAGGAGATTTGGAAGATATATTTTCCTAACGGAAATAGAGGGCAGCTAACAATTGTCTGATAAAGGATCAGTAATGTCTCTGGTGGTTCTTTTAAAGAGCTCTATATATTCACCAGGGAGTTAGCTGAAATAAGTGTGGGCAGTTAGATAGTACAGTGGATTGAGCACTGGCCTGGGATTTCAAAAGGATGTGAATTTGAATCTAGCCTCAGACACTTGCCACTTAGTAGCTGTGTGACCTTGGGCAAGTCACTTAATCCTGACTGCCTCATATCCAGGGAAAATCTCCAATTGTCCTGATTTGTTTCTGGCCTCTGGAACCAAATGACTCTGGAGGAAAAAGTGAGGCTGGTAACAGCACAGCATCACCATACCCAAATCCAATCCATATGCTTGTCATGGCATCACTTTCCTGATGTTGTGGACTTCTTCAAAAATGAAGGGCAAGGGGGCAGCTACGTTGCGTAGTAGATAAAGCACTGGCCTTGGAGTCAGGAGTACCTGGTTTCAAATCCGGTCTCAGGCATTTAATAATAACCTATGTGGCCTTCGGCAAGCCACTTAACCCCACTTGCCTTGCAAAAATCTAAAAAAAAAAAAAAATGAAGGGCAAACAGAAGAAGTTAAAGAGAAAAAATTCTGAGGAGTATGACCCCTGATAGCAGAGAAAAGAGCAACAAAGATAAGAAAATACAGCCATTAAAAGAAAATCATTCCTCACTTCCCAGAAGGAAGAATAGTATTTCTTCCCTATCAAATTAGTTCTAATATCTGACAGCAGAAATTTTCTCCCAATAGTTAAAATGGGTCACATCAGAGAAAAGGCTAGTCAAAAAAAGTAAAATCAGGAAACAGCCTAAAGGAGTTTGATCCTTGGCAGCAGAAAAAAGAGAGACAGTTATGGATTCAAGAGAGATTTAGCCCTGTTATTCATGAGTGGAGGCTATCATAAAGAACTGTGCAGCATAAATACAGAGGCTGGGGAAGCAAGATGAGTGTACCCCCAAAATAAGAAAGACTATCCGGGTCCCGTAGTACTTGAAGTGAAAATTGTATGAGTTATATTTATAATAGCCACTGCACTGTCCAACTGCCAAGGAACTAAACTCCTAATTTCATTGATACTAGGTACTCCCAGCTAAAAATACTCCCACTACCAAAGCAAGTTTGTGTATTCTTTCTCTATAGCATAGAGTCTTCAAGCCTTGCCTAGAGCAATAAGAAGTTATGTTTTGCTCTGGGTGAAATAGTTAATAAATATCAGTGAATGACTTGAACCCAAATTGTCCTTCCTCCTAGGTCAACTCAACTTATTAGCAAGTACTAGATAGCTTCATCACACAAATTGCAACCAAATAAAACTGGAAAAGAAGTTCAAACTTTGTATTCCTAAATCACTAAATAAGTTATAAATTGAGAGAGAATGAAAGAGAGGGAAAAAAATATTTCTGAAAACAAATGAACAAAAGAGAATATTAATTAGAGGAGTATGCTTTCTTTCATAAATCTAAAAATCAACAAACCAACCAAAAATAAGGGGAAAAGATGAATGTTGACAATTAGATGGAAAATAACCATGGTCTAAAAACAAAGACATTAAAAATGTTCAAAAAAACAAAAAAATCTATGTCTTTGAAAAGACTAATAGACTAGATAAGCCTTTAGCCAAAAATATCAAAAAAAGGAAGAAATAAAATTACAAAAAATGAAATAACAGCAGAGGAAAAAATGTACAATCAGAACTTCTAATCTCAAACATATAAAAATATCTAAATTGAGGGGTGGCTAGGTGGCGTAGTGGATAAAGCACCGGCTTTGGAGTCAGGAAGTACCTGGGTTCAAATCTGGTCTCAGACATTTAATAATTACCTAGCTGTGTGGCCTTGGGCAAGCCACTTAACCCCATTTGCCTTGCAAAAAATCTAAAAGAAAATATCTAAATTGCTCATTTCAATTTGGGAAATAAAATTGAACTATCCATTAAAGACCTACCAGAGAAGGAGAGAAAAGGAACCCTGATTCATATAATTTGCTGGTGAATTCTATCAAATATTTAAAGAATAATTAATATTTAAGCAACATAAATTATTCTCAAAAAACTGAGAAATGCTAGGAAAGATTACCTTTGTAATCTTAGAAAGAAAAACACCTAGAGGAGAAGAAGAGGGAGGATTAAAAAGGGAGAAAAGAGAAAGCAGCTTTACCTTCATTGTGGGAGGGAGTTCAACCAATGAATGTTTCTATATGAGTGAAGACGATAATAAGTGAAAGGAAACAGGGACCTTCTACTGGATGTGACCTAGAGGATTTGATGCTTCCTCAAGAGGGAGGAAATTAGGACTCCTGAGGACACCTGACATCTGCAAGAGTGGGAGAAAAATGGATCCAGAGAGGAAATTTTGAGGCAAGTGTGGGGGAAAACATGTAACTAAAGAAGAGTATAGATGATATATAGAGAATATAGATCATATATAGATTATAAACAGGGTAAAAATCAGACCCTATCATGGGGAAATGTTCTATCCAATACCAGCAAGCATTGGCATTGTTCTGGGAAGTACAATGAAAATAAATGAGAGGCAATGAGGCACATAGAGGCTAGAGAACCAGTCTCAAAAACCGGGAAGGCCTAAATTCAAGGCCTGCCTCTGAAAAACTCAAACTAGATGATTCAGAGCAAGCCCTTTCCAAGCTCTATAGTTTTCTAATTATTTAACCAGCGAGTACTATCTAAATACCTACCAAAAAAAAAAAGAAAAAGAAAAGAATTTTTCCTAATTACTCTTATTTGCAAGGAATTTATAGTCTAATGAAGGAAACAAAATTACTTATTTAAATATATACAGTATAAATGTAAAGTGAATAAACACAAATACACAGTCATCTAGGGAGGAGAACACCTACTAAAACTATAACTAAAGAGTTTTAAAAATCTTTAAGACTAAACTCAAAGAGAATGTGCTGACCTAACCATAGAGGTAATTTCCTGACAGGGGAATTTCCTATGCAAATGAAATCACAAGTCCAGTCATTATTCCTGTCAGATTAAAAACAAAAATGACTAAAATCACATTATACCAATAATTATGGATAAAAATCTTTCCCAAAGCATGACAGGACACTGGCTTTATATTAAAAAAAATACAAAACTCATCCTGCAAAACATAGATTGAGGAGGATAATTTTTAGTATGATAATATATATATATATATATTTTTAGTATGATAATATATATATATAAATATATAATATATAATATATATATAATATAATATATAATATATATATATCACATAAAAAATTAGTATTATTGCTTACTGAGCAACTTTCTTTATACTCAAAGACCAGAGAAGACAAACCAAGAATTTAGCCCCCCCCCCATTCATTATTCCAGAAATGTTAATGAGAGCAATAAGGTAATGGAAAGGCATACGTATTGGAAAAGAGAAGATGAACCTACTCCTATTTGTAGACAATATGCTAACTTACTTAGAAAACCACAAAGACTCAGCAAAGAAATTTAAAAAATTAAAAGCTTCAGTATATAGCAGGATATAAAATAAATTCAAAAATAACAGCATTTCTAAAGAATAACAACTGAAGAGAAAATAACAAAAAAGAAATTCCATTCAAAATGACTTTAAAATGTATAATATGAGAGATGATCTATCAAGGCACACTCAATACATATAAATGCAATTATAAAACACCCTTTGGAGAAATAAAGAATGACTTAAAACATTGGAGGGATATTCAATGCCCATCAAAAGACTGTACCAATGTAATAAAAATTATGAGACTGCCTAAACTAATTTACAATTTTAGTGTTATAAAAATGAAACTATCAAGAGGCTACTTTTTAGAGCTAGACAAAACTAACAAATTTTATTTGGAACAACAAAAAGTCTATCATCTCAAGGGAAATTATGGGAAATGGTAGGAATGAATAGGAAACAACCCTTCCAGAGCTCAAATTATATTATTAATTAGTAATTTCAATTATCTGATTGCGGTTAAAAACATTTTAAAGTATATCAAAGCTTCATGCTAGAAATGCAAATATCAGAGGAATCCTCAATAACCCATTGTTAAAGTCAAGGACATAAACTACTTGGAAAAGGACTCTAAACAAAAACTCATGGTAAAATTTTTGAAAAATTATTTTAAAATTTATATTGTATTATTTGCAAGCATTTATGAAGTTTAAGTATATTCAACAATGTGCTAAGTGTTATGAATACAAATGCAAGCAGAAAATATTTGCCTCAAGCTTACTTTATAGTGGGGAAAGATGATACATAAAGAAAGTTGAAAAGTTGGATGGAGAACAGATGTAACACTCAGCCTGTTAACACCATAGAAAAATCCCAATGAGCAGTAAGTAGAAAATAGGAGAATAAATATACATCTGGACCTTAAAAGGAAGTTCTGGGAGGAAACATCCAACTTAAGGGAGAGATTGTTGGAGTGGAGAGTACTTCCCACATAGGGATTCCACATCTGCAGTGATCTTCCAGGATTAAGAAGTTTCTGGGGCATGATAGAAAAAGGCTGACAGTCATACTTGAGAGGAATGAAGGCTTATACTAGAAAATAACTTCATATTTCACATAAATTCCAAATGGATATTCCAAAAATAAAAGGTCACAAAAATTAAAAAAAAAACTAGAGAAAATGTATCTTTCACAACAATGGCTAAGTAGAGAATTCTTAACCTAAAAATGAATAGAGATCAAAAAAGATTTTCAAAAGATAATAGCAATTGCATGAAATTGAAAATCTTTTGCATGAATTAAATTAGTAAAGCTAAGAGAAGTATGAAAGGAAAGAAAAAAATCTCCTATGAAAATAAGAATTGACACAAATATAACCAAGACCTTTCTGCAATGAATAAGAGAGAAAAGCATTCTTAAAGAACAAATGCACACCATCAATAAATAAAAAAGTACTCCACATCACTAATAATGAAAAGGTAAATAGAAACAACTTTCAGTTTTTACTTCACATTCAGCAAATTGACAAAATGACAACATATGGAAATAGTCAATGTCAGAGGGGCAGTAGGATGATAGGCACATTATTATAGTGTTGGCAGGACTGTGAATTGAACAAAACAATCTGAAAAGCATTTTGAAATTATTCCAAAACAAATGATTAACATGTCCAATCTCTTTGATCCAAAGACTCCATAACTAGTCATCCCCTAAGAAGACAAAAACAAAAAAGGGGGAAAAGGTTGTATATATACATAGAAATATTCAAAGCAGATGGCGGCACTCTATGGCAGGATTTAAAATTCAATCTTCCTGACTCTACATAAATTACTCAAAGTCCAGTCTAGTTTCCAGTGACTCTTTTCATTGTTACAAAGAGTCGAAAACTAAGTACATGACTATCAGTTATGAAAAGATTTAAGAATTTTAGAACACTGGTAATGGAATAGAAACAATTAACTATGAAGAATTCGGAGAATCAGAAAAATTTCATATGAAATCATTTAGAATGGAATAGACAGGACAGATTTGGCTTCAAAGAAGAGTTCTGTCAATCAATAAGAAATGATAAAGAGTCTACTTTAATTCAGTTACTATACTAGGTTCTAAGGACAATCTTTCTGTTCAGAGGTTCCTCATTCTGATACTCCAAGAAGAGTTTCCTTTCTCTTCCTTAGCACTAAATGTCCATTGATCCATCTTTTTTCTATTTGTCATGTTGTTTTGCTTTCTAGCTTCCTGACATATAATGCTCATTCATTTTTATTGCTGGTTCAATTAAAAACTTAAAACTGAAAGAGACCTTAGATAATATCCAATCAGATTGGATGTGCTTAGTAAAGAGATCTTTCAGCCCTCTAAATTTAAAAACTTCTACTAAAGTCTTCTTCTGGTGCATCATTGTTCCAAGAATGCAACCTTTGGTTCTCAAAGACTGTCAGTTCTGCATAGACCCTACCAAAGTGGAAAGCTTCCTAGATTGCCTTTCCTAGTTAAATGAGGAAATATCATCACCAAAAACTAGCAATCAGGTAGCAGGTAGTTTTGATCACAGCAACTCATAACACTTTCTAATAAGGCTTGAAAAGGTCATTATATCCACATCAACAAAAGCATAGAATTTTATGATATATTAAAGAAAACATACAAAAATATAATGAGAATAAATTAAGAAATAGTTCCAAATGCTGCAAACATCATAAAAAACAAATTATTTCAATAAATACAAGTGGGAAAATATGTATTCCTTTGCTTCTTGGGTGTGACCTTAATCAAACTGAGACCTGGGAAAGAGCCTAGCTTAACAAAAACCAAGGTCTCTCACAGCTCAGGATCATCTCCCATTTTCCTCATCCACCATACTTCCCCATGTATAAGATGCAGCTTAATTTTGGGGCCTGGAATTTGGAAAAAATGTATTAAATAAAGTTATTGAACTCATTTTATTCATCATAAAATTCATACAACTCTTCATCACTGTCAAAACTCCCATCCATTAGCTTGTCCTCAGCTGTGTTTGATGATGAATAACTGTCTCAAGAGAGGCTCTGACTGCTCTCCTGCCTGTGCTCTGGTCCGTGGTTGACTAAAAGTCCAATCTGTTTCATGAACCTTTAAAATCAGTCATTTCTTTTTCATCAGCAATTCTTGCCTCCTGCTGATCCATCTTTGTGGACACAGGAATTCCAATCCATCTCTTCAATATTCTCTCTCTAACACAGGTCATTTGGCTGACTTGCCTCTCATGGCCTTCTGCTAGGATGTTTTCAGTAGGGTTTCGTCTTCCCATAGCCAGTTTTGGATTCTTTTCTCAATTGGAGAAACTGACGTTCAGCAGCACAAATTCCATTCACTTTTACAAAATGGATGACTTTGAACTTGAATTCAGAATTGTATGAAAATCTTTTCTGAGCCATTTCTGGGGAGAACATGGCAAAATGTAACCTAATAATGGGGTAACAAATTTGAAACAATGAGCACAAAGATAACAAGCACAGAAAAAGTGGGAAATACAAGTAAAAAAAATCTACAACCACTGTATAAAATGCTCCCAGTTTTTAGACCCAAATTTTTCACAAAAGGGTGTGTCTTATACATGGATAAATATGATATATCTTGTTACTGGTCCAGATGGTTTCAGAAGAGAAAATGAGGCTGGTGACTTTGCATAACCCTCCCTCACTTAAATCCAATTCACTTGCAACTCATGGCATCACCTCCATGGTGTCATGGTCTTCTTTGAGAATGGAGGACAAAAAACAAAAGTATGTTGAGTACTATGCTAAGTGCTGGAGATAAAAATATAAAGATGAAACAGTCCTTACCCTCAAGGAACTATATTCTAATTGGAGAATCAGTGTATATTGGGGTAGTGATGACCAGGAAAGGAACAGAATTATGACTGTGGAAGTCACAAGGAAGATAAGTAGAGCAATAGGACAGTCCATGACATTCCTTCCAGAGGTCAGAGTAATGTTACTTTTCTTAAAGTCAGAGCAAGGAGTAGAAAGAGAGACGAAGGGTTAAAAATAGTGTAGTCATGCACCCATATACCTTAGCTCCTCTTTGGCACAGTCTCTGATATTTCAGGTGCTTTATAACTCTCCCATGACTCCAAGAATTCCCAAACTGAGTAACTTAGCTATTCCCAGCAATGGTTTCTGGTGGTCTGATTTGAAAGACAGAGAAGAAGCAGAAGCATCAAAGGGGTAGAAGAGGAAAATTTTAACTAATTCCCAATAAAACAATATAGTTACCATCTTTTCTACAATGGCTACTGGTGGTACTTTGACTTACCCATGAAAGTAATCAACAGTAAGAGAGTTGGTCAGCCCAAGAATTCTTCCTTTTTCTCTTTTGATTTCAGAATAGAAAAGCTGATGGTCACTTACCCTCTGGTCACTCAATGAAAGTTCTGGTCACTCAATGAAAGTGCTTGAAGGTAGGTCGGCAGCAACTCCTTACCTCTCCACCCAGCCTGAACTATGATTTTTCTTATTTTTCTTTATAATATATTCTGAGGCATTATATCCATTCATCTGCACTTTTGCACACATTTCTCTCACAAATTTTTAGCTCTCTCCATCCCCTAAAATAATGGCAGGAGAGAAAGATTGTCTTTTTCATGATATAACATTTGGTCTTCCAGAAGCTTACCTAGACAAATTTGGAAGATGCTATATCTGACATTGAATAGTCTTTACCAATTTCTACCTACAATAGGAACTAATGTCTAGCCATCTTCCCCCACCCCATATTTTATCATGACATTTACTTTTTTCCAAAGCTAACTATATAACTGAGTTTTCATTTTCATTCAATTTAATCTGATTTATATCTACCTTTTTGACCTGTTGAGAGTTTCTAGATCCAGATTTTGTCAGCCAATATATAAACTTCCCTTCTAAGTTTTATGTTAACTATGATAAGATGATAAGAAAATTTGAAAAGCATATTATGTTTACCTTCATCCAAGTCACTGACAAGAATATAAGAGTATAGTCCAGTATGAGATCACTGGGAAACTTCCCTTATGACCTCCCGCTAAAATAAACTCAATCCTGTTACAGAACCAGTTTTAAATTAATTGAACTATCATTTACCCCATATCTCTCCATCTTGCACATGAAGTTATCAGTGAGAGAGTCTGTCAAATTATTTGTGGATGTTTATAAGAGGAAGCATTATATAATGGATATAGAGTTAGCTTTGAAGTCAAGAAGACCTAAATTCAAGAACAGCTGCTGACATTTACAGGGTTAGGTGGTCTGTCACATAGATACTAGGCAAGTCACTTAACTACTTAAAAGTTTAAGCAATTCCTTTAGGATTTTAAGTTGAAGAATACATACAGATGTGCATGGTAAAGGAAATTCCTTACTGGATGCTCCTTCTCCTAATGAAATCTCAGGTATTGGGGAATGGGAAATGGAAATGTCTTCAACAATCTGAGTTATCAACTTAGTTATGGTTTGGTTGGGGGGATGGGCACCCAACTTTGTCAATTTATCCCCTAGCATGGAAACTCTTTCCATCAATGCCAATGGGCAAGCCATATCTAATTTAGTCTTATAGAATTGCCTTGGGAAGTGAAAGTTTAGGTGATTACCTTATTATTATAGAGTTACTATGTATTTGATAGAAAACTTGAACCCAGGTCATCCTGGCTCCAAAATCAACCCTGTATTTACTATGCCACACTCCCTCTGAACACTGTGGTTACTCTGTCAAAAGCAAAATAAGGTTAGCCTGAAATATACATATTCTTGACAAAGAACAGTTTTCAGTCATCACTGAGTCCTTTTGCTGTGTTCAAAAACCATCCATTTAATGATGCATTTAGATTTTAGCCAGGTTTACATCAGATTTTGTGATCTTTAATTTATAGACTGTGTACAAACTCTACTCTTTTTTTTGAAAAGTGACACATTTGCCCTTCTTCTTACTCTTCCTACACTCCACAATCTTTCAAAGCTCAGTAATAGCAAGTTCAGTAATCATATCAGAAGTTCTTTCAGTGCCCTAAGATATAGTTTGTTTGGGACCAGTGACATGAACTCATTGATGCTATCTGACCAGCTGCTCACTTACATTTAGGTTCTACTCCTTGCTAACTATTTCTCTTCTCTCCTTTTGAAATGAAATATTATTTTCCTTGAAATAGAAAAAAGAAGCAAAATATAAACTAAGAAATATAGTTTTCTCATTCATTACACTTATTCTAACCAGTTGGAAGAATGGCCTTCTTCTCCCTTCTATGATATTCCTTTCAAAACAATAGTTATAAAAGTGGTAGAAATTGAATAGAATTTAAACATAATTGAGAGGGGGGAAAAAGAACCTTTGACTCCAAATCCAATGTTGGGTTTTTTCCCCTAATGTATTATCCTGTGTCCTGGTTTCAAAAAAACGGAGGTATATTTTTAATGAGGCATTACAAAAAGATTTTCCTTTGTTCCTTATGTGCCCCAATTTTTGGTTAAAAATATGGGCACTAAAACAACAATAATGTCTCTAAAATGCAACCCTTGCTTAAATGAGCCCAGGATAATTTTTATTATTTTGTTATGCAAAGCATGATGAGAATAGAGAGAACAGATGAGCCTAATGGGAAGGAGATGCAGAGCAAGATGAGAACAGAGGAGGGAAATGAGCTTAACGGGAAGAAAGTACATACAATAGTTATTAACAATGAATTTAGTTATTAGTGAAAAAATAGAGCAGTCCAAATACCATTGAAGCTCCTAGGTTCATGGGATCTGGGAGTGGAATAAACCTTAGGGATTATTTTGTTCAAGTATAAATCTTTCATAGATAAGGAAACTGAGGTCCAGAGAGGGAAAAATAACTTACCGTGCCTAAGATCATAAAACTACTAGTAGTGGAGTCAGTATTCAAAACTTAATGATCTGAGTTCAAAATAATTATTTCTAAGTGTTATATTAACTACAATATTAAATTATAATGAAATTTTCTTATAAAGTCCTATAAAATAGGAAATATAAAAATTATCCCCATCTGTACATGGGAGAAGTTAAGTGATACGTATATTTGCTGTTGAGTCCCGAAATGTCACAAATGCAACTTAACAAATGCATCAAACTATTTTTTTTAAATTAATGGCTAGAATGGCACAACATGAAACAAAAACAGCATCTTGGCAATGCATTTATATGATTCTTTGTGATTCAGGTTTTCTTGGAAAATATACAGGAGTGGCTGCCATTTCTTTCTCTACCTCACTTTACAGATGAGGCAAACAGGGTAGGTGACTTACCCAGAGTCAAACAGTTAGTAAGTGCCTCAGACTGGATTTGAACTCCAGTTTTCCTGATGCCAGGCTCAACTCTCTCTTCACTGTTCCACCTAGGTGCCCTAGTAATGGATTTATAATAAAGATTTCTACCCTCTGTGCCATCTAGCTGTCTAATATATATTTAATACTAGGCTAGACTCCCATAGTTTCAATGAGGAGATGCTTACTTTTTAAAAGAGCATCTAATATGAAGATCCAAGCCTATTCTCCGTTACACAGAAAATGCAGTGGAGTAATCCAGTGACCAGCTTGGCAAAATAAGAGCCCATTGCAATGATATATTCCCAGAATGGGGGAAGCTGCTCATCTGGGAAAAAATCTATAAGGTTAGGGATTTTCTACCTTGAAATGAGTCAACAGTGTTATATGACAGCTGAGAGAGCTGATGTCATGTAATCCTAAATTACAATAAGGAAAGTATCCAGGTGTGGCAATTAGATGACATAGTAGATAGTGTAACAGTTCTGGAATCACGAGGACTTGAGTTCAAATTCAACTTCAAATGTTGACACTTACTAGTTGTGTGATCCTAGATAAGTAACTTAACCCTCATTGCCAATGAATAATTAAAGAATGAATAAAAGATTATTTGGAATAAAGAGAAAATGTCCTGGTCAGAGCACTTGTGAAGTACAATGTTCAGTTCTGTCAATAAATCAAGAAATATTAAGCACTTATTAGAGTCAGCTCTTAGGGTACAGTGGATAGAATCAGGAGGACCTAAGTTCAAATCTGACCTCAGACATTTACTGTGAGCCTAGGCAAGTCACTTCATCCTGTTTGCCTTCGTTTCCTCATCTGTAAAATGAGCTAGAAAAATGCAAACCCCTCCAGTATCTTTGCCAAGAAAACCCTCAAATGGGGCCATGAAGAGTTTGACATAACTGAAAGTGACTCAGCAACAAGCACTTATTATATGCTGGGCCAAGTAAAAAAGAAATATCCTGTTCCCAAGGATCTTATATCCTTACATTAAATTAAATTTTACAATAGATTTTAGGAAGAACATTTAAAAAAATGAACAAAATTCAAGGGAATAAGGCAACCATAATTTCAAGTTAATATTAACAAGAGAACATTCTCTGTTTAGCCTAGGAAAGAGAAGGCTGGAAGGGCTAGTGATAACTGTCTTTCACTATATGATAAATTGTCATGTAGAGGAGGGTATTAGACTTATTCTTCTTGCCTCCAAAGAACAGAAATATGAATAATTTGGGAACCATGAAAATAATGTTAACTTAATGCAAAGAAAAATTTGTTACCAATTAAGGCTTATTTTAATTCCACTATCAAAAATTGGAACAGCCTGCCTCCAGAGGTAATCAATGGATTCCCTCTCAATCAAGGTCTTAAAGCAAGACTGAATGATAACTTATGGGAACCATTGCAAGGCAGGGGATGGGCGGAAGAGGTGACTTTTCCAAGTTTTTACCATTTGGCTCCTGAGGTACTTTCCAGTTTTAAAATTCTGTGATTGTCATTTGACATTCCTTCATCTCTCCCTTAGTCTAGGACCCTTTCCATTCATTTTTTGGCATTAACCTCTTCTAAATGCCAATTACTTTCCTATTCCTTTTTTGGTTTGTTTTTTTTTGTTTTTGCAAGACAATGGCATTAAGTGACTTCTCCAAGGTCACACACAATTAGACAATTAAGTGTCTGTGTTCATATTTGAACTCAGGTCCTCCTGATTCCAGAGCTAGTGCTCTATCCACTGCACCACCTAGTTTCCCCTTTACTTTTCTATTTAAACATTAGCTTGATGCTAAGGTTCCATTTCTTTTGTGAACTCTTGGTCTCTGTTTTCTGTTTACTTTGTTAGATCTCAGTTTAGACATACCCTTTACCCTCAAAGTGTATTCTCTGCATGGTCCCCTATTCCTCAAATTTTTTGCTCACTTCAACAATATGAAGCAAGAACCTGACAACTATTGTCATACGCCATCTCATTTTTGTATTTGTATTTTCAGAGGCTAGCACGATGCTGGGATAAGGTAAGTACTTAATAATTTTTGACTCATTCATACATTCATTTTTCACATTGATCCAGATATCACCCAGCAATGTCACAGCAGGATCTGTTCATTGGGTAGCTAAGGCAAAATGACAAAGGAAATTTTTCTTATCAGCAAAACCAAAGGGAGTATGTATTCCCTCCTGATTTATCTAAAAATTCTCTATAGTCCAGACATGAAAAAAGCCAAAAAAATCTCTGAAAAATTCATATACTTTTGCAAACCAGTATCAACTGCTAGTTTTTTTAAAGATGAGGAGAGGGCAGCAAATGGGCAATGGCCCATGCAAAAGTTGCTTTGAGAGACACGCGGTTCGAAAAGAATATTGCTCAACTGACAGAAGCATTTGTCTCAGCAAATATTCCTCTTCATGCCTGACTCATTCAGCCATGAGAAGATGTACACAGGCAGCAATCTAAAAAAATATTGCACAGTTCCTTGTAACTCACCAGCTGCGAAAATTCCATCTACCTGCCCTCTGTGAAATACAAAAAGGAAGTAGGAGAGAGGAAGGAAAAAAAATCAAAGAGAGAGTTGCTTACCTATCACATTTTCTCCTATTTTCTGTTCATAGTGAGACTCCAAAGAAAGGAGTCTTTGCAAAATGCAGTATAATTCTGCATTTTTCCAGGGTGTCAGTCACTTAGCATGTTTCATTTGCCCTACAGAGATCTTTTAAAAGACATTATAAGGTTTGTAAAGTATTTCACATATATTATCTCATTTGAGTTCCACAGTTGCTCTGTGAATTAGGTACCATAAGTTTTATTACTCACAGACTCAAAGTTGGTAAATGGTGGAGGCAGGTTTTAAACATAGATCTTGCCAGCTCTAAAACCAGCATTCTTTCTATAGACAGTTGTGTCTGTATAGATTAATTTCATTCTTTTTTGATTTAATATTATGATATTCAATGAAACTTACTATTCCTAAGGAAGAATGAGGTGGTTTTGGAAAGGAATATCCTAATACTAAGTCTTTATCTTTAAAGAAAATTCTGATTTCTGATCTTGGCATAAGATAATCCTAGGAGATCTGTTCTAGAATACACAGTATTCTATTTATCAGGTCTGCTTTTGGTATGTGGTTCAATAATTCTATAAGTGAATTTGAAAACTCCTTTGGGTCATGGGAAGAAAATAATGGAAAACTGTTGTTACTGATGTAGGCAGAACTAGAACCCCAAACTTACTGAAGAACAGCCTGGAATGTCTACATTTATGCTTGAGTTATTGTCTTGATTGGGCCAGAACAGCAGATTTACTTTGTAAAATTTCTTGGAGAGTTAATGGAGGGCCAGTTTCCCTGTTGTGTTTTTAAAAAAAATGAACAGATAAACTAACTGAGCATTACATGATATTGGAACAGCATTCATCACAAACACATTAGCAGGCAAACAACTCAATTATGAAAGTGGCCTTCTCTATTTCAGGCAAATATAAACATCTGGGAGACCATAATGCCTCATTCTGGATTAAACACCCCATGCTGTAATCATCAAACCTTACTTTCCAAAACCCTTTTCATATCATATTTATCTCAACTCCCCCTCCATTTATATTGTCAAGTGAGTATTTGGACAACCCTTTTAATTAATTTTTTCAAAGTATGACAAGCAGTAAGATCAATTTGTTTTTAAAGCAATAGATGAGATCAAGAGCATTACATGTCACAGAAGTGTCAACAGCTAATGAACCACTCTGCAAAAGGAGAAGGAAGGAGGAGAAGCAGGGGTAGAAGGAGAAGCAGAGGGAGAAGATGAAGGAGGCGAACGAGGAGAAGAATGAAGAAGAAAGGAAGGAAGGAAGGAAGGAAGGAAGGAAGGAAGGAAGGAAGGAAGGAAGGAAGGAAGGAAGGAAGAAAGAAAGAAAGAAAGAAAGAAAGAAAGAAAGAAAGAAAGAAAGAAAGAAAGAAAGAAAGAAAGAGAAAGAAAGAAAGAAAGAAAGAAGGAAAGAAAGAGGAGAAAGAAAATTGCTCTAAATTACTCTTCACAGAGTAATTTTTGGTATGTATTTCTTTTAATTTATTTATTTTTCATCCATTTGTACATGCATATTTCCAAGTTACAAAATTTCCCTCCACCCTCCCTTCCCATCCCCTTCAGTAGGGAAGAGTCATGTTATCATTTAACAAACATATTTTGTTTAACATATTTACAAATTAGTAATTTTGAGTATGAGGAATTAGGATTAAGGGAAAGAGATACATATGAGATAATTTTTATAAAGTGTTCATCAGATTCAGAAGAGTTGTGTTTTTTCTATGTGTTTTTTTGTTTGTTTTTCTTCCTCTTGTTGGGGATAATATAGTCCATAATGGACTGTGGAGAGGAGATGTTTCCATCAAGGTTGTTCATCTCATAATATTATTGATATGTACATTGTTCTCTTGGTTCTACTCCCTTCTCTCAGCATCAGATTCTATAAGTCATTCCATGCTTCTCTAGAGTCCAACCATTTATGGTTTCTTATAGAACAATAATATTCCATAGTCACATACCATAACTTGTTTAGCCATTCCCCAATTGATGGGCATCCTCTCAATTTCCAATTCTTTGCCACTACAAAAAGAGCTGCTATGAATATTTTGAAACATGCAAGACTTTTCCCATTTTTTTACAATTTCTTCTGAACAGAGAGATCTAGAATTGGAATTGCTGGGTCAAAGGGTATGAGCAGTTTGATTACTCTTTGGGCATAGTTCTATATTGCATTCTAGAAAGATTGGATCCTTTCACAACTCCACCAGTAATGCATCAATATCCCAATCCTCCCATAGCCTTTCTGACATTGATCATCCTTCCTTTTTCCTATCTTGAGTAATTTAATTGGTGTGAGATCAAACCTCGTTGTTCTTTTAATTTTCATTTCTCTAATCAATAGTGATTTGGAGCATTTTTTCAAATGATTTTAAACACACACACACACACACACACACACACATATATATATATCTTCATTTGAAAACTGTTCATATCCTTTGACCATTTATCAATTGGGGAATAACTTGTGATCTTATAAATTTGGCAATTCTCTATATATTTTAGAAATGAGACCTTTATCAGAACTCCTGGTCATGAAAATTGTTTCCCAGCTTTCTGCTTTCCTTCTAATTATGGTAGCATTGATTTTGTTAGAGCAAAACCTTTTTAATTTAATATAGTCAAAATCATTCATTTTACAATTTATAATGTGCTCTAATTCTTGTTTGGTCATAAATTTATCCCTTTTCCATATATCAGCTAGATAGAGTATTTTTTGGTCTATTAATTTATCTGTGGTATCACTCTTTATGTCTACATCCTGTACCCATTTTGACATTATTTTGGTATAGGGTGTGAGATGTGGATCTATGCCTAGTTTTTGCCATACTATTTTCCAGTTTTCCCAACAATTTTGTCAAATAGTGAATTTTTATCCCAGAAGCTGACGTGTTTGGGTTTGTCAAATAGTAGATTGCTGTAGTCATTTACTGCAATTTCTTTTGAACCAATCCTAATCCACTGATCCATTATTCTATTTCTTAACCAGTTCCAGGCAGTTTTGATGACTGCCAGTTAATAGTATGGTTTTTAGATCCGGTAGAGCAAGGCCACTCTCCTTTAAATTTTTTGTCATCAATTCCCTTGCAATTTTTGCCCTTTTGTTGCTCTAGATGAATTTTGTTACTATTTTTTCTAGCTTAGTAAATTAGTTATTTAGTAGTTTGTTTGATATGGCACTTGGTATATATTTCTAATTTAGGCATCTTTCTATTTCAGACATTTGGATCCAGAATTCTGGAGGGACTTGTCCAAATCAGTTTTCAGTTGTATATTTTACCCTTTCAGATAAAAAGTGGGAATGGATGAAAAGAAATAGTTTTAAATGTCTATTCCTCTTTTTTAAGTTAGAAAGAGAAACAGAACTTGAAGCTTACATATGAAGCCTATAAGAGTCTACATATGCTCTTCTGATGTAGTTTTAGCATTCAATTAGCAGTTGTCTTCAATATATGTATACATGGTAGTGAATTGCCTGTCTTTACTTCTGATGAATTTGACTTTAAGGCATTCATTTGCAATGGGGGGTAGAAAAAGATGTCTTAAGAAATAACTAGAACTCAATTAAGACTTAAAATGTGAAAACATACAATATGTTCTTTCCAAATAAAACAAACTAAATAAGTATTCATTAAGATTTTACATAAGGGATTTGGTAGCACATTTCCTTTGGCTAAGATGTGATTCAATTTTGAGATGTGAAAGTGATTTAAAGCAAATGCCATTTGTTAGGTCTCTACAAAATTCTAGCAGTTTGATGTTATCACACAACTTTGTCTGTGCCATATGACTTTGCTTAAGCTTTGCTCTGATTTCAAGCATCCCAAACTTTTGCTACTGTGAAGAATTTTCCTAAGTATTCTTGACTATATAGATAAGTGGACTTGTGGGTGAGTAGACTCTATAGGTGAATAATCAAAGGAATGGATGGATGATGGATGGATGGATGGATAAGAGGGTGGGGTGGATGAATGGAAAAGATTGATTATTGATAGATTGATACTTTAAGAAGGCACTTCTTGAACTTGGGCAGAAAAACCCTAATGAAAGTATTCTAACTTTTTTAAGCAAGAAGTTTCAATAAGCATAATTTATGTTACTGAGCTTAACACAGTTCTTGGCATATCATAGGAACTTAATAAATGCTCGTTGAATAAATTTGACTTGGCGGTTTCCCATTATCTGTCTGATAGTATGCATGTCCAAGATGGTTACATCTTGGCACAATATAGGGCCAATGAGCAAGATTTATTTATATAGGTATTACCATGATCTCACAAGAAGCATCTTATTTGTAAAATAAAAATATAACTTTTGCCTTTGGTCTAATTCTCTTACAGAAGTTCTTAACCTGGTATCCATGAATCTCTTCTCCCATCTCCCCTCTCCCATGGGATAGATTGTATATGACTTTAGATGGGACAAAAATTACAGTTTTATTTCAATATAATTGGTTTCTTTGTAATCCTGAGTATCTTATTTTATGTATTAAAAAATTATTCTGAAAAGAAATATATAAGCATCACTAGCTTACCTGAGGAGTCAATGACACACAAAAGATTCAGCACCCTGGACTAAATTGAATAGTTAATATGTATGAGAGTGAATAGAACAATTGAAAATCTGCCATAAGCAATTTTCATGTTGAATTTCAATGAAATACTAGGTTTTTCTAGGCAACAATCAATCAATCAACAAGTATTTATTAATATTTCCACTATGTACCAGGGTAATGAGGTGACAGGTTTGAAATCAGGAAGACTCACATTTGTGAGTTTATATCCAGCTTCAGAAACATATTAGCTGTGTGAGTCTGGGTACTTAACCCTGTTTGCCTCAGTCTCTTCATCTGTAAAATGAGCTGCAAAAGGGGAAAGATAAACCATTCCAGTGTCTTCAGCAAGAAAACCCCAAATGGAGTTGAGGAGTTGGATATGGTTGAAGCATCTCAACAGTAGCAACAAATGTATCAGACACTGTGTTAGGCACTGGAAGCATAGGTAGAGTCTCAATTAGCTTCACTTGATTGAGTTATACAATAAGAGAGTTGGATTAGATGACCTGCCTCTTCTGTCTCCAAATCCATGATCCTAAGGTCCTATGAGATTTTCATCATCACAAATTACTCAAAGCAACATACATTTATTAAATATCTACTGAGTATCATATAAAATGGAACTGACTCAAATATTCAGTGCTTAGCAAAGTGATTCTTTAAAAGACTGGAAAGATCTTTATCCATCCCATGGCTATAAGAGGTAAAGCTTAAACCCTCAGGGTATAACCCCTGAGAAGTATAAATGTCTTATCAATCAAAAAGAAGTAGTTTTGTTGTGTTCTCTATCCAAGGGCTCTGTAATCTCTGTAGTCATTGTCATACTATGATGACAATTATATGGTATATTAGGAGAGACAGTATAAAATAGTGAATTGAGTATTAAATTTGTATTTAGGAAGACCTAGACTCAAATACTATTTCTGACCATGGACTATTTAAATCATTTTATCTTTTTGAATATGCTTTTGCATCTATAAAAATGGGGACAATAATATTTTTACTACCACATAGAATGGTTGAGACTAAAATGAGCTAATCTTCACACACTTTAAAATCTTATATAAGTGTCAATAATTGTGATAAAAAGCATGGCAGTATTTTAGCATATCCTCCTTTGGATGGAAGAAATTATATCCAAAATAGGTTGTTTTAGCCAAGTTACTTATTCACCAGTAATTCAGAGAAAATGGGTACAACCTAGAAATAATGCATCATTCCATTAGGTTTAATAGCACTGATACAAACAAGCAAACAAACAAAAGAATATGAGGGAGAGTTCTACTCAGAGCAACTAAGAAATGTTGTCTCTCTTATCATGCCATTTAATTTCCCCATTCAGTACCAAAATTATGCAAAACAATCTGATTGGCTTCTGGTACTCAGACACCTGATTATGGGTCTATGTACTGATTTTATATTTCTGTTACCCAAGTTTCTACCATTGACTCAATGCTTCATAAGAAGAAGTAGGAAAAAACAGATTAGAAAGATTACACATGGACACATGGCAAATTCTTTTACTTAGAGCATTACAGGCAGTTCTCATCATCATGAATACTAATTAATGAATTTGGTCATTTTGCCAGAAACCCTTGTACATTCTGACTCAGTGCACTCAGTACTAATTATGTAGCTCTTCATCAAGGAGCAGGCTTTATGTCAGTTCTGAACTTGTATCACATCACATGAAGATATCTTCTTTTGGACTCAGAAGATACTAACTAGCATACAGCTGTTCTCTGCTTACTTTGTTCAAGTGGAAGATCTATCAACTGTTTGGCTTGGTTCATCTGTGATGTAAATTAATAACAATCAGTTGTGATATTACAAATTTAATAAAACATGAAAATATCTAAAATAAAGTCAGCAGGAGGTGAAAAATGTATAAAAACATCCAAATGTGTGAATAGCTACATATGTGAGAAGGGATAGATGATGCAGACACAGAAACACAGATACAGGGAAACAAACAGAAAGAGGAGAGGAGAGGAGGCTGAAAAGGCAAGGAGAGAGAGACAAGAAAGGAGGAGGAAGGAAAAGAGAGAAGAGAGGGAAGAAGGAGAGAAGACTCAGAGGGGGAGAGAGGAAAATATATAGATACAAATGGAAATACAGTCTATTCATCTGTTAAAAATTCACTATGTTCCAAGTTAAGGATACAAAGAAAGGTAAAAAGAAATCCCTATTCTCATGGAGCTCATAATCTAATGAGGAAGACAACATGAAATTATCTATATACAAGTATTATATAGATGTAGATGAAAATATAGATAAGTAATGGATAGAAGATGAGTAAGAATTAGAAATATCTGGCTTCAGTTTTTGTCTCTGACAAACATTAGCCCTGTGACCATGAGTTAGTTTCTTGTAAGTCACTTGTAAGTATAGTTCAATGGAAAAAAAGCTCTGGATTCGAATTTCAGAGATGTAAATCCTAACTCTGATACTTAGTTCCTGTGTAATCTTGGGCAAATTAGGTAACCTTTCCAGATTTCAGTTTCCTTATTTCAGTTCTACAAATGTGATAATTTGAATAAATAAATTCTGAAGTTGCAGAATCCTAGAATTTGAGAGTTAGAAAGGCTATCAAGACCAACCTGTACCTAAAAGGAATTACCACCACCACCATACTCAACAAGGCTGTTAGTAATACCAAGAACTCGATACAATATTGGGTCAGGCAAGAAGAGAATTCAGAGATACAACCAGATCCTTATTCTTGGGGATTATTGTCCTCTTAAAGTAGCCCAAGATTTCATTTGCTTGTCTGGCACATCTCACCACTGATTGATTCATATTGAGCTGGCAGTTCTCTAAAATCCTAAAATCTTTCTTTAACTACTCAGTATACATCTCTCATCTCAAACATGTGATTTTTTTAAACCCATGTAAGAGTTTTCATTTTTCTGTATTGAATATCATCTTATTAGATTCAGCCCAATACTCTACTTTGGTATCTTAACTTCATCTTCTAGTGTGTTAGCTCTTCCTCCAGTTTTGTGCCATCTGCAGATTTGATGAGTGTACAATTTGTGCCTTTATCCAAGTCACTATTAAAAATGATAAACAGCTCAAAGCAAGCTTAAATCCATGAGTTATACCACTGAAAATCCCTAGTCATTATGATCAGCTAACTAAGTAGTTCTGAATCTAATTGTACTATTGTCTAGACCATATCTCTCTCATCTTCTCCAAAAGGATAGCATGGGAACTATTTTATCTCTTTTTTTTAATCTTCCTCACTATTATAAACTTAATAAACTTCAATAATCATGATCATTTCCATGTATAAAGAAGGAAAAAAAGATTGCATAAGAAATCACAAACATCTATTATAGAGAATGTACTAAGTTTTTTTAAGTATGTAAAACAAATTCAACACAGTTTTTCCCAAAAACTGTCCTATTTGTCTATATTTCTTTTTGTGAATTTTTAAAAGTTTCATTGACATACCTTCCTTTTCTTTGTTGTTCTCTTCCTCATATTTCTCCTGAATCTGTATGAGATACTTGGACAAAAGCTTTATTAAAATACAGATAAATTATGATATTCCCTTGACCTATTATTTTAATTTATCTAGAAAGGAAATAATGCTAGTTTTTCAGGGTTCTTGATAAAGCCATGTTTACCTTTGGTAATCACTGCTTCTCATTTTAGCTGTTCTTCAACCAAATCTCTAATAATTTTTCTAGAATTTTTCCAGTTATAACCCTCAGTCACAATTAAGCTTGCAATCAAGAGGCAAACTTTTTAATGTCCTGAATTTGTAGTAATTATTTGGAAGCATAACTATCAAATGGATCGTGCATATAGCCCTAATAAAAGAAAGAAAATTAAAAACTCTAACAATGAACTGGGGGGATAAGAAGCCCTATAGTAGGAAAGGACATTTTCTCCTATATGGTTCTTGGAGCTGTCCCACAGACTCATACTGT
The DNA here is from genome assembly GCF_037893015.1 of Macrotis lagotis. NCBI lineage: Eukaryota > Metazoa > Chordata > Mammalia > Peramelemorphia > Peramelidae > Macrotis > Macrotis lagotis. Next base: position 183,051,705 of record NC_133666.1, read on the forward strand.
AAGCAAAGAAACACAAGGAAATGTAAGGATAAGGTGAACCAACAGTGTTCATGAGAAATAAGATAAAATGACATCTTTAACAGAATTTTTAAAAAGACAGTTACAAATGACTGTCATTTGTATCTAGGTGAAGAAAAGCAATGGAGTTTTAGGATTACCAATTAATCCTGTTGGTTTGTTTGTTTTTCTTTGTTCCAACTAGATGAGAGACCTAGGAAAATTCTTCTTCCATGAAGGCTTAAGTTTGAAGAGAGGGACTGAAGATGTAGCTGCTGCCAACCACCATGAGTATGCTGTTGCATCAGGATCTAGACACTGTCCTCTTCTCCCCTCTTGTCACTTTCTGTCCAAAGACTCTCAAAAGTCACAATATACTGCGATAGACCCTGATCTGGAGTTAGCATCCTCATTCCTCAAGATGAAAAGAAACATAAATTCAGTGATTTTGTGAGGAATTTGCACAGGAATCAAATCTCACTAGACTCTAGTTGTATTATTTTGTTCTGCTTCCCCTTTTTTTAAAAAACTAGGATATTTACCCTTTGCCAATCTTGTGGTAACTTTCCCTTGAACTATGATCTTTCAAATATACCTGGCAGTATCTCAACAACCACACCTGCCAGTTCTTTCAATATTTGAAGATGTAATTTGTCTGGGTCAGGTGACTTGAATTCATCAAGGGCAATAGTGTATTCTATTACTATCTCTTTACTTATCTTTTTTGGCCATTTTTATTCTGTCATTTCCCATCCAAAGGTCATTCTCTTTGGCAGACAAAACAGAAGCAAAATGAGAATTGAATAGCTCACACATCATTATCCCATATACTGCAAGCAGAGATTCTATCTCCTCTTTCATCCTTACTTTTCTCCTGTTATAGATACCAAAAAAGGGGGCAACCTTTTATTGTTTTCTTAACTTATTAAAGGCTATTTTTAAAGGTTTTTCTTTTAAGAAATAACCTTTTGGTTGTTTTAATTTCCTTTCCCAGACTCAGCTCATTCTTTATCATTCCAGGCATTACTTTTACAAGACTGCCACATTCTTACATTCCTCCATTCACATTTGACCTTGACCTTGTTTCCCTTTTCTGTATATAACATACCCTCTGGGGCACTCCCCCAGCTTACATTCTCTCTTCACTCAAATACAATTCACGTACTTGTCATAGAATCACTAAAGTCATGTTCTTCTTCGAGAATGAAGGACAACTATCATCATCATATATTCATAGATAACTTAATCTTACATATATATTACATACATGGGTATTTATATATACTTATGATATGTGTTTGTTTATGTGCATGTATATCTAAATACATATCTTCTCCCTTTCTGCCTTACCTCTTAAAATAGCTAGTTTTTACAAGGCCCATCTCAAGTGTTATCTCCTATACAAAGAGCAGTAGTCTAAGTCTTCTGCCCCAGAAAATTTCATTATTATTTACTCTTTATTTATTTTGTGTATACTGCTATGTGTACATCTTGTTTTCCCACAGTAATTTACTTGAGGTTAGGTATTATTTCATCTTGGCATTTTGTGTTTATCTACATTCGCATAGTGATATAGCTCCAGATCTGTGGTCCTGAGAAATTAGGTGACTTATACATGGTCTAAAATCCAGCTTGTGTCTGTGACACAACTTATATCCAATACTTTCTGGCATAAAGGTCAACCTTAATACATTATGACACACTGACACTAATATACATACATATTTACATACACAAATACACACACACATTTACATACACCAAAATCAAAATAAAATAAAGTGCCTTTGATGACTCTTTATGAATAGCATTGTGCATTTTGCCAAATACATCCAACTCAAATGTCATTTGTTTAACATGCCAATAAATCTATGCTTAAATGTACTTCACTGAATTGCCTTCTCCACATTATATTATTGATTCCAAACTACAGCCATTCCTTCCCTTGAAAAATATTAAAATAATTCATGCTGCCATGCCTGAAAAATCTTAAATGACCCATTAGAGCTTTCCTTTAATTCAGTGAATGCTATGTGCAGAGTTGTCCAACTGGGAATTATACATACCTTAAAACAATGCCAACCATCTTTCATGTCAGGACAAGGAATAGCTACACTGAAGCCAAGTCACAGAAAACAAACACGGCATCCATCTCCAAATACATACAACCAGCAAAAGTAAATGAGAATGCAAAATGACTTACTTATCACCAGGCATGTCAGTTTTAGGCTAATACACCCATTTCATGCAACACAGTCATGAGGGAAGCAAAAGTCAGATGAGTCTATTTAATCCACTAATATAACATTAAGCACAACACATAGTCATAACAAAAAGAACCTAAGCAGCAATAGACTTGCCAACTATTACAAAATTGCCTGCTGTTGTTTTGACGGGATATGTTCTAACTGTTGCTAATTTTGTGGAGAAAAAAGTAGCTTTTCCTCCCTCTATTGCTGCCATTTCTCTTTTAAATCTGGCTGCCGATGAAATGATTGCATCGTCTTTATATGCCAAGAAGACAAAATACAATTTCCAACAAATTAGTTGAATAATAAAGAGTGAAGTTCTAGGGAAAGGGCCATCAAATCTTATTAATCTTTTGTCTGGATTCCATGGTTAGAAGAAAGTGACCAACAAGAAGCATTATGGCCTGTGGAACCCAGGCTGCTGAAGTTTGCAGGGCAGGATCCATCGGCATCTTATCTATGCAGGGAGCTGATTAATATTTGATTTCCAGATAGGCGAAGAAGAGAATTGAGCATGAGGAATAAAGAAAATAAGAAACTTTTCTAATCTGAAATGGCAGTGGAAAGAACATTAAATTTAAAGTTAAAAGACCTTGAGTTTGGAGCCCAGCCCACTTATGTACTACCTGGCTAACCTTGAACAAACCATCCAACTTCTGTTCCCTCAGTTTTCTCACCTAGCAAGAACAGATCTCTTTCTGCCACTAAAACCTATGGTTCATATCATGTATCCCCAACAGAAGCGCAGTGACTATGGTATATCTATTTGACAGTGAATAGCTTGCTAGGTCTGTCAGAAAAAGTTCATTTCAAACCTAATCTTGGACAATTACTAGACAGGTAACCTAGGTCAAATCACTTAACCTCTGTTTGTCTTAGTTTCCTCATCTGTAAAATAGGAATAATAGAACATATCTCCCAAGGGCTGTTATGAGGAGCAAATAAGCTTAATAATTGCAAGGTGTTTAACAAAGTGCCTAAGGGGTAGCTAGATGGGTCAATGGAGCAGATGCTTTTTCTAGAGTTAGGAGGACCTGAGTTCAAATCCAGTATCAGACTCTTACTAGATCAGTGATCCTGCTCAACTCACTTAATCCTGTTTGACTCACTTCCTTCACCTGTAAAATAAGTTAGAGAAGGAAATGCCAAACTACTCAAGTATCTTTGCCAAGAAGATGAGGGCATGAAGAAACAGAAAAGACTGAAAAATGACTGAACAACAATACATAATAGCACCTGCAAGTGCTATATAAATGTTAACAATCATTATTATTTTTATTACTTCTTGAACAAGAGATATCAATAGAAGAAGCATCAACAAATAGAAAATCCCAGTCTTAGAATTGATAGAGACCTCTGAAGCTCTCTAGTTCGCTGATATTTATGCAAGAATCATTTCTAAAATATGATTATCTAACCTAGAGTTTAACATCTCCAGTAACAGGAAACCCACCTCCTCCTGGGGTAGTCCAATGCACATTGGAAAATACTAATTATTTTTCTTTACACAAAAATAAAACTTGCCTTTATCTTTTTTTTAATGGAGAACCAATCTTTATTTGCTTTAAATATCTGTATTCAAATAAGGGATGAAAAAATAGCTATTTAGTTACTTCAATTATCTTCAGGCATTTGCTCTGAAGGATTAGCCAAACATCATTCTGTCTCATGTTTTTAATGTGTCCCTTAGGAATAAATACCTTGGGCTCGGTTAGGTTGACTTAGATTGTGCTAATCTAGTCCTTCACCTTACTTCCAGGTCATTACCAGATCATACTATCTTCAGTTTGACCTTCACTCCACTGGGAACTTGGATTCAGTGGACTCCTACCTTATCTTGTCTGGAATCAAACTCTGCACATACTATTTTAACTGTCTCATCATACTTACTTAAGGTATGTTCTTTACTATTCCAGTTTTATAGTCTGGTAAGGAGGCAGAGGCTCTGAGAAGTTGATTTATTTATAATCACATAGTTCCAAAGGCAGAATTCAAACTCAGTGATTCCTTTAATCCAGGTAGGTATTTCAACCCATTGTTTTATATTACCTCTGGAATTAGTCTTAAATTTAGAATTTTAAAAATTATTTAAAACATTCACCATCTGCTCATTGGGCAGCTAGGTGACATAGTAGATAGCATCAGGTCTAGACAAATCTAGCCTCAGAATCTTACTAGCTATATGACCCAGGGTCACAACCCTGTTGGCCTCAGTTTTCTCATCTTTAAAATAACTATGGAAAAAAATGGCAAACTACGTCAACATCTTTGTCAAGAAAATCCCAAATGGGATAATAATGAATTGAATACATCTGAAATGACTAAACAACAAAACCATTCATTATTTTTCAGTCACTGTACTAGGTGCTAAGATTACATAGACAAAAATAAAATAACTCCTGCCCTCCAGAAGCTCCTACTCCATCAAGGGGCAGACACACGTATATATAGCAATATATAAAGTAAATACAAAATTGTTTGTCCCTTGGTCTTGCCTTGATCATTTGAAGCCTACCTTTCTTCAGCATCCCACTCTGCCCAAGCCTTAAAGGAGCTCAACTACTCAGCTCTATTCTCCCCAGAGACATTCATTCATTCATCCCACCTGTTTTCCTTCCTACAGCAAGACCAAGCAGAACTCTCCCCTCCTTACCCTACTCCTGTTTTGTTCCTCCTACTTTGAGGGCTATAATTTAATTCACACTTTATTGTTTAGTGACTTCAGGAAAGTGAATCAGGACCCTATTCCACTCCCCAGTTTTCTAAGTAAACCTTCATTCAGAAATGCCTTCCTTCAGTGCTCCTACTTTTGGAGCCAAGAACAAGTCCCTGTTCTAAAAGACAAGCGACCAAGTTCTTGAAAAGAGCTGCTATATCTCCTCTAAGGCTTTTCTTCATCAAGCCAAATATTCCTAGTGTGACACTGAGTGCCCTCATTTTATTTTCCCTCTTTGGGATGTTTTCCAAGGACTTAGATCCACAGGTGACATCAAGAGACAGCAGCTAAAAAGGGTTGGGAAGAAGAAATGGCTAGTGATGGTTGGAGATTTCCAGCTAAGAGTTTTCACCATTATAATTTATTTGTATCATTAATAAGAAATACTGACTTCCTCTGGTGGTTAATCCCTCATGTAAAAGAAATTCTCAAAAAGGAAAAATTAGGAAAAATAGGTAGAAGTTATGAGAGGAAAATTTCAGTTTGATGCTAAGAAAGCTTTCCTAAAAATTAAAACAATCCAAAACTGAAGTGGCCTACCTTGGGAAGTGTTGGCCCCACTTCATCAAGGGTCTGGAAACTGAGGCTAGATTGCTACTTAGGCAGCATATTGTAATGGATATTGCTTTTTTATATAAGGGATAGGCTAGAGATTTATATGGCATTTAAAGTTTGCAAAGCTCCTGGGATATATATTATCTCATTTGATGTTCCCAAGAAACCTGCTAGGAGGGTGATATTATCCTCATTTTGCAGATAAAAAATGAAATTAAAGACAGTTAAATGACTTGTCCAGAGTCACACAACTAGAAAGTATCTAAGGCAGGATTCAAACTCTTCCTGGAGCTGTACTTGGACTTATCCATGCCCAGATCTCTATACACTCCTAGCTTCTTCTAGATAACCACTAAGTGCTTTCCACTATTTTTTTTTGTCTTTAAGCTAGTGTTTACATAGCACTTTAAGGTTTGCAAAGTTCTTTAGATAAATTATTTCATATCATCCTCACAATAATCCTGAAAGGTAAGTGTTGTCATTATTCTCCATTTTACAGGGGGGGGGGGGGGAACAAAGGTAGCCAGAAAGTGATTTGACCAGGGTCACACAAATAAGAAGTGTTTGAAGTCAAATATGAACGCAGGTCTTCCTGACTTCAGTGACAGCACCACAAATAGTGACCTATTTGTCTCTAAAATTGTAAACCTGAAGACTAATATTTAATTTCTGCAGATTAACATGAAGATATACAGTACAACTAGAAGGAATACAGAAAACATTCTATGGACTATGAAATTCTGGGCAAAAAAAGAAAGAATTTACAGGCACAAACAGTTCTTTCATTACTGCTGCTTATTGTAAGAGAAAGAGAAGGGAAGGGGTATTTATGCAATGCATACTACATGCCAATTTCTGCTAAGTACTTACAAATATTATCTTATTTATCCTCACAAAAATCCAGTGAAATAGGTTCTATTAATATTCTTGTTTTACAGCTGAGGAAACCAGGATTAAGTGATTTACCCAGATTGACACAGCTAGTATCTGAAACTGGATATGAACTTACATTTTTTTCTTAGATTTTTGAACTTAGGAGCTCTGAAAAATGTACCACCAAACTGTTCTCAAGCAGGTGTTCAAAAAAATTAGAGAACTGTATTTTCCAGAATATCTTCTCTTGTGCAAAAGATGACAGAGAGTAGGAAGTGATTTAGAATAAATTGAATTCTTATAGTACTTTGTTTTCTTCTATCTCAAATGTGAAGGGGCAATGTAGTAAGAGCACTGAACCAACAGTTGAGCGATGTAGGTTCTCCTCATATTTCTGCCAGCCAACAGCTTCAGGCAAGTCATTTCACTTTCTAAGAGCCTTGGTGACTTTATTTATAAAATGAGTACATTGGACCAGGCAATCTCTAATATTTCTTCCAAATCTATCTCTCCTAGGCTACTATTTCAGAAAAGCTCAGTTAGCCATCACTTATTCTCTATTCTCCAGTTATCTCTTCCATAGCCTTGACTGGCTATCCTGTACTTCTCCATTTCTGGGACCAGTTATGAAGATCAAATTAATTCTGCCAATTTTTCTCAATACATTGTATCAGTCTACTTGCCTTATGACCTCATTCATCATCCTTGTAATGTTCAAGACCAGAGTGACCTGCCCACCGCTCACCAAACATATTGCCTTCCCCTAGAGTTTAGGCTCCCCGAGGGAAAGGTCTGTGTTTATTTTTCTATTGTTTCCAGCTTTTAGGACATGACTTTCCACAGAATAAAAACTTAATAATTTTAAAAATTAATTCATACACATGATCCAATCTTACTAAAGTGTTCTCTCTCTCTCTCTTTCTCTCTCTCTCTCTCTCTCTCTCTCTCTCTCTCTCTCTCCTGTGTGTGTGTGTCTGCCTTTATCTGTCTCCCTCTCTGTGCTTCTCTCTCACACTGTCTGTCTCTCTTCCTCATTCTACCTCTTTTTCAATCTCAATTCTTTTCAAGTTCTCTACCTCATTTCAACTTTGATTCTTAACATTCTGTACATCAGAAGTTTTGAAGCATTTATAATTAAACCATATCTGGTGTGGAAACAAATAATCCCTCAGTTTTTCAATCATATTTACTTGTTGAGTATACCTAAGGCTTTGGCAGGTTCTGCTAATTTCTGATTGCTAACACCTGAGAGAAAATTCCAACAAGAACTTGGAAGCTTTCAAAAGCTGAGACTCAGAATGCTCTGACAGAGCCTATATCAACAGGATACTTGGCATAGGAAAGGAGTAGTTTGCTATATCAGTGGGGGTGTGGCTTAAATAAAAGATTCGCTCGATTTCATCCAGCATGTCGGACAAGGGGAATTGTTCTACTGACCTGCAGAGATGATATCACCTTTGTATTTCTGACACAGTTGTATATGTGTTCTAAAGTACAAGTTGAACTCTGCTAGGTTATAAAATAAAAGGACTATTCTGCTCAATGACTTATCAGGGATATTTAAAATGTTCTTATGTAGGATAATTCAATCAGGAAGTATTTATTGAATACCTACTGTGTGGAAGAAAAGATCTAAGAGGATAAAAAAGAAGAAAGCCATATTAAGGAAATAGAGGAAACCTAAAACATAAGGGTTTAAGAGGAGGGAAGCATTTAATAATTGTTCTCATTCATTGTTCATTTCATCAGACAATTCCCTGATGACAAGTACAGAGGCAACCATGTCACCCTTGAAGTAACATTGGGTTGAACCTTATTTTCCAGGGATATGATAAAAGAGTTTCTTGTGTGGGAGTAAAAAGAATGCCAGATTGAATCACAAAACCTGAATTGGAATTCTGAAACATTCTACCTGTGACCTTAGACAAATCACTTAATCTCTCTCAATCTCAGGGTTCTTGCTTGTAAAGCAAGTGTCAGACTTGACTAAATAAGGTCCTTCAAAGCTCTCATTCCTATACTATGAGCTATCAAACCTACCAGGACACATCCATCAGGTTCCAGGTATATGATGTTACCAGAAGAATCCTATATAGGAAGTCCTAAAGAGACTAGAAGGCATGGGGGGGGGGGTGGCAGTTGTTGCCAATGGAAGAAAAAATAAAGATGAATATGATTAAGAAGAGACTGTTACAAAATGAGATTTAGTATTTAGAAATTAACACAAAATAGAGGTTTGATGGCCTTATGTTTAGTAATAGAAAACATTCTCTATGGGGCCGAGAACCTATTTGCCTTAAGAATGACCAAATGCTTGAGATAGTTCTAAAGTTAAAAAGACAGAAAAGGAAGAAAAGTACCAGGCCACAGCTGCTAACTCATATGCCAGCAGGTACCACATTGGAAAAAGAGCTATAGGAATACTCTGTATTCCATAGGAGACAAAGATAAAGAAAAACAGAAACAATAATCATAGACTCATATGCCTATGTATAAATGCACAGAGTATGGGTAATAAAGCAAGTTGTAGATCTCAATTAGAAAAGGTAAATATTATATCATATGCATAACCCTACATCAGAATCTGACCTTGCAATAGAAAAATCAGAGATAGGACAACAAAGTAGCACAGTGGATAAAGTGCCAGCCCTGGAATTAGGAAGACCTGAGTCCAAATCAGACTTCAAACACTTAAGAGTTGTGTGAGCCTCAGCAAGTCACTTAACTCCATTTGCCTCAGTTTCCTCATCTATAAAATGAACTGGAGAAGAAAATGGCAAACCTCTAAAGTAGCTTTGCCAAGAAAACCTATGGACAGTATGAACCATAGTGTCATAGTCACACATGACTAATGATTGAACAGAAGCAGAGAATGAATAAGAATAATGAGAACTGCCATTGTGGACCTGATTCTGCCCAAAAAATAAGAACTGTTTAAAAGGCAATGCTATTTTAGAATTCATAACAAATAAATAGGGGAAGATTCATCATAATCTCTATATTTTTGATTATAAGAGATTGGTATTTCATTTAAAGATAGGATAGGTAGGATTTTATAACCTGAGATCCTAAAAGGGAAGTCTAATCAAAACTAATCAGAACTTGAATGAGCATACCTAAAGAGCCTTAAATGATGGATTTTTATCAACTTGGAAGTCTAGTGAAATGTCTTGGTTTAGTTGGGTGAATATTTTAATCAATTACTTCCATGAAATCATGGATGGCAAGATAATTTACTTTAAAATACGAGTTTTTGAACCCTTTCTAATGTCAATATATTTTGTGGGCTTGTACAGAATAATAATTATTGGGAGGCAAGGTAGAAATAGAAAAATAAGCACTGTCTCTGAAGTTAGAATACCTGGTTTTAAATCTCATCTCTGACTCTCTCTACCTACCTATAGGACCTTGAAGAAGACACTTAACATTGCTGAACCTTATTTTCCTCATCTGTCAAATGACAAGCGATGGCTAAGTACCCTTTGATATCTTTTCAGCTCTGATCCTATGAGATAACTTTTCTAGTATCCTTTGATGGAGAAAATTATAGAATGGCAAAAAGTTACTAGGGACTAAGAAGAAGATAATGATCTCCCTCCTCAATTCAGCCTACTGACTTTCCTAGCTTCCTTTAAGTCCAACATTTTAGTGCCTTTCCTCTGTTAGTAATTTCCTATTTATTCTATAAAATGTTTGTACATATTTGTTTACATTGGGTCTCCCCGCAATTAGACATCAAAAGCTCTGTAAAGTCAGAGACTGTGTTTTGTCACATTATGTATTCCCACAGTGCTTGGTACATTTTAGGTGTTTAAATGTTGGTTGATAGTTTGATTACTCAGTCATGTTTGAAATATTATGTTCAGGGGCGGCTAGGTGGCATAGTGGATAAAGCACCAGCCTTGGAGTCAGGAGTACCTGGGTTCAAATCCGGTCTCAGACACTTAATAATTACCTAGCTGTGTGGCCTTGGGCAAGCATCTTAACCCCGTTTGCCTTGCAAAAACCTAAAAAACAAAACAAAAAAGAAATATTATGTTCAACTCTGGGGGTCATATTTTAGGAAAAACATTTAAAGAGTACTCTGTAGTGAGGTGGGTGGGAGAGGAAAAATATATATATACCTCAACTCTACCTTACCTGTTTTCCCATTTATTTTACTACATTATTTTCTATATGTTAATCATAATCTATTCAAAGCACAAAGATGTTTCCTATCTTAGAAAATAGAAAGGGTATATTTTTCCTGTTTTATACTAAAGAAAAGGAATCTATAGTTTTCTCAGATATTTAAGGTTACCCACTATCTCTTCTTAGGGGTCCCATAAATATTACCTTTCAAGAGATAAGACCCTATCTCCTCAGCATGAATAACTTGCTCAGACTTGAAACTGGCCTTACTGCAATTGGCTAGATGTGTTTTATGATCTCATTCTAGACATTACTTCTCCTCCTCAGTTTCCCAGGGTGCCCATAATATGAGAACAAATTTTAACTTTACTAGACCTTCTCTCTTCCCACTTCTGATTTCCCTAAAGCCCATGAACCCTCCATCCATGACATCACCCCTGGATTAAATAAATACAACCCAGAGTATCAACTGCTGCTTTGGAATTTTATCCATGTTCTCCAATCATGCAACTGTGAGAATAAGCTTTAAACAAACTGTATCTCACCTATAATGAGGTCTTTTTTGTGCCATGAAAATTCAAAGTATAGGATAAATACATAGTGAAGGGTTTCTATATCATTTTATGTGAGGATCAATAGAAAGAACTAGGGAATATTTATCCTGGAGAATATTTAAGGGCTAGATTAAAAACAAAATAACTACCCTCAAGTATCTGAAGGAAAAGGAACTTGACTTATTATCCTGGGTTCCCAAAAGTAAAACCAGGAGTAAAAACCAGATGGCTGTTTCAAAGAAGAAAATATATTCTTTTTTTAGGTTTTTTTTGCAAGGCAATGGGGTTAAGGGGCTTGCCCAAGACCACACAGCTAGGTAATTCCACCTAGCTGCCCCAAGCAAATATATTCTTGATCTAAAGTAAAGCTTTCTAACAATTAAAGTCAGCCCCAAATGGAATGATCTATCTGAGAATTGCCCTCACTATAGAACTTTAATCAAAAACTTTATGACCAGTTATTATGCATAAAAGATGTAGAGGTGTTTGTGATTTAGACATGAACTGTAATCAAAACAATAACCATTTACCAGTGTCAGCATTTGCTGGATTACAAAGAAAGGCCAAAAAATAATCCCTGCTGCTCTTAATCTAAAGTAAACTGCTCTTTCCAAAGTAATCTATGATCTCTTAATTTTCAAATTAAGATTATCTCCAGTTTATTTGCTAAAATGTGATACCCAGAACTGAAAACAATACATTAAATGAAGCATGACCAGGGTGAAGTATAATAACTATCATTTCCTTTATAGCCTTCTCTCAATGCAGTCTATGATTCCACTGGTTTCCTTGGTTGCCAATAACATACCATTGAGTAATACTAGGCTTTCAGTCTACCAAAATTTCTAGATCCTTTCCAGATGAACAGATGTCTGACCATGCTTCCCTCATTTTCAACTTGTGAAGGGGATATTTTGTATCAAAGTTTAGTAGCTTATTCATTTCTATTAAATTTCATCTTATTAGATTTGGTTCAAAGTTCTAGTCTATAAATATCTTTTTTGACTCACCATTCAATTTTCTACTATACTTCCTAGTTTATGTCCCCTGAAAGTTATATGAGTTTACCATTTTTACATTCATATAGAATAGTGAAAATTATCATCAACAGCCAAGAGCCTCAATAGAGCCACTTTCCATGGTAACAAATATTAACCTAGTTCTACATTCACCTAACACTGTCTAGTCCATATTTATTTACATCTTATCTCTAAGAATATGGAAAAAGGGGAGGCTAGGTGGTGCAATGGATAGAGCACTGACCCTGGAGTCAGGAGTACCTGAGTTCAAATCCAGCCTCAGACACTTAATAATTACCTAGCTGTGTGGCCTTGGGTAAGCCACTTAACCCCATTACCTTGCAAAAACTAAAAACAAAAAATACGGAAAAAGGTAAATATTTTATAAAATCTAGGTGAATTATATCTACAATATTCCACAGTCTAGTAATTTTGTCACACACACACACACACACACACACACACACACACACACACACAAAACAAAATTTAAGTTTAGTTTGGTACAAAAAAGAAAAGAAAAGAAAAGACATTCATGTCCTCCATTTCTCTCATTCACTTCTAAGCTTTTGCAATCTCTCTTCTAACTTCAATATTCAGAGAACAGTAAGGATCCAGGAAGAGAAGATGGTCAGTAGTATAAAATACTACAGAGGACAGGATAGGGACTGATAGGGATTGAGAAAAAGCCATCAGATATGTAAATTAAGAGATGATCTTTCTAACTTTGAAGAGAGTAGTTTCAAATGGCTGTTGAAGTTTTTCTCCTTTTCTATATCATTATCTGTATCCTGTCTTTAACTGTAAGAGAACCCAAAGTCCTGAATTCTCTTTTACTCTTTACCTATACTGTCTTTCTTGATGACCTCATCATTTCTCATAGGATCGATTATCATGAACATTCAGATGATTCTCAGATGGACAGATTCAACCCAAGTTCTTTTTAACTCTAGACCACCAACTGCCTATTGGATATTTCCGAAGTGATATCCTCAAGATCAATATGTCCAATACAGAACTGTTTATCATTCTTCTTAAAAACACCCCTCACATTTGCATGAACTGATGCTGAGCAAGATGAGCAAAACCAGAACACTGTACACCCTAATAGCATCATGGGGTTGATAATCAATCTTAATGGACTTGCTCATTTCATCACTGTAACAATCAAGCATAATTTTGCTACATTTGTGATGGAGAATGCCATCTGTATCCAGAGAATTGTGGAGTTTGAACAAAGAGCAAAGACTATTACCTTTAATTTAAAAATAAAACAAATGTTATCTTATTATGTAATTTGGCTATCTCATACTTTATCTTTTTTCCTGAAGGATATGATTTCTCTCTCATCACCTTCAACTTAGATCAATATATACCATGGAAACAATGTAAAGACTAACAGACTAAATTCTGTGGGGGGGGGAGTGAGATTAGGGGAAAAATTCTAAATTCAAAGTAAATAATTTTTTTAAAATACCCCTTACAAGAACTTCCCTCAAGTACACCAGGCTTTCAGTTGTCCAGGTCCATAATTTCTGAATTATCTTCATCATCTCATTTTCCCTCATATAAAATATCTACTCAGTTGTCAAATTTTGTTGGTTCTATCTATATAACATCTCCAATATATTTCCTTTTCTCTTTAATCATTCAAGCACCACTGTAATTGAGGCCCTCAACATCTTTCACCTAGATTATTGTAATAGCTTCCCAATTGTTCTCATTTTTCCTAATCTAACCCGTCCTCCACACCATCTCTAGTGTTATTCTTTTTTTTGTAAGGCAATGGAATAAAGTGATTTGACCAAAGTCAAACAGTTAGGTAATTATTAAGTGTCTGAAGCTGGATTTGAACTCATGTCCTCCAGACTCCAGTGCCAGTACTAGATCCACTGAGCCACTTAGCTGCCCCACTAGTGTTGTTCTTAAGACACAATGAAGTCCATATTTCTAGAACCAAATACAAATTTCTTTTGTCATTAAAACCCTTCATAACCTAACTCCAACATCGCCTAATTATAAAATATCGCCCTTCATAAACTCTTCAATTCAAGTTTTCTTGCTATCCCTTTATGAAGCATTATATCATCTTTATCTATGTACTACTACTACTAATAATAATAATAATAACTCCTTCAGAGTCCATCCTGGTGTCAATGCCTTGAAAGGGAATATGTTGGAAAGAGTGAGCTGAGAAGCGAAGTATGGGTACACTTAACCAGGGTGATATACAAAGGAGATTAGACATATCATGGAATCTTTGCAGCACATTTGAAGATCTGTCAGAAACACTAAAATACTGGGAAAATCACCATAGATTGTCAATGCTCCTAAGACAAGACAGCCTAGATAGATGCTTCAAAGAAGCAAATATATTTTTGATCTAAAGAAACACTTCCTAACAAATACAGTCAGCCCCAAATGGAATGATCTACCCAAGAAGGTAATACATTGTTCCTTACCCTATGATTTCAATTAAAAATTTTATGATCATTTATTGAATATGGAAAGTGTAGAATAGTTTGTGATTTATACATGAACAGTAATCAGTTCAATAAACATTTATTAAGCATCTACATCAGACCTTACTCAAAATTATAGTGATGATCATATCCTCTTCACAAGGAAATCAGTGCAGCAAGGGGTGTCCCTTTATATTCTAGTACTAAAAGTAAAACACATTAGGAGAAATCAGAATCTGTCAACTAAAATGTTTCAGTTCAGATGACACTTCACACTAAATTTAGCAAACCATGGGTGCACATAAAATGACCTGGAGATATGAATTCTTTCCTAATGGGCCAGTATTGTAGCATAATAAAATTGTAGAAATACTTCTAGCCTGCTACAGGTAAAAGTTTCAAATTGCTCTCTGTCAACAATACTCTCAACTCCATGTAACACAATATATTGCCCCCCCCCATGAAAAGCAATCACACAAAAAAAAATAATAAAGGACAACTCAAACTAGATTAGATGAAATAAGAGATGAAATTGAGGAGCTACTAAAATCTACAACTGTATTATACCTCTCTGCCAACTTTGCGATCTGCATAAAAAACTCATCATCTAATTCCTCCAGATGGCTTTGTGTTCTGTATCGTTTTTGTTTTTTTCCCACAAAAGGCTGGTGTTCAAGAAGCAATGCCTTTGAATTGCCCTTACAGGCTGTGTTCCAGGTTAAATAAATGTTGGAAATAAGAGGAAAAGATACAGAAGAGGAAAAGGGAGACTGACTTAGTTCTTATGCTACATTCTCCAAAAGGTACAAGAGGAAACTTGAAGAGTGACCTCAGGAACTAAGTTCTTCTTCCATAGATGTCTCTCTTCTTGACTATCACTATTCTTTCTTTTGAGCTGGCAAATGAGGGTATGCATCTGATTCTCTAGCAAAATCACTAAACATTTTCTACATGGTGCCAGCTGCTCCCCAGCCAATGACCAAGGCTTTTCTATTCCTCCCAAGCTGATTAAGGAGCTCCTCAATACCATGCAAAGGAGCAAAGAAGTGCAACCTTCCTTTATACTTCTTTTACATAGACTCAAAGTCTGAAGTGTCTGTATATATTTATAAAATACACTTCAAAGACTGAAAAGGTCTCACTTTTACATCTTATTGCCTGTATTGACTATCCCTTATAAAATAATTTCATCATTTGGGATGTTGGGGAAATAAACTGATCAGAAGTCCTTTGATCATTAGACACACACCCACACACACACACACACACACACACACACACACACACACGTGCACAAAATATTATCTCATTATAAAATAGGATATTTGTAAAACACAATGACAGGCATATAATAAGTACTTCATAAATGCCTGTTACTTTCCTTTCCCTCTCCCCAATACACATATGTATGCATACTTTCATTTTTATCTTTATCTCTTCAGTGCTAACATAATGCCTGGCACAAAATAAATATTTATTCCCTTCCCTATTCTCACACACACACACACACACACACACACACACACACACACAGAAAAACATATATATGTTGCCATTTAGTCTTCAGTGCATAGCAAAGTTTCAGGTAAATAGTAGTCACTTGCCAACTTGACTGATTGGTTGATGTATTTAAAAAAAAAAAAAGAAATAATGAACCATTGAAAAAAAGCATAATATACACTTGTGGAATAATGATCAGATGAAAAAGAAATGTTTATTTTTTTAAAAAAAAAAGATTCATATAATTACAACACATAAACTTTTTATAAACATAAACAGAATGGAGCCAAACCAGTACTCAAAGGTAAATTCATGACCCAGAACTCCAATGTAAATTAAAAAGAAAATTAATTGGTACTGCAACTAAAAATAAAGGAACAACTAATAAAAAAGCATATTTAGAGAAATATAATCTCAGAAGTAATCATACAGTTTTAAAATAAGAAAATAATTTACATGATAAATAAAACCAAGAATTCTTTTCTTTTTTAGTTGTCATAGTAAGTTAAATCAACATAAGAGAACATAAGACAAAAAACTCAAATCAATATTATCATTGAGGAAGAAAGTAATAAAATTGAAAGGAAAATACTAATAAGTAAAAGTGGAAGCTGAGTTCATAAAAATAAACTAAACTATTGGTTAATTTGATTTTTAAAAAGAATGAAAACAAAATTATTAGTATGAAAAATGAAAAGAGTGGCTTCACCTCCAATGAACATGAAATTAAAGCAATTATATGAAGCTATTTTATCCATTTATATGACAAATATAACAATCTCAGAGAATTAGATTAATATTTACAAAAATGTACATTACTCAAATTAACAGAAAAGGAACTAAAATATCAACCTTATCTTGGAAAAAAAATCAATCAATGACCCAAAAGATTCACAAGTGAATTCTACCAAATATTCAAAGCACAATTAATTCTAATACCATGTAAAAACTATTAGGAAATATAGGCAAAGAATGAATTCTACCAAATTATGATTCTGACAACCAGAAAGAGTCAAAACATAGAAAGAAAATTATAGACTAATTTCCCTAATTAATATTGTTGCAAAATCATAAATGAAATTGCAGAAAGCAGATTACTGCAAGATATGACAAAAATCATACATCTTGACAATATAGAATTTATATTAGGAATGCACAGTTTAATACTTAAAATGAATTAAAAGTAGGAAAACTTTCAGTATAATTGACCATACAAATAATAAAAGGAACATAAACCATATGATTATCTCAATAGATGAAGAAAAAGCTCCTGACTATTCCTATTACAAACATTAGAAAGCATTGGGGGGGGGGGGGGGGAATGGAGCTTTCCTTAAAATGATAAGCAGTATCTATTTGAGATCATCAGCAAACTTTAACTGTCATACAGATAAGCTAGAAGCCTTCCCAAGAAGATCAGAGATGAAGTCAGGCTGTCCATTAGCACCAATATTATTTAATACTATACAGAAATGCTAGCTATTGTAATAAGAGAAGAAAAAGAAATAGAAGGAATTAAAATAGGCAAAGAGAAAACAAAATTGTCTTTGCAGATGATATGATGGTGTACTTAGAGAACTCTAAAGAATCAACTAAAAGGGGCAGCTAGGTGACACAGTGGATAGAGCACTGGCCCTGGAGTCAGCAGTACCTGAGTTCAAATCTGACCTCAGCCACTTAATAATTACCTAGCTATGCTGCCTTGAACAAGCCACTTAACCCCATTTGCCTTGAAAAACCCTAAAAAAAAAATCAACTAAAAAAAGCTAATTGAATGAATCAGAAACTTTAAAAGAATTGCAAGATATAAAATAAACCCACAAAAATTATTGGTATTCCTACATTTTGCCAACAAAACCCAGCTGCAAGAAATAGAAAAAGAGATTCCATTTAAAATAACTTCAAAGGAACCAGAGAAACATGGTACACCCTGACAGCAGTATTGGGGTCATGATCAACCTTGATGGACTAGCTCATTCCATTAGTGTAACAATCAGGGACAATTTGGGACTGTCTGTGATGGAGAATACCATCTGTATCCAGATGTGGAGTTTGAACAAAAACCAAAGACTATAAGCGTTAATTTAGAAAAAAAAAAAGTTATCTTATTGTGTAATTTTGCTATCTCTTATACTTTATTTTTCTTCCTTAAGGTTATAATTTCTCTCTCATCACATTCAACTTAGATCAATGCATACCATGGAAACAATGTAAAGACTAACAGATTGCCTTCTGTTGGGGGGTGGAAAGCAAGATTAGGGGAAAAATTATAAAACTCAAAATAAATAAAATCTTTTAAAATAAAATAAAAACAACTGCAAATAATATAATACTTGAAAATCTACCTACCAAGTAAAACCCAGGTGGTATATTAACATGATTATAAAACATTTTTATACATATAAAGTCAGATCTAAATAATTAGAAAAATATTAATTGCTCTTGAGTGGACCAATCCTATATAAAAAATAACAAATATACCTAAATTAATTTACTTATTCAATGCCATAATAATTAAGCTACCAAAAATTATTTTATAGAACTGGAAAATAATTCATCTGGAAAAGCAAATGGTCAAAATATCAAGGGAAACAAAGAAAAAAATTATGAATAACAGTGATTAATCATAACAGATCACAAATTGTATTACAAATGGGTTTCTGATACAGAGAAATGAGTCAGCTTTGTCAAAAACCAAGCAATTTCCCAATTGACAAATAGTCAAAGGATATGTAAAGGTAATTTACAGATGAGGAAATCAAAGCTATCCATAGTCATACAAAAAATTGCTCTAAATCATTACTAAATCATTATGGTTAGAGAAATGCAAATCAAAACAGCTTTGAAGTACCATCTTAAAACTATCAGATTTGCCAATATGACCAGAAAGGACAATGTTCAATGTTGGAAGGGATGTGGATAATTGTGGTCACATGAAATTAAAAAAATTGTGCACAAACAGAACTAACTCAAGTTTTCAAAATTAATTCAAGTGCTTCTCTGATAAAAGTCTCAAAGATAAATACTTTTATTCATATGGATAGATAGATGTATATATATAATATATACATACACACACACATATATATATATGGAGAGAGAAAAGTGAACTAAATGATCAAAGGATATGAACAAGAAGTTTTCATATTAAGAAATAAAAGTTATCTATAGTCATATGAAAAATGTTCCATGTCATTATTGATTAGAGAATGCAAAATCAAAACAACTCTGGGTTACCACCTCATATCTATAAGATTGGCTAATATGATAGTAAAGATAAATGACAAAATTTGATGGGGATGTAGAAAATTGGGACATTAATACTGTTGGTGGAGTTATAAACTAATCCAACCATTCTGGAAAATAATTTGGAACTCTTCCCAAAAGGCTGTAAAGTTATGCATACATTTTGACCCAGCAATACCAAAATTAAGTCTCTCCCAAAGAATTTTTTCAAAAAAAGATTTGAACAAAAATATTTCTAGCAACTTTTTTTGTCTTGACAAAGAATTGGAAATTGGCAGTATATCTTTGAATTAGGAATGGCTAAATGAGTTGTGGTAGATGAGTGTGATTAAATATAATAGGATAATAGGAAATGAGCAAAATGGCTTCAGAAAAATTTGTGAAGACATATAAGTTCATGCAAAGTGAATAGAAGTAAACTATACACAATAACAGCAGTATTGAAATGATGATCAACTATGAATTCTTAACATTACAATGATCTAAGACAATAATTCTGAAGGACTTAAGATCAAAATTTATTCATCAGGACTGATGGAGTCTGAAAGCAGATTGAAGTCTATATTTTTACCTCCCTTATCTTTCTTATTTTTTTTGGAGGTGGGTGTTCTGTGTTTTCTTTCACAGCAGGACTAATATGGAAATGCTTTGTATAGTTGCATAATGAAAGGAAATGGAAGAGAAAGAAGGAAAGAGTTTTAAATTCAATTTTTAATGAATGTTTTAAAAATTGTACATGTAATTGTAAAAATTATTTTTAAATAAATGAGGAAGAAGAGATTTTAACTAGATCAAAAGAAATTAAAATTCTCAAATTACTATAAACTATTAGCTCTATGCTAATAAACTTGAGAATATTAATGTATGATTATCTCCTTTTCTTCAGATTGCTTTCCTGCTACCAACATGCATACCCATGTTTTCTCTATTCTTAAAAAAAATAAAAAGTTTTACTTGGTCTTGTCATACTCCATAATTATCAAACCCATCTTTAACCACCATACTTTGCTTTACTCCCCTACCATTTTCTCAGCAACTATTCCTTTGAGAACTTAATCTTTTCACCTCTGGAACTTGCCTCCAGGGCTCTACTGACATGTCAAATTAACAACAGATTTTAATATCATCATATAATGGGATATAATGTTAGAAAAGTTCTTAAGAGAAAATGTGGTTCAACCTCCACATTTTATGAGTAAAGAAACTGAAGCAATGGGTGGGTAATATGGATCATAGGGAGCTTAGGGAAACCACGATGTATTAGAGTATAAATTCCTTTGGGATTCAATGGACTTTAGTCCCCTCTTTTCCCTACTCACCCCCCCAAAAGTATCTTGAACAGAAAGGCACATTAATGGTTAGCAAATGTCTGGAGTTAATGGGAATTTTCTAACCCCAAGTCAGATGTAGGGTTAGGACAAAATTATTGATGCTACTAATAGGAGGAGGTAACTTAAAGACAGTCTAAATAAATGTCTACTAGCTCTAGTTACCAAGCTAGTTGTTATATATTCCAAGAGGGTACAAAATGTAGAGAACTCTTTCCAATTCTGATAACTGGGTGTGTGAGAGAAGATGGACAGAATCTACTCCTCCTGAGCTTCAGCTCAGATGCACATAGTAGGAGAAAGATCAAACCAATAGAGAAAGGAAGGAATAGCAGTCAAAACATAATGACCTGGTATAGGATTTATAAACAGCCAAGTAAAGGTTCAGCAAAGAACAGCACCAGTGGAAAACAGGTTCAAAAAGAGTAGATTGCTCTATGTTTCCATCATATGCCTTGAGAAGAAGATTTGTATGAGAAGACTACAAAATATCTCCTGTTTCAAAGTGTGCAGGTTTTGATGAACTGTATTTGAAAATGCATTCTACAAAAAACATATCTGAATCCTTTAGGAGGTAGTGTATGTATTATTTAGGAGGTAGTTTGTGGATTATCTCCATTTTAAATATGAAGAAGTAGGAAAAGAGAAGTATAGTAATTTGTCTATATTTACATAACTAGTAAATATAAGAAATGGAATTTCAAGAAAGATTTTCTAATTCCAAATCCACAGGCAGAAATAAAAGATTCCCTATTAAAATATATCTTGGAGGAATGAGTGGAATATGTTAGTACATGAGGCAAATATGTGTTACAATGCATTTCTTAAGTTCTTTAGAAAATAAAATATCTTGAGAAGTGGAAAATGGGTCACACAAGTTTTTATGAAAAATAAGGAGAGGATAAAATAGACCCAGAGTATAGGTGCCATGGGAGAGGATCTTAGCATCTGAGGCCTCAGTTAGGTAGCTTTTGAGCTTGAGATAGGTGAGAGAAGGTGCCACAAAGTGAAGAAAAAATATAAAAGGAGGTATTGAAGTGAAAAATTTGCCTATCCTAATCCTTGCCTATCCTAAATCCCAACCTCTAACATCGCAAAGTTACTAGATATTCCCACAGAGATTCCCAAATATGGATATCATCAATGATTCTCTATTGTCTATCAAATAAAATTAAAATTTCTCTGGCTAGCATTCAAGGCTTTCCAAAAACCAGTATCGGTCTCATTTTATATTCCTCTCTATGCTCCTGCCAAATTAGAGTATTCTCTCCCCCACCCCCCAACTAGATTTTCTCATCTCTGACTATTCCCTCTGCCTGGAATGCCCTCTCTCCCCTTCTTGGCTAGCTGAAATCTGTTTATCCTTTAAAGGTCAAATGAAATACCACTTTGTCTAATAAATACCTTCCCTGATGACTCTTCTGAGTAACAAAAAATATTTGTCCTTAGATCACACTTACCACTTAATTCTGCATCATCCTCATATTTCTTGTGTGTAACTGTATTTTGGTTTACAGTTTATTTGATTTTTCCCTTTACTAGATTGTAAGATCCAGGAAGGACAAGGATGTGATATAAATGATTCTCTCTCCACCATTCATTCTCTCTCTCTCTCTCTCTCTCTCTCTCTCTCTCTCTCTCTCTCTCTCTCTCTCTCTCTCTCTCTCTCTCCATATATATATATATATATATATATATATATATAGTAAATGATCAATAAATGTTGAATTCAAGTGAATTGAAAGGAGACCTCTGCTTTAGTCAAACTTTCATGATTAAGATGTAATACATACAAAACAAGAGTAGAACACTGAAATGATATCTTTTATACTGTTTACTATGTAAAGAAGTCTTGAAGTAAGTCACTTGTAAAGAATATTTTGCTTTTGCAATTTGGTATAGTAATACAATTTAAGTGCTTTGAAAGTTAGTCAAGGACCATGGATATGAATACCACAACTTTCTTTGGAGGAAATTCTTAACTTGAAGTCTATGAGCCCACTAAGAGAACTGTAGATAGATTTCTGATGTCTATGAACTTGGATAGCAACTCCTAACTGAAATTTGGCATTTCCTTCAGCTACTTAAATATATTTTTCTAAAAAAAGAACACCTAAATATCATTATATTGCTTGGATGAGAAATCATGTCATAAAAAAAGGTTTACAAAAAAAAGACTGATCCCACTCTTTGAAGGTAATCTTCCTTCCCCAATTCTTCTGTATTTCTAAGTATAGTTGAATAAATAAGTAATAAAGCCATAGGAAGAATAATACAGTTTCAAGGTATTCAGTGGAACATGACTCCAAGCCTATGCTATTTGGAAAGCTATGGACTGGGCCTTTATATTACTAATCTAAATGATACTCAAATAAAATATAGCCTCAATATAACAAAAAGCCACAAAATTATTTTATAATATTTACATTTTAATATATTATACATGAAATGAAATATAGGGGTGATTTTTCAAAGGAGACATTAATTGCGTTAAAGCACTGTTGGGAACTGAGAATTTCAGATCCAAAACCTGATTCAGCACTTTAGACATGTACACTCTTTAAATAAGTATGTTGAAAACACATATGGTGCTAATAGTTTGCATGATCAATTGCTTTTCTGCACTATTAATTAGAGATCAAGCATATTTACACAATTATATCAATAATTCAGAGTTTAAAATTTTCCCAGCTGTGTATTTACTTGGGTAGTTACAATTTAGAAGTGTACCTTTAAGGGATGGCTAGGTGGTGCATTGGATAGAGCACTGGTCCTAGATTCAGGAATACCACAGTTCAAATCTGGCCTCAGACACTTAATAATTACCTAGCTGTGTGGCCCTGGGCAAGCCACTTAACCACATTGCCTTTTAAAAAGCTAAAAAAAAAAATGCCCCTTTAGAATTATTAATGAATCCTCTTTTTCTGGTCTAATTATTGCAAAATATTCATTGGAGGCATTTTTCATTTACCTACAGCATGATCTTTTTTAGATAAAAAAAAATTTTAAATGAAAAAATCAAAAACTATAGCATTTCAGGTAAAATTAAACACCTTGACTTGAATCTATAAGCACAAAAATATTGTATTTAGAATGAAAATGGAATATCCCAAATGATGAAATAAAATTCTCCTAACAGCTTAATGAAATAGAGAAACCATTGGGTTGAGAGTGAGAGCTTACACCTTCACCAATGGATTTGTATATGTTCCTGATAAAGTCCCTCAATCTTCTTTTCTCTTAGCTGCTTATGCATTTGATTGGAATTAGAATACCTAGCCCTTTTCCAATTATTTCTGAAATTAATAATTTAATCAGGATAACAAAGTCACAGAAATGTGCTATTCACATCTATGGAATATTCATTATTTATTATTTATGAATGTACCACAGGTTACAAGGAAATAAAAGGTTAGCATTGTTTGTCAAATTACAATATGCAAATTCAGCTATCTGCCCTCTGTATCTCCTAAGAGAAGAGAGGTGGGGGAGGGCAACTATTTGCTTCTAGAAACCCTGGTTCTGATACTACTAAATCATTAGTACACTGATGATGTCAGGGTCAGAGTGCACATTGTCTTGCAAATCTAATTTTTATTCCTAGTTCCTGAAACCACATCCCAGGAGATTCTAATTAGCATGCTTGCTCCCTTGTCAGCTGAGGAACCAACTAATGAACTACCTTAGTAGAAACAGTAAGTTAACCTTACACTGAAAGTTGATCCATTTAACTACATAGTTTTAAAGTAAAATATAAGCATTCTTGAATAGCCACAGAGCTTTTCTGTATTTGCACATATTTATATATGTGTATATGTAAATATACATATGTACATGTTTATATTTTATATATTTACATATTTTATATATATAAATACACACATTTGAATATATATTTTGTATAGATTTAGACATTTAGGTTTACTTCATGATATTTTCTTATTCACTGTGGTAAAACTAATATCTGCTATTATAGGCTAGTCATTTTTTTTCCTTAACACGTTTTGAAACTATCCCATAGATTTAATTGGCTCTCAGGACTAAAGTTTGCACTATTGATTTATCTTTTCACTAACCCAAGGACAAAAGTTAACCAGGAAAAACTCTCCCTCAAATCTGATCACTTTACCAGTATTGCTATCACAGAGGCAGAGAGGATATGCCTGCTGGTATCCTATGGTTATGTGAACCTTTTGTTTACTGTTAGCTTAACTATGAATGTTTCATTTCATTCTGATTCTGAATCCAAAACATCAGTCCTGCCTGAATCATGCCCAGTTTGCAAAAACTATTTTCAGAAATATCAATGATTTGTTTCTAAGCATTTTATATCCTCACTCTTTTAGAACTCTTAAGAGTCTCTCTCTCTCTGTCTCCATACCCTTAAAGTTCTTTTGTCACAGATATTCTCTGTTTATTCTTGGTCAAGTCCACCTACACTTCTCATGTAATCTTCTTTAGGGCCATTTCTATTGCCTTATGAAAACAATAAGGAGTGTGATATTAGGATCACAATATGGCATTATTCTCATATGGGGAAGTTCTATTGTCTTTGAGGGGGGAAATATTCTGCTGGGAAATCTTGACAGATAATTTACATTTTTCATCTATTTTTTACCTGCTTCCAGTTTCATCTTTGAATGTTTTAAAAATGACTTGTCTTAATTGGGCATCTTGACAAGCTTTCTGTAAACTTGTTTTTCTTTCTAATGGATCTTATTATTTTATGAGACAATACTGTTCATAAGCTTCCTACTATCTTCTGTAAGATTTTACAAAAGCTTATATTCTAAATTGGTGCTGCTCTTAGCTCACATTTCTTTGGTTGGTAAGGACATGAAATGTTTTATGATTAATATGATTTCAAGTCTTTTTTATGTTTCTTTAATATGGCAGTTGACAAAAACAACTAAATAAATTGTGTTGGAGCTATTTTCATTGTGAACCATAGCTTCTCAAGGAGAGTATTACAAATAATTAGGTACTGATCTTGATCTTTACTTTATAAAGGAATTCAGTATATAGTCAATTTGACTATACACACACACACACCTAATTCAAAATGTTACCTAGACATTGGTACCAGTTATTTTTGGATATGGCATGATCATTTTCATACTGGGATTGTTGTTCACAGCTCCCTACATGCAGACCTCCAAAATCTCTTTCTTCAAGAAAAAAGCCCCAAAGAAGTAACTTAGGCACAAAATGAGAAAGAATTCTATTGGTGTTAATTTCCTATTTTTATAAAATTTCCAAAGTGAGGTAAACCTAATCCTGAATCTTTGTCCCTAAAAGCTAAATATAGTTCGAGAGGGGTGAAGAGTGAATCTATAGCTCACTGTCAGAAAAAAACACTTGGAACCACAAAATATGCAGTGGTTAAATTTCAGAATTTCATTGTCAAAGATAACTGTTGATTTTTTACTAGAGAAAAATGAATGGTTCATCTTTCTTTTCTTTCTCCTGAACTATTTTTCTAACTTTTTTTTATTATCTTCCTTAATGCATACCTTTTTTTGAAAATAACTGAGAATTGAAATTACCTTGTCTTCATTTTGGAGGGTCTTAGAAAACTGTTATTGGCTTCTGTCACTGTTTTACAGTTTTTCTGCCTCCTCATTCTCTGCAACAAATGTTGATTTGTAAGCATCAGTTACCTTCCTAGTAATGTTTTAGCAAATTATTATAATAATTTCTGTAATATAATGAGATATGAGATATGAAACATTAAGTAATGAAAGTTTAAGAAATTAAGTAATAAAGTTTAAATAAAATATTAAGACAACAAAGGAGAGGCCACAAAGGAATTAAACAAAAATGATATAAAGTATCTTGTCCAAAATCTTTCAATAAAAGAAGTAATAGAACATCCATCAGGGTCCATCTTGTCACTGGGTTCAATTTATTTACATTTGAAATCTCTATGATACACGAAAGCAACCACAGTCACAAAAGCAACTATACTCCTCCAGGATGGAAACTTTTTTTAGCCTATTCACAGAACCATGATCCTCATGGAGATCTGTCAAGAGTACTTCAACAATTTAGTACAAACAATTTCTGCTATTATAGATGGGGACTCACAAAATGAGAAAAATCTGACACACTAATAAAACTTTTGAAGAAGTCAATACTAGAAATCAGAGAAATGTACCCAACCAAAGTGGAGAATCTACTATAACTTTCAAGTAGAACAAAGAGAATTGCTTTAAAGAATTGTTTTGACTTTTTCCCACTCAAAATATGAAGCATTGAAGGAAAGGCACAGAATTTTAAGGATATCACCATGTTTATCTTCTTCAAGAGGAATAGAAAGATAATCAATAATTTTATGACTTATCCCTGCTCTCAATCAGAGTTTCTCTAAACTATAACGTATAATAGACTGAAATACTTAATCTAAACATCTCATTGTGGCTTTATATAGTGCCTCTCTTGACTGTGTAAACAAGTTATAGAGAAGAACAAAATTAGCTAGTCTGCATGATTATATCAATAGATGCAATGACACCATAAAAAAAAGAAAACAGAAAAAACCTTTGACAAAAAAAAGCTTTCTTCTGTGTTACTATAAATATATGAATATGCACTGCTATGAATAAGTATGAATATGAATATGTGTACTACCATATATATGTAAAGATATATAGATATAAAAAGAAAGCATTTTAATATGAAGAGGTTCTATATCAACCCAAAACCTATTTATTTTTTTGATGGAGAAACTCTAGAAGAATTCTCAATAAATACAGGGAACAAGCAAGCATGCCCTCAATGCCCTTGTTATTTAACATAGTTTCAGAAATACTAGTGACAGCTCTAAGAAAAATAATTTAAAAAAAAACATAGACATCAACAAAAATATCACCTTTTCCAACATGAGAAAGTGAAGAGTTCTTAACCATTTAGGAATTTAACAAGCAATTAAAAGAAAGATGACAAAATATAAAATTCTTTTAAAAAAAACAGCATGAATGTAAAAGCTTTCATATAAACATCAACACACCTAAGAAGCAAAACTGTGCTTTTTAGTTTTTGGAGAAAAAAGTTCTTTCCAACAAATATAAGAATGGTACAATAAAAAGAACTATGATTCAAAAGTCAGAAATTTTGGATTCAGATCTCACTTATATAATCTGGAACAAATTAGTTAAGATTTGTAAAATATAGAAATTAGACTAGATGACATCTGGAGTCCTTTACATTAATAGATCTATGATCCTATAAACTCTGATAAAAGTAAAATATCTAAGATAACACTGGGATATGTTAAAAAATTATTATCTCCTAATAGATGAAATGGTCAAACATTTTGAACAAATAGTTCCCTAAAGAATTACAATTTATGAACAAATATATGAAATATTGCTCAATATCACCAATAAGAGAAATGAAAATACAAACAACTCTGAGGTCTCAAACTGTTTAAGAAGATGTAAAGTATGTATGTGGAGGGAGAAGGGGAGATTGGTATTAACCATGACAGGCTATGTCCCTATGTGTCTAACTTCTACTCACTGAGAGATTTTCATTCCTCAAAAGGGAATCAAGAAAAAGGACCACAAAGTTATTACACTATTCTCCTCAGATAAGGGATATTGCATGAAAATTATATATATATATATATATATATATATATATATATATATATCCTCTTTTTAAAAAGGGAAAATTATTGCTATTACAGAGGAAAGGTTTCCTTCCACACCCCTTAGATACAAGCTACTTTCCTAGTTATTTCCTCTCAAGGGGGTTTATTTAGTTGTTTTTGAGTCATGTCTGGCTCTTCATAACCACATTTGGGCTTTTCTTGACAAAGACACTGAAGCAGTTTGCATTTTCCTTCTCCAGCTCATTTTACAGAAGAGGAATGGAGGCAAACAGGATTATATGCCTTGGCCAAAAGTCACACAGTAAGCATTTGATGACATTTGAACTCAGGAAGATGAGTTTTCCTGACTCCAGGTCTTGCTGTATATCCTCTGTACCAACTAGTTCACTATTTAAGGGATAAAGGTAGCTAATTCAGAAATATACAATTTCATGTATATATATATATATATATAATACATATATATATATATGTATGTGTGTGTGTGTGTGTGTGTGTGTGTGTGTGTGTGTAATGAACATCATTTCTTGCCTTCTCAAAGAGTAGGGGAGAGAATTTGGAATTGAAAATTTTTTAAGATAAAAAATAACGGTGACTGACACTTATGCTTGATGATTTCACCTCTCCCCACCTTATGCTGGTTATTTAAAATGTCATTATGAACAATGAATATTAAATAAATTCATTTATTCAAATAGTAAACTAAAGACAGACTAAAATATTACTGACAATACAAAAAGTTAATGAATTATTCCATAGGGAATAAGATATCAATTCAAGCAATAGAGATTTCCCAAATCTCACCCTAAAGTCCCCAGGGAGATAAGCTAAAAATCAGGAATGACTGGAGAAGCAGCTCTTCTCCAAAAATCTGTCTTCTAGAGTCTATTCTCTCTGAATTTCTCCAGGTCTAGAATCATGTGCCTCTCTTCTGAAAGCAGGAAGAAACAATAAAGTCTCTTCTCCCCAAATCTCATGCAACTCTTTCCCTCATTCCCCAACAGAGAGACAGAGAGAGAGAGAGAGAGAGAGAGAGAGAGAGAGAGAGAGAGAGATCACAAACAGAGAGTTTTATACAAATACTCCAAGCATGAACCCAGGCTTATAATGACAAATTATTTGAGGGACTGTGGAAAGATAGACACACATATCTATTAGTGGAGTTCTGGAGTATTCCAATTATTCTAGGAAACAATTTGGAATTGTACCTCAAAATTTACTAAAATTTCTATTTTCTTTGCCCCAGAGAAAGAAAGAAAGAAAGAAAGAAAGAAAGAAAGAAAGAAAGAAAGAAAGAAAGAAAGAGGAAAAACTATAATAATATAAAGAAACAGAAAATTAATAACAATTATAATGCTCCAAAGAAAAGATAAGGAAATTCACCTCCCTTTTTTTCATTGTAGTGATTATGGATATCACATTAGCTGTCATACATGGTTCATTTGTCAGGTGGTTTTTGTTAGTTTGGAGCTTTTGTTAATCTTTATTATAGGAAAATCTCACTGATTCATAGCTAAGAATTATATTTTCTGGGGATGACTGATATAAAAAATTCACTAAGTGTTTTCTTAAAAAGATAGGTTTTCTTACTTGTTACTTGTAGAATATAGAAATCCATCTTCTAGTCAATTCTGTGTAGTGAAAAACAATGCTATAGAAACCTGAATCAGAATTATTTGCCTGAACTAATCATAAATAATACTCCATATAAACATAAAATTTCACTCAAACTTTTCTACTTCTATTATGCTCTTGGTCTCAAATCATCCTCTTACACTTCAGATTATTTTTGTTTTCCTGATCTTACACCATTGTCCTAGTGACCCCCTTCTTTTTCCTTTTTCAAAAGTCTCTGACAGTTTCCTCTTGTGTTTTATTTCACCCACTGTAATTGGAAAATTCCTTATTGGTTTCAAGAAGTTGCATGATTATCAGAATTTGATGGGGTGGGGGGAGGGGAGAGAATGAGGGATGGTAGGGAACAGCAGAAGTAACTAAAATACTTGCTTGGTGGGGAGGATGAATTGATGATTCACTAACCCACTCCTGCATTGACTTTTCTAAAAATGCTCCTCAACCTCAGGAAGCAATCTTCTTCCTTCCAAAAGCACACTATTTTTCTCTGATAATCCATCTTTTTGCTATTAAAATTCTTGGACTTTTATAGCTAGAAAAAAGGCATTGAGTCCAATTCCTTTTATTTAATCAAAAAGGAAATTTGAATCCCAGAAAGTTTAAGTGACTTGAGTAAAGTGACATTGCCACTACTAGCTGAGTCAGGACTAGAGCCCAAGTTTCTTAACATCCACTCCAGTGCCCTTTCCAGTACATTATATTGCTTTCCCAGATGAAGGAAGGATCATTAATAAAGCAAGATCAAAATTTCACATAATCTATAATGCAGTATTCAAATATTAATATAACTATTCAGGGGAAAATTGATACTTACTTCCCATTAATCACAAGCTAATGTCAAAAAACTAAACTGAAATTATAATAACCAACTAGCATGGCAAGGAAATTATAACATTATGTACAGGGATGCTTCAATCTCCTGCTCTATTAGTATACAAACAATGACAGAGTATATATGATTATCTCAACTAGCTCAATTCAGAACTATAATAGAATCATTTCCAGCTCTTTGATCAACTCAGCATTAAATTTGACCTAATGAAAAATGTGAAACACCTTTCCTTTAGCTGCTTGCAAATAGTTTTTAATGTAGGTCTGAGATTGCTTAAGACCAAGGATATGGAGAAAATCAAAGTGCAAGTACTTTAATTAATGAGGTTTAATTACTTATTTTTTATATCTGTTTGTCATATACAAACATGAGGTTCTATCATGTATATATATAATATATATATATGCTATTTAAGAAGTCCAGTGTCTCAGAAAGTCGTGACAATTATCTCTCTCTCTAGAGTAACCCACAGATAGAAACCCAATTCAAGCAGATATTCAGGTCCACAAAAGGCTATATATAATAAGGCCTATCTGAACATAATGATAACTAATTAAGTTTCCTTTTGTAAAAATTTCATACCAACATTAATATTTGAAACTCTAACTATTAAACATGATTTTTATATTCAAGAAGCTCATGAAGACAAACTTATAGTTAAGTTACTAGTGCAGTAAAAGCAATCTCCTAGCCTCACCAACCCCATCTATAAGTTAAGTTTATTTTTTTCCTTAAAATCATTAAAACCATCATCAAGTAATGATACACTTGGGAACAAAAACTCAAGCTTTTGATATCACTTCCTGTTCCCCTGAATATGAAACAACCACAAGAGTTCCAGGAATGTCTCTGAGGGTCAGCTTGTGGATCAGGATGGGTTACTCAGAAGAAAAGTTTCAATTGGCTATATTTTCAATATCTGTCCTTGTTTAATACCTTCTCTTGTTATGACTAAGTAAATTAATCAGTCAGTCAATTAAATTATTTATTATCTCTATCTGTCAGATAATGTGCTAAGATTGGAAATACATAGAAATGCAAAAACAGCCCTATTCTCAAGAAATTTGCAATATAATTCCTTTTTGCTTTAAAAATACATTACTTCTTTTTATTTCTTAATATATTTTTATTTCATTATTTCTCAATTACACATAAAAATTTTTTAACAATTTTTTATTCCAAATTCTCCTATACCCTCTTGTCCCTCCCCCCTTAAGAAAATGAGCAATTTGATATTGATTATACATGTGAAATCATGCAAAAGCTATTTCTAAATTAACCATATCACTAAAGAAATAGACAAAAGCAAAACAAGAAAAATGTAGTTTTAAAAACATGTTCAATCTGCCTAGAGTTTAATCTGTTCTTTCACTGGAGATGGATGGCATTTTTCATCATGGGTCCTCCAGAATTGTCTTGGATCATTGTCTTGATCAGAGTAACTAAATCATTTACAGTTAATCACTATACAACTTCCCAGGTTTCTCTGAAACCATCCTGTTCATCATTCCTTACTGCACAATAATATTCAGTCGCACTAATATAACATAACTTGTTCAGTCATTCTTTAATTGATGGGCATCCTATTACCAATTATTTGCCACTACAAAAGAGCTGCAATAAATATTTTTTATATTTTAATTCTTTTTTATTTTTATTTCAGTCTCTTAGGGATATAGACCTAATAGTGGTATTATGGGGCAAAAGACTATGCACAATTTTATAACCTTTTGAAAGTAGCTACAAATTATTCTCCAAAATGGTTGAACTAGTTCCTGACTCCACCAACAGCACATCTGTGCCCCATTTTTCCACATCCCTTTCAGTATCTATCCTTTCCTTTTCTCTTATGATAACCAATCAGATGTGAAGTTTTATCTCAAACTATTAATTGATTTGAAATCTTCTTCTGAAAATTTTCATACGTCTTGAACTGAGGAATGGATCTTATCTTTATCAATTTGGTTCAGTTGTCTATTTGTTTGATTAATCTTAATTTTATCAGATGCTTGCTATAAAAACTTCCTCCCAGTTTCTTGTTTTCCTTCAAATTTTGGTGGCACCAGTCTAATTTATGAAAAAAGCATTTTAATTTCATGAAATCAAAGTTATTCATTTTATTTCCCATGACACTTTCTCTTGCTTGGTCTTAAATTCCTCCTTTATCCAGAGATATACGACAGGCGCTTTTTTCATATGTTGCTCTAATCAATTATATCATTTAAATCATTTATCCATTTTGACCTTATCTTGGTAATATGCTTTGAGATGGCTGGTCTATGACTAGTTTCTGTCAAATTGTTTTCCAATTTTCCTAATAATTTTTGTCAAATGGTGAATTCTTGCCCCAAAAGCTTGGATGTTTAAGTTTATCACACACACTAGATTACTGTGATCATTCACTACTATATGTTGTATACTTAATCTATTCCACTAATCTACCATTCTATTTCTCAACCAGTACCAGATTGTTTTTGATGATTCACTTTGTAACATATAGGAATACCTCATCTTTTATTGCACTTTACAGATTATTTAATTTTTTTACAAATTGAAGATTTGTGATAAGCCTGCACCAGGCAACTCTATTGAAACCATTTCTCCAACAGCATAGATTTAATTATGTTTCTGTGTCTCATTTTGGTAATTCTTGCAATATTTCAAACTTTTTATTATCATTTTATAGGTCTGTGATTTTATATGATCTGTGAACAATGGTCTTTGATGTTACTATTATAATTATTTTGGAGTGTCATAAACCATTCTCTTATATGACAGAGAACTCAATTGATAAATGTTGTGAGTTCTGACTGCTCCATTGACTAGTTATTCCCCATATTTCTCCCTCTCTTTGGACCACCTTACTCTTTGAGACATAATAATATTGAAATTAGGTCAATTAATAATCCTATAATGGTTGCTAGGGGTTCAAGTAAAAAGAATAAACAAAAGTAAAAAACACAGGGGGCAAAAATCTTTTAAGTGAAAAATGAATCAAACTTTACCACTGTCTTATTTTAAGAAATTGTCCCAACCACCTCAAACTTCAACTACTACTGTAATTGGTTAGCAACTGAGACAAGGCCTTCCACCAGCAAAAGAATTATGACTTGCTGAAGGCTTTGCTGATGGATATAATTTTTTTAACTTTAAAATATTTTCTAGTTAAGATATTTACTTTGAATTTTTTAGATATAACACTATTGTACACTGAATAGAATACAGGATAATGTAAACACAATTCTTGTATGTAGTGAGAAACCAAAAATTTCATGTGACTTGTGTTATTGTAGTGGTCTTGAACCATGCCCACAAAATCTCTTAGGTATGCTATTAAGTTGAAATCTGGTACTACTGAGTTACCTTAATTCCAATTTTTTCACCAATAATAATAGTTTGAAATCTAGGTCACCTTAATTTATTTTTTTATTGATAACCTTGATATTCTTTTTCTATCCCCAATAACATGTAAAAACAATCAACATTATTTTTGCAAAATTGGAATTTCAATTTCTCTCCCTTTCTCTTCTCTCCCCTCTTTTGAGAAGGCAAGCAATTTAATATGGGTTATACATTTGTAGTCATAAAAATACATTTTAATGTCACATTCTATTACAGAAAACATATACATAAAAAGAAAAATAAGGTAAAGAAAAAGATCTTTGATTTGCATTCAGGCTCTAGCAACTCTTTCTCTGGAGATGAATGGCATCTTTCATCATAAGACCTACAAAATTATCTTGGATCATTGTATTGTTGAGGTTAAATAAGTTATTGATGATAAGTGATCATCATACAATATTGCTGTCACTCTGTGCAATGGTCCAGCTCATTTTACTTTTGCATCAGTTCATGTAAAGTCAGGAGGGCATCTTGCTCATCATTTCCTAAAGTACAATAGTATCCAATCATTCAGTAATTCCCAAGGTCTTCAAAAAGGAATGACAAACATTAGAAATGATGGACATCCTCTCAATTTCCAATTCTTTGCTGCCATTAAAAGATCTACTATAAACATATTTGTACATATATGCCCTTTTCCTTTTTGCTTTAAATCTCTTTGGGATACAGACCTAGTAATGAATAGTCCATTGGACATAATTTCAAATTGCTCTCAGGATACAACTTTACCAATAATACTTTAGTGTTCTAAGTTTCCCACATTGCC
Source organism: Macrotis lagotis (assembly GCF_037893015.1). Classification (NCBI taxonomy): domain Eukaryota; kingdom Metazoa; phylum Chordata; class Mammalia; order Peramelemorphia; family Peramelidae; genus Macrotis; species Macrotis lagotis. The sequence continues at coordinate 183,086,585 of NC_133666.1, forward strand.
AACATTTGTCATTTCCTTTTCTGTCATATTAGCCAATCTGACAGGTATGAGGTAGTAGTTCAGAGTTGTTACATTTCTCTCATCAATAGTGATTTAGAATGTCTATATGAATATAGATAGCATTTGTCTGAAAACTGCCTGCTCATGTCCTTTGACCATTTATCAATTGAGGAATTCCTCTTATTTCTCTAAATTTAACTCAGTTTTCTATATGTTTGAGAAATGAAGTCTTCATCAAAGAAATTCACTATAAAAAATTTTAACAATGATGATTATGTATTTCCCTTCATCCTATTTTCTCCTTGTTTATCTTTCATTTTATCTTGTCCATTCTTAAAAATGTTTTGCATATACTACTACTAGCTCTATATCTCAGAAAGATCATAAAAAATAGAAAATTACCTAAATGAACAAAAATATTTATAGCAGCTCTTTTTGTGGTAGTAAAGAATTAGAAATTGAGGGGTTGTCCATCAATTGGGGAATGACTGAACGAGTTGTGATATATAAGTTAATGGAATGCTATTGTTCTATAAGAACTAATGAACAGGCAAATTTCAAAAAAAACCCAGAAAACCTGAAAATTCTTACATTAGAGAAGTGAGCAGAACAAGAACATTGTACACATTAAACAGCAAAATTGTATGACGATCAACTATGATTACTTAACTCTTCTAAGCAATACAATAATCAAAGACAATTCTAAAAGACTTGTAATGGAAAATGTCATACACATCCAGACAAAGAACTTTGAGAGTTTAAATGCAGACCAAAGCTTACTATTTTTACTTTTTTTAATTTTTTTTCCTTTCTTGTGACTTTTTCCCTTTTGTTCTGATTCTTCTTTCACAACATGACAAAAAGGTAATATGTTTAACAGGATTATACATGTATAACCTATATAAGATGACTTGCTATCTTTGGGAGAGGAGAAGGGATATGGGGAAAAACTGGAACTCAAAATCATCAAAAAATAAATGTTAGAAACTATCTTCACATGCAATTGGAAAAAATAAAATATTATTAGCTAAAAAATTGATTTTCCTGAAGCACTGAGTTGTCATATTATCCCCTATTTAGTAATTTCTCATGGTTTCCTATTTGTTATTTTTCAGTTATGTCTGACTCTATGTTTGAGCCTTTTGGTATTTTCTTGGCAAAGATACTGAAGTACTTGACCATCTCTTCTCCATTTCATTTTTCAGATAAGGAAACTGATGCAAACAATATCATACAACTAATAAGTGTAATTCAGGAAGTTGAGTCTTCTTGACCTCACATCTGGCATTCTATCCACTCTGATGCCTTGCAGCCCTTTGAGATGCCTAGGAGACAGTTCAAATTTGCTACGAAGTAGTTGGCAATGTGGGACTATAGCTCAGGATAGAAACTAGGGTTTCTTTATGGTCATTGATCATTTAATATCATTATGGGTTAGTACACGTTTCCCTAAAAAAAAAAATGCTTTACCTACTGATAAAAGCAGTTTGGTAAGGACACCACTCAGACAAGCCAGTATCAAGCCAAAATCAAAATGTATGACATGTATTGTTATCAAAAAAAAACCATTAAATTTATATTACTCACTAATAATTTTCTAGGACCTAGGTTTTTCCCTCATTCTATTTTTAAAACTTGGTAGCAAAATTTGAATGATACCATGACTTCCTCTTTAGAAAAAACCTTTAAGTGAATGGAATCTTAAAACAATTCACAAAAGATAGCTATCTTAGTAATATCCTAAATTAATGGTTCAGTAAATAACTAGCAAAAATGAAAATTATTTACTATGGAATTTTGTATTCATGACGGTTAGATTATTTCATCTAGGTAAAGCAAGGTGAACTGTTCCATCCCATTTCTACCATGATCTAGAGAAGAGTGAATTATTTCTAGTTGTTTGTTCATTTACCATGATAATAGGTAGCAGCAGGAGCCTTCCCAGAAGCAGGTCAGATAGCATGAACTTGACCCATATAGTAAACACAATCTGACAGAAAATTGTTTCCAATCAAAGTTTTTCTATAGCAATATATAAAAGGTCCTCACCCAAATGCAGACTATAAGTAGTAATTTGGCCATCCAGAGCAACTTTCAGAAAACATGCCCAGAGCAAGCAGCATTAAATGCACCCTCAAGTCCTTTTAAGACCAATGTAGTTGGGGATCAGGGGAGGGAAGAAGGAAGAATATGACATAAAAATCTTTATGAAAAAGGCAAAGATCCTGGCACCTTGTGAGACACTGCCTGTGGAAGCCACTACCCAGTCAAGAAGAAGGGCATTTGTACAGGAAGGTCTTACCTGAGTTGGAAAAGAGGGAGAGGGAAAAATGCTAGCTTCCAATTTTAATCATTTTTGTTTTCTAGTTGCAAAAGCTATTTCTATGCCTCTAAAGGAAGGCAAATGTTATCTGTACCTCTAAATTTCAATGATGTGGGGAAAAATTCCTATCACTCAATCCAAGTTACACTTCTGCCCAACTATATCTCTCAGGTAACACATCGACAGTATCATAAGTAGAAAAATAGAAAGGAGATTTAGAAGAAAAGGATTTGAATGTGTTGGAATTACCCACCACAACCTACGTTCCCCTTCCCATTTGAGTTAGGTTTGTTTTGTTCTTTTTATTTATTTGTTTGTTTGTTTCTGAAAGTCAAGGAAATTCTCTCCAGGTACATGAAAAGGCCCTTTCATGTGAAGTCAGAACCCATTAGATGTAGTACCTGTGCCAACACCATGGGAGGCAACAGGGGCAGAGAAGAGGGAGCCACACTAAATTTTGTATCTTAGTCAAGTATTATTTCAATACTCTAGCCAAAAAATCCCTTTATTAATTCTTTCCCCCAAAGTCAATCAATCAATATTTATTAAGTACCCTATTTTCCAGACATGATGCTAAATTCTGGGGGTGCAAAAAAGAAGCAAAAAGCTCACAATGTGAGGGAATGTCTCTCCTTTCATATGTATATATATATACCCAAATATGCTACATATATGCATACATAAGCATATTATGCATAATGTATATACTCACAAACAAGATATATATATATACATATTATATATATATATATATATATATATATATATATTATAAAAAGAAAATAACAAGGAAATACAAGAATTCCAGAATTAAGAGGAGTTGGTAAAGCTCTGGTAGAAGATGAGATTTTAGTTGGGACTGAAAGGGAGGCCAGAGAAGCCAGTAGGTGGAGATGAGAAGGGAAATCATTCCAGACATGGAGTCAGCCAGAGAAAATAACCAGAGCCGAGAAATGAACGGTCTTGTTCGTGAAACATCCTGGAGGTCAGTGTCAAGGTTTAAGAAGCCTGGAAAGGTATGAAAAGGCTATTTTTAAAATGCCAGAGGATTTTGTTTGATCTTGGAGATAATGGGAAGTCATTTTGAAGTTTATTGAGTTGTTGAGGGGAAGAGGGTGGTAACATGGCCAAGCCTGCACTTTAGAAAAATCACAGGTGAAGGCTCAATTGGAATGGAGAGAGTTTGAGGCAGGCTGACCCATTGTTGGCAATTATTGTAGTCCAGGTGTGGGGTGATGAGAGTCTGTTCCAGAGTGATGGCAGTTTCAGAAAGAGAAGGGCATTTATTGCAAAGATGTGGCAAAAGTGAAATTGAAAGGTCTACATGTAAAAGAAGTCAAGACTAGTTCAATGTGCTGTAGAAGTCAAGAAAGAGATAGGTATCATCAGGATGGAAAGAAAATAAAAGGAAGTAAGGAAGGAGGAAGGGAGGGAAGGAAGGAAGGGAGGGAAGGAAGGAAGGAAGGAAGGAAGGAAGGAAGGAAGGAAGGAAGGAAGGAAGGAAGGAAGGAAAGAGGGAGGGAGGGAGGGAAGGAAGAAACAAAGAAAGAAAATGAAAAATGGCATGCTTCAATCCATATTCAGACAGAATCAATTCTTTCTCTGGAGGCAGATAACATGCTTCACCATAACTACTTTAGAATTGTCTTGGATCATTTTATTGCTGAAAATAACTAAATCACCCATAGTTCTTCATCATCAAGATTGCTGATCACTGTGTACAATATTTTCCTGCTTCTGTTCATTTCATTTTGCATCACTTTTTTAAGTCTTCCAAGGCTTTTCTGAAATCATCCTGCTTATCTTACTTCTTATAGCACTAAAGTATTTCATCACAATCTTCTGCCACAGTGTGTTTAGCCAAGCCTTTCAAAGGAGTTTAGCCACAATGTACAAAAGCAATATAGGATTATACTTTAGCAGGAAGGGATTTTTTTAGGATAAGTATGACATGGGAATTTTATAGGCATTAGGAAATGAACCAGGAGAGAGGGTTTGAAAATAAATTGTAGAATAGGAACAATAGAAAAGACAATGTGTTGATGGAAACGGGAAAGAATGTGATCATTTGAGCAGCTAGAGAAGTTTTTCTTAGTAAGGAATAAGGCCATCTCACCATGTGAGATAGAGGTGAAGGAGGAAATAGACTCAGAAAGAATATGAGTGCATGAAAATAAGAACACAGGAAAAGAGGAAACTCAGAATGATGTCTGACATCAATTGCTTTCTGTAAAACATGGGACAAAGTTCTTGGCTGACAAGGTTGGGGAAAGGGGAGTCATGGAAAGTTTGATAAGAGATGAAAAGGTTTAAAGAATCACTGCAGAGAATGAGAGAATGAGTTTATAATAAGCACCCATTTAAAGTTGTGTAACATACATTTGTAGTGAGCCCTGTCATAAAAGATGCATGATTCCAACAAAGCCAGTTGGAGGGAGTCAAGACTGAGGCCTTGCAGGGTATAATCAGCAAAATAATAAGGGCAATAGATATCCAAGAGAGGAGGGCAGTGTAAAGTTGAACTGCTTCACCAAAGGGTCAAAATGGTATAAAGAGAAGAGACTGGCAAGAAAAGGGAATGAAGTCATGGTGAAAATAAGGAATCAAGGGATTGGAGATCACAATATGAATGATTTGAGACTTAAATTTACTAGAACATAATCCTGAGTCAGACTTATTCTATAACATAAGATTTCCTAATTATCTTTGAAAGCAACTTTTTCATAACAATCAAACTAGTCTATTAATATGGATTCTTTGTGGGATGGAATTCAATGTCAACTTTCCTCCCAAAAGAAACCAAAGAAAAGATACAAAAAGGAAATTTAACCAAAAGAAGGCAGTGAGAAGGTGACAATGCCTTAAATTGTACTAGACTCCACCATTTTCTGTGAGGCCTGGATTGTACCATAGTAATGATTCAATTTTTGTCCTATAGAGCTAGGGAAAAAGTGGGGAAAAGTGCACTTTTTAGGTGCTCTGGGCTAATGGTCCATTCAGTAACACCTTAAAGTACAAAGTCACTTTTGTTTTCTCCAAATCTTTTCCCATCTGTTCTGACAATATGTATTGTTTAGTTATACACTCAATGAAGCACAAGTCAAATGGAAAACAGCAATTTTTAAGATACCTGGTCACCCCTTTCTACTTTTCATTTCTTGACTGAGTAAAGGGAGTTCCCTTGACTGACATCTGAATTTAAACATCTCACTGCCTTGTCAAAATGACTTGTTCATAGCTAATGCTAGAGAAATCAATTCACAAACATGCCTATGAGCAGAACAAAATGCATTCACATTGTTTTAAGAACACCATTACACTAAAGATACTTTTATAACAAAAAGTTTTATCAGTATAATGTTGCTCTGACATTATACAAGTTGAAAAGATTATCCAAAAGTAGTTTGCCTTAATTTGAGGTTGTAAAAAAGAATTCTATAGCTTTCATATAATATATAAACATTTCCATGATACATTTGATAATTCCAGAAGTAGGTGAAAAGTCATTTTAGGGAAGACTAGAGATGTAGAATTAAAGGATAAACTTTTTTTATAAAAATATATTATCCAGTAGTGTAGCTCTTTAAAAGACTTCATTTCTCTCCGTTTCTTTATCTCTAAAATGGAGTTGGACTATTTAATTCCATTCTATGATTCTTATAGGTGTAATGTTGTATTTTAGTTTTCTAAATTTCTAAATATTAATCAAGGAATGCTCAAACTATTATTTGATATAGAATATTTCTAATACCATTAAAATTATTTTAAGGAATTATCTACATATAGCCCAGGAGCACAAGATTACATACATATATTCTGCCTTATAAAAGTGAGCTGTCAAAGAAAATAGTTTCTGAAGACAGAATTTGAATTCCCAATTTGAATCTTTAAATGTAGGAGAAATTGGCTCTTGACCAGGAATAGAATTTACCTAGGACTCCAGAAACATTATTTTCATGGAGTTATGCAAAAGAAGAAGAGAAAATTATCTGTTTATATCTACTGAGTGAGATACAATAAAAAGTAGCAGGAAAAAAGCAAAGGAAAATAGTAATAGAAGATAGATAATATTCAATAAAACTTTAAGAATCTATACAAAAAGCATAAATTAATGGTAACAAAATGAGTTACGAAAACCTCATCAAAATGTGGCAAAGTCAGTCTCATAAGTATCACTATGACTTGATGAGATGGAACACATAACTAGAATTTGTCTACAGAAGGATTTACTTTATTCAAATGGAATAAAATTGATTTCAAAAAAGGTTGGTTAGAATATCATCATATTTTAATGAAATAGAGGAGGCTGCCTGCTAGTACTAATGATCAGGCAGATGAACAGATATTAATATTAATCCACAACCTTTTTTCTGGGAGGTGACCTATTCTACCCTTCAGGTGTGACTCTCTCTAGTCACTGTTTCATACCTCATCATTTAGGAAGTGATATTTCTTTCAAATGAAGCCCCCCCAAATGATGGATTTCCACCTCAGTAGAAGTCCAAACATCTGTATCCCTAGCCACTGATATTGACTCACTTATCTAAAAAGTCTTACTACATTTAATACATTTTTAAACATTTACTTTGCCCTCAAATGTTCTAAAATCTAGTTCTGAGCCCCCAATCGGAAGAGAGGGAGAGGGGGGGGGGAAGAAGAGTGGAGAAAGACAAAAAAGGAACATGGTGGGGAGTAAGAGAAAGTCCCTGCAAATTATAATTTTAGTCTCTTTTCCCCATCTTCCCAGGCACTTTAAATCACAATTCTCAGTGCTGCCCCCACACAGGCTAGCATTGTGCTTGTTAAGAGATTTATCATATTTGCTGGTTTAAAAGGATATAAACAAGCTTTCAATTGCCATATGGGAAAAAATCTAAATGGCTAATAATAAAAGAAATGCATATTAAAACATCTTTCAGATTTCATCTCAAATCCATCAAATTTGAAAATATTACAAAAAAGAATAATGACATTTGTTGGAAGTACTTTGGGAGAACAGGAAAACAGGAATTTTTTGTGGAGTTCAGAATTAGTATTGCTGTTCTGAAAAGCATTTTGGAACTATACCCATCCAAAAAACTGTTATGTTTGACCCAATGATATTAGTATCAATTAATCAATAACCAGTCAGTTAGTAAACAATCATTTATTAAATACCTACTATATACCAGGCACTATACTATGATTAGAGACACAAGGAAAGGCAAAAGATAATTCTGATCTCTTTAAGTTCACTGTCTAATTAATGAGAGAACATGAAAACTATATGCAAACAAGAAATATTAAGGATAAATTGGAGATAATTGAATCAGCATGCATTTATGAAGCACTTTCTTCCTAAAGGGAATTCTTAAGAGATTTTGACTGTAATTATGAAAGCTGATTAGTGGGGCTATATTTTCAGAATTATTAAATTAATAGTTATAGTTGATGTTTAGGGGTGATTGTGATGGTTCTCACTGTAATATACTATTGAAATACGATATTAAGAAATATAATTAGCAGTGTTGATTTTATTTAAGGCTATGATACTAAAGCTGGAATTCTTAACCTTTTGTGTCTCATGGACCCAAATAACAACCTAGTAAAGTCAATGGACCCCTTATCATAACAATGTGGGGGTTTTTTAATCTACAAAATAAAAAAACATGGGATTACAAAGGAAACCAATTATATAGCATCTTGAAATTTTTTTTTCCTCATCAAAGTCCATACTCAAATCCTTGGTCTAGGGAATTTATTTTTGATTTGCAACTGAGATAAGTAAAAATTTATAAGAAAAATTTTTTCTCGAATTTATTTAACAAACTTGTTTGTATGTGGGCATGTGTGTGCACTTTTTCATGAACCATATATTGAATTATACTTGCCCTAGTTCTTGCTGTGTGAGTGATCTCAATCAGTAGTTCCTTTTAGTGAATATCTTAGAATAAGTGACAAACATTCCCTTGAATGATTGTCTGAGAAAACAGGAAAGCTGTTATCAACCACTCCATCAAGGTGATTAATTTAAACAACTGAACAAATTTAATATGAAAGAATGACAAGAAAGCCACAGTGGGTGCTATTCAAATCAGTCAAGTGAATCACAAATGCAGAAGGGGATTAACTGAGACCAAATCTGATAGCCAACTTGTGGTAAAAAAAAAATTGTCTGGTAAGTACTTAATAATAACTTACCCAAGGTTTATCATAATTTCACATATCACGATTCATGCATCCATAAAATTGATTGGTAAACTAGTTAAAATACCAAGAAAGAAGTCAAACATACATAAGAACTCTGTTTTGATGAATAAATTAGAGTGATTGCCTTTTTTGTTCTTCAGTTGACAGAGAAAAAAATGACTGGGATAAATCAGAGACAAAGATAAACAGGACTACATTCATGAATCTCCCCTGTACACGGAGTTGATTATTTTTAGGTCTAAAGATTTTTGCATTGGAGATTGAGCTTGGACTGATGATTTCTTTGGTCAAAGGATATTTTGGATAAGGAAATTTTCACATCAATACAGATTGGCATGTTCTCTACAACAAGGAGAGTGACCTACAGTAGTGAGAGGTTAAGTTATTGCCCAGAATCACACACTCAGCATGTGTCAGAGTACGTTAAGTACAAGTTGTCCTGACGTCAAGACTAGTTCTTTGTCTACTATGCTGTATTAAAGGAATAATTAGTTTGAAAGACATAGAAGTTTCCTCTTTAGGAAGGGTGAGAAATATAATGATAAAGTAGGAAAAATGTCATAAAGTCAGTGGAAGAGCATTTGAAAAGGAAGGGAGAATCAAGAAATGTGAAATTTAAGAATCACAATTTACTTTACTTCTAATAAATATAGTAGTTCACGTTAGTTTAAATTAATAGCCCCTTTCCACCAGTCTTTATATTATTTAATATTTGAATAAAGTTCATAATCCCTTAAGGTAAAAATTGTCTGAAATCACCAAAGTTTCATTACTTAGTAATTGAAATTTTCTCTCAGGGTGTGAAAATGGGTATCAAATATCCTTTCCATCATCCTCTTGTGGTGGGGGAATACATCTTTATTATTGATATTAGTAGTGATGGTATAATTATTAGAACAAAATTACTGATGTCTTGCACTGATGTCATAACTTTGTCAAATTCTTTATTGTTGGATTGAATGAAGGATTGTCTAACTATAGAGAAATGAATATGAGAATATCTGAAAATATTTTTCAATAAACTCAAAACTATAATTTCCCAAACTCTTGGAATATGAAATTGTCAGTTTATATAATATTGGGGATCTCATGTTACAGACATATTAAAAGTGATTCATTCTTTATTTTCATGCATATTTTTCCCTTTACCGAGAGATGTATTTTATAGTTCTCTGATACTTTTTGAACTGATAATTATACTAATCAACTCACCATTATAGGAGCTCATAGTTAAATTTACCACCCTTAATATTACATTCATAAGAAACTGTACTATAGAATATGTGGGGGAAGCTGTTAGTTTATATAAAAAAATTGAATAGAAATGGAAAGTACAATAAAGGCTCACCTTTCTCAAAAGATATGTGCATATCTAAAAAGTCTTCCTAATGTGTTTAGTAGATATAAATTGAGAAAATAAGCTCCCTTCCAATTATATCTCCAATACAAAAATGAAATGGAAAAACAAGGGGGAAATTCAGTATAACTAGCATATTTAATTTAAGAAAAATAAATTCTTATTGATGTTTTCTTTTCTTTATATTACCATGGTTATATTCAGTATTCCTCCCCACCCCTCCCAAAAACACCCCACATAGAAAATAATGTTTTAATATTTGTGATTTTATTCAATGTGAGGAACTCCTTCACCAAAACCATGTTTATGACTTAATAGCTAAATCCTCAAGAACTCTCTTGCATACTAAGAAGCTAAATGACTTGCCCAAAGTCACAGGGTTAGTGTGAGATAGTCTTTAAAGACAAGTTTTTCTGACTTCAAGCTCAGGACTCTAACCACTGTACCTTTACAAAAACACAAAATACTCAAAGCTCATGTGTTTACCAGAAACCCAGTCATTCCTCAATTTCCTTGAGAGAAAAATCTGCCTCTTTCCCACTTCAAAGAGATATTTGAGCCACAGAAATCTGGTGCAATGAATAGGTTGCTGACCCTGGATTCAGAAAGACTCATCTCCCCAAGTTCCAATTTGGCATCAAATACTTACTAACTATATTACACTGGGCAAGTACTTTCCTCATCTACAAAACTGGCTGGAGAAGGAATGGCACACCACTCCAGTATCTTTGCTAAGAAAATTCCAGATGGCATCACAAAGATTTGAATCCAACTGAACAAGAAATACCCTTGAAAGAACTGATCCTGGCCAAGTCATTTAACCTCTCCCTTAAGTTTCAGTTTCTTTATCTTTAAACTGGGTCTAATAATAATATCTATTGCATGAGGTTATCTGAAGATGAAAAGAAAGTAAAATGTTTTCAAAATAAAATGTCATATAAATATTAGCCATCATCATCATCAATATCCTCATGAATATCATCTAGAAAATACATTTTTCTTAGCTTGTTCAAAGGACTTCAGAGACAAACAGTCCAGGAACAAGTCATTATACTGCTATTATTCTTTTATGTTTAATTTTCTGCATAAGTAAATTTAATAAATGTTGGGTGGTGTTGTTGATAAAAAATATTAGGATATAAAATTATCTTCTATAGTTTCAATGGGAAGATCCTCTCAGTCCAATTCCTGAAACTGATAGGATTATTTTTCTCCTCTTTATTTTTATTTCTTCTGCTAATTTAAAGGTTTTCATTCCACACAGCTCAAAAATTATGATCACTTGTTAGGGTAATATACATTTAAATATCCATCTTAAGTTTTAATGGATTCACACTATGTCCAGATCATGAGTGACAATTTGGTCTGAAATATCAATCCAGTTCCAGTACAATTTATCAGTTAATTTGTCCTGAATATTTTGAATTTTACCTGTATAGTAGGAGATATGCATCTGTCAATCCATTAAAAATAGAACACTTTTGATGTATGATTCTAGCTACCAACTCAGGTCTTCCTGAGTATTAGGTGCTAAATCTGCAACTAAATGGTACATTGAAACCTGCAATAATATGTGTTATAATTTCTACCATTTCCTTGCAAAATCTTCATAGAGTAATAAATCTAATCTATTTAAGAATCTCCCTTTTGTAATTTCTGGTAATAATGATCTAATTTGAGTTTGCCATCACAAATCTCTCTGTTTCCATAATACAGACGGGTCTCTTCCTATCCCCCTCCTTCTCCAAGAGAAGCTTCAAATCCAATCTGGAGGCGAAACTGGAGGTTTAGATCAAAGGCTAATTTCTCTGCTCACCTTGGAGAGAGAGAGAAAAAAAATTAAAATTTATTTATTTGCTCCCTTAAATATTATTAATCTAGGGACTAATTTAAGATTCAATCTAAACTTCTGAATATTATTTCTCAAAAGGGAAAGGAAATGCCTAAGATTTATATCCAAAGTTTGACCCCCTTCCCATAAAATAAATACTAATTCTACATAGAAAATACATAGCCATTAGGAAAGAAATGTGTCTATCCAAGTTGATAGCAAAATATAAATCAATAAAATGGTCATCTGAGAATATATATTCAACAATAAAGATTGAAGGTAGTCTACTACTAGGAGTGAGATAATAGCTCAACCAAGAGAAAGAGCCTCAGATTTCACAAGGGGAAATTGCCCAAAGACTGCAGTGTAACAAGCTAGAGATAGAGTCATAATAAAGATTTCCGGATCTTTCCATGGCAGCTCCTTCTAAGGATCTTTTTTCTCCCTTCAGCAATATGAAGAGAGGTTGAAATGGGAATATTCTCTCTCAGAGCTAGAAACAAGAAAAACTCTAAAAGACTGAAGAAAATATCTGTCTTAACTTCTCTTGCCATTTCCACCTTGTCCCTGATGTAGATATGGGACAATTGATATCCATCAAAGAAGAGATGCTCTCATACCAATGGGCTCTGGGGATCAGATTACATCTTCATGACACTCACTCATTTAACATTTCATTGTCACTAGATGGCTGAGTTCATGTGGATTTTGCCCATAGTGGGCCTTTTCATTCCATTTATGACTCATTACTATTTCACACATTCCATAGGAAAATAAATTGCCTTCATTTACATTAGGCAAATTCAATAGTCTGTCCCTGCTGTCAGTCTGCCAACACACTGACTGTCATTCCTTTCCTTTGCCATTAACCCATTCCAACTATATCCGTGGTACCATGGACAATGAATGGGTAAACTTTGAAGTTATTAATGATGTTGTTATATAGAATTATAGTGTAAAGAGCATACATGGAGACAACCCATTTATAAGAATATAGTAGAATTTTGTTTCCCACATGTTTTGCACAATTTACTGTAGCACAGGAACTGTAAGCTCCTTCCCATCAAATTCTGGTTTCCAGTAGGTGCTGGACTAGATTATCTTGTATTTTCAAGTGATGGACATCATCATAAGTAGCCCTCAATTTCTCCCCAGACTTGTTTCACTTTTGCCTCACAAGATCTGCATCAACTAGTTCTATGGGCCGCCATATGTTTTAATTATTTCCTGTCTGCTTATAGATTCTCTTGGGTTTTTTTAAAGGTTTTATTTATTTTGAGTTTTGCAATTTTTCCCCCAGTCTTAGTTCCCTCCCCCCACAGAAAGCAATTTGTCATAGACTCTCTTGTTTTTGAAAACTTGCTTGCCTAAAGATATGCTTTCAATGTGCCTCTATTGAGTTTGGGATTTCCAAAAGAAATCAGTTCTTTGATTTTCTTTATTTCTCAAATATAATAATGTGAAAAAGTCATCTCCCATTATTCATAGCAATATGCTGGTAAATGTTGAGAAAAAAAGAAAAAAATTATACACAGGACACTTTTAAGTTTGATCTTCATCATATTAATATTTTGTGAATCTAAGACTATATAATAAACAAAAATAAATCGAATTCTGATTTATAGCAATTGTTTATTTCTGAGCATAAAACTTTATGTGGAAAATTAACAATTGGCTCTTGTGAACTGGTTCAGTTGCAGAGGTCTATGGACTTGCTTATTTGTTTTTAATTTTGAGAACCAAGTTTATATATAACTGGATTCCTTTCTAATAGTATGTATTTTTCCCATATTATGATTTTTGCTCCAAAGGAGGAAGAAAGAAGCCAGCAACTCATGTTTTCTTCTACTGAGGCAAAATTAGTTTTCTTCACCTAAACACCTTCTCTTCATAGGAAAGGAAGAGAAACACAATCCAAGTGAGCTTGAATTTCCCTGAAAGTAACTCCCTCTCCCAGAATGGACAGGGAAATAAAGAGATGTTCCTGGGGAAGTTCTTGTGTTTTCTCACCAATAGTTATTCAGTTCTTGACATCAAAATTTCAGAAGCAGGAGAAGAGAAGGAAGTATCAAGAGAAAAGATCTAACATTTAACCCTGCCCACCTGCATGGTGCAAGATGGAAAATAATTGCTTCTCTCTCCTTGAATTCTCCAAAAGGCACAGTGCCAGAAAGCAAAGTAGAAATGACATCACCCAATGACAGACTCTACAATGGGATTTAGCTAGGGTTTGAAGTGGACAGAAGAATATTGAGGCTAAATTCAGGAAAACCTGAGTCCAAACTGGCCTCAGACACTAACTGTATGATACAGGGCAAATTACTTTATCCTGTTTTTACTTCTATAGAATGAGCTGGAGGAGGAAACAGCAAACCATTTCAGCATCTTTGCCAAGAAAATCTCAAATGGGATCACAAAAAGTTGGACACAACCACCTGATTATCTTCATAGTAATACTGTCCAGGCTAAGAACCCAGGAACAAAGACCCCCAGTAGAAATTGTTTTTAAATAAACAGAATTTCACAAATTAAAGCTTCTCTGAGGTACCACCTCACACCTCTCAGATTGGCCAATATGATCATTGTCGGAAGGGTTATGGGAAATCTGGGACACTATTACACTGTTGGTGGAGCTGTGAACTCATCCAACCCTTCTGGAGAACTATTTGGAACTATGCCCAAAGGGCAACAAAAATGTGTATACCCTTTGACCCAGCAATACCACTACTGGGTCTATACCCTGAAGAGATGAGGAAAAAGGGTAAAAACATTACTTGTACAAAAATATTTATAGCAGCCCTGTTTGTGGTGGAAAAGAATTGGAAATCAAGTAAATGTCCTTTAATTGAGGAATGGCTTAGCAAACTGTGGTATATGTATGTCATGGAACACTATTGTTCTATTAAAAACCAGGGGGGTCGGGATTTCAGGGAAGCCTGGAGGGATTTGCATGAACTGATACTGAGTGAGATGATCAGAACCAGAAAAACACTGTACACCCTAACAGCAACATGGGAGTGATATTCAACCTTGAAGGACTCGCTCATTCTATCAGTGCAACAATCAGGAACAATTTTGGGCTGTCTGCAAAGGAGAGTGCCATCTGTATCCAGATAAGGAGCCATGGAGTTTGAACAAAGTGTAAGGACTATTCCCTTTAATTTAGAAAAAAAACAGATATCTTATTGTCTGATCTTGTTACTTCTTAGACTTCTCTTCTCTTCTTTAAGGATATGATTTCTCTCTCATTACACCCAATTTGGATCAAGGTACAACATGGAAACAAAGTAAAGACTGACAGAGTGCTTTCCATGGGCGGGGGGAGCAAGATTGGGAGGGGGGGAATTGTAAAACTCAAATAATATCTTTAATAAAAATAAATTTAAAAAATAAAAATAAAAATAAATAAACAGGATTTCAGGGATCACCTAACTCAATGAGGAAACTGAAACTCAGAGAGATAAATGCACTTGTACAAGTCCTGAAATTAGTTAGATACTTTAAGTCCATTAAAAACAGAGTAGTATTATTACTTCTGTATGTTTTCCTTAAGTAGAGAGTCCAACAGTTTACATTTTCTCCTATTGCCTGTGCTACACCACTATGTAAGCCAATCGAAAGTCTAAAGAAGCAAATAAATACTGTCTTGCAAACCTAAAATGTTTTCATTTTTCAAAACCCTTTTCATCTATCATTTTCCTTTAAAATATTGCCACAAGGAAAGTAGAAGGGATGGAGAATGAAAAAAAAAGAATAAAAAAATAAAAGGTCCTCCAGGGCAGAGTTAAAATCTCTATAAAAGACTCCAAAGACAATGGCATATTGAATTTGTCCACTATGTTCTTATAAGAGAGCCTGTATTTATGTTTAGTACACTGAAATCAGATTTTCAAAATTATTATTTTCTAGCAAGTATATCATAAAGGACATTAAAAAGTCAATAAGAGTGAATCTTTTGCTGTGTTTCTTTTTTTTTTAGGTTTTTGCAAGGCAAATAGGGTTAAGTGGGTTGCCCAAGGCCACACAGCTAGGTAATTATTAAGTGTCTGAGACCGGATTTGAACCCAGATACTCCTGACTCCAAGGCCGGTGTTTTATCCACTACGCCACCTAGCCACCCCTTTTTTCTGATTTAAATTTGTTTAGTTATTGGCATCTTTTATTTTTGTGTATCATTGTCACTTTCCACTGATTCTTCATTGTTCATGCTTCATTCCACATTTCTCATCCACCTACTTTCAACTAAGAGACTTCAAAAGCATGTTTTACCATTGAAGTCATTATTGGTCACTATGTTGATCAATAGTAAAAACTTTTCTTTTAACTTTACATTATTGAGGCTATAATGTTAATTACTCTCTTTGTTCTACATACTTAATATTGTATCAATTCATACAATTCCTCCCAAGTTTCTCTGAATTATTCTTATTTATAATTTCTTTTGTCCCAATAACATTCCAAAACATAATTTTTCAGCCATTCCTCAAATGATAAGCACCTACTTTCATTCTGGTTCCTTATAATTAAAAAACTATTATGTATAATTTTGCATATGTGGAACCTTTCTCTAACTTTAGAATTTGAGAGAATGTTGAAGAGTAGTATCATTGGATAAAGGAATATATAATTTAATAATTTGGGGAAGGGGAATATAATTCTAAGTTTTTTCCAGAATGTTTAGACTGATTCTCTGATCCATCAACAAGGTATTAGTGTTCTTTAGAATGAAAAATAGTACTAATAAGAACTAATGATTTAAAAAAATCAGAAAGCTAATATGTACCTGCCTTCCCATAGCATCCCCTCCCCAACATTTATTCTAGAAAATTTGACTGTGAATGAAAAACTCAAAATCACATTAGCTTTGTGGGCCACTACATTGCAATACTGATTCATTTGAAATTTCACTTCACTAAAAACTCCAGCTACTTTTCAAAATAACTGCTGCCTAGCCATGCCTCTCCTATCTTTACTCATAAAATTGATTTTTGTACCTAAATAAAAACACTTCACATTTATCACATTAAAATTTTATCTTATTGGATTCAGTCCCATCCAATAACCCAAGATCCTTCTGAATGCTCCTAACACCATCATTTAATATGTTGTTATTAGTCCCAGTTTTGCTTCATTTGCAATTTGATAAATATATTTTTGTACAGTCCAAATCATTGATAAAAGTGCACAAACCTAAATAGACCTTGAAAATTTAAGACCATCCTCTGGAGATCTCCAGTTTTAGTAACACTGAACCATTAACTGCAACTCTAACAACTTTTCTCTACTCATACAGTTATTGCCTTGGCTCAGTGCTTTATTACCTCTTGCCTAGACTGTTGAAACAGCCTCTCAACTGTCCTCCCTGCCCCAGCTCTCTGGACATTCCATTCATTTTCACTCAGCTGCCAAGGCTATTTTTCTAAGAAATAATTCTGATCATAACAACCTTTTACCTCTCCCTTCATGAGCTCCCTTGGCTGCCTTTTACCTCTAGGTTTCTTTTTTTGGTAGGGAGGGAGGGAGTAGTATACATTTTCTTTCACAAGATGACTATTATGGAAATTTTTTGCATGCTATATATTTATAATCTTTATTATTTTTCTTGCTTTCTCAATTATGGGAGCCAGGAAGAGAGAAAGGGAGAGAATTTGAAGCTAAAATCTACCAATATGAATGTTAAAATTATTTTTACATGTTATTGGGGAAAAATAAAAATATTTGTTTAAACATTCAAAAAAATAAAAAAGTAAGCAGTATGAAAAACTCCATTTATTGTAGCTATCATTGTTAATCATTGCATGGTTAATCCAATTATTCTAGATATTTTGATTATGTGTGTAATATTAGTTTCAATAGACTCTCCAACGAAGGCTATAAAGATCAGAGGGGTTTGACATTGTGTCATGGCATTTTTTGTGCCCTTTGACAGCTTGGTGAGTCCTATGAATCCCTTCTCAGAATAAGGCTTTTAAATACATAAATTAAAAAGTATTGCAAAAGAAACCAATTACATTAAAGATTCCTTTTTCTCATCCAAGTTCATTGACCCCCCTTTCCTCAAATTTATCTTTAGAACACATATATGTTCATATTTGTGGACTTCACTTTAGGAACCATGTTATCAAGAGCCAGCTAGGCAGTGCAGACCCAGACACTTAATAATCACCTAGCTGTGTGACTTTGGGCAAGTCACTTAATCCTATTGCCTTACAAAAAAAGAAACCCTGTCATCTACACTACTACTTAATGACAGTTGTATTTTAACTACAATTCCTTAAGACATCTTTGAGGAGACTGAGAATGTTAATAGTGATGGCTTTCGAGAAACTATAAGAAGACAGGAGGGAAAAATGTTTCATTCCTGAGAGAATTGTCTTAATTTTTATCTTGTGAAGAAAAATGGAAAGAATTCCTGAGGAGAGATTTAATTTGTATCCAGATAAGGCTGGTGCTCTTGTGTTTCCAGAACTGAGAAGTCAACAGTTGCTGACTGATGATGGTTAGAGGTAACTTTGGCTGTGATATTTTTCATATATGAAATATTATAAGTAATGCATTTGTTTTATTATTTGTTACACTGTTAGCAAATTTTATACCCAGTAATCTTGATGCTTTTTTAAGTTTAGATTAGTGATTTGGTATTAGAAAAATGAGCAAAAGCTCATGGGAAACAAAGATTTCTCTACTATATTTAATATGCAATGGTAAATAAACAGACAAAAGCTTAGAGATGATTAATTAGCAATTTTAGTAATTTTAAATATAATATCAGAACATCATTCTTGATAACTGAAGAAAGTGAGATAAGAATAAATAAGGAAAATGGAACAAAATTAATAAGAAAGGGTGACTATTCCATGTGATCTATAAGAGGGAGATCTAGATTCCTGTTATATGCATTGATCAATGAAATTGAACCAAGTATCTAATAATCTATTTTATTGCTAAAGACAATTAAATGGAAAATACAATCCATGCCACTACATAGTTGTTTCAACTCTGGACATTCAGCCACAAAGAATGTCAGAATTAATGAACAGAAATATATTTGAATTCCCAAAGTATACATCCTATCAGGATTCTGTCAGGATCTCTAACTGCAAAGTTCACATGTTCTCTGACACAAATGTGCCAGTGAGATGGAAGAGTTCAATAAGTCTTACTAAAGATGTAGTTTTCACTGACCTTGTGATGCAAATTTACCCCAAAACTATTTGTTATCTGCAGTACCCCAAGATTCTTAGCAAGTGAACAGTAAAGCTCAGAACACATAACAGACAGAAGAACATATACACCACCAAAAAACACAAACACAGACACAAATGGAAAAACTTCCATTTTTCCTTCCTCCATATCAACCCTTAATTGTCACTGTTCTGTCATGAAAAAGTGTCACCTGGCTAGTTCTTGTCATTTCTTCAAGGACAATTCATTTTACAACTATAGCATAGTAGATCAACCTGGAACAATAGTAACAAAATAATTTTGGTTTCTCCCAGCTTTTGTTTTCCACCTAGAAACAGCCCCAGAATGGAAAATATAATGTGGTCTTCTATAAACTATTGCCTGAAGAGTTGTACTACTCATGAGCCAACTTATTGTAGTTACTCAATCTTGGGCTGCTGTGAAGATAGTCTCTTTTGGTCTTACTACAACAGGAAATTTTCTTATGCCATTTTCTATAACCACAGTATCCATTTTATAACTCATCACCATCCAATGATTAACCTTTTCCTTTCACTATTTCAGGGGACCATGATATGAAGCTCCCAGCTGGACTTGTGAAGGCAATTACCCTAGTATGCTGACTTGTTGTTTCTACTTCTGGAAATGCAAACACTTATCTCTGATGTGCACTCATGCACTGATGCCTTCCAAACCCTTGTTTATCCTTTTGTCATATCAGGGTCAGTGCAGCTAACCTTTTTTTAAATAATCCACATAGAGCCAGAGCAAGTTAGAAAGAACAAAAATTTCATGCCTGCAGCACCTTGTAAACATGGGACTAAGGTTTCATTTTCCATTAATTCATGAAGTCCATTTTATGCTTCACCTCATTTTTCATCTCTCAATCATTTATTTTACATATTAAACACACAGGCTTTTTTTCATTTCTTTGGCAGTGGGAAGGAGAGTAATCAGCAAGAATGTCATAGTGCCCAGTTTCCCTTATTTCACTGGTAATTGATCCCAAGAGAATCAATTCTCAGAATTTTAATAAATGTGTTCTTGGTCAGAAACATCACCAATGACCTTTGTCTACCTTTCTGCCCTTTTGTTTTAATGGACTCCTTTCATACTTCCCTAGTAGTGGTTCCCAAGGGAAGACTCTTCCAGCAATAAGTGAACTTTGTCCACAAAAATCAGCGGTTCAATAATGGTTTGTAGTTACATATCTGAACTCTAAGTTCTTGTCTTATAGTTGCTCATTATAATTTTACTCTTTCATTGTTATTTAGCATTTTATGTATATATATATATATATATATATATACATATCTTTTCTCCTCTATTAAATGATAAGCTCCTTGAACATCAAGGACTGTGACATATTTCTACAAAACCCCTCCATGCTCCTAAAACACTATCAGGCACATTGACCACAATCTTGCAAATATTGGTCAAGTGAATTAAAAATCATTTTTCTTCCAAATGAGTTCTGCAACTTTTGCATCTCTCTCCCTTTCAATTCAGAAAGCTTTTGTTCATTATTTTCTGGTTACATAGCCACGAAAGCTCTTCATGAATTTTACTTTCTACAATAATCTGTTTTTAAATTGCAAGCTTACCTGTCTTAACTTCCATGACAGCTTGACAGCCCATTTGTCCCTACTTTCAAGTAAGACTTTTTTGCTGATACTGGGATGAGACCACTTAAGAATGATGAATTATGGTTCTCTGAGAAAGTCAGAAAGAGGTAACAAAAAAAGTTGGCTGCCTCCATAAAAGGGTTTTATTTTTAATGGAAATATCATCACAAAATGCATTGTATACACATCTACAGGATGAAAAAGAATACTTCAGTCTAGATACTAGATTGCTTGCTCCTCCATATTTTAGTCATCAAAAACTGTGAACATTCCTGTTTCCAATGAGAGAGGAAATGATAAAAGATCTAGTCAGTTACCTCTGGCCCCAAGACACAGAATTCAAATACTGAACTGTGGCATCACAAACTTGGTTTTCATAATAAATATTCTGTGTGGCTATGTGAGCCTTGTAAAATGTAATTCTCACTGCCTTATTCCCTTTTGAACTTTTCTTCTGATCAGTCTGATTATAAAAAGGGTTGAAGTATTTATTTATTTGTGGCACTGGATAGAGTATTTAATATAGACTTATGCCCTAACCTCTAGTCTAGAAACTCATAATCAGAAAGAAGCATAATGCATGAATATTTGAACAATAAACCTATAAAGTTAAATTTTATTACAGTCTAGCCAACTTGCTCACCATATACTTTCCCTCCAAACTCTTCCTGAAAATGATATCCAGGCAATGTTATCGTTGGCTACATCATCAACTCAGAATCATAGCTTTTAATTCCTATTCCAATGAATTTCACTAAGACAAGTGACCATTAGATTGTAAGCTCCTTGGAGGCAGGGACTGTCTTTTGCCTCTTTTTTGTATCTGTGATCTTTAGTACAGTGTCTGTTGTATATCAGAGGGTTAATAAATGTTTATTGCCTAACTGATAAGTCAGGGATAGCACATGAATTCAAAGCAAAAGCCATTTATCTAAAATATTATGCAAGATAAATATCATTGAACTAGGCATCAAATATATTTTGCATCTATGCCCAGACAACTGCCCCTCCACTTCTTCCAAAGGGAATTATGAGTCACACTCCCATTCACTCCTGTGAATCCACACACAATAGAAGGATATAATTCTGTCTCATGACAAAATATCATTCACAAGCCATATGCTTCTTGATTATTCCCTTCTCCACTCCAACTCCTTGCCTCAGATGGCAAACATTAAGAGCCACAGTTTCAGTCTTTTTTTTTTAGGTTTTTGCAAGGCAAACGGGGTTAAGTGGCTTGCCCAAAGCCACACAGCTAGGTAATTATTAAGTGTCTGAGACCGGATTTGAACCCAGGTACTCCTGACTCCAGGGCCAGTGCTTTATACACTACACCACCTAGCTGCCCCCATGGTTTCAGTCTTTTGGGGCAGTGAGGCAGTAAGGGCAGGTCTCTTACTACTTTGTGATGTCTCTTTGTCTTTAGAACATCTAGTTGAGTCTTCTAGCCACAATATTCCTAGCTGAACTCACATTTGTTTCACAAGGCTACTATTTTATGGACTACTTCCATTCTTTATTCAATTCCAGACTGACCATTGATGTAATCTTCACAGTGGCATTCAAGCAAAAACAAGACGAAGTTTAATGGACCAGTGAATTCTCCAAAGAGTAACTGCAAAACCATGATCAAATTGGTGTGGTTTTTTTGTTT
The DNA here is from genome assembly GCF_037893015.1 of Macrotis lagotis. Classification (NCBI taxonomy): domain Eukaryota; kingdom Metazoa; phylum Chordata; class Mammalia; order Peramelemorphia; family Peramelidae; genus Macrotis; species Macrotis lagotis. Next base: position 183,108,749 of record NC_133666.1, read on the forward strand.
GTTCGTTTTTGGTAATGGGGTTAAGTGACTTGCCCAAGGTTACACAAATAAGCACATATTAAGTGTCTGAGACTGGTTTTGAATTCAGGTCCTATTAACTCCAGGGCCAGTGTTCTATCCACTGCACCACCTAACTGCCCCAAAACTATGATCAAATTGAAGCTCTATTAGAAAAGCATCCAATGGCATAGTGGCTGACTCATTTTGTTGTTGTTCAACATGTCCAACTCTTTGCAATTTCACTTGAGATTTCTTAGCAAACATAATGGAGTTATTTGCCATTTCCTTCTCTGTTTCTGAGGAAACTGAGACCAGATTTGAGTTTAATTCTGTGAGATCAGGAAGTTTTTCAAGCTATAGCTAAAAAAATGGAATGTGGATCATTGGACCATATACCAGGGAGATATTACACTTAAGGATAAGATTTGAAAATAAGATTATAATGAATGATGGAAAAGGACAAATAAACTCAAGAGCCAAAGTATGATAAACTGAAAGAAAAATGAATGTATTTAGTTGAATGTCTTTCATGGCCACATATATGTTAAACACAAAGTAAAAAAGCTATTTTCACTGAAGAAGCTCTACTGTGACTCTATAATTTAATTCCCTTAACCTAAAACAACTTAGAAAGATGATCATATCAGAACTCCAGTTTGCCTTTTCCTTAAACTATACCCCATGTCCAATGCAATCCAATGCAATCAGCATACAAAGCCATTGAATGTGTGGGGAGATATGGGTACAAAGATAAAATTAAAAATAGTCCCTACCATTAAAAAAAATTTAATGGATTTGATTGGTCTACCTAGAAAATCTGAACATATGAGAAATGCAAAAGGATTTTGAATAGGCGTACTAAACCACACACTCTGGTGGTAATAATGTATTAGATTTTTTAAAAGAATGTCCTATTGGAATTTTAGACTCAATGTATCCAGAACAAAACTCATTACATATATATACATATATATATATATATATATATATATATATATATATATGTATGTATGTATGTATATATCTTCCAAAGCCCAGACCTTTCCTAATTCTGTAAAGGCCACCACCACCTGTCCAATCTCCCAAATTTGTAAACTCAATATCATTGCTGACCCCTTATTCTCTTTTAACCCACTCAGTTGCCAAAACTTATCATTTCACAACATTTCTCCCATCCTTTCTTTTCTTTCCCATAGGCAATACCATAAAAAGGCAGAATTCAAATGAAACCACTTCCCTAAACCCCTCTAAATCCCTTTAAATAATTACTGTAAACAATTTCTAGATAGGCAGAATCCACAAAAGGATCAGTGAAACAATTTTCTAGCCCAAGACAACTTAAAAGATTGGCAGAAAAGATCTGCGGCAACAGGGTGAGAGATAGTAGAATAGTCCTTGGGTTACTCCTCCTGGTGACTGAATTAGTTGCAGCAGAGGCAGATTCTAGACCTCTTGGTCCACATATGGTAAGGGGGGGTGGACAAATGGTAAGAAGAAGATTTATGAGTGTCCCTTTGCTGATACCAAGAGAAGGCCTCCATTGAATTATCTATAACTGGATCTGGATCACAGTCCTGGATCTTAATCCTATTGTGAGGAGCAGGACTAGCACAGCATAGCTTAAGGGCATAAGTAAACAAAGACTCAGATCACAGTTCTAGGGCTAAAAAAGAGCTTGGGGGCAGCTAGGTGGCACAGTGGATAGAGCACCAGCCCTGGAATCAGGCAGACCTGAGTTTAAATCCAACCTCAAGAGGTGGCTAGGTGGCACAGTGGAGGGGCAGCTAGGTGGCATAATGGATAAAGCACCGGCCTTGGAGTCAGTAGTACCTGGGTTCGAATCCGGTCTCACACACTTAATAATTACCTAGCTGTGTGGCCTTGGGCAAGCCACTTAACTCCATTTTCCTTGCAAAAACCTAAAAAAAAAAATCCAACCTCAGACACTTGATAATTGTCTAATTTGGTGACCTTGGGCAAGTCACAACCCCATTTCCTTAAATTAAATAAAATTTTAAAAAAAGAAAAAGAGAGCTTTTTGCCATTCACACACCAATACATAATATAGGAGAGTAGTAAACACATATCATAGCACCTTGGAAGACTCTAAATCTTACTAGGTCTCCAGAATTACCCCTGAAAACAACTGCATGAAAAATCTGAAGTTTAGGACAGTACCCCCTCCACTGAGAAGCAAAAATCTCACTTTACCATAGAGTTAAAAGAAAGAAATAGGCAGCAAAATGAGCAAACAACAGAAAAAAAAATCTAATCATAGAAAGTTACTATGGGGACAAGGAAGATCAAAACACACATTCAGAAGAAGATGAATCAAAAATCCTGTATCCAAAGACTTCAAGAACAATACAAATTTGTTTCAGACCAAAAGGATTTAAAAATCAAGTAAAAGAGATAGATAAAACATCGGGAAGAGAAATGAGAGTGGTGCAAGAAAATCATGAAAAATGAGCCAACAGCTTGGTAAAGAAGGCACAAAAAATGCTGAAGAAAATATAATCTATTATCTCCTTTCCCACCCTTTAAAATCCAATAAAGCTAGTTCTTTACTGTTCTTCATATATTCCATCCCTCATTTCTATATCTTTGGTTTGTCTATGAATGGAATATATTCTCTTTGTGCCAGTCTCTTCTGGAATCCCTAGTTTCCTTCAATATTCATCTCAAGTGTCATTTTCTTGAAGATAGATATATTTATTTCTTTCTTTGTACCTCTAGCACAGTGAATGTATGTAGTGTCCCCTCTATAATATGTCCCAAAGTGTGAAATCTCAATCACAGATTAAGTACCCCAAAAATAACTACCTCTTTGGATTGGAGGAGAAATTCCTAATGCTTCCCATTAACAGTCATATCAGTAGGCATAATTAACCTTTAACAAAGTCATTGACCAAGATAACACAGTAAAAAATGAAGTATAAAACATCTCCCTCCTTCAAAGATACATAGTATGTATATAAAAATGGGCACAAATTTAAATTATTGTGAGGCATATTAGGCATACATAAATGGCATAAGCAACTTACAACTCCTGATACAACAGGGGTTGAAAATCATTTCTCTTGGAGGTGTCTTCCTCACACAGCTCCCCTTAAATGTGAAATCTCTGCTGGATTGGTTGCTTATCTGGGATCCCAGATTTAACTTCTCTCCTTAGTTTGAATCTCATTTGGAAATATACATTGAAGTGTATTTTCTCTGTTTGGATGCAGTTTTTCTAACTTCAATTTAAAAGGGAATACAGTAGCTCTTCCCTCTGTAAAGGTATCCTATGTGAGCAAATAGCTCTCAGTTTGCCATGTCTCTAATTTTTTAACTTAAACTACTAGAGGGGGTCTTCTTCATTTCAACAAGTGCCCTCTGGGTGCTGTGACTGATAAGAGGAAGAGGAGACAATATTCATCCCAGCTCCTACTCTACAGGTTCTCATTCATGAGCCTTAACTACCTCAAGTCGCTCCAGATTTATCTAAACCCCAAGCATGTGAAGTCTTCCACTGGTGGAATGAGAGGATGAGAATGCTTCCTTCTAATGGCCATGAAGACAGCTGAAGCAGATACTGTGGAGCACTTAGAGCTTGATTAGACATTGAAGATGCCAAGTTCATCCATTGCATCTAGAGCCATCACCAATTGTTTTGACTCCATTTTCACTGGATCATGACTTTGGAAGAGAGAGTGAGGTTGATGACTTTGTGCAATTTTGCCTCACTTAAATCCAATCCATGCACGTATCAAAAGACATCATCCATACTACTTCACCATTCCTATCTCAAAGTCCTTTGGCAACAGGAAAGAGATGAAGCATCAGGTACAAATACATTGGGAACTGTAGTGACATCTCCGCACACAGGCAGCCCAGGCCACAGGGTCATTTCCCCACTAAAAGCAGTAGAGGGATTTGATAGCCCCCTAGGTGACTGAACAGTCCTTTCAAGGATAGCACTACTTACCTCCTGATGTGAGGAAGGGACTAGAAAAGGTGCCCTAAAAATTGTCTGGTTACCTAATCCTGGACTTATTACTTCAGTAGGTGGAAATCCCACAGTATGGTCAAGACAGAAAAGAAATCTAAAAAAAAGCTCCTTCAAAGAAGATTCCACCCATCATAAAACTGGTACAGGTTTTCCTGGAAGCAGCAATCACATTGGCATGAGGTTGTAATTCACTCCTTTTGGTGGGGTATTAAGGATGTTGACTAGATTAGTTTTGGTTGCTTCATGATGCTCCCCTTCATTGATGCCACTCCAGAAAAACATGTATCCAAACAATTTGGCCTTCATTTGCCTGTCTTGTTTCACTCAGGGCTGCTATTTGTATATGATACCTGATCCAGGAAAAGGCTATGCCACCTTCTTCAGTGCCTATGCTCCCATCATGACAAACTCTAATGAACTCAAAGAAAAATTTTATGAAGACCTGGAGACACTTACCATCAATGTACCAAAAGAGGATAAGCTTATAATTCTGGGTGACTTTTTTTTTTGCTTTGTTTTTTGTTTTCACTTTTTGCAAGACAAAGGGGTTAAGGGATTTGCCCAAGTTCACACAGCTAGTTAATTATTAAGTGTCTAAGGCTGGATTTGAAAGTCAGGTCCTCCTGACTCCAGGGCCAGTGCTCTCTGCTGCCCCCTTTCTCTTTGTTTGTTTGGGGGGGGGGGGTTGGTTTTGTTTTGTTTCCATTCTGAGTGACTTTAATACTAGAGTAGGCTCAGATCACCAGATAAGGTAGGGCTTCCTAGGAAGAAATGGAGTTGTAAACATCAACAGCAATCGTCACCTACTACTGAAGACTTGCCCATCTCATGACCTTCTCATCATAAGCCAGTTCTACCATGTACCTAAATACAATGAAACTTCCTGGATGCACCCTCATAGCAAACATTGGTATCTAACAGACTATGTGATTGTAAGGAGAAGAGACAGGATATGAGAGGGAGAAAAGCAATGTGTGGTTCAGAGTGCTAGACTGATCACAGACCCACTTTCTCCCAGCTAAATAATCACATTCAACCAAAGCAGCAGCCCCAAGGCAAAATGACTACTAGAAGAAATAATGTCAAGAAATTAGAGTATGTCTCTGAGCTGGAACAGTTTTTTTGCTAATGGAGGGAAAACTAAGTCAATATGCAATTGGCAACAATGGAGAAGAAAAAGAGTGGGTAGTTTTCACAGATCTGGTGTACAGCACAGCATTTGTTAATCTGGGCAGAACACTTGCAAACATAAAGACTGCTTTGATGAAAATAATGGGGAAATACAGAAGATGCTAAATGAAAAATGAGAACTCCAGAGAGTTTACTATCAGGATAGTTCATCCATTTCCAAGTAGGAAGAATTTAATCCCATCAAAAGTAAAGTACAAGTGGAGCATAAAGAGATGCAAGATTCTTTGCTCAGTAAGAAAGCAGATGAAATTTTAAGTGCATAGTAATAAAAAAAGTTCTTTTATGATGCCCTATTTATGGGCCAAAGATCTATGGTGCATTTCAACTGCTCAATGCTGATAGATCCACATTGATTAACAATGGGGATATGATCCTAGAGAGATGGGCTGTTCTGTTTGTTTGTTTGTTTGTTTGTTTGTTTGTTTGTTTGTTTGTTTGTTTGTTTTAGTAAGGCAAATGGGGTTAGGTGGCTTTCCCAAGGCCACACAGTTAGGTAATTATTAAGTATCTGAGGTTAGATTTGAACTCAAGACTCCAGGGCTGGTGCTCTATCCACTGTGCCACCTAGCCGCCCCTGTAGTTCTTAACAGATAATCATCAATCAATGCAGAAGTCAGTGACCATTTATCTCAAGTTGAAGTCAATCCTGCCCTAGCAAAGCTGATATCTACAAGGTGGGGAGTCCATTGCTCATCCCAAAGCTGACTGAAATTTTTCAGATTATAAAGCATAAAGAGGTTATTCCCAAGAATTCAAGGATGCCTCAAGGCATTGTCCAACTCTATAAAAGTTAAAGGAAATATATTGCCCTATGACAATCATAGGGGCATTTCTCTTTTAGTCATTGCCAGAGTCCTTCTCAATAGAATTATCCTTCAACTGGAAATTGATCACTTCCCTGAAATCCAGTGTGGCTTCAGAGAGGGTCAAAGAACAGTTGATATGGTGCTTCCTGACAACTCCAGAAAACATACCAGTTACAGAACAGAGGTCTGTATACAACATTTGCATACAGTCCTTTGATACCATCAATCATGAGGGCTTATGGAAAATTATGTTGAAATTTGGTTGCCCGGAGCAGTTCAACAGTATTATTTAACAATTTCATGACAGCATGCATGCCCAGGTTCTGGATAGTGGATGATGCTCTCAAAATTTCCCAGTCACCAGTGGAGTGAACCAAGGATGTCTTGCCCCCATGCTTTTTAGTATGATGTTTTCAGTCATGCTATCAAATGCATTCAGTGAGAATGAATACTACACTGATGGTAAATTCACCAACTTGAAAAAGCTACAAGCCAAGACTAAAGTGGAAAGAGTGTTGGTATATGATCTTCTGTTTCCAAACCTATGAAGCTGAGATACAAAAAAATATGGATTTATTGCTATTTGTGCTTATTTGGGTGTAACAATTAACAATGAAAAAAACACAGATGCTCCATCAGCTGGCATCAAACCATCCATATGTGGAACCATCGGTTATAGCAAATGGAGAGGTTTTGAGTACTGTGGAGAAGTTCACTTACCTTGGCAGTGTCCTTTCCAAGGAGCTACACATTGACAATTAGGTTGAAACTCGCATTGCAAGAGTTAGCTCAATATTTGGGATACTCCAAACAAAAGTGTAAGAGAAAAGAGATATTAGACTAATTACCAAACTGAAGGCTAAAGAGTCATTGTGCTGACCTTATTGCTGTATACTTGTGATGCCTGGACAGTCTACCAGTGCCATGTCAGGAAACTGAATCACTTCCATTTAAATTGTCTTGGGAATGTGAAATATGGATAAAGGGAAAAAAAGAGGGGAAAATACAAACAGAAGGAAGATAGCATGGAGGGTAATAAAGAGTTAGTAATTATAACTTTGAATGTGAATGGGATGAACTCTCCCTTAAAACATAAGCAGACAACAGAGTGAAATAAAAACCAGAATCCTATAATATGCTACTTACAAGAAACTCATCTGAAGTAGAGAGATACATATAGAGGAAGGGTAAAAGGTTGGAGAAAAATATATTTTGCTCCAACTGAAGTGAAAAAAGCAGGGGTAGCAATCCTTATCTCAGACAAAGCAACTACAAAAATAGATATTATTAAAAGAAATAAGGAAGGAAACTATATCCTCCTAAAAGGTACCATAGTCAATAAAGTAATTTCAATCCTAAATATGTATGCACCCAATGGGACAGCATCAAATTCTTAGAGGAGAAGTTGAAAGACATAGACAGCAAAACTCACTAGTGGGAGACCTCAACCTTCTGCTATCAGATTTACATAAATTTAATCATAAAATAAATAAGAAGGAAGTTACAGAGGTAAATAGATTGTTAGAAAACCTAGATATAAGAAACTTATGGAGGAAATTGAATGGGGATAGAAAGGAATATGCTTTTTTTTCTGTAGTATGGCACTTACACAAAAATTGACCATGTACTAGGAAATAAAAACCTAATGATTAGCTGCAGAAAGGCAGAAATAGTGAATATATCTTTCTCAGATCATAATGCAATAAAAATCATATGCAATACTGGGTGAGGGAGATATAGAACTAGAACTAATTGGAAACTAAATAAACTCATGTCAAAGAATGAGTAGATCAAGGAACAAATTATGCAAATAATTAATTATTTTATCCTAGATAATGACAATAATGATATAATATAACCAAAACCTATGGGATACACTCAAGGCGGCTGTCAGGAATATGTTATATCTTTAAATGTTTACATGAATAAATTAGAGAAAGAAGAAAACAATGAACTAAATATACAACTAAAAAAATTAGAGAAAGAACAAATGAAAAGCCCCCAATTAAATACCAAATTGGAAATTTGAAAAATTAAAGGAGAAAATAATAAAATCAAAAGCAAGACTATTGAACTAATAAATAATATCAAGAGCTGGTTTTATGAAAAAACAATAAAATTGATAAACCTCTGGTCAATTTAATTTAAAAAAAAGAAAGAAAAAACCAAATTGTTAGTATCATAAATGAAAAGGGTGAACTCACCATCAATGAGGAAGAAACTAAAGTAATAATTTGGAATCATTTTGCCCAATTCTATGCCAATAAATTTGACAATCTAAGTGAAATGGATGAATATTTACAAAAATGTAAGTTGCCCAGATTAAATGAAGAGGAAATTAAAAACCTAAATAACCCTATCTCAGAAAAAGAAATTCAATAAGACATTATTGAACTCCCTAAGAAAAAATCGCCAGGGCCAGATGGATTCACAAGTGAATTCTACCAAATATTTAAGGAACAATTGGTTCCAATTCTGTATAAACTCTTCGGAAAAATAGGTGAAGACAGAACTCTGCCTAACTCTTTCTTTGACACCAGTATGGTGCTGATACCTAAACCAGGAAGAGTTAAAAACAGAGAAAGAAAATTATAGACCTATCTCCCTGATGAATATAGATGCAAAAATCTTAAATAAAATCTTAGCAAAACAATTACATGTTATCACTAAGATAATACATTATGGTCAAGTAGGATTTATCCCAGGAATGCAAGGTTGGTTCAATATTTGAAAAACTGTTATTATAATTAATTATATCAGTAAAATACTTTTCAGAAATCACATGATCTTATCAATAGATGCTGAAAAAGCTTTTGACAAAATACAGCACCCATTCCTAATATAAACACTAGAGAGTGTAGGAATAAATGGTTTGTTCCTTAGGATAATAAGCAGTATCTAGCTAAAATCATCAACAAGCATTATATGCAATGGGGATAGGCTTGAGGCATTCCCAATAAAATTAGGGGTGAAACAAGGATGCCCATTATCACCACTACCATTCAATATTGTATTAGAAATGTTAGCCTCAGCAATAAGAGAAGAAAAAGAAATTGAAGGAAATAGAATGGGGAAGGAGGACACAAAACTCTCACTCTTTGCAGATGACATGATGGTATACCTAGAGAATCTGAAAAAATCATCTAAAAAACTACTAGAAATAATTAACAACTTTAGCAAAGTAGCAGAATATAAAATAAATGCTCATAAATACTCAACATTTCTAAATATGATTAGCAAGATACAGCTGAAAGAGCTAGAAAGAGAAATCCCATTCAAAGGAACCTCAGACAAAATAAAATACTTGGGAGTCTACCTGCCAAGGAAGACTCAAAAACTTTCCTCACGCAAATAAAATCAGATTTAATTACTTGGGCTAACAACAACTGTTCATGGATAGGTCGAGCTAATATAAGAAAAATGAAAATTCTACCAAAACTAAACTACTTCTTTAGCACCCTACCAATCAAAATTCCAAAAAACTACTTTAATGAGTTAGAAAAGTTGTAAGTAAATTTATGTGAAGAAATAAAAAGTCAAGAATTTCCAGGGATTCAATGAAAAAATTCAAAAGAAGGTGGCTTAGCCTTACTGGATCTAAAATTATATTATAAAGCATCAGTCCTCAAAACTGTCTTGTATTAGCTTAAAAATAGAGTTATGGATCAGTGGAATAGACTAGGTGCAATAGCAGGAAATGGTTAAAGTAATCTGCTATTTGATAAACCCAAAGAGTCTAGCTATTGCAATAAAAACTCTCTCTTTGATAAAAACTGCTGGGAAAATTGGAAGTTGGTATGGAAGAAACTTAGATTATACCAACACCTCCCACCCTGTACCAAGATAAGATCCAAATGGATACAGGATTTAGACATATAAACCAATATTGTAAGCAAACTAGAAGATCAAGGAGTAGTTTACCTGTCAGATCTATGGAAAGGGAAACAGTTTATGACCAAGGAAGACATAGAGAACATCATTCAAAACAAACTAGATAATTTTGATTACATTAAATTAAAAAGGTTTTGCACAGACAAAACCATTGTAAGCAAGAGCAAAAGAAATGTATTAAATTGGAAGACAATTTTTGCAACTAGTATTTCTGACAAAGACCTCATTTCTAAAATATACAGAGAATTCAGTCAAATTTTCATAAAAACAAGCCATTCCTCAACTGACAAGTGGTTAAAGGATATGCAAAGGCAATTTACAGCTGAGGAAATCAAAGTAATCCATAGTCATATGAAAAATTACACCAAATCATTACTTATTAGAGAAATGCAAATTAAAGCATCTCTGAGTTATCACCTCACATCTCTCAGACTGGCCAATATGACCAGAGAGGACAATGATCAGTGTTGGAAGGGATGCGGGAAATCTGGGACACTAATACATTGTTGGTGGAGCTGCAAACTCATCCAAACTTTCTGGAGAGCAATTTGGGATTATGCCCAAAGGGCAACAAAAGTGTGCATACCCTTTGACCCAGCAATACCACTACTGGGTGGTCTATACCCTGAAGAGATTATGAAAAATGGTAAAAACATCACTTGTACAAAAATATTCATAGCAGCCCTGTTTGTGGTTGCAAAAAAATGGAAATTAAGTGAATGTCCTTCAATTGGGGAATGGCTTAATAAGTTGTGGTATATGCATATCATGGAACACTATTATTCTATTAGAAACCAGGAGGGATGGGAATTCAGGGAAGCCTGGAAAGATTTGCATGAACTGATGCTGAACGAGATGAGCAGAACCAGAAAAACATTGTACACCCTAACAGCAACATGGGGATGATGATCAACCTTGATTGACTTGCTCATCCCTTCAGTGCAACAACTAGGGACAATTCTGGGCTATCTGCAATGATGAATACCATCTGTATCCAGAGAAAAAAAGAATAAACTTTAAACAAAAACCAAAAACTTTTACCATCAAATTAGGAGGGAATATTATATTATTATGTAATTTTACTATCTCATACTTTATTTTTCTTCCTTAAGGATATGATTTCTCTGTCATCACATTGAACTGAGATCAATGTATAACATGGAACCAATGTAAAGACTAACAGAATGCCTCTGTGGGGGGGGGGGGGAAGAGGGAAGCAAGAATGGGGGGGGAACTGAATTGTAAAACTCAAAATAAATAAAATCTTTAAAATAAATAAATGAATTAGTGAATAAATAAATAAATTGTCTTGGGAAGATTCTGAAGATCATCTGACAGGAAAAGATACTAGACACTGAGGTCCTTTCTTGAACTAAACTGCCTAGTATTCCAACATTGCTATAGAAAGTGCAACTACAATGTGCTGGACATATTGTTAGAATTCCAGATGTACATTTGTCAAAATGACTATTTAATGGAGAACTCACACAGGGAAAGCACTCACAAGGGAATCAGAAGAAGAAATACTGGAACACCCTGAAGAACTTTAGAAGAACACCCTCTTAAGAACTTTAGTATTAATTGTATGGGGGCAGAGTCAAGATGACAGAATAATATCAGGAATTCCCACAAGCTACCACCATCAGACCACTCTAAATACCATTAAAATAATAAATGTTAGAGTGGCAAAACCCACAAAAAGACTAAGTAAAACAATTTTCCAGCCCAAGACAACTTGGAAGATCCACAGAAATGGTCTATTATACTAGGTTAGAAAGGGCCTGCAGCACAGTCCAGACCAGAGTAAACTGACTCCAACCATCCAGTAACAGACTTTGGGTCACCTAGGTCCCTACACTTGGGTCCATGGCAGTGGGGTGGTTTTGAGACCTCTCAGCCCAGGGATTTCCAGATGATTGGGAAGTTTAGTAGGAAAACTCTGCTGCACCAGAATGAGAATGGAGCTCAGTCCAGCACAATGCTCATTGCAGATTCAGCCCCTGAGAACCAGGAGCAGGACCTGGCAAGGAACCACCCAACAGTTGCTTTCAGAGTGCTCAGTCCACAGGTGGTAAGGGGGTCAGAGGAGATTTCAGAAGTCTCTTTGCTATCCCTGAGCAGGACTCTTTGGCTTTGTTCATTCTCAGATCCAAATTGCACTCTGGGGCCACAGGCACAAGACAAGGAGCCTCACTGCCATAGCAGAGCAGGGAGTCTCCTCAAAGCTCCAGGGCAAAGAGTGCTCATAGTCATCCACAGACCAGAACACAGGCCAGGAGAGCAGTCAAAACCTGTCAAGAACTTGATGGAATTGATGTCCCTGGTGGAGTGTCCCTGAAAACAGCTGCAAAACCCTCAAAAGATTGTGACAGTGCATCCTCCACCCTGAAATCAGAGCCCCACCTTAACAATGAGTTAAAATCAAGTCATAGGCTGGGGAAAATGAGCAAATATTAGAAGGAAGAAAAAATATGACCATAGACCATTGCTTGCAATGGAAGATCAAAATACACACTCAGATGAAAAAGGCAAAGATTCTGTATCCAAAGCCTCCAAGAAAAATATGAATTGGTCTCAGGATATGGAAGAGCTCAAAAAAGATTTTGAAAATCAAGTAAGGAAAGTATAAGAAAAATTGGGAAGAGAAATGAGAAACATTTGGGAAAATCATGAAAACCAAGTCGGCAGTTTGGTGAAGGAGATACAAAAAAATACTGAAGAAAGTAACATCTAAAAACCAGTTTGAGTAAAATGGAAAAAGCAGTACAAAAGGCTAATGAAGGAAAGAATGTCTTAAAAAGTATAATTGTCCAGATGAAAAGGAAATACTAAGGTTCTCTGAAGAAAATAATACTTAAAATTTAGAATGACTTCCCTAGTTCTTGAGACACAACAATATCAAAAACTATTACATAAATTTGGTTGATAAAGTAGCATCAGGGTTTAAGAGGATTGTCTACAATTTTTATATAATAGTATTTTATTATTTCTAATTACATATAGAGTTAATTTTCAACATTCATATCTATAAGATTTTGAGTTCCAAATTTTTGTTTCTCCCACCTCTCCTTCGCCTACCTCAACACAAGAAGTCTGACATAGATTATTTATATACAATAATGTTAAACATTTTTCCATATTAGTCATATTGAAAAGAAGAATCAGAACATAAGAGAAAAATGAGAGAGAAAAAGCAAAAACAAATTTAAAGAAGTTAAAATGGAATCTAACAGACTCCATAGTTGATGACATATTTCATCACAAGTCTTTGGAATTGCCTTGAATCACTGTATTGCTGAGAAGAACTTAGTCAATCATAGCTGATCATCACACAATATTGCTTTTATTGTGTTCAATGCTTTTAACCCCTTCTCACTTCACTAAGCATCATTTCATGTAAGTGTTCCCAGGCTTCTCTGAAATATGACTACTCATCATTTCTTATAGCACAATAGTATTTCATTACATACATATACCATAGTTTGTTTGACTTTTCAAATTGATGGACAGCCCTTCGATTTCTAATTCTTTATGCCAAAAAAAGAGCAACTATAAATAATTTTGTACATATGCATTCCTTTCCTATTTTTCTGATCTCTTTTATTATAGCTTACCTAGTGGTGGTATTGCTGGATTAAAGGGGGATACAGTTGCACAAAAATTCAACTACTTCTTTTTGATCTTATGACAGAAAGGTCTCATGTCCCTATTCAATTTTTCATAAAAGAAGAATAAACAAAATGAATAAAGAATACCATATGAAGTTACATTGCAATTATTATTTTTATTCCATTAACTCTTCCTGATACATATAAGATTTATTTTGCTTCTTTGAATTAGTAGTTTCCTTTCCTTTACTTTCTTATCAGAAGTTAGTTTCCTTTTACCTTTTACTTATTTTATTTTACTACAATGGAATTGAAGGTTCCTATTGGAATAAGCCTTTGATATTCTGTTGGATCTATTTTCATTCCAGAAGGTCTTACACAGGTCCTATATACACACCTCACTAGACTCATAGTGTCACTTATGATTTGCATTTCTCCCAAAAGGCAAATACATTTTGAGATTTGATGAAAAAATAATTCTTTTCCATCAAACTTTCATTGCCTAAATAAGCCATTGGTTTCCCTTTTCAAATTCTTCTCAGGAACTATATGGGCAGTCCTATACTTTCTCCATATACATTCCACACATCAATAAATTCTTTTCTCTTCCCAAAAGGTTTAATGCTTTAAACCAAAGAAAAATTCAAAATCAAAATAAAACAATACAAAACTCAAACCTGATTTTTCAAAAGAGAAACTCCAAGATGGCCATAAAGTAGAATTTATGCTTAGTCAAGTACTTTTGTTTGCTATGTAGAAACAGTGAAAGGATGCTTTTTCTTCAAGAAATAATTAATATTATATTTTACTAATTCAAATAACTATCATTAAAGGTGAAAAATAGCAAAGACCTAAATCAAACACTTTTTCAATGCCTTCCTTTAAATTGTTTCTACTCTCTTTTCATCTAACTTTTTAGAAAGATACAAATACACATACAAAAAGGTACATGCCTTCTTGCAAAGAAATTGTTTGATTCCATTTTTTTTCATCTTTAAAGCAGTGAATGATAATAGCACCTACTTCCCAGGGCCAATGAAGATAGGATAAATTGAGATCATCCAATCTTCTGATAGTCTGTCCTGAATCTGACTTAGTCAATCAGCAGAAGCTATCTGCATCTATTCTATAAGATGCTAGAGGACATGCTCACACTCTTATGGCAATGCCTCCCTCTGAAGCCACCAAAAAATGGCTTATGACCTGAAATAATTCTCAAGTTGGTCGGAGAAGTTTTCACATTGATCAAAAAGATCCCTGATCAATCCTATATACCCACACGCACATATTCTATGCATGGGCATTCACAAGCGTACATGTGCGCGCGCGCGCACACACACACACACACACACACACACACACACACACACAAACATAAACACAAACAAAGGAAAAGATATTGCTGATTTCAGTCACACAAAGGAGATTAATCCAAAGAAATTTTCAACAGGGCAACATTCTAAGTTTTCTGACATGAAAGATCTAGGATATGAGAAGAGGAAACTGGTGGAAATAAAGAATCAAGACATTGAGGAATCAGGGGCAATGAGAAAAAGAAATATGTTTCAGCCTTCCAGGTACTAGAATCTTCATAGCCAGAATTCTGAGGTCTGTGGGTATTCTTGGATTTGTGCTGCCCCTGATCATCTGTGTCTCCTCTCATCCTCAGCACCTTTTCTGAATGTGGGGCCCAGATGGATATGTGATTTTGGGAATCAGAACATAGAGATGATATTTGAAGCTGTAGAGGGCACCAGTCAATTTGTTTTATTTTCTCAACAAGCTGCATTTACAAAGGGAAAGAAGACAGGTCCAAAGAAAGCAAGAGAATCAATAATAATTCAACAATGACACAAGTTTGCCATAATACTTTAATAATCAAATTATCCAAAGCAAGCCATTTTAAGGGATATACCCTTTTTTATATAGAAGAGAGTGCCATCTTTTGTTCACATCACTTAAAATGACTTACCCCTGGGTTCTACCTGAACTGGTAAAAGTTGACCCGTATCACTGAACAATCTTTATTCTAAGCATGACCTATTATGAGTTGCTTTTTATCACCAGGGTCTAACCTTTTTCAGTAAAACCATAATACTATGAACACACTTGGGCAGCATATACTGTTCTAAACATTCTCACTTGCCAGAACTGTAGTCCAAATTTTCATTATCTCTCCTTTAGTCTATTTTAATAACTTCTCAACTCAAGTCTCTCTCCCCTTTCTAATCTTTTCTACACACAACTTTCAGAGAAATCCTCCTATTACAAAGCTCTAATGAAGTCATTCCACTGCTTAACTATCCACAATGATTCCCAGTTGCCTAGCAATTAAGTCCAAAATCAACCTATTATCAAGACCCTCTATAATTTAATTCTGGTTTTACCTTTTCAGTTTTACTTTTTGCCAGTCCCCTTCATCTCTCACTGTTCTCCAAACACAGGTCATGTTTCTTTCCATGCCAGCTTCAATTTATATATTTCCTCTACCCAAGACTCCTTTCCACAGCTCTTCTTGTCAAAATTCTGTTCATTCTTCAAGAACTATTTCAAGTGCAATTTCTTTCTTGACCACTCCAAACAAATGTTATCTTTCCTTCCCTATGCATTCATAGTTTTGTATCTTCTGATACTTCAGCACATTCTGCCCTGAAATAATATAACTTGTGTCCTTATCTAAGGTCTTTCCCCTCTACTCCCTTCATTCAACTCCAGGATACAGTCATTTATAATTAATTATTATAATAGTAATGTTTATGTAGCTCTTACATCAAACACTATGCAAAGTGTTTTATAATTATTATCTTATTTGATCCTCAAAAGGAGTCTGAGATTGGTACTATTATTCCCATTTTAACAAAAAGGAAACTGAGGTAAATAGAGGTTAAATGATTTACCCAGTCAGACAACTAGTAAGTGTATGAAGCTAGATTTGAACTCAGATCTCTCTGACTTGAGACTCAATAATCTATCCATTGTGCCCAAGCTCACTCCATCCCTTCCCCCATAGTCTCTCCCTCTAATTGGCTGGTTTTTCCTTGAATCTCCACTTTACTAAAGAGACTCAAACCACTCAAATCTTCATTCCTCTCCAGGCTATACTTTTGATTCTTATGGATTTTCTCAACAGTCCCCACAACCATGTTTCTTCATCTCTTTGCCTTTTGCCCACTTTTTCAGGTTCCTTTAATGTGTGCACTAAAAACTCCTTGAGGAGCAGAATCATCTTTATTTTTGTTCATCTTTTTATCCCCAGGACTTAGCCCTATGATGGACATATAATCAGCCCTTAGTAAGTATGTGCTTACTTGACCCAACCTGGGCCCTCTTCCACCATTTTCCTCTTTGGATTTGTCCTCTCCCTCTTTGGATTTGCCTCTTTAAATCCCTAGCTCCCTTCAAAGTTAAACTCAAGAGCTACCTCCTGCATGAGACTTTCTTGACTCCATTCCAGTATTATTTATGTGTTGTTATTATATATGTTGTTGATTCTGTTTCCCTGATAAAATTTAATGTCCTTGAGAGCTGAATTGTTTTATTTTGTAAATATATCTCCTGCATCTATCCCAGTGTCTAATAGTTGCTTAATAAATGCTTGTTGATTGATTGTCAGTACCTTCCACAATATCTTGCATGCGGTAGATATTCAGAAATTCTCTGCCAAATTAGACTAAATGTCCTTCTTCTTGTTCCTCCATTGGCACCCACTTAGTGTCAAACCTTCTGGAAAAAATTCATTACACAAAGAAAAACATATTCTCCAAATTCATTAGTTAGTTAATTAACCTAAATTCCTCTTAATTGCAGTTTTGAACAGATATGTCATTCCTGAAGGGAGAGTGGGCAGCTGAGCATGTCACTAGTCACTAGGCTCTCTTATTCTACCATATGACATATTGTGATACAAAAGTTCTGCAATTCTAAATCTAACAGAAAATTTCCCCCCCACATCCTCAAGAAGCCTGGAGGTGATTTTCCCCAGCACACTAAGCTCCATGTGATCTGCCAGGTCCCAGAATGTTGAAGCCAATGAGAATTTCCTTTATGACCAATATTCTTTGACAGCTGCTCAAAATACCTGCCTGTCCTAATCAATTCCTCAGTGTAGGACCTCACCTGTTTCTCATTAGAGAGATGTCAGTACTCCTGTCAATGTCTCCACACCAGGGACTATATTTGTTCTTTAAAATCTCCCTTTCTAAAAAGAAACACTGGAAATCTCAGCAAACTTTAAATAAGATGAATCATCAGAAGGGTCAACAGGCACTGTCAGCTAAATGAAGGACAAGTCTTGTTTTATGAAGAGAAGATGAATTGTAATAAGTCATCATCTAACACTGTTAAAGGGGGATGGGGGGAACCTCATACTCTTTTTGCAGAAATTCTCATCTCCTCCCATGAAAATGTAATTTCTTCCTTCCAGTCACTGAAAGTTTATAGAACTTTGTATTAACTACAAACTCAGATTTGCTCAATTTGACCTGAACCAGGGAGTCAGTAGCTATTGTAAATTTCAGGTTTCATATATTCTGGATCACATGGAAAAAGATATCTTTTGCTTTTGTAATTTTCCTTTGGAGTTTTTCTTACTAAAATATAAAAATGGTAAACAGTCAGTTGACTCTCAGTCAATCAAAATATATTTAGTTAGCTCATATTATGTGCAAAGGATTGGTCTCCATATTGGGGATAGAAGTTATGATTCTTTTTTCTAATTTATCAATATTTTTTCTTTTGGCATGGCCTAAATTTCCCCCTGTATCTCTACATAACTTCTACCAGAGAATCAACCCTCATAACAATGAATTAAAAAAAAAAAGGAAAAAGGAGATTCAGCATGACCAATAGATAAATCTGAAAAATCTGACATTATATACAATGTTGCACACTAGTAGCGACCTCCTCCTCACCTCTACAGAGGATTTGGGGGAAAGAGAAGGGAGGGAAGCTAGAAACATGATTCTTTTTTCAAAGAAACTTGCATCATATTCAGAAGATGGGATTTTTAGATATAGATGATATAAATAAAGATAAAGATATAGAGTAGTAAGGATACAAGAGGCAACAGTGAGGCTAACATGAAACACTAAACAAGTCATAGGATCTGAATTAGAATTCTAATTCTATATCTTATTACTTAGATGAACATGAGCTATTAAATTATCTTCTTTAGGCCTTAGTTTCACCATCCATAAAATTGGTAAGGAAGATTGAACTTGATATTCTTCCTAACAAAGGCTCAACCTAACCTAGACATGGGTTAGAGAGTGCTGGACCTATGGGAAAGGAGACTACTACTCAAAATAATACACCCACAAAAGTGAGTCTAATCATCAATAATAACAAATAAATTTCAACTTAAAATAAACATTTGGAGCATTGGGGTGGAGATGGGGGAGAAGAGATGAGCTGGTTGTTTGACTTGCAATTATCTCAAACAAAAAAAGATAAGTAAATTCAATTATCAAGAGAACACCAAGTAAAGAAATCAGTGCTCTTCTGCTTCTAGGTGATTGTTTCAAGGAAAAAAAAACAGATTGAGCCTTGGCTTATAAGAAAGAACAAAAAAAAATCAAAAGATTTTTTGAAGAAGCTATGTGGAAAAAAAGATCTAGTGGGAACTTAGAATCAGGATGAGTGAAAGAAAAGAGTTGAATTAATATTCTATGTACCAAATGAGGTAGGAAGGAAAAGGGAAGAGAATAATCATTTCTATAGTGACTACTATGTGTTAAATGATTTACAAATATTAGCTCTTTTTATCCTCAAAAAAACTCTGAGAGTGAGGTATTGTTATTATGGCCATTTTACAGTTTAGGAAATTAAGGTGGACAAAAGTTGTCACTTAGCTAGTTCCGATCTCGGTCTGGGTTTGAACTAAAGTCTTGCTGAGTTCAGTCTCAATACTGTATCCATCAAACAATGAATCAATAACTTTTGTAAGAGAGAGTAATAGATTAGAAATTTGTGAGAATGGTGAAAAGGAAAAGAGGGGATTGGATGATTATAATCCAAAGGCAAACAGTAAAGGATTAATAAACTTTCAGCCTCTCAGTGAAACATAGTTGGGCAATGAGAGTGACTTGATTGAAGAGAAAAGCATGTCCTTGCTCCAGAAGGAAAAAAGGAAAGGATGTCACTAGAAAGCATTCCTAAGGAAAGAAAATGTATATTGACTTAATGTGGACAATAAATGTTGTGTTTGGAACTTTATGCCACTAAAAATAATATCACTGCCCAGGATGGGGAAGTATGAGTCCACTAGAACAGCCAGTAAAGTTCTATAGAACAGTTCTATATACCCTAACCTCTGCATCTCTGTCTTCTCAATGACCTACTTCTCTATTCTACCTAGGCAACTAGGAGAAAGAGTAGATACCTAACCAGACCTGAAATCAAGAAAATCTGAGTTCAAATTCTGCCTCAGATATTTACTAGCTGTGTAACCTTGGAAAAGTCACAACTTCTGCCCGCCCCCATTTCTTTTTCTGTAAAATTGGGATAATAATAGTCCCTACCCAAAATAATTATTATGAAGACAAAGTGAGATAATATTTGTACTGCACTTAAAGTATACAAAAAAAACATTTACCCCTGAATCTTATTGCTCACATTAGATCAAATGAGATAATATATATATATAAATTGATGAGCAAATACCTTGCACAGAGTAGATCTTTAATAAATATTCCTCTTCCTTTTCCCCTCTCCCTATATTTCTATTTCTAAGAATAATAAAACCCTTTTATCTAACCACAATCTCTTAAACACCTCATTTTTGCCCTGTGTTTGAGCTTTCTCAAAGCTATTTTTCATCTTCACTGTAATGTTCAATATCAGCACCTTTGAGACTTTCCCAAGTTATCACCCTTATCTGGCTACATTCTTCCTCTTTCCCAAACATAAGCACTTAATGGACCAAGTTAACTCTGTCCTAATCTCCTATACACCCCAAAAAGTTCAAAGAAATAGTAAAAGAATTTCTATGTTTAAAAAAGCATATAATTCCAACAAATTTTTATTATAGCAAAGAAGCAGAAACTAAAAATGTACCTATGCACTACAGAATGACTGAAAAAAAAATTGATATGTGACTGTAATGGAATATTATTATACAATAATAAATTATAAAGGGAATAGTTTCAGAGAAATTTGGCAAGAATTGTAAGAACTGATTCAGAGTTATGTTAAATTTATACAGTAACTACCACATTATATAGAAAAATCACTTTGAAAGATGTTTCTAATCTAATCAAGGGGACTTATGACATCTTTTACACATCTCCTGACAGAGAGGTATTAGATTCAAGGTACAAGTAAGATGAACATTTTAAACATAACCGATATTAGAATTTCTTCTAAGAATTTTGTTGAGAAGTTGGGGAAGAAGAAATATTAATGATAAGATTGACAAAAAAGAGGGTCATTAGAGTATTTGTTTAAGGAAAAATAAGAAGGAGCCAAGATGGCAAAGGCAGGAATTCCCAGAAACTCATTCCCCCTAAAATTCTAAAAGTCATCAAATTATTACTCTAGCCAAAATTTAGAGGGGCAAAACCCACAGAAATACTGAGTGATACAATTTATCAGTCCAGGACAATTTAGAAGTTCTGCAGGAAAATTTTTTCCACCAAGATCAGGGGTTGGAAAGAGCCACAGTGAAGCCAAAGCTACAGTGCAGCACAGCCGGGCAGGGTCCTGGGTCTGTGGCAGAAGGGACGGTTTCCGGACTTCCTGGCCCAGGGGTCATTGGAGACAGCCTGAAGGAGTGGTAAGAGAACCCTGCTACACCAGAGTAAATGCAGAGCAGAGCTCCATCCTCAGAGCAGCCCTGTGGTGATAACCTGCAGCAAGAGTTGGCAGAGCTACCCAGCATGTCCAGACTCTCAGCTCATAGACAGTAAAGGGTGAGGGGGATTGCACAGGTCTCTCTGCTCTCCCTGGGGCAAGACTCAGCTGTTTGCCCACACTCATATCCAGGTTGCAGTTTGGGCCCCCAAAACACCATCATAGTCAAACAGGGACCCTTCTCACAGCTGCAGGACAGAGGGAAGGGCCTGAACATAGGTAAAAGAGCAGTCAGAGCCTCTCATAAGACCTTGGAGGAATTAAGGTGCCTGTGGGTTGTCCCAAAGTCCCCCCAAAGCTTTGGAAGTGTGGTAAATAAATCATAGGCTGAGGAAATGAGAAAACAACAGAAAAAGAAGAATCTGATCATAGAAAATTTCTTTGGTCCCATGGAGGACCAAAATACGTACTCAGATGACAACAAAAATCAGAACTTCTGTATCCATAAGCTCCAAGAGAGATAGAAAATTGCCTCAGGTTATGGATGAGCTCAAAAAAGATTTTGAAAAGCAATTAAGGGAGGTAGAGGAAAAATTGGGAGGAGAAATGAGAACAATGTAAATAAATCATAAAAACCAAATCAGCAGCTTGGTGAAAGAAATACAAAAAAAATTGAAGAAAATAACATATTAAAAACCAGTTTAGGTCTAATGGGAAAGGCAACACAAAAGGCAAATGAGAAGAAGAATGCCTTAAAAAAACAGAATTGACCAGCTGGCAAAGGAGATTAAAAAAACTCTCTGGATAAAACAACTCTTTGAAATGCAGAACGGAACTAAAAGAAGCTGACGATTTTGAAGAAACTCAGGAAGAAATAGAACTAAACCAAAAAAATCAAAAATTAGAAGAAAATGTGAAATATCTCATTGGAAAAACAACTGAGGGGGCAGCTAGGTGGCACAGTGGAGAGAGCACCGGCCCTGGAGTCAGGAGTACCTGAGTTCAAATCCGGCCTCAGACACTTAATAATTACCTAGCTGTGTGGCCTTGGGCAAGTCACTTAACCCCATTTCCTTGCAAAAACTAAAAAAAGAAAAACCTGACCTTAAAAACAAGTAGAGATAATTAAAAATTATTGGGCTACCTAAAAGTCATGACCAGGAAAAGAGCCTAGATTCATTTTTCAAGGAAATAATATAGCAGAATTGCCAAGATCCTAGAAGCAGAGGATAAAATACAAATGAGGAAATTCACCAGTCACCTCCTGAAAGAGATCCCAAAAGAAAAGCTTTAAAGAATATTATAGCCAAACTCCAAAACTCTCAAGTCAAAGAGGAAATACTAAAAGCTTCCAGAAACAAGCAATTCAACTACCGTGGCTCTATAGTCAATCTGGCAGCAACTACTTTAAGGTCTCAAAGGGTTTGGAATATGATATTCTAGAAGGCAAAAGATCTTGGATTACAACTGAGAATCAACCAGAGCAGAACAGAAAGTTTGATCTCCAAGTATAGGACTCAGGCAAACCATAGAGGGGGTGGACGAGAAGGACTAATTATGAGGAACTTAATGATGTTGAACTTCTTGTATTCCCACATGGGAAGAAGATACTGATCACTCATATGCACTTTCTCATTTATAAGAGCAGGAGCATCTATAGACAAGGCACAGGAAGGAGCTGATTATAATGATATAATATAGTAAAAAGATGGAGCCAATGGGAAATACAGGAAAGTATTGGAAGGGAGAGAGAAGAGTAAGAAAAGGCTAAGATATTTCACAAAAAAAAAAAGTCAAGGAAAAAAGCTTTTACAATGGAGTAGAATGGGAGGTGAGGGGGAATGAGTGAGCTTTAATTCTCATCAGAAATGACTCAGAGAAGAAATAACATACACACTTAATAAGGTATAGAAATCTATCTTACCCTAGAGAAAAATGAGAAGAAAAGGATGGGATAAGGGGGGGAAGGGAGGAGGGAAGGGGTAGATGATAGAAGAGAGTGAAGATTGTGGGAGAGGGTGCTCAGATACAACACATTTCTGAACAGGGAGAGGATGAAATGAGAGAGAGAATGGAATAGATGAGAGTGACAAGGAATAGAGTAGCTAGTGATAGCTACAAAAATATTGAAGCAACTTCTCTGATGGCTATTATGGGGAAGGCAACTCATCCCAGAGACAGAGTCATTGGAATCTGAACACAGACTGAAGTAAACAATTTTTTCTCTCATTATTCTTGAGGTTTCTCATCTTTTTTGGGAGGAGGGAGGTTTATAATTACTCTCACAACAAGATTATTGTAATAATATAAAATAAATAACAAAAAGTATCAGATAGTAAAGAAAACAAAGAAGAAAGGTCAATAAGAAACATAAATGGAAAAATTTTGACATTTACATACTGCAGTTATACTTTTAAAAATGAGTTATAGAGAGAGAGATTTATAATTATGTGTGGAAATGCATAAAACTCAAATTCCTTGTCCTATCACCATGTGTGTCTCGACATGGATTATACAAACCATAATTCTTACATTTCTACTCCTAAACAATTGAAGTCATTTATGAATCCTGATATCGTTTAAGCTCAACTGGGCCCTCATTGCAACAAGACAAGTCTTTTATACTCCCCTCTAGTTGATTTTCAATCCCATTCACCACAGTGGTTAATTCTATCTCCTCAAGCCTCCCATAGCAATCCTAACCCCAATACTCAAATGAGACTTTACGTCATGCATTATAAAAAGAAAAAAAATGAGGCCATTTGCTTCAGTCTTCCTCTCCTCCCTTTCCTCATTTCACAAATCTTTGGTATTATCACCTACTATTTCTTCATTTTTTGCAATCTCTGAAAAGAGATAGTCCCTGTCTTCACCACTCCCTCTCCTTGATCCCATTTACTTCCACCTTGTCTAGGTTCAGCATATTTCTTTCACTATAATCCCTTCTATCTAATCTTCATCCTCTCCCTATCTAGTCACTCATGACCTACTGCCTGCAAATACCTCCAGTTCTCCCCTACCTTTGACAAAACATGAATGAAATCTTGCTATCCCTGCTAGCCATCATCTTATATACATCATGCCTCTCTTTCTTAGAGACAAACTCCTTTAAAAAGCAATATACTAGCCCTGGAGTCAAGAAGACATGAGTTCAAATCTGATCTCAGATACTTACTAGCCATGTGACCCTGGGCAAGTCAATTAAGCACCTCCAAAAAAAAAGAAAAGAAAAGAAAAGAAAGAAAACTTCTACAGATTACCTTTTGCTTCATCATCAAACTAACAAGACTCTTTATAAGTTACTAATAGTCTCTATCCTCATCCTTCTTCAACTCTGCATCATGTCTCTTTTGACCCATTTCCCTTCCTTGAAACTCTCGACTCTAGATTTTAATGAGAATGCTCTCTCTTACTTTTTCAATGCTTCCTCTCATTTTGCTTCACTAGATTATTATCTATGTGGTATTATGATGCGGTATCTTTTCAAATTTTTTCTGTATACTTGATGCATACTTGTACATCAGCTCCCATGGTTTCAATTATACTCTCTATACAAATCATTCCCCAAGTTAAATATTCAGCTATAACCTGTCCTCTGATCTCTAGTATCAATGTCTAAAGCAGAAATCACTATCTTTATCCTCATAACCACCATACTCTTGAACTTCCTTATCTCTTTCCAAAGTATCACCATCCTTGTCACCCAGCTTCACAACTTAACAGTCATCCTCATTTCTTTACATCTATTCACAATACACATCCAATCAGTTGTCGAATCTTGTTATTTATATTTCCATCGCATCTTGCACATATATCCCCTTATCTCTGTTCACACAACCATCACTCTAGT
The DNA here is from genome assembly GCF_037893015.1 of Macrotis lagotis. Taxonomy (NCBI): domain Eukaryota; kingdom Metazoa; phylum Chordata; class Mammalia; order Peramelemorphia; family Peramelidae; genus Macrotis; species Macrotis lagotis. Next base: position 183,133,877 of record NC_133666.1, read on the forward strand.
TCAGGATCTCATTATATCATCTCTCAGTTCAGGTTTTATAATAGTCTCCCCCCAAAAAGAAAAAAATACATTGCATTTATTTTGTATATACTTATATTTTCCCTTATTAGAATATAAGCTCCTTGAAGATGGGATCTCTTTCACTTTAGTCCTTGTATCTCTCACTCAGCACAGTTTCTGGGACATAGAAAGATCTTAATAAATGTTTGATGACAAATTAAATAACTTCACTATAAATAAATATAGTAACACTAATAATTAAAGGTAATATTTTTCTCACAATGGTAACAAATCTGTTATAAAGATGAACAGAAAAGAAAGTACAGAAATGAACAAATTATAGGAGAATGTGGTTTTGAAAGATTTTTGGATGTCTTCTGAATAGAACCAGTAAAGATTATACACAGTTTTCAGTTCCACATGTACCTACCTAAAGAAAAGCATACCATTTGCTCCAATACAAAGTAATTATCAACAAATACTAAAAATATCCTTTAAAAATTATAGGGCAATGAAAACATCATTAACACAGGGAGTAAAATAAAAAATCAGATCTAAAGGAAAATAATAATGACAATATAAATGAACCAATGAAATAAAAATAAAAATCAATAACTAAATAAAGAAAATCATGTGGGCAGCTAGGTGGTGTAGTGAATAGAGCACCAGCCCTAGAGTTAGGAATTCCTAAGTTCAAATCCTGCCTCAGACACTTCATAATTACCTAGCTGTGTGGCCTTGGGCAAGCCACTTAACCCCATTTGCCTTGCAAAAACTAAAAGAAAAATGAAAAGAAAATCATGACAATATATCAATATTTATGGAATGCAGATAAAATAGTCCTTAGAAGAAAATTATGTCTTTGGAAGTGTGCATTAAGAAGAGAGGGGAGAAGGGCATTTATTAATAAAATATATATTTTAAAATTAGAAAATAAAAACAAAATAAACATAAAAGAGAGAAAACTTGAAAATTAGAGAAGAAATTTATAAGAAAGAAAATGGAATTCATGTTTTATCTGATATTTTTAAAAGACTAGCAAAATAGATAAAACTTTACCTAGTATGATTTTTAAAGTCCCATCAGAAAAACATTATGGAAAAAAAATAGAACAGATGTCGTTCATAGCTTAGAGGAAAATTCTGAACCAAACAAGAGATCAATATGGTCATGAAGAAAACAAAATTAATAATTTTGACTACTTGCAATAGGAAAACTTTTGAATGAACAAAATCAATATAATTAGGATAAGAAAAGAAGCTGTTAATTAGAGGGGGGGTGCAATTAATTTTTTGATAGCCTCCTCATTTTCATACATGTTGTAGATTATAAGTATAATATTTTCTTGTATATATTGTTGAAATCAGTTGCTATGTTAATTAATTTTGCTGAACTAACATTTTTGTTCTTACTTGTTCCAAGGAATGGAATAACTGGGTAAGGTCTAAGATATATTTATAAGTGGAGTTGATAAGAAAATAAAATATATTAATTTCTTTTAAAAAGAAAATAATCTAAGGCCTGGATATCTTATTCCAAAGAAGTTTTTAGAGGAAGGAAACCATTTAGCTGGGATAAAGAGGATTAATGTATGGGAACAATATCATTCAGTCAAGAAGTATTTATTAAGGATTTAGTATGAATTAAGCACAGTGATAAGTGTTGTTGATAGAAGAAAGGCTAAATCACACTCTTTGATCTCAAAGAGCTCACACTCTAATGCAAAAGAAAGTGTATATAAAAGTGCAAATGAAAGACAATCTCAGAGGGAAAGGACTAAATAAAGGAAGATAAAGAAAGGTCTTCAGCAGAAGGTAAGAATCGAGATGATTTTTGAAGTTGGGAGGAAAAAGTGAGGAGCAAGGGCATTCTAGGCATAGGAAACAAACAATGAAAATATTTAGAGTTGCTGTATGCAAAGAACAAGAAGAAGCCCATAGTCACTGAATAATGCAGTATGGAAGGGGAATAAAGTATTAGAAGACAGCAAAGGTAGGGAACTCTGTTTTTAATGAGCTTTAAAAGCTAAACAAACATTTTAATCTAAACCTGATATTGACAGAAGGACTGAAGTTTATTGCATAGGAAGAAAATAACATGGTTCATTGTGTACTTTGGGAAAAATCACTTTGACTATTGAGTAGAGGGAGAATTGAATTGAGGAGAGAGTTGAAGTAGAGGGATCCACCAGAAAGCCATAAAATAGTCCAAGCATGAAGTGATTAAGGCCTGTACTAAAAGGGGGATTGTGTAGGTGGAGAAAAATGAACAGATATAAGATATATGAAGATAAAATAATAAGACTTGACAATAAATTGGATATGTAAAAGTAAATGAGAGTGAGATTTGAGGATTAAATTAAAATTGCAAGCTTGGATGAATGAGAGGATGATGGTGCCATTGCCACAGAAAAGAACAAATTACTAAAGTGAAGGAATTTAGGAAAAGATACCTTCTGTTTTGTATATGCTTAAAATGTCTTTGGGACCTCCCATTAAATGTGTCCAAAAAAGGAGTTCAGGATTTGAGATTGGCGCTCAGAAAACAGTTTTGGACTAGAATATCATATAGTAATCATATGCTTAAAGATGATTATTGAATTGAACTCATAGAAATTGATGAGATAACAGAGTAAGAAAATATAAAAGCAGAGCTCTGCTGAACATTTAGCAGTGACAATCTGAGGCATGAAATTTTCAATCAAGTCTGAATTAGCAAACATCATTGAGTACACAATGGATCACAGCCCATCACTGGATTGGCCATTTCCCAAGTGCTTGCCTAATGTCCAGGGATGAGTCAACCCAATGACTGGAATTTGCCAAATATTTAAATAAGGATCCTAATTTTAGGTAACAATTACAAATGAATAAGCAATGTAGACAAAAAGGAAAAAAATCCTTCAGAAAAAAAATGAAAACAATGAATTAGGAAAGCTAGAAACTAAAATAAGAGATTATTATATAGAGTTTACTTCATGGAAAATTTGGCTTTTCTTCCACAGTTCCTTAAGATCTTATGTTTATTGCACTGGGTACAACAGGAACTTTAAAAAATCTAATAAACTTCTGTTTTGCTATGATTATGAACAAATATCCTCCTATAATCTGACTATGGCACCAGCAAAACAAAATACAAAATGCAAATAAACCTATTAGATGTCTAAAGAATATAGTTGCTGACATGAGGATTCAGTTGAAATTATGTATCAAAAATTTGTAATGGACCCAGTTGAATAGTTTCATGATGTTTTTCCAGCTTATACACTGTGCATTTCAATGCTCTTGTTTTGTAGATTTGGACGGTATATCCAAAAGCAATCAAGTGACTTGCTCAAATGAAATATTAGATAATAGTATCCCGTTGAAGAATTCTTAGCCAGGACTTGAATTCAGGACTTTTGACTCTAGAGTCAATGTCACTCTATTATCCCATAAACTTCTAAATATCAACAGATCTGAATAATTGATATGTTTTTCTTTAACTCTTCAATTTTAGACATTACAGATTCCTTAATCAGTATGAATAGCTCCAACTTCAATCATATTAAGCTAAAAATAAATTTATTCCATGTTCTTTTAATTTTCTTCTTTACTGACAAGTTACTTTTCTCAACTCCATAGGTTAAGTGCAATGTCATTTATTTTATGGCCACTCAAATGGAAAATGACAAGTAAAAATGTCCTCTGCTCCATTTCTACTTATCTCAAATGAATCTCAGTCCAATTGGGTCAAAAATGAACCAATAAAAATTTCAAGTCAAATTCAATTAGCTTAAAATAAATGTTTGCTTCACATCCTTAAGTATGCTAGACTTTTTTTATTTTTCTTCAATTCTTGTACTTATACTAATATCATGAATTCTCATTTTAAATAATTCCCAATTTGCTTCAAATTGCAATTTATTATATAAAGAGAGATGAGGAGAAAAAAGTAGTCTTGTATATTCCTTCCAATTAAAGCAAAGAAGGAGAAGTAGTTGTAGGTTGCTTTAAATGAGAAAATTGACCTAAACACACCAAACAAAATGATATTCATTTGGTATTGAGCAAAAGATTATTGCATTCAATTGCTTAAATACTGCATGCTCCAGGAAGGTTATTTGACTATAATTACATATATAGTGTAGTAGTAGAGAAAAGATAATAGACTTTAACTTTTTATTTAAAATATAAATGTATTCACACAAATACATATATATGTATAAAGAGCATCCCACTGATAGGAATTTTCACAAATAGGTCCTATCTCTAGAATCACCTACAACAAAGTCATTTGATAAGACTCTCAGACATTCTCACCTAGTTTCCATTAGCAAACTCAGGCAGTATTTCTGCACTATGATTGATTTCAGGGTTATCTGGATATTATAATGTTCAGTTGCTATTGTAAAGACTTGAATAATTTTCAGTTCCTGCCATGAACTTGTCAAGTCTATTCAATAGTTACTGATTTATTGCACCTAACCATTGCTGTACCCAACGTATGAACAGAGACAACACGTAGTCACAGTATAAGCAAGGTGTTGAATGAAATGTTCAATCTGACACATAGAAGTACAAAGAAAATTGGACTCTACCTTGCCAAATAATTCAAACCGTATGTGATTTTTTTCCTTGGATTCTGAGGAATGATGATAATGCATGCTACTCACCTCCTGACAGAGAAGCAGTAAGAGACAGAGACAAACAAGACAGAGAGAGAAAGGGGGGAGGGAGAGAGAGAGAGAGAGAGAGAGAGAGAGAGAGAGAGAGGAGAGAAGGATTAGATAGGTTAGATAGATGAACTAGAGGGACAAAGAAACAGATGGAGAGAGACAGAAAAAACAAGGTATTAAAAGAATATGCTTTGCTCTATTATACATATTTGTTACAGGGTTTTGTTTTTTTTCTTTTTTCCCCCTTAGAGGCTAAGAGGAAGAGGAAATAAATACCAGATAATTTTTTAAAAATTAAAAAAAATTAAAGAAAATAAGAGGAAATAAATATTTAATTAATTGAAAATATGTAAAACTTAAAAATAGAAAAAGAAAAAGTTACAAATACTTTATTCTTTTATTTTCATCTCTTCTTAAGCAAATTACTTTCCCTTTTCCCATCTTCTCCTTTTTCTTTATGATATTTATTTCAACCTATATATCTAAACTCTAATTTATGAGACTACTGCCCAAAGGATTCTCAATATGTTAGGCAGGCTAATATGGTAAATATAAATTAAAAAGCAAATCAGGTGGGGCAGAATTTAATCACATTGACAGAGTCAATTCTCATTTGGAAGCATCTGCAGAGAGCAGTTAGGTGGTGCAGTGGATAGAGCACGGAGTCAGGAGGATCTGAGTTCGAACAGGACCTCAGACACACTTAATAATTGCCTGGCTGTGTGACCTTGGGCAATTCACTTAAGCCCATTGCCTTAAAGTTTTTTTTTAAAAAAAGGGAAAAAAGAATAAATGGAGGAGGAGGGAATTGGAGGAAGAGAAATAATTAGCAATAAGAAAAATGGAAGCATCTGCAAAGAGTTAGTTTCTCAAAAAGATGATCCAGATATAATATCAAAAGCAATTTCTTATCATATGTATTTTTCTTCTAAATTAGTTGGGACGCCTTTACTAAGCCCAATCTAAATGGAAAATTACCCAAAGCTCCCTTCTTTCACAGTGCTGATTCAACACAGATGAGGCTAATTACTAGAAGACTCCTGGATAAGCTATTCTGACAGTGTCTTCAATAAGAGTCATGGCTGTTTCTGTCCTCACAGAGGACGTGTTAACCCTCTCCCCAGTGTGCAATAACATGCAAACCCCTAAAGTCCTAGAGCAGCTGTATTCCACAAGCTGTCTTGAAACTCAGTGGCAGAACCCTAGGAGGCCCAAAATGTTGCCATACTCACCTGTTTGGGGATTTGTGCCCCACTTCCAAATCAGCAGGTCAGCAATCAAGCTTCTGAGACTTGTACATTTTTCATCCAAACTGCAAGTAGAATGTTTTACTTTACTTGGAATGCCTCTATCTTTATAACTTGTGTTTTGTCAGGATGCTCTTAGGATGCATTTTGCTGGGTGGTAATTACATAAGCCTTCTGAATGTATTTGGAGAGGGCTAACAAAAGTCATTTTAGGTTAGCTCACAGAATAGAATTTTCTGGAGAGATGTCACGTAAATTTCTCTATGAATTGTTTTGGACTTCTGCCTTATTTCTATACATGCATCAAACCTGGATAATTATCGGTGGAAATGTTGAGGAAAATAGACATATTTGGGGCTGGCTTATAACTAAATTCACATTTTCAAATTTGACCATAGAATGATACATGGAACTCCCCAAAATCCCTTATCCCCTTGATTTTATATTTTATATTAATTTATTCTTGGAATAATATTCTCTTCTACACTTTAGTCTATCAAAGGCTATCATATTAATACATAATGCAGAAAGTGATCTTTCCCCTCATTCTTGTCTAATTATTTCACAATTGCCCCCCACATTATTTTTGAGAAAATGAAAAGAATTAGTAGTAGTAGCTAGCATTCCTCATGAAAAATAATACAAACTCCTTGAGATCCTAATACAGAAAGAGAGGGTCATCTTGAGGGGGTTCTAGTCTGTATTCGGTGAATGTAGTAGGGTCTTGTGCATCTGCTGTCCCCTCATAGTATTCTCTTCTCATCTTATCCCAATTTCAAATATCAGAAATGGTGTAGTTTGGATGAGGAGGGCCTTAGATATGTAGTGAGAATATCAGATTGAATGTAGAACCAAGATAAACCAATTGTTTATTTTGGGAAACTATTGTCATAGGCAAGCAAAAAAAGTTATCAACTTCACAAACTGTAATTTTAGGTACATCTAGCCCATGTTTTATCTATCCTTCTTGATGTTTGCCTGCATCATTAACTTTTTTTTACTATAAGACCAAAAGTACAGAGACTGCATGTTGTGTTTGAATTATCTCATTCCCAGTATTCCACCAAGTGGAGTCTTTACAAAAGACAATTTAATGGATAGGGTAATAGCATAATGCAGACAGATTTAAGAATCTGAAGTACTATCAGGCTTCAACAAGGAGACTTCAGAAACAAGGAATCCATGTCAGGTTTCAAACAAAAGATAAAACTCTAGTCCAAACCCTGTACTATTAGATTGAAAAGTCTCAGTTTTCTTGTTAAGTAGTTGTCATTGCATATTTTAGAATGTCTAATTTTGTTCTCTTTGAAAGCATTGATCTTTTTTCTCTTTTTTTCTATTCTTTTTGTGCTCAATTCAATTTTAATCCATTCTCTTTTTTTCTCTTGAGTATTATTTGTCATCTGTGTTTCTCTCCTTATATTCAAGCCTCATTTCCCTAATCAGCTCCCTTTCTGTTTAGTCTGGAGATTTGGGGATTTCATTGAGCTTCATGCATTTTATTTCTTTTACATGGCTTTGTTTGTCTGAAGGCTGGTGAACAACCTGATTTCAACAAAAGGTGTGATCATAAATGAGAGAAATTATAGACACAAAAATCTTATTAAGTTCCATAGTTATTTCCTTATTCAAAAAGATAGCCCTATCCAGCACCTTGGGGGTTGTTTGCTTTGCATCTTTGTTTCCTTTAAAATGTTTGTGTCATTTTTGACAATAACATAAGTCCCTAGGTGGCAGAAACTATATCTATTGATTTAATATGCTCTCTAAACCTCTGAGAGCTCAATGAATATTTGTTGACTGACTCAGTGATTTGCTTAAAGATCATTCCATTGAAGTTTACCAATAAGAAAATGATCTTTTTACTGCTACAAGCTTCTTTTTCAGCTATATGCTACTCTTCAATATATTTTCCATCACTGTCTTCACAAAATTCAAGTACTCAGAAGGCAAGTACTAAAGAAGGTAGATGCACACAATGCGTCATGCATCTACCCTTTCAGTTTTAGTTTAGCTAAATATCATTTCTTACAGAGAAAGGATGAATCCCATTATTCAAACAATATTTTATAACATTTTTGTTTTATTCTGATTGCCCAAATGTTTTCAGAAACTGAAATGAAATGATTCAAATAAAAGGCCAAGGAATTGAATTGTTTTTAGTCTGCATAAAGACTACTATGGGATGTCATTGTTGTACTTTAAAGAATAAAACTGCTCATTTTTTTCATAAAATGAATTTTAAACATTCTATATTATACTTAGTTCTCTACCAATGAAACAGAAACATCAATTTTGTAACTTGGGAAAAAAGCACAAAAATTCCACTCAAAATAACTTAAAATAACAATGAACTGATTGTTAGTAGAGGAGATCTGAGGTTCTGTCTTCCTCTCCTCCTCTGAGGATGCCTGAGATCTAGGCTCATGTGGAACTACATTCATAACTAGGAGAACCTAGGCTCTAAAAAGAAGGATCAAGCATTTCCATATCCTCTCTAGCTCTTTACATGCCCATGAAGAGTCCCAGGGAAAATCAATTAAAAGTGTTATCTAAGATCTCCATAGAAGGATTAAAAGGTGACTAATAAAATAGCTATTTCCCCCACACAAAAATAAATGCTTAAAATAAAAAAAAAACATAAACTACCTCGAAAAACTTTAAAACTATGCTCTAAATCCTATTTTATATTCTTCCAAAGGGGTTCACACTAAAACATTAAAACATGAAGCACTTAGTAGGAGTGTTGAATGGACTTTTCACCCTCACCTCAGTTTTGGTCTTTCTGAACTTCCTCTGGGAGAGAAAAAGATTTCTTGTAGAAAGTGAGATTCAAGCTGCCTTGAAAGAAGCCAGGAGATGTAAGTTCAAAGGGAGAGCTTCCAAAGCATGGATGGGGAGGAAAGGAAAGAAGCATAGCCTATGAAAAGGAGTAGAGAAGAGAAATGAGTATCATGCATAAGGAATAGCAAGTAGATTAGAGTCAGTGGATCATAGAGTATTCAGAGGGAAGTGAAGCATAAGAATAGGAAGAGACCAGGTTGTAAAGGGCTTTAAAAGCCAGAGGATTTCATGTTTTATCCTAGAGGTAATCAGAAGCTACTGGAATTTATTGACTAGGGGCTGATATCAGATTTTCCCCTTAGATTAATTTGGCAGCTAATTTGAAGATGAATAGGAGAAGGAACAGATCTGAGCCAAAGATATCATATCCCAATAATTTTATTTAAGTACTAAAAAGCAGTCCAGGGGTGACTAGGTGGCACAGTGGATAGAGCACTGGCCTTGGAGCCAGGAGTACCTGGGTTCAAATCCAGCCTCAGACACTTAATAATTACCTAGCTGTGTGGCCTTGGGCAAGCCACTTAACCCCATTGCCTTGAAAAATGAAAAAAAAAAAGTAGTCCAGAATGTCAATCATAAAAATAATAGCACAATGGAACAAAAAAATAGCATAATGACTAACCTTAGGACTATTTCTATCAGAATTATATGAATCATGAAGGGAACAAAGTAATAATTAAAATAACAATATTTTGATGAATATTCTCATAGTTCATGATAAACAAGTAACAAATTTAGAGGAAATTCTTTTGGAACAACAGACCTCACTTAACTGGATATCAAATGTAATCAATATTTGTTTGCTTCTGAATAGAGGTTATGAAAAGGAAATATTCAGGCATGGAATTTTAGTTATTTCAAGCAGCTAGGTGCCACATTGGGTAGAGCACCAGACCTGAAGTCAGGAGGACCTGAGTTCAAATGTAACCTCAGACACTTATTAACTGTGTAATGATGGGCATGTCATTTAATCTTAATTGTCTTGCATCCAAGGTCTTCTCCAGTGGTTCTGATTCATATCTGACCACTGGATCCAGATGGCTCTGGAGGAGAAAGTGAGACTGGTGACTTAGCACAGCACCCCTCACTCAAATCCAGTTCATGTCATGACATGGCATCACCTCCCTGATAGCACTGTCTTCTTCAAAAATGAAGAACAAATATTATTCAGTCATGGAATCAAAGGACCCTCCAAAAGCAAAATCCACATGAACTAAATCAACAATACAGCAACACAGAAGGAAGAAATAAATGGCTGAATTGCTGAAGTTTGCATATAAAAAAGGAGATGCTTATCATAAGGATATGACTAGTCCATGCTTTCAGATACTTCCAAAGAGTTATCTTTAAGAAGACTGAATTTGTTCATAGGTGCAGATTTTTCAAGGAAATAATAGAAATTATATAGTATATTACTCTAGATAACAAAAATATACCAACTACTAATACCTAAATAGAGTGATTAGAATTATATATTGTAGACTCACTGACATTCACAAGCTAATGACAAAACTACATGTTGTAATTAAAAACCCAGAAATAGTATCAAGACTCAACAAATTAATTGTATTAGGACAAGAACTTTATTACTGGGGGAAAAAATTCTGTTGCCTATAATTGCCCAGACATACTATTGACTCATAAAACTTTAAGAATATTTTAACAGATATTTCCATATGAAATGCAAATCTATAAGCTACATGGAACAAAATTTCTAAAACATAGAAACCTAGTGGAAAATATCAAAATCATGGAGGGATAAGAAGTACATACCATCCTATTTGCTACTGTAGTTGTCCCAAAGATGCTTTTCTATGACCTTACAGAGAAGATTGCCTTTCAATGCTTTTATTCAACTACAAAAAGTAATCATTGTGCCTACTTGTTTGTTAGAAGAATATTAAAAATAAAAACACTGAATAATAGTTTCTCCTCGAAATGTTTCTATCTGGACTTCATTAAGATGAGAATTAAAAAAATCTAGTATTTCTATTTAATTTTAATCTTTGATTACCCTCTCCTTCAATTCTTTCCTAATATAATATTCTTTTGTACAAAGATGAAGTTATTTGAGCCATAAGCATAAAATAATTTTTATTTCATTTTGTTCTTAACTCATGGTACTGGGTTTGAATTTCATCATTCAAATTCTCTTCTCTATTTCCCCCTGTGACCAAGGGTATATTGACTTGGTAGAGCAAAGTCAACTAGCTCATAGTTCAAACTATGTATGACCTTAACTTAATTTGCAAAATACTGCAACCAACTCAGCCAAGCAGATAATTTTCATATATGCATAATTTGTTTTAACAACTTGCCTTATGATACTACCTTGAGTGTTGATAGGGGAAGTCCTACCTCATAGAAACTTTAACAAGACAATAATAATAGCTCACATTTATGGAACATGTTAAGATTTACCAAGCACTTTGCGCACAGTAATCCCAGTGTCAGGTAAGATAAATATTATTATAACAATTTTACAAATGAGGAAACTAAAGTTCAGAGATCCCTTTGTAGGTATCTGGGTGGTACATAAGATGGTCTACTAGGCCTGGAGAAAAGAAGACCTAAATTTAAAGACAACCTCAAACATTTCATTAGCAAGTTATTTAACTTCTGTCTTCTTCAGTTTTCTTCTCTGTTAGGTAAGGTAATAGCACCTACCTCTAAGAGTAGCTATGAGGATCAAGTGAGATATTTGTAAGGTGATTTGCAAACCTTAAAATGCTATAAAATGCAGTCAATTTTCAACATTAATGACTTTTATTTACATGACTTCAATTCCTATGACTTGGATTAGTAACTTCATTTTTACTTTCCCATTGGCAACCTCACAAATTTATGGCTATGCATAGGAGGGGAAAAAAATGAAAGACTAATATTTGCAAGTTTGGGGAGGACTGGTGTCCTACTAAACACTTTAGGTCTTTTGCATCCTATTGTTGTAAAGAGCTCCCCCATGTAGTAATTGCATATTTTCATTGTTTTGTTGCATATTTCCATTGATTGCCTTTAAAACTCATTTGAAGTTGTGGTTATGCCCCTAATGCATAGTGAAAGTCCTTTGAGGTCTAAACACAAGTGTGCAAAAACAGTGATGCAGCTTAGTGAGAAAATAAAGATGTTAGATAAACTTTGTGCCAGAATGTCTGCAGTTACTGATGGTTATGAGTTTGTTGTTAGTTCTTTAAATTCACAAAAATGAGGAAAGTGCTTGTAAAAGTAAATCTGTTCCAGAAAGCACTAAAGTAACTCTCAAATACATATGAGGTTACAATGCCTTCACACTGCCATCTGTCAGAGGGAAGCTAAGACTCAGGTTACATTTGTCTTAGTTTTAAGAATTTCACTTGCTGTACAAAAGTTATGGTACTATAGCTTTCATGTGTTATATAAAACTGAATATTGGCTAAAATTAATGACTTTTTAATTGAGATTTGACATAGAAGGTCACAGAATTCTAGCAAGTTGCTAAAGAAAAAGATGTTTTTCATGGTATGTTATAAAAGTTTTAATTTGTGTACTGAATTTTGAGTTATTTCACAGTTACTGTATTAAAAATAGAATTAATCAGAATTAATATTTTGTTATAAAGAATTATATGTAGAAAAGTATATTTTCAGTGATCTCAAGTGAAAGACTATAGTTTTACATGATCATAAAAGCCTAACCCTCTATTTCCCATAGGTTCAATGTATCAACAATTTTATTTTTTATTTTTTACTTGAGTCATGTTTATATATATATATATATATATATATATATATATATATTACCCACACACACAAAAATTAATTATTGATTGTAAATGAATTTTATTAAATTATTATTTGTAGAATCACATTATTAGAGCTGGAAAGAACCCAAGAAATAATTTGATTTCCCTCCATTTCTTCCACTAGGCCACTTTATTGATGAGAAAATTAATGCTCAGAGACATCAAGTGATTTGCTCAGGTTCCTCAGTTATTAAATGGAGAAGACAAAACATGAATCCAGATCTCTTGATTTCCAATATAGGCCATAACAATTCAAGCACACCAAAATAACCAGATTAAAATTGTAACTTGGAAATATTTAGTAAAATAAATAAAAGTACAACAGAACATAAATAATGTTACTATGTAATTTTCTAAGTTAATATGTGATAGCAGGGATCCTTAGGTATAGTTTGGTGATCTTGCTTCTATTTGGGTTTGACACCACTGAATTACCTCCTTTCTGTGTTGATATATTTAGAGAGACTATTGACAGGAAACAAAAAAATAATTATATTCAAACACTTAAACAACTGAGCTGTCCAAATAAATGAACTGAATAATTAATGCACTATGTATAAAATCTTCCAAGTTTTAAACATGTTTTTTTCTCGCAACAAACAGTTTCTACAGAGGGAACTAGGTGGTACTTTAGGTAAAACACTGGCCCTGGAATCAGGAAGACCTAAGTTCAAATCTCCCCTGGGTGAGGCATTTAACTGCTATCTGCTTCAGTTTCCTCATCTATAAAATGGAAATAATAAAGCATATACCTCACAAAAATGTTTGAGGATCAAATTAAATAATGATTACTAAGCATTTAGCATAATATAAGCACTTCATCAATATTTATTTCCCTTCTTTCTCCTTTCCTTTCTTCTTCCATGCTCTTCCTGTCTCATCACAGTGTAAAACAACTACATAAAATCAAGATACACAGTGATGGGGGCGACTAGGTGGCACAGTGGATGGAGCACCGGCCCTGGAGTCAGGAGTACCTGAGTTCAAATCCAGCCTGAGACACTTAATAATTACCTAGCTGTGTGGCCTTGGGCAAACCACTTAACCCCACTGCCTTGCAAAAAAAAAAACCTAAAAAAAAGATACACAGTAATTGTATCTGAAAATATATAGCTTTCAGCCAATGTCTCAAGATGAGAGAGGTATGTTGCATGCAGCATCTTTTGTGGGAAACTAAAATAGTCCCTGCCCCATTTTGAGTGCAAATTCAGTTAAAATTTAGTGTTGTTTTGTATGTTATGTCATTTCCCAAGCTTGGATGCTGAACAATCCAAGATTCACCATGCACCTTTGTAGGCAATAGTCAGTAGAAGTGGGTAATCTGAAATGGACAGCTTAGAGAATAAAGAATATTGGCAGTTGGATCCACAATTTAATCTTCAATTGCTTACTTTGGAATGATTCTTTTTTTAATTTATGAAAAAAAATAAGCATTTCTCTAACATAGAGCAATAAAATAGATTATTGAACATGATACTGAAAATCTACTCTGCACAATTTGCTATTGCTTTCAAACATTCAATAATGTTATTATGTAAATTTCTTTTTTCCTTTTTTCTTTCCTCCTCACTGCCCTAGAGATGGTTATCATAAGACACAAATAGGTAAACACAATTAAGAGTATTCTATCTATACTTCTATTTATCAGCTCTTTCTCTAGATGTAGATAGTATCTTTCTTCATTTGATCTTTATAGTTAATTTAGCCATTTATAATAGCCAAAATAACTTATTCACTCAAAGTCATTCTTAAAACAATATTGATGCTACTGTATAAAATAATTTATTTTTTCTGCTCATTTTGCTTTTCATTATTTTGTGCAAATCTTACCCTGTTTTTCTAAAAATCATTCTGCTCATCATTTCTTATAGCAAGTACTATTCCATCATAATCATATACCAAAACTTTTCAGGGGTAGCTAGGTGGTACGTTGGATAGAGCACCAGCTCTGGCGTCAGGAGATCCTGAATTCAAATCAGGCCTCAAATACTTGATACTAGCTATATGACCTTGGGTAAGTCATTTAACTTATTTATCTTGCAAAAAAACAACAAAAAAACCCTTTTTCAATCATTCCCCTATTGTTGGGCATCCATGCAATTTCCATTTCTTCGCCACCATAAATGAAGCTGCTATAAACATTTTAGAATATATAAATTCTTTTTTCCTGTTTCCATAATCATCTTTTGAAATAGACCATGCAGGGATATTGCTGAGTCAAAGGGTATAGTAGTTTAATAATTCTTTGGGCATAATTCCAGCTTGTTCTCCAGAATGGTCTTCCAGATTAATCGTTTTACAATTTCACCAATAATGAATTAGTATCCCAATTTTTACACATCCTCTCCAATATTTGTCATTATTTCCTACTATCATTTCCCCTTCTATCATGGTAAATGTAAAATAATATTGCAAGATTGTTTTTATCTGTACTTCTGTAATCAATAATAATTTTGAGCATTTTTATATGACAATAAATTGTTCTGATTTCTTCTGTGACTGTGAAAGAATTCTAATAGCAAGTAAGATTATCCACTTTTTTTTTAGTTTTTGCAAGGCAAATGCAGTTAAGTGCCTTGCCCAAGGCCACACAGCTAGGTAATTATTAAATGTCTGAAACCGGATTCGAACCCAGGTACTCCTGACTCCAGGGCCAGTGCTTTATCCACTACACCACCTAGTCGCCCCAGATTATCCACTTTTGAAGAAAACCAACAAATTTACCAAAAGGATAGAAATGGAGATCAAAGCAAACCCCTGATCTCAAGTGAGGATATGAGAAGACAAATACCAGCATTTCCCCACTACAAAGGTTAAGCCACCTGTAACTAAGTGGTGAGATCACACAGTAGAGAAAGCACTGGGTCTAAAGATAGGAAGATTTGAGTTCAAATTTGGCCTCAAACAGTTACTAGTTATGCAAATCTAGGCTAGCCACTTAACCCCTGTGTACCTCAGGTTCCATTGTAAAATTAATGCAGCTACCTCACAGATAACCTCACAGAGTTACTGAGAGGATCAACTATAATAATATATATATGTAAAAATAAGCCAAAAATGCATAGCAAAATGTCTTACCTAGAGCAGGTGTGTGATAAATATTTATTCTTTTGCCTTCCTCCCCTTTTCCTCTTTTGTTCCTGGAATAGAAATTTTGTTCCTGGAATAGAAAAAGAGACAAAGTGGTCCCCAGACTACTGGCCACAACTTCCTGGTCACCTTAGTCCCAACCATATGGAGTCTGAACATCTTAAATGTGGTGGGTCTTGAGACCAAACCAGTCTCTATTCCCTGATGCCCTATGATTAAACACACTATAATAATAAAACATTTATATGATGTTTACTATGTATCAGGCACTGTGATAAGAGCTTTACAATTATTATCTTGTTTGATCTTCACAGCCAACCTGGGAAACAGGTACCATTTTTAATCTCCATTTTGCAGTTGTGGAAAGTAAGACAAACAAATTAAATGACTTGTCCAGAATCATATGGCCAGTCAACTTCTGAGGTCATATTTGAAATCAGGTCTTCCTGACTTCAGGCAAGTGCTCTATCCACTATGCTATCCAGCAGCCTTAAGGAAGTAAAGCAAGCTCTGTCTATTAGAGCTGAAGATATACCCTTCCTGTGTAAAGGCAAAGTAAATCTCTTCTTTTGTTAGCTGATCAATAATTTGAGTGCCTTGTTTCATCTCAAAAATCAAAGCTAATCTAAGAGAGTATTTGCATGAGGTCTGCCTCTTATAAAAGGGAGATAATTTACATGGAGTTGGGGGAAAGTGGACATTTACAGTAACTTTCTGGGTAGGAGAAATTGCCACTAGCTTCCTTGGAGTTTGCATATCTTAGGTGGTTGGGTGACCAGAACTTATTCAATAGTGAATTGTCCTATGCTCAGTTCCCAGAGAACAATTGAAAAGTGATTTTCTTTTTTTGTAATTTTTTTTAAATTAAAAGTGATTTTCTGGAGTTTAGTCCAAGAAGCAGGGGCTACTTAAAAAGTTGGCCTGGGGGATAAACAATAGTTGAAATCTGAGATGTGTAGGAGGGTATTTTGATAATATTAATAATGATAATATTTATATAGCATTTTAACATTTGCAAAGTTCTTTACACATATTAACTCATTTGATTTTTGCAACAATCCTGTGAGGTATTTGTATAATCCACTTCTTACAGATAAAAAAAATAGAGTTTGAGAGGTTACATGACTTGCCCAGGGTCACACAGCTAGTACACACCTGAGAAAAGATTCAGACTCAGATCTTCTTGATTCGTCTAGCCCTCTATCTACTGTGTTACCAGTGCTGCTTTAAATTAATATCATCATTTGATTAAATATTGTTAAAGTCATGACCTTGATGAATGAATTTTAATGAAATATATGCAACAAAGCAAAGGAACTAAGTAGGCAGGAGCCAGAGACAAGATTTATTCAATTGATTGACATCAGTGAATCAATCTAAAAATGAATAAATATTAAGTTCCTATTTTCTACTAGGCACTGCCCTACACCCTGGGAATACAAAAAAGTAGCAAAAGACAGTGCCTGACCTCAAGGAACTTATCATCTAATGGAGACTTGATTAATGTCCAACTGAGTAATTTGTTGGGATTACAGAGTCACATTTCTAAAACAGATATCATTATTTTGTGTATCCCCCATAGGAGGCAAAGCTAATGGGTGATTAACAAGCAACAGTGTTGAGGATTTATGTTGAAAATAAGTAGCATAGTTGATATCCCAAAGTAAGTACTCCCTAATGGTATTCTTATAGTTTCATTTACATTATTGCAGTTATTCTGCAATTCTCTTCATTCTGTTTTCCTTATCATGAATCATTCAACCAACAAGCATTTATTACATAACCTATTTTATGCTACACATTAAATTAGCTATTGGAGATAAGACAAAAGTGAAATAATCCCTTCCCTTGAGGGAAACAGCATGTGTACGCATAAATAAAAAAATAAATGAAAAATAATCTAAAGAGAAAGCACTAACATCTGGGATTAGAAGATGACTCAAATAGAATCTGGAAAGAAACAAGGGATTCTAAGAATTGAAGATGAGGAAGAAGGGCATTACTGGGGGAGAAAGGGCAGCTAATGGAAAGACCCCAATAAAGGAGAGAGTGCCACTTATGATAAACAGTAGCAATACCAGTTTGAAGATACAGAAAGTGGAGAAACGTATAATGAAGCTGGAAAATAAGGTTAGTCCTACATTGTCATCCTCAGCCAAAGAGAAGAGTCTTTTGGGGAGGAAGGTATACTACAGATAAAAAAAAGGAGCAACCGGATTTTATTGAATAGAGGAGAAATAAATTCTCAACAATTTGTTAATTAATAAAAGAATTCCTCATATTTGCTATTTCTTACAAACACACTATTTTCTACCCTGAATTCATATATCACAATTTTTAGTAGATCCCTAATCAATGGGCACAGTATTTATAGTATATATAAGTGCAGATACCAGTAGTTTTTCACTTGAAAAAAAAAGTGAAAAGGATGAGCTTAATGTTGGAAGATCAAAATATTATCACTTTTCTTTCAGTTAGAGAAGCTTCTCTAATCTAATTTCCTTTGAGATAATAAAAAGACTCATAAAAGTTCTTCTCTGGAGTAAATTTATTCCTTCTGGATCACGAAGCTCTCTTCTATGTAATTTCCTATTCCTTTGATGAGCTATGCTTACCTGCATTTATCATCCAACAGATGTGTTGGTACTTAAAAGTTGCCAGCGAATACAGTATCCTGTGATTTCAGAAGCCTTGATTTTTAGCATTGAATTTCTTGGTTTATGCTGCCCTTCCCTCCCAGTGGTCTATACCAGATGTCTACTGTAATTTCACTTTATTTTTGCCCTATTTCATCTCCACTCAATTTTTATTATCAAATTGAATCACGCTGATTTGTAAAGTATTTTAGGCATCTGAGATCTTTTTTTAAAAAGACAAGCTTACCAAATACTTACTCCTGGGCATGTCACAGACTATGTAAGAATAAAATCATATTATCTATACAAGTTTGCACACTCAATAATATGCTGCTGGCTCAGTAATGTATTTCCTCAAGATGTTTTATAATTGGCAATTGGATGACCAGTGTATTTGCAAATTCCAGTTGATAGATTTTAATCTGTAAATTTTAAATGCTAGATTTTACCCTATAAATCCTATATGTTGACTATTTTATCTCTTCTTTCCTTTTGAACTATTTTGTTTTAATAATGTTCTTCTTCGAAATAGTCTTTCTTCTATGACTTTTTTTTTCAATCATCTTCAGTCGTAACTGACTCCTTATGACCCCCATTTGGAATTTTCTTAGCAAAGATGTTGAAGTGGTTTGCCATTTCCTTCTCCCCTTCATTTTATAGATGAAGAACCTGACTAAACAGTATTAAGTGAGTTTCCCAGGGTCACATAGCTAGTATCTGAGGCTAGATTTGTATTAAGATCCTCCTCACTCCAGAACAGGTACTCTATCCACCGTATCACCACACTGCCCCTCTTCCAAGCCTATGACTTAAAACTTAGTATTTCCATGATAATTCTACCATTGATCTAGGACAGAAGATTTTAACTTTTTTTAATATCATGAACTCTATTGTCAACATGGTGAAGCCTATGGACCCTTTGTCAGAATGGTGTTTTTACATGAATAAAATAAAATATATAGGATTACAAATACCAATTATATATTTAATTAAATTTATTTTATTTTCAAACCTGCATTCTCTGCTTCCTACCTACATAGAGAAAAACTAGAAAAAACTAAAATATAGTCAATCAAAAACAATTTCTGTATTATCCATGTCCAAAATAACATGATTCAATCTTCCTTTAGTCTCTATATAAAAGTAGATAGAATGTTTCATCATAAGTCCTCTGGAATTACAGTCAGTCATATTAGTCAAAGTTCTTAGAGTTTCAAATTGAAACCAATAATATTACTTAATTAGTAGATTTTTGAATTTTTAGCACCAGGACAAATTTTAGAGAGACTATCTAGTCCATATCACTCATTTTATAGATGGAGAATCTGTGTGCTAGAACTTTTTAATGGAGAAAGCCCAAATCTTCTAACTTCCAATCCAGTATTCATTCTAATATATAACTGTTTTTTTGTCTGACTCTTGGTATCAGCATGCATATATGTGTGCACCCATTTGCACACACATAGTATTTCACTTCCATTATTACTATAAATAAAAGAGCTATTCAGGCTTCCTCCCAGATATCCATATCCCACTCTTCTTATTCCACCACCTGTTCAGATCCTGAGAATACAACCTATCTTGTCCCACTGTGTTTGTCAAGATGCCAGATGGTCTATCTATGGCCCATTAATTCTCCATAGCCAACAATCAGAATTAATTTAGTGAATCTACTTTGACACTCCTTTTTTCATTACTGGCTGGCTAAAATTCCCCTCTCAGACATCTCCTTTCAAACAAGATCTCAGGTTGTTCTTCTTTTTATTCCCCAGTCACAAGCAATCTAGTCCTAGAGCATAAATTAAATAGCTCTGTGCTTAGGTGGGTTTTTTCCTATTGCAACATTCATCCACCTGCTTTCAGATTCTTTAGTTCACATTCTATCCCCCAGACACATGCTGTGTTCCTTCCCCCCTGCATTTGGTTACAGTGTTCTCTATGTCTGAAATGTCCTTGCACCAACCTTCACATGTTGAATTTTTACACTTTCCTTAAAGTCCAAAGTCATATGTCAAGGTAGAAAACCTTGCATATTTTCTGTTAATAATAGCCTTCCCTTTAGGACTTCACATTACACCTCTATAATGCATAGCATTCTACAGTGCAATACAATGTCTTATAATATGCTGTATATATGTTGCATTTGCTGTTAGAAGACTTTTTCTTAATCACATAATGTATCCCCTCAGAAATTAACATAGAGCTCCAAACATAGTGGATGTCTAAGAATGTCCTTTGAATTTGAATATCTATTCCTTCCTGTCTTTACTGGAAAGGCATGCATGTAATTTCTTGGGGTCTTTTCTTAGAAGGGTTGGGGGGTTTTGCAAGTCAAAGGTGTTAAGTGATTTGCCCAAGGTCACACAGCTAGGTAATTATTAAGTGTCTGAGATCAAATTTGAACTGAGGTCCTCCTGACTCCAGGGCCATTGCTCTATTCAATGAACCATAATATAGCTGCCCCCCAATTTCTTATTTTTAATATCCCTTGATGTACAACCAGAAATTATACAAGGCAATAGAAGCCACATTGGTTATCATTATGTCTATTTTTCTCTAAGTGTCCTTATCATAGTGGGTACCATTTAATGATTCATGTATCTGTTAAGAGTTTGGAATGATAATGAGAGGTTTAGAACAAAAATTATTTAGTGATTCTATAAGTAGGAAGTGATTGCCAGTAATGATACAAATATATTTTTCATGTGTGACAAGTATGATCATGTTTGAAGCATTATAGGTTTGTTTCTGCAGTGATTCACAGCCATCATGATTATGCACGCAATAGTTTTGGTATTTAGTTTTATTACATCAAACTCTAACCATTTCTGACTCAGCATAAAATTACAGTTTCTTATCCTGTTGTCAAATTGTTTTCAAAACATCCTAGGATTGAAAACATTCAAGTGCAAACTGATAACTACTAGATAGATGATCAGATGCATACATATATCCTGTCCCAGGACTAGTTCTCCCCTTCCCATCTATTGCCTTGTTAGTGGAACTCATCAGCTGTGAAATCATGTAATTTCTAATGTTACAACTTTATGGTCTTAAAACATAAATGTCAGGCTGTTGGAAAATATGACCAATGGGCATTGTTATTACAAGTGATATTGAATCATTCACAGATCATCCAAACCTCTTAAGAATTAATCCTATATTGCCTCTCATTGCAGTATTAAGGTTGTTTTGTAATTTAAACTTATCCTCTCTTTTCATTATTAAACCTCTATCTAACATATGAACTGGTTGATCACACTAGTCAGTCATTCAATAGTATTTCTGTGAAAGTGTAGCAATATGCACAGAAAGAAGATAAGTAAATATTCTTTGAAGAGATTGCTAACTATAGATGGCTTATAAACATAATTTAAAATGAAGTCATATATGTAAATAGTCTTTAAGTACATTTATCACTTAAATGCAACAATTCTCATCAGTCAATAGAAAAGTAAATATTTTATAGAGTAAATACATATTTATTTTGGGTGATTGGCTAGGTAGTCAAAAATTAAA
This sequence comes from Macrotis lagotis, assembly GCF_037893015.1. Classification (NCBI taxonomy): domain Eukaryota; kingdom Metazoa; phylum Chordata; class Mammalia; order Peramelemorphia; family Peramelidae; genus Macrotis; species Macrotis lagotis. The sequence goes on from NC_133666.1 coordinate 183,155,651, forward strand.
AATGAATTTCTATCTTTTGGCAAGAGAACTTTTAAGTTCTACAATTTTCTAATTCATTTATGTGAATGAGTATTTTCACTTTATTCTACTTTAAATCAAAATTCAGAAATAAAGTCAAGGTAGAATAAGATTTAAAGCTGTGTTTGTCTAGTGTTGATTCAAATATTGAAAATTTTTTTCACATAAAAAGACAAAATTAAAAATTAGGTTTTTAAATGATTATTATAGTATGTTAGATATCCTCCAAGTTGTAATTTATTTCATTAAAAATGTTATTCATGTTCAAAGAATTATAAAATAAAATTAATAGGCAATATTGTAAATATTAATACTCATAAAAGGTCACATTAGATTGCTTTTTAATTCCTACAGAATGTTCCAAATAAAACATTCACAGACTTTTTATACTTAGATTTATGATTTTATGTTATTTTCAAATTATAGATAGAATAAAATTTTATATTTTGTGATTATAATTATGTAATGTAAATCTTAATTTGGAGCTTTTGGGGACACAAGTTATCATTCCAGTTATTGTAAGAACTTAATGAATAAATCTAAAAGGAAATTATAAGTAGTATATTAAATTAGGCCCAGAGTTTACAGCACAATTTTTTGAAAAGAGTTTACAGAACAAAATGCATTATAATCTCCTACCCTATAGAAATGGAGACTCCTTATAAAGGTTACTTGGATTTCTTTAGCCCATTCCAATGGGACTATTAGTTATAGGTTTGTGTGCCTGACCCAGGAAAAGTAGAATGAGAATTTAGTTAATATAAACAATTATATATAATAATAATAATCATTTATATAGTATATTAAGATTTGCAAAGTACCCTACCTATATCTTAATCTTTCTTGGCAGATAGAGGCTAAGTGGATTGGCCAGCACTACTATGTACCAATCATTCTGTTAAGGGCTAGAGTTGCAAATACAAATGAAAATTAAGACAGTACCTGCTTACTATTTAATAGTGGAAAAGAGCATACTAAGTATAGGGTAGGAGATGAGAGAAAAGAGGAAACAAGGTACTTGTGCCATAGATATAATGTAATGTTCCAAAAAAGTCCAAAAGCAATATACCTAATGGACCCTAAGGACATGGCTCTTCCCTCCAGTAAGAGCATCCAATCACAAGGACAGAAGATGTGGATGAAAAAGAATGTCCTCATTATTTGTGGAATGACTGAACAAATGGTAGCATGGGTTATTATTATATTGTAAATGAATTTCTATGCTGTGAATGCTCTTACACAAATAAAATCATTGGCCTGTATCCTCCAAAAAAAAAAATAAAAGAAAGAAAAAATGAATATAAGGAATTCAGAGAATATGGGAAGACTAGTGCAAAGTAAGGGCACAAAAACAGCTGAACTAAAAGAATAATATAGACTGATGGCAACAGAGCAAATGAAATTAAAACATAGCAAAAAACAAGTCTAATAATAAGGACAAAATTAACCCCAAAATTCAAAAATTAAAGCTAAACACTTTCTGTTAGCAAATGGCAATCAAAGATTAGAAAGTGTTAACTATAGTTTACTTAAGCTAAAAACGATGTAATAAAAAGTCAGTTTTATCCATGAAGTTTTATTCTTCAGGGGTTTATTAAAACCATGGGTGGATGGTATCATTAAAAATACCAATCATGATACAAAATTTGGGTATCGTTTTATATAGAAAGGACAAATAATCATAAAACTGAGTTAGGCAATAAATGAGATTTCATATAGATGACATAGTTCTACATTATGATCCTTTTATATATTATACTATTTCCTTCAAATGCCTATTGATAAGAATCTCACTTAGGTTAGAGAAGGAATGTTTACAAACAAAGATAGATTCCTCTCTACTCATCCAAGATGTTTCTTATCTTGTGATTTGTTAACTCAAATAAAGGAATTTATTGATGCTATTACAAAGCTGACCAGGTTGATACAGACCAAGTCAACATTCAGATGGATGAGATCAAACTTTTACATGGTAGATTGACATTTTTACATTCAGAGACAACATTAAGATTTATATCTCTTAGAGGCTGAGAAACCAATTTGTGTTTAGAAATATAGAATAAGACAGACAAAAGTTATATTCATTACCAATAACAATCACTTTTTCAGGTGGTTTTGATAAAGTTTTTTGTTTGTTTCTTTGTTTTCCCATAGAAAGATATTCAGTTGGGAAGAGTCTCTTTTTTGTTCCATGAATAAAATACTCCCTCTCTCAGCTCTGACCATTTTCTCTGGCTTTCTCCCAAACCTTTAATATTCACTTTCCTCTGCTCCCGCTACTGCCTGGATTCCTTTAAATCTCAACTAAAATCAGTGGAAGCCTTTCCTAACTCTTCTTAATTTTAGTATCTTCCTTCTATTAATTATTCCTATTTGTCCTTGCTTTGTATATATGTATATATATGCAAGTATATATAATTATTTGCATGTTGTCTCCCCTATTAAATTGCAAATTCTTTGAGGGCATGGATTATACTTTGCCTTCTTTTGTATCCTGAGTGCTTAACTCAGCATTGGCACAAAGTTAGCACTTAATAAATGTTTATTGGTTGATTACCTGATCAATTATTTATTGAGTATCTATTATACAAAGAATACTACTGCATTAAAGAGATTGCAAAGATGTATAAGCCTCATACATCCATTGGTCTCAAAGGATTCATTTTTCTCATCTATTTAGATAAACAAGGCATCAATACTTGAAAGATTAAGAAATAACACTGAAGCAAGTTAAACAAAGGGTTCACTTGTCTTCACAACAAAAATGCTGTTGTCCTCAATTTGGAGCACTACCACATTCACATGCAACATGCTTCTTTGTTATCATAAAGGTATAGAAAGGCCTCAAAAGGTAATATAGTCAGCATACAACTTATTCTATTTTTTGAATAAGAACAAAAATGTACACCATCTTTTTTTTTTGCCTTATTCATTAGGCCATGCTGTCAGTCTCTAAGTTAATTTGTAATCCTGCAGGGTCTTTTCTAATTTTGTTGAACAAGAAAAGCTTGCCTATAAATCCCAGCTTTGCTCTTTTTTTATCTATTTGCAAATTGACTGATCTTATGAATATGAAAGTATTAAAATTCAATTGTGTGTGCTAGTGGTCAATACCTTAATCTTATACTGGTCTTTTTCATACAAATAAGTCTTTAACTTATCTGGGTTTTTTTAGAAAAACTGAAATTACTACCACCAAATTTCAATTTAGTTTTTCCATTGACTTTTTCCCCCCTTATATTATGACTAAGATAGCTAAGCAAGTTTTAATATGTGGTCTTAAACTCATTTTCTCTATTGTAACCTTCTCATTCTCATATGACCCTTTCATCATGGGAAGGATGTGATGAGGGTGGTAAAGAAAGAAATCTTAAAGTATTTCCATGATTTTAGATGAAAATAGAAGTGAAAATTGAAAGATTTTTGCTTGTTGAAAGAAGAAATGAAGATGTAGGGGGGAAATTTCCAACATTACCTGTTGAAACTGGAATATCATAGAATTGACTCGCAAGGAATAGGATTCCATCCCTGGAGTTACAAAAGTGGTAAAAAAAAGCAGTTACCCAAAGATGATGAATTCAGTAATCTGGAAGCCATGATACTACTTTTCTCAAAACTAAGTGCTTTTCATCATCAGAACTAGAATTTGATTTCACTTAAGCCCTTTCCCATCTTTAGCCAAACATTGGTACAGACTTAGGTCTGCTGGTATAGAGGGATCACTCAAGTTTATCTACTTAGCACCCAAAGGAAAGAGGAGAAGATGAGAAAGAGGAGAGTGGAGCAGAAACTGGAACAGAGACAGGGGAAAGCATAGTGAGGTTTATATGAAGCTCGAACTGCTATGATCGTTGTCTTAGGGACCCAAAATTTGGAACTTCAGGTCTTAGCTAAAGAAAAATTGGCACTGCACATACTAAACTGCCAGAAGAGTGATGCTGGGACACTAAAAAATTATAACTAAGATATATATGTAAGGAATCACTTAGAACATGTATATTGATGGACTAAAGGTATGCATGCTCTGAGACAGAAGAGGCAAATCCATACTTCCCCTGTCCTTTCCTTTATCCGTACCCCTCTCATTCTACCTTTCTAGAACAGGGATTCTTAGCCCTTTTTATATCATGATCTCCCCTAATAAACTTTTCTCAGAAGTCTCAATTAAGGAAGTAAAATTAGAAATATGTGAAAACACTGGAAGATAAAAAAGACAAAAAAAATTTTGTGGATCCCAAGGATTTCTTAAACATAGGCCTAGAAAAAGAGGAAGTCCTCAGTTACTATAGGGAGAGGCTCTGAATCACAAGTTTTACTAGAATTTCTGGAAAAGAAGAAAGATAAAAAAGAGATATTATTAACCACAATAATAACTAACATTTATATAGTGTTTGAGATTTGCAAAGTAATAAATGCAGGTTAGCTCATTTGATCCTCATAACAGCTTTGTGAAATATTATTATTATTATTATTATTATTATCATTATTATTATCCCATTTGAAGAGACTGAGGCTCTTAAAGATTAAGTGGCTTGGTCAGTTTCACACAATAAGTATCTGAGACAGGATTTGAACCCATCTTAACTATGGAACAATCTTATTGCCTATTCCAAGTAAATTATAACTAAAATGGAAACTTTAAAATGGATCAAACAGAAATGTGATTCTATGAGACAAAGAAATGTAAGAAAAATCAAGACTGAAAAAATAGAAGAAAAATGTAAGATACTCTTTTTTTAAAAAATGCCCTGTAAAACAACTCAGAGAAAGATAACCTAAGTATCATCAGATGACCTGAAAATTACAGCAATAGCAGTAACAATGATAAGCCTGGATACAAAATTTCAAATAAATCATAAATTAAAATAATCCAATTAGAACTATTCTGTTCTAACCAGAGGCCAAAGTGAAAAATAGAAAGAATTCATAGGCTGCCTCCTGAAAATAAATCATAAAAATTAAAAATTCCCTGAAACATCATAACTAGAATCTGGAGCTTCCAAATTAAAGAAAATATACCAGAAAAAAATACAAAAAAAAATGTAAGGGGGTGCGGAGCCAAGATGGTGACAGGAGAGGATCATCTCTTAGGTGCTCTCACTAAAAAGTTATAAGCTAAGGACTCTAACTAAATTTTCCAGAGATGGAAACCACAGAGGGATCCAGTGAGGCAGTTCTCCAACCCAGGATAACCTGGAAAAGAGTGGAAAGGCTCCGCTTCACGGGGTTGGAGGGGTGGCCCACCAGAGCTAAGGAACTTCAGCCTCCCAGAGGCAGCCCCAGGGCACTGGAAGCCCCGGCTCACAGCAGCAAGGGCAGTTTCCTGACTTATACCCTGGGGAACACCAGGCACAACTTGGGGGATCAGCAGGGGTACCTCTGCCAGAGTGAGCACAAGAAGCCTAGCCCTCAGGGCACACAGACAGCAACATGGCACAGCAGCCAGATTCAGAAACTGGAAGCAGGCAGAGCTGGTAAGCAGGAGACCCCAGGGCATGAGTGCTGAGCCTAGGGAGGGGAGTGGAGAGAGAGACTGCCAAGCTCTGTCCTTTGTCCCTGAAACAGGACTCTGGGATTCTGACCACATTCAGATCCTGATTACAGTCTAGGCCCCCCAAATAACAACAGGGCCCCCCCACCTCAGCCCCATGGCAGAGGGGTGCACTTGTGGTCATTCACAGACCAAGAGGGAAGACAGAGCCTCACATACTGAGATCCTTTTGGGAGTGTCCCAATAATACTCAAAAGCTCAGGAAGCACCCCAAAACTAGGCAAAGGCTGGAGAAATGAGTAAGCAGAGAAAAAAGAGGAACACCATTGAGAAATACTTTGCCTGTGATCCCAAGGAGGATCAAAATACTCAATCTGAAGATGAGGAAGTACAAGATCCTGCATCTAAAGACTCAAAGAAAAACAGAAATTGGGCTCAGGCTATGACAGAGATCAAAAAAGACTTAGAAAATCAAGTGAGGGAGACAGAAGATAAATTGGGGAAAGAAATGAGAGAGATACAGGAAAAACATGAAAATGAAATCAGCAGCTTAGTCAAGGAGATCCAAAAAACGGTTGAAGAAAATAACATGTTAAAAACTAGCATAGGTCAAAAGGATAAAATAGTTCAAAAAGTTATTGAAGAGAAGAATGCTTTAAAAAGCAGAATTGGCCAGATGGAAAAAAATATAAGAAAGCTCTATCTGAGGGAAAAAAAATCCTTCAGACAAAGAATGGAACTGAGGGAGGTTGCTGATTTTATGAGATATCAGGACACAATACTTCAAAACCAAAAGAATGAAAAATTAGAAGAAAATGTGAAACATCTCATTGAAAAAACAAATGATATTGAAAACAGATTTAGGAAAGATAATTTAAAAATTATTGGAATACCTGAGAGTCATGACCAGGAAAAGAGCCTTGACATCATTTTCAAAGAATTACAGGAAAATTGCCCTGATGTCCTAGAAGCAAAGGGCAAAATAGAAATTGAGAGAATCCACTGATCTCCCTGAAAAAAGAGATCCAAAAAAAAAAAAAACAACCCCCAGGAATATTATAGTCAATTTCCATAATTCCCAAATCAAAGAGAAAATATTACAAGCAGCCAGAAGGACACAATTCAAATATTGTGGAACTGCAGTCAGGATCACACCAGACTTAGCAGCAACTACATTAAAAGCTCGTAGGACTTGGAATATAATATACTGGAAGACAAAAGAGCTTACAATGCAACTGAAAATCAACTACCCAGAAAAACTGAACATCCTCTGCCAGGGAAAAAGATGGACTTTCAATGAACCAGGGAAATTTCAAATGTTCCTGTTGGAATGGCCAGAGCTGAACAGAAAGTTTGATCTCCAAATACAGGACTCAGGTTGAAGCATCGAGATTGGAGAAGGGAAAATAAGAGGGACTTAATGATGATGAACTGCATGTATTCCTGCATAGAAAAATGATACTGATAAATACTCATATGAACCTTCTCATTTAATAGAGCAGGTAGAAGGAGCTTATATAGATGAAGCACAGGAGAAAGCTGAATTTGAAGATATATTGTGGTATAAAAAAGGAGTCAATAGATAAAAGGGAAATGTAATGGGACAAAGAAAAAGGAGAGGAGGAATAGGCTAAGATATTTCATATAAGATTTTTCTTTATTACAATGAGCTATTGCAATGATATGGAAGGGGGAAGGCAAGGGAGAATGAGGGAATTTTTGCTGTCATCAGAGGTGGCTAGGAGAGGAAACAGCATATATGCTCAATGGGGTACAGACATCTGGAGTAAGAAGGAGGGGTGGGGGACAGAGGGAAGGGGGGGGATGTGAGTGATGAAGGAGAGGATGTACCATGGGGGTGGATAATGGTCAGATATAACACATTTTCTTTTTTACTTCTTGTAAGGGGATGGGATTGGATGGCCTGTCCGGGACCATAGAGCTGGGTGGATAGTATGTGGGCTCGGGGCCTCTTGGCCCCAGGGCCAGGGATCTGCCTGCTGTGCCACTCAGCTACCCTACAGCAGAGACAGAGTGAAAGAAGAGAGAAAATATAGTATATGGTAGTGGAGAAGTATGAATGGAGGGAGTTGCGATCAGCAATGGCAAAGGTGGAAAAATATGGAAGTAACTTTTGTGGTGGACTTATCATAAAGAATATGATCCACCTGCGACAGAGCTGGTGGTGTTGGAACACAGACTGAAGCACATTTATTATTATTATTATTATTGTTGTTGTTGTTGTTGTTGTTGTTATTGTTATTATTATTATTATTATTTTGGGGGGTGCAGGGCAAATGGACTGGGTGGCCTGCCTGGGGATGCACAGCTGGGTGATCGTTGGATGTCTGAGGCCAGATTTGGACCCAGGTGCTCCTGGCTGAAGGGCCAGTGCTCTGTCCAGCACCTGGCCACCCCTACTATTATTATTACTATTTTGTTTTATTTTGGTATTTTTTTTTTGTTTTTGCAGGGCAATGGGGTTGGGGTGGCTTGTACAGGGTCACACAGCTGGGTGATTGTTGGGTGTCTGGGGCCGGATTTGGGCTCGGGTGCTCCTGGCTCCTGGGCTGGTGCACTGTCCACTGCACCACCTGGCCATACCTACAATTATTATTATTATTTTTTATTTTAATTTTAATTTTTTCTCTGCCCTTTACTTTATCACTCATATGGTTCTATACTTGGGGGAGATATTATTTGTACTCTTAAACAAGAATATTTTAGTAATGTATAGAAAAAAATATTTGTTAAAAAAAGAATAAATAAATAAATAAATGGGAAAAAATTTAAGTGCTAGGGAACTACAATTAGGATCACACAAGATATGGTAGCTATAATCAAAAAGAATGGAAGGACTTGGAATATTTTATTCCATATCACAAAACATAAAGAATAACAACAATTTATGAACTGAATATAATTCTATAGTACTAAAAATAAATCTTGTAATAAAATAATTTCTAAGAATTCCTGATAAAAGAGCAGAGATTAATTTAATATTTGAAATATATACATGAGAGTCAAAAGCAACCTAGAAAGATAAATGCATGGGAGCAATTAGAAGGGATTTTATCATTTTTGTTAAAAAGTATTTGCATTCTAATAACAGGAAAAGAAACATCTTCCTTCAGAATTCTAATGTCTTCAAGGATTTCAGAGTTAAATAAAATAAGGGGTTAGCAGAGTGAGAATATTCTGATGATGTTAGTAATGAAAGGAAAGAGAAGCAAAAAGGAATATAGTAGGGAAGAAGGGGGAAAATGTTATTAAAATTTACTATTTCACATAATACAGAGTAAGACTTAAAAATATGGAGGAAATCCATAAATCCAGTTTTCATTTGAACCAGACAAAAGGGTATTGATGATATACATTAAGATATTAACATAAACACACAAAGATTTACAGAGAACTATAATTCCCATGTTCTCTTCTGAAAAACAAATAAAGACTGAGGTTTCACTTTTGACTTTGTCACATTTTTGCCTGTCTAACATTGAGCATAACCTCTCAAGTTCATCTATAAAATAGGGGCTTTGCCCTAGGTGACCCCTAAGTTCTTTCCAGCTCTAAATCTATGATCTGGGTTCTTGTTGTTGATTTCATAGTGTTTCCAAAAGCAAAAAAAAAAAAACAGAATATCATGAAACTCTTCTTCATTTCATATTACAAAGTTCATGATAAACATTCACAAAAAGACCATGATGAAGGTAATTGGGCTACCTATTAGGAAAGGTGAGGAAAGGGGGCCACCTGTTGGGAAAGATGGCGAGACAGGAAAATTACATGATGAATATGAATCCTCAACATTATATCAATGTCTGCTTTAATAATTGAGGACCCCCTCCTCTAAATCTAGACTTGCTCGAGGAATTTAAGAATAAACCTGGAATCAAAATAGATGAAAAAGTAAAATGCTAAGATTTTTATGTGCTGCATGAAGAAATAGAAATGACACCAAAGAAGAAAAAGAAGGGAAGCGGAGCTGTCTTATCTTAGTATGAAGCTATTTTGTGGACTTCTAAGGGTTAAAGTAGGACTCCCCATAATGTTGGAGAATTATCTAACCACAAACCATGGGATAATAATAAAAAGCAAAATCTCTTTCTGAATGTCTAGGGAATAAGGGTAACTCATTGGAAGGTGGAAGGGAACAGGCAAATGAATGCACTGCTATTTATTCCAAGTTCATTTCCTTCCAAGAGGAGGTCAACTACAAGGTAGTAGAATACTTTAAGATCCTATAAAAAATTAGATTCATTACAGAGGAAGAATTGGAATGATCATCAGTGGGCTACTATAAGTCCTTTATGACAGACTTAAGAAAGTCTGTCCTGTATTTGATCATAACTTTGAATATTAGCAGAGAATCTTTGGACATTTTCTCACATCTATGGAGACCCAGATATAAGAAATATAGAATATATCAAGAATCTTAATACAATTTAAGCCATACAAATTTTTTAATCCCCCAAAGAATCCCTGAGCTGGAACTTGAGATATTAGTTACATAAAGAATATAGGATCCCAGTGTACTTATCTTTATTGTCTATTTTGTTTTTTATTAGAAACTTTGGTTTATACATCATCTTCATTTCCAAATATATTCTCCTACCCAGCAAACTATACCTTATAGAAAGAATTTAAAAAGAAAGAGAATAAAAGTGGTTCAACAAAACCAACCACATTATCAACTTGATCTAACTTGCAGTCCCTCAACTCAAAAAAAACCAAAAAGATGGAAGAGGGATATATTTTCTCAGATCTTCTCCAGGTCAAAGTTTCTTGGACATTTTTGTTATTGTTGTTGGGGCAGTTAGTGGCAAAGCTATTAGAGTGTCAAGGATTGATTCAGGAAGATTTCTCTCTGAGTTCAAATCTGACCTTGGATACTTACAAGTTGTATAACACTGGACAGTCACTTAATCTGTCTGTCTCACTTTCCTCATCTGCAAAATCAGTTGGAAGAAAAAAATGGTAAACCAGCCGGTATCTCTATCAAGAAATTTCCAAATGGGGCAGCTAGGTGGTGAAGTGAATAGAATACCAGCCCTGGAGTCAAGAGGACCTGAGTTCAAATCCAGGCTCAGGCTTAATAATTACCTGGCTGTGTGACTTTGGGCAAGTCACTCAATCCAACATTACCTTGCAAAAAAGAAAAGAAATTCCCAAATAGAGTCACAAAGAGCCAAACCTAAATGAAATGACTGAACAACAATAAAAATACAATTGCAAAAATTATTTATCAAATCTTCTGCAGGGGGCGGAGCCAAGATGGTGACAAGAGTGGACCGTGTCCTAGGAGCTCTCTCATAAATCTTTGAAACTAAGGACTTTAACTAAATTTTCCAGAGACAGAACCCACAGAGGGACCCAATGAGGCAGTTCTCCTACTCAAGGTAACCTGGAAAAGAGCAGAAAGGCTCTGCTCTCCAGGGTTGGAGGGGCGGCACGCCAGAGCAAAAGAACTTCAGCCTCCCAGAGGTAGCCCCAGCAGCAGCACGGGAGTTTCCTGACCTGCGCCCTGGGGAGCACCGAGCACAAAGTGGGGTACAAGTGGGGGACCTCTGCCAAAGCGAGCACATGAAGCCCAGCCCTCAGGGCACATAGCAAGCTGCTTGGCCACCGCATTCCAGATCCAGGAAACAGAAGCAGGCAGAGCCAGTAAGCAGGAGCACCCAGGGCATGAGCCCATTGAACCTAGGGAGGGGAGTGAAGAGAGAGAGACTGCCTATCTCTGTCCTCTGTCCCTGGAACAGGACTCTGGGGTTCTGACCACATTCAGATCCTGATCACAGTCCAGGCCCCCCCCATAGAACAGCAGGGCTACCCCACACCTGAGCCCTGTGGCAGAGGTGGGGAGCTTATGGTCATTTACAGACCAGGAGGGAGGACAGAGCCTCACACACTGAGATTCTTGTGGAGTATCCCAAAAGCTCAGGAAGCACCCCCAAAACAGGCTTAGACTGGGAAAATGAGCAAGCAGAGAAACAAGAGAAACACCATTGACAAATACATTATCTATGAACCCAAGAAAGATCAATATACTCAGTCTGAAGATGAGGAAGCACAAGTTCCTGCATCTAAAGACTCCAAGAAAAATAGAAATTGGGCTCAGGCTATGACAGAGCTCAAAAAAGACTGAAAATCAAATGAGGGAGTTAGAAGAAAAATTGGGAAAAGAGAGGAGAGAGATGCAGGAAAAACATGAAAATGAAGTCAGCAGCCTAGTCAAGGAAATCCAAATAATGCTGAAGAAAACAGCATGCTAAAAACCAGCTTAGGTCAAATGGATAAAACAGTTCAAAAAGTTATTGAAGAGAAGAATGCTTTAAAAAGCAGAATTGGCCAGATGGAAAAAGAGATAAGAAAACTCTCTGAGGAGAACAAATCCTTCAGACAAAGAATAGAATTCAGGGAGATTGATGAATTTACCAGAAATCAGGAATCAATACTTCAAAACCAAAAAAATGAATAATTAGAAGAAAATGTGAAATATCTCATTGAAAAAACAGACTTAGGAAAGATAATTTAAAAATTATTGGAATACCTGAAAGTCATGATCAGGAAAAGAGCCTTAACATCATTTTCAAAGAATTACTACAGGAAAATTGCCCCGATATTCTAGAAGCAGAGGGCAAAATAGAAATGGAGAGAATCCACCGATCCCCCAGAGAAAGAGATCCCAAAAAACCAACCCCCAGGAATATTATAGCCAAGTTCCAGAACTCCCAAGTCAAAAAGAAAATATTACAAGCAGCCAGGAGGACACAGTTCAGATATCATGGAGCTGCAGTCAGGATCACACAGGGCCTGTAGGGCTTGGAATATAATATACCAGAAGGCAAAAGAGATTAGAATGCAACCGAGAACCAACTACCCAACAAAAATGAATGTCCTCTTCCAGGGAAAAAGATGGACTTTCAATGAACCAAGAGAATTTCAAATGTTCCTGTTGGAATGGCCAGAGCTGAACAGAAGGTTTGATCTTCAGATACAGGACTCAGGTGAAGCATGGAGATTGGAGGAAAGGGGGAAAATATGAGGGACTTAATGATGATGAACTGCATGTATTCCTGCATAGAAAAATGACACTGATAATACTCATATGAACCTTCTCAGTTAATAGAGCAGGTAGAGGGAGCTTTTATAGTTGAAGCACAGGAGAAAGCTGAATTCGAAGATAAAATATGGAGTAAAAATGGAGTCAATAGAAAAAAGGGAAATGTAATGGGAGAAAGAAAAAGGAGAGGGGGAATAGACCAAGATATTTCATATAATACAATTTTTCTTTATTACAATGAGATATTGCAATGATATGGAAGGGGGGAAGGCAAGGGGGAATGAGGGAATCTTTGCTTTCATCAGAGGTGGCTAGGAGAGGAAACAACATGTATACTCAGTGGGGTATAGACATCTAGAGTAAGAAGGGGGTGGACAGGAGGAAGGGGGAGTGATGTGAGTGATGGAGGAGAGGATGGACCACAGAGGGAGAGTGGTCAGATATAACACATTTCCTTTTTTACTTCTTGCAAGGGGCTGGGATTGGATGGCCTGTCCGGGACCATAGAGTCAGATGGATGCTGGGCCTAAGGGGTGGTATAGGGGCTCAGGGCCTCTTGGCCCCAGGGCCAGGGATCTGTCTGCTTCGCCACTCAGATATGCTACAGCAGAGTCAGAATGAAAGGAGAGAGAAAAATATAGTACATGGTAGTGGAGAACTACGAAAGGCAACAGTGGAAAAATATGGAAGTAACTTTTGCCATGGACTTATCATAAAGAATATGACCCACTCGCGACAGAGTTGTTGGTGTTGGAACAAAGACTCAAGCACATTTTTTATTATTATTATTTTGGGGGGGAGTGCAGGGCAAATGGGGCTGGGTGGCCCTCCCGAGGTCGCATATCAGGGTGATCATTGGGTGTCTGAGGCCGGATTTGGACCCAGGTGCCCCTGGCTCAAGGGCCAATGCTCTGTCCGCCACCTAGCCACCCCTACTATTATTACTATTTTATTTTATTTTGTTTTGTTTTTCTTTTTTTTTTTTTTTTTTTGGTTTTTGCAGGGCAGTGGGGTTCGGTGGCTTGCCTGTCACACAGCTGGGTGATTGTTGGGTGTACAGGGCGGGATGTGGGCTTGAGTGCTCATGACTCCAGGGCTGGTGCTCCGTCCACTGCACCACCTGGCCATACCTTCAATTATTACTTTTTTTATCTTAATTTTTTTTCTCTCCTCTTTACTTTATCACTCAAGTGAATCTATATTTTTGGGGGAGGGGTATTTTGTTTACTCTTAAACAAGAATATTTTATTAATGTATAAAAAATCTGTACAAAATGATAATAAATAAATATTAAATATTGAAAATAAAAAAAATCTTCTCCAGGACTAAACTTCTTTGACATAATTATTTAGCATTCAGTTTACTTTTTATTTCTTTTCTTCAAATTTACTTTGTGTTGTCATTGTGTAAAACGCTTTACTTCACTTTGCATCTGTTTATATCTTTCCATGCTTCTCTGAATGCTTTATTTTCATCATTTTTTTCCTGGTATAAAAATACCAAACATATTAACCTTAGTTGACAGCAACTAAGAAAAAATGAAAAGCTGAATAATTTGACTATGTCCCACATTATGTCAAGTGGATAAATCAAGGAAAAGGTCAAATTCCTTGCAGGCAGATCACTCCATAAATACTTTAGTAACCCAGAGAAGTCTCTCGTTGCTTATTTTCAGTGCAGGGTAGCAACACCACTCATTGTCACAAATCATATCCATCCTGAGTCCCTCTCTTTTTCCCAGAACTCCCAAGTTCCCAAAATTTCTCCCTTTCCCTATCTTCTACTTGCTTTCATCCTTCAGTCCCTCCTTCCAGATGGAAAAAAATTTATACTTTCCACCATCCATCCCTTGCAAATAAGATTCTGTATTAAAATCCTCTAAATGGCAACAACATACATGTCATTCAAAGACAACGGATGAGAAAAACATGGAAAGAAATAAATATGGTGTTTGCCTCCAATTTCCTGTTTATGAGTTTATATGAGCAGCCATTCTTACATTACTGGAAATATTTCCTGAGAACAGATCTGCCCAATGATATTAGCTTTGTGCTGACTGAAACATAGAAGCCTGTTGAGAAGAACCTGATGTTAAAGCTGTTGCTAGCCAACCACTTGCACAGCCCTGCTGGAAAAGGGTCTGATTTATATGGTGCTCATATACAACTATGCAGTCCAAGTGACTTATTCATGATACCAGAGGAGCTGAAGAATGATATAGCTCAGTGTGGTATGTAAACAAGCAGGAAAGAATGAATTCTTGGCAAATAATGTCTTTTAGTAATGGTTTGGTAATAAGCAGACCAGGGCATTGGATTGCCTAATGGACTTTCTGCTGAGATGATAAAAACACAGCTGTAAATGCATCTTATAGCACAAAAGCACAGGAAACCAATATTGAACCACCCTACATTTCCCCAAACAACAGTCGCCATATAACCTGCACACCTGCAGCAGTAAGAACAAGAGTTTCTGATGCCAAATCAGTAGCTTATTATCAGATAAAAAGCAACAGACTCATTTGTTTATTTTAAGTGGAATAATAAGCATCCTGTTAGATCAGAATTTTTATAATGTAGTACTCATGTATCTCCTGCTAATTTATAGAGTACATATAGATAGATATTCATATAAATACATATAATTAAAAACCTCCTACTTTTAAAAACCAAATTAAAATTTTGCATTTCCATTTACAAACTTACCTCTGTCTATAAATAATAAATATAAATTTATCATTATGCATAAACTAATTTGCAATGAAAATTTTCTTTTGACTAGATTAGATATAAGTTACTTTATCTTTATATACAAAAACAACTCCAATTTCTGAACCAGACTTCACCTCCCTTAAGGAAAGAAAAAAATTTACAATATCATTTTTATAGTTACAACCTTGAAAAATCCTCTCCTAGGCTAAAATTCTCTATTGTATTTTTCCCCACAAAAATAAAGATAATCCTATTTGAAATTATAATTGACATTTATCAGTTATATGATGGCTTAGAAGGAAAAATAATTTCTTGAATCACAAATTCCCATACTTATATATCATGAATTCTTTCTTCAAAAAAGAAAAGTCAAGAGATTTCAGATATTGCAAATACTAAATGACATACCGAAAAATGACATTGATTATAACTGAACAGACATAAAAATGACTTGTCCCTATAAAATTTTAGTAGAATAAAAGCTTCCATTAGTAGTATAAAAAACAATAACTAGAAGAGGTAAAAATAAGACTAGATAATTCAGAATTGAGAGAAACTCCACCCAAGTCTATAAAACAAGAAGTTGATGCACAACAAAAAGAAAAACCTGAAAATGGAAAAAAAATAGACATCAACAGACTCTTATTATCACTATTTCCTAAAGGAGCTTAACTAATATAAATTAATCCATACTTTTAGCAAGCTTAAAAAAAAGGAATTGTACAGCAGATTTGTAATAACTAATGCTGACTCTACAATACTAGAAGATGATAACACTATTTATGGATTTTTTTTTAAATCACTAAAAATAAGACAGAATTTAAATACCTAGCATTCCCACTCAACATCCTTATCCCTCAATCTAGTTCCTGTCTCAAGGAGCATAAGCAACCAATCTTGAGGACACGATTCACGGCTCCACTTTGGGGATACATACCCAGGCCCTTTTACTATCTTACTACAAAGTAAGTCAAAACTGGTAGCTAGTTCCTTCACCCCACAAGAGTCAGCAGACACTGGTTTATGTTCAGTCATATGAAAGAAAGGACCAATAACTGGAGTGGGAGTAGCAGAGATACAGAAAACTCTGTCAATTGATGGGTATAGTGAATAGCAGCTAGTGAAAAGGAAATATTTTACACCAAATGAGAAAGGACTGAAAACCCAAAGAGGACCAGTATTCTTATCCCAAAGTTTACTCCAGACAAAGATATGGGCAAGTCAACTCCTATCACCATAAATTCAAAGTCACAGCCAGGATTAGGAATTCTGTGAAACAATGGAAAAGAGAGAGACAAAAAAGGGGGAATGAAATGAAACTAAATAGTGAATGGTCTTTAAGAGAAAGCCTGAAAGATTAACATTTCAAGGGATAAAGCTTAAATAAAAGCCCAGTCCACAAATAGATAAACCAATAGAAAGAGTCATAATGAAAAAAGTAAGATTATATACAATATAAAGGAGTTCAAAGTACTAATAGCAAGTTTTATATTATGAAGGAATTTTTTAATTTACTAAATAGAAAGAAAATATTGTGTATTTCCCTGAGACCAAAGTCAAACACAAGAAAGGCCAGAATAGCTCAAAAAAGAAAAAACTTATCAAAAAAAAATTAAAAATGAAATTAAATCTAAGCTCAACTAAATAGTACCAACAGAAAAGAAGAAAAAAATGTCATGCATAATTGAGAATCTGTACAAAGAACTAGAAATTCAAAGAGGGGGGTATCATATTTTTAATATTCAGGTAGCATTCAGGTAGAAGAAAAATTAGATGAGAGATAAGAGTCAAAAATAATAAAAGAAAATACTTATTTTTGTCAAGTCAAATCAACTGACCAGGAAGAAAGAATGTGCAGAGAGAATTTAGGCATCATAAATCTCCCAGAATAACAAGACAAATCAAAATACTTTAATATAGCAGGGAAAATGCTAGAAAATTTTCCAGAAATTTTGCATAGACACAACAAAGCATTGATCAATTGAATTCACAGATCACTGTCAAGGGATAAATGGCAGATATGCTTCTAAGGCATGTAAGCATTTAATTTGACAAATAATAACAAACAACAAATATCACAAGCAACCAAAAGAAAGACATGGAAATATGAGTGAAAGACAATTCAAATCACTCAGGTTAATGCCAAAAATCACAAGAAATCAATTAAAAGATTATAGGATAATTCTAAAAAGCAAAGAAGTTTTAGTTATAGCTCAAAAATGGAATGTCTGGAAAAGTTGAACCTGATAAGATGATAAAAGATGCTATTCAATGGAAAAGAAGAATTTCAGGCATTTCAGGAGAGGAAAATATTCTAGCTGAATAGACTTTTTTGACTTGGAAATAACCCAAACAAGGGAAAATTTTTAAAAATTTAATAAGCAAATTATCAAGGAAAGACTAATTAATTAAATCAATTATCCTAAGTTTATAGGATAGATCTTTAAACAAAATAACAATTGATGAAAGAACAAAACAAAAAACAAATTATCAGGAAATGGAAGGGATCTAAGGGATCTAAGCCCATTAATAAGAATTCATAGAATAAAATATTAAAGAGTAAAAGATGAATTGAGGGGCAGCTAGGTGGCATAGTGGATAAAGCACCGGCCTTGGAGTCAGGAGTACCTGTTCAAATCTGGTCTCAGACACTTGATAATTACCTAGCTGTGTGGCCTTGGGCAAGCCACTTTACCCCATTTGCCTTGCAAAAACCTAGAAAAAAAAAAGATGAATTGATAAAGACCCCTGACACCATATAAGTAAATTGATTACTTTTGTGAAATAGAATAATGTAGTGGAAATTTAACCAATGAGAAGAGAGTAAAAGATATTAAGACAATAAATATAGTTATCAGAGCTTTATAAACCTAACAGATAAACTAAGAAGAAAATATGTACCTGGACAAACTTGAAAAATTTAAATCTAAAAGATTTAAGGTATATTCTTTTGAGGAAAATATATGGCTACAAAACTATTTCCATACATACATATATGCATCTCACCACATGGTACATCTGGGAAAATAAACAACATATACAGAAAAGGAACATATAAAAGAAATAAATGCAAAAAGGCAGGAATGATAAACACATTGAAGAGTATAGTATAATAAAAATATCAGGAACATAGCAAAAGACATAGACTTCTGGACATTTAATAATGATTTATTGAACAATGAGTGAGTCAAGATCAAATCATAGAAATAATTAGTAGCTATGTGAAAGAGAATGATAATAATGTTATTGTTTCTCCTTCATTCTTGAAGAGGACTGTGACATAAGGGAGGTGAAGTCATGAATATAAGTGAATAGGATTTAAGTGAGGCAGGACTGTGCAAAGTTACCAACCTCACTTTCTCCTCCAAAGCCATCTGGATCCAGTGACCATATATGGATTAGAACAACTGGAGATGGCCCTGGATGCAGTGGGGGACCTCGACGTTTTTAAGGGAAGGTCTTTAACAGATCTAGTTTGATTGTAGTAACACCCATTCAGTAAGAATGGTAGGTAAGAAATGAGGCAAAGAATCAACTTTTACCTAATCAAAAAAAAAATCAATCTGGGAGAGGATGACTTTTAGGGTTTCTGACCAAAACAGAAAAAAATGCTATTTATAATCATTCTGCATTAATCAAGGCCCAAATAATGACAAAGTAGGGCTTGTTCTGGAACCTATTATTGATGAAACAATCAAAACAGCCAAATAGGTGAAATTTTCAAAGCTACAACTAAAGCACTGCTGAGAAGAAACATTATCTCTGAAAATATAATAACATTTCATATTAGAAAAAGATTAGTGAATTTTGCATATAATTTAAGAAAAAATTAAATCAGATAAGAAACTCCAAAATAAGCATCTAAAGGATATTTTTGAAAATAGAACAAAAATAGGTAAGGTGAGAAATGAAAATGAAATAGAAATGATAAAAGAAGAAGCCAGGTTATTTTTTAAAAAATAGTAACAAAATTGATAAACCTTTAGCTATTTTAAAATATATATATGGATATGGATAGATAAATAGATAGATATCTCCAAAATAGATGAACACAGAAAAAATGAAGACAGAGGAGAAGAAATAAGAACAGCTGCACTTTAAAGCAAGAATTTAAAAGCTATGGAGGATTACCTATAAAATATTAAAATACTCAAATTAACAGAAGAGAGAATAGAAAGATATTAAACAGGATTATCATAGTCTCCGAAATTGAGAAAGAAAACTATCAAATACCTTTTATGAATGGATTAATGAATTATTGACCAGCATTGTTTAAGCATTTACTATGTACTAAGCACTAGAGCAAAATACAAAAGTAAGAAAGTTTCTGTATAAGTGTATATGTATTCACTTTACATATATGACACTTTATAAGGTTTATATCTATATTCATAAATATACATCATAATTATTTTTGTATAAGTAATTATAATATCTAACATTTATATAATTTATTATAAAATATTTATAAATACTGTCTCATTTTATCATCCCAATAATTCTGAGAGGTAGTTATTACTATTATTTCTCATTTTACAGAAGAGGACCTTGTCCACAATCACACAGCTAGTATCTGAGGTCAAATTTGAACTCGTCTTCTTGATTCCAGTTGCAGTATTCTATCCATTGTGCCACTAAACTGTTTACGTATACTCTTCTTTCCCATTTGAATATCGACTCTTTTTTGTGGGGAATATTTCATTCTTTATAGCTACGGTACAATGGCTATCACAGTGAATATATCACTTACATAATAAATAATTCTTTGTTGGAAAAAAAAAAGTCCCTGACCTCAAGGGGCTTTCTAATATTCTAATCATTAAGACAACACATATAGAGAACTAGTGACCAGGTTGTTTACATTAAGGAAATAATAAAGGTAATAAATGAATCAATAGTTGAGAACCTATGGTAGCCGCGATCTGATTAAGAACCCAAGAGTAAGAGATGGAAAGGCAGGATGAGTAGAAATGTTCAATGGCAAACTGCATGAAAATAAGATGACCAGGGAGAATGGTTGAATGGAATTTAAAGTATGACATATGGTCTCAGGCAGGATAAATATCCTGGGCTATGTGCATATAAGCCTATTTACCAATTAGAAAAGTTCAACCCCAGGACTGGGATTTGTTCCAAACCTCCAGTCAATCTAAGATTCTATCATCCAATATGTTAACTATCTCTCCCAACTTTGTGTCATCTGTAAATTCCAAGTCATTGATAAAACTATTAAAAAGCACTAAGCCAGGTAAAGATTGCCAAGACATGCTATTGGAGAACTTATGCACATCTCACTATCTGTTCCACAAAAAAGAATGAAATACTTTATCAAAAGTTTTACTGATATTTACTATATCTACATCATTTTCCTCATCTACTAATTTAGGAATAGGGATTTTATTTTAGTAATTACTAATAGGGATATAAAAACAGGATTTTAAAGAAGAATCTAGTTCGAGTCTTATAGAAGGATCAGTGGATAGAGTATTATATCTGGAATCAGGATGACCTGAATTCAAATCCGAACTCACTTACTAGCTACATGATCCTGGGTAAGTCTTAATCTCTACTTGCCTTAATGACCTTGAGAAATGGCTGACAAACCTCTTTAGTATTCTCACCAAGAAAATCCCGCAGACAATATGATCCACTTGGTCATGAAGAGTTGGGCAAAAACAAAAAAGTAGTCTGTTATGACTTACTTTTGATGAAGTAGCGCTGACTATTTGCAATTATTGCTTTTCTTTCTCTAAATTGACTAACCATGTCTTTGATAATTTGCTTAATTTTGTCAAGAATTAAAATCAATAAAAATAAGAATAATTTATATAATGTTTCCTATGTATCAGGTGGGGTAATTAGGTGACCGTGGATAGATTGCCAGGTCTGGAGCCAGGAAGACTCATTTTCATGAGTTCAGATCTAATCTCATACACTTATTAGCTATGTGACCTTGAGCAAGTCACTTAACTTTGCCTCTGTTTTCCTTATCTATAAAAAGAACTGAAGAAGGAAATAGTGAACCATTTCAGAACCTCTACCAAAAAAAAAATGAGATCAAGAATAATTAGACACAACTGAAATGAAGGAACAACAATGTGCCAGGCACTCCTGACAACAACATAAGGAAGTTGGTGCTTTAATAGTTCAAATTTATAGATGAAGAAACTGAGACAAATTCAAGTTAAATAACTTTGCCTAGGGTCACACAGCTAGTGTGGATTTAAACTCAGGTATTCCCACCTCCAAATCTTATGCTTTAGATGTGGTGACACTTAGCTGCCCCAAATCAAACTTTTTAGCCCACAATTTGTAATCTGTAGTCTCTTCCTTTAGAAAACATTTGTCCTTCTCTGATTAGATGGTACCTGTCTCTCATTTTTCACATTCTTCCATATATTCAGTTACTACACCACTCTAGTTCTTTAAGAATCTAGGGATGCAGTTCATCTAGTCTTGATTCATCAAGAGAAAATAGATACTCGTTTATTATCTTCTTACTTATCTTGGGTACTAAGAACTTCCTGTGAGCCATTTTTGTTGTGTCTTTCTCCTTGGCAGAGAAAACAAAAGCAAATAAGAATTAGTAAGTTTTACCTTCTCCCTGCTGTCAGTTATCATCATCCTATCCACTTTAAATAGAACTCCTATCTCTTCCTTGATTATCCTTTTTCTCCCATTATAGCTACAATAAATGAATGAATGAATGAATGAATGAATGAATGAATGAATACAAACCTTTTTCTTACCATTAACTTCCTTGCCGGGCTCAATTTATTATAACTTTTTACACTCCTGATCCAATTTAAGAACTCTGCCATGCTCTTATATTTATCCTAAATTATCTGTCCTCCCTTCTATCTTCTATACATTGCTTTTTAATACCTAAGTTGGTAGGTGAGTTCCCTAAGCATATATTTAGACCTCTTGAGAAAAATCCCATTTGTCCTCCTCACTGGAATTGAGTCTTTGTATGTTCAGTTTAATTCCTGAGCATCACCCATCTATGGTTTGTCTTACTTTGTAGAATGCTAATTTCTGAGATTCTACCTAGGTATCCTCTGAAGTCTTTGAAATTTCCTTTCTTTAAATCTGGGGGAATGGAAGGGAAAGATTCTACTCTATTAAAAACTCTGTAAGGGAGTTATATCCCTTCAAGGTTTCCATTATTTTCACCCAGAAAGTAGTTCATTACTCTCGAGAATCAGAGATAGAATAGAATGTCCTCCTTGACTGTTAATAAGCAATATAAGTCAAAAAGTTATTAGTTTCTTTACTTTGATTTTTGGATAAGTGAGGCCTTTTGTGTGCTAGATTTTTACTTTGCTTGCTGAACATATATTTCTTTTTTCTACTATGTATTCCACAGAATATTACAAATATGATATCATATCTGGTTCTTCCTTCATGGATTTTCATCAAAATATTCTGTACCATGATACCCCCCACAGGTTCCTAGATTTCCTCACATGAGTATGCCTTCTCAATATAAAATCTTTCTCCCTTTTCTTTATCTGAAAGTCTTTCACCTCCTTTAGGGTTTTTTTTCCTGAATTAGGTAGACCCCTTCAGTGCCACATTGCAGTCACAAATTTTATCCCTCTAAATCTCAGTGATATCTACAACATTAAATCTACCCTTTGGCTTAAGACCTCTACTTACTCTTTCTTATTGCCTAAATTTTGGACGTTTGAATATGGCCTACTAAGTCAAAGGATTTTACTTCTCACTCCTTTCTTTGATTTTACTTCTTATGGATATATGAGAGCTTCAACTGATAGTCTTCTTCAATCATTCTAACAATGTTTCATAGAACCTAACAGTGATGCTAAAGGGAGTTTTCTCCCTACTCTAACTTTTTTACTTCAAAGTGTCAGTTTAAATTTACCTTGTATCTATTTTATATGTACCATATATGAATGGATACATGCATTTGTCCATGTTATCTCCCCAATAGACTGTATGCTCCTCAGAGGCCAAGACTATGTATGTTTTATACCTAGCAGTTGATAGATATTAGATAAATAATTGATTGATATAGTACCATAAAAAAGTGAGCAATGCAAAGAGTTCTAGGAAACCTGGAAAACTCTATACAGATTTAGAGTATAGGAAACACAACTAGGAAGATAATATACATGATGACAAAAATATAAATAGAAACCAAAAGAAAGAGATGCTGAATACTGTCTAATTAAAATAACCAAGATAAGTTGTTTCCTTCATTGGCACAAGTAAGAGACTATGAATGTGAAATTTATTTATTGTTAGTCAAAATGGAAGCATTGGATAATTTTTCTTTATATTTTTTGCTTTTTATTTTTTAATTTTTACTGCAAGGGATGGTTCACTGAGCAAAACATTGGGGAAGGACATATTTGGGCATGAACTTCCTATAAAAAAACAAAGAATACTGATAAAAAGAAGATAAAATCTTAAAACAGAATAAATGGCACTTAGTACCACCATCATTCTTTTTACAAAGTGACTGACCTTTCTTCCAGTTTCCAAAGGTACAATACTAAGTTTCTGAACATGTTTTTCATACACACACACACCCCAAAAAATCAAACTATACTATATAAAATTTATGCATAGGCATAAAAGAAATTTAATCTCTTCTGCCTCTTCTTTTTGGATTTTCCTTTAATTTGCAAGTTGTCTTCACTTAACCTGATGACATAGAAGCAGTAGAGTTGAATCAGAATAAAAGGCATTAGCAATGGAAGGACTGTGATGAATATTAATTTTGTGTTTGTCTAAATAGAATTTCCTTTCAGACAATGATTTTTGAAACTGTTTACACACCAAGTTCACACAACTTATAAAATCTAAAGTTCCCAGAAACTTATTCTCAAGTTACAGCATAAGTAATGAGAGAAGCTAATGCAGCTATTATTGGATAATTTAACCTGATGAATACCTTTTCCACTTCTAAAAAATTAATTATACTGTAATTTTCTTCTCTTTTTCCTTCTCCTCCCCCTTATTTTTCTTCTTCACCTCTTTCTCTTCCACTTTCTCCTCCTTTTTTTTCTCTTCCTCCTCCTTGTATTTTTCTTACTTGATCTGCCTACATTGCCTACTCTGGAAATACACTGGCCACTTCTAATAGTCATGGAAGTTTAGACTTACCCCATTTCTCAGTTACATCTGTTCTTGCAACTTTCAGCAGTCTGTTCCAAGAGACTTTCCATATTGGCGCTGGAATTAGTGTGTACAATAAATTGGTTTAGCTGTACTGCAGTTCACAACTCTTGAGCTCAAAAGTTCACCAGCTACATCTTCCCTATAACAGGAATTACACGCATATGCCACCAATCCCAGACTACTTGTTTCTTTTCCCAAAATTACCCTTGTAAATTGTTTTTAAGAAGGGGTATTGTGGGTATTACCTAATGGATATTAGTGAATTATTTAACCCTGCCATTCTCTTTGATTTTTCTCTTTTAAAAAAAAATTAAAAAAAAAAAACCTCTGGCACCAACCAGTAAACTGTGATGATATAAAGAACAACATGTGAGGTAAATTTAATTAGAGGAAGAATAAATATGAGGCAAACCTATGAATTTCCTTGGAAAACAGTATTGTCAAAGTAAAATAGCTATGAGAGATGAACCTTTGGAATCCCTCAACTATCACCTAGGGTCATTTAAAATGGCAGGATTTGAATTAAAAGCTCTCTTCTCCAAAAAGCATTTTATACAAAAAAAAAAGAATGAAAACTCTTTCCCTTTTATGTTTTGTAGATAATCAACAGTCCTGACTCTATCTTAAGTCCCAAATCTTAATGGTTACTTTTTATATAACTAAAATGCAAAGCAATTCCTGGCATACTTTAAATGATTTCTTTGATTAAGCTAGTTTAAACCTGGCAGAAAGCCTTCCTTGATACTGAATTAGCTTTGAACTCCTTTCTTGCAAAAGGTTGATGTGATCCTAGTTTTTAAAAGAGCTATCACAAAGCTGCCTCCATTAGTATCTTTAGCATAGACATCTGGGGTCCTGAATTAACATTAATCAGGATTTATGAGCCCTAGTATTAAGCTTTAAGGTCTAACCAGATTGCAGATGTAAAATGCAATTAAATGGAAATCTTTCTATTATCTTTTCATCTGTAGAGCCACAGGGAAGATGAGTGCATATACCTTGGCACCTGGAATCTTTTATTGACCAAATTTGATTAATAAGGACAGATTTTTGACCTGTGCCTTCCATTTGTTAGAACAAATATACTGAAGCAGATTTTCATAGCAAATATAAAATGGTGAGTTTGTATGCTGAGTTGTGATGCCTCCAGTAGCATAGATTGAAGCCAAGTGAATGGACTAGAAAATAGCTGTTATACTATTTTATATGTCCCTGGAATGTTGTCATTTTTTCATTACTATATTCAAACCAATTTGCTTTTTTGGAATGTACTAAAATCAGGAGTGAATTTCAGAATAAAGGTTGATTATTGGATCACAAAATGTCAAAATCCAACCTGAATATTTGGGTAAGATGTTTAAAAGGTTAGCCTTAATAGCATGAAAAATGAAGGAATTATTTTAGGTTTACTTCTACTCTAAAATGCATGTTATACTCCTAACACAGAGATGATGGACATAAGAGTGAAGGCTGACTATTTTTTTAGCTTGGTCATTATGGGAATTTATTTTGTTTACAAGATCTATGCTTTACTTTCTTTTCCAATTGCAGAAGGGAGCAAGAAAGAGAGAAAACAGATTTTTAATAATTTAAAATTAAATTTAAAAAATAATAAATAATATGTGATATAATGAGAAGTAGAGATATGGAAATATTTTTAGAAAAGACTGGAACAGTATAGTATAACTGTCTATCCCTTTAAAATTCCCCATCCAAAGGTTTCTCTATATTCAGAAGAGAAGATTTAAGGGCATGGAAAACTACCTTGAACTCAAGAAGAATGGCTAGATATTCTTTTTACCATTCCCTTATTTATGTATTGTCCATTTCTGTTATTTCCTTTTCATTATAACAATCATTCTTCTTATCAGAGAAACTGAAACAAAATAGTTTAACAGTTTTTATCACCCTTTACCATTTCTCCATTGATTTTGAGGATAATGTTTTCTTTTTTGCTCTCTCTCCTCCAATAAAGTTTCTAAATTTTTACAGTTATTCTCTGCTTTCTTCCTAGCCTCAGCTATATTCCAAAAAGTTTTGATTTGTTTTCTCATTATTATAATTTTCTTTGATGAGACTATGTTTTATTTCTAAGAATTATTCTTTGACCTACCATTCCTTCAGGATAAAGATTACTCTCTCCTCCTTGATACTTTTCTCTCTGGGTTTTCAGGATACCATTTTCTCTAGATCTACTTATCTGATTGCATCTTCTCTGTCCCTTTTGTTGGATCCTCCTCCAAATTATACCCTGTAATTATAGGTTCCTCAGGTGCCTATCCTGGAGCTACTTCTCTTCTCACTCCATATTATTTTTCTTGGACATCTCATCAGATCCTTTGAAGTTTTTATATCTCTATTATCTATTGATAATTCTGAAGTCTACCTATTCTGTATTAAATTCTGCACTAACCTCCAATCTCACATTTCCAAGTGCCTGTCAAACATCTGAAATGGAATGCGCAGAAGACATCTCAAATCCAATATGTGCAAAATGGAACTCATTATCTTTCCTCCTAAACCTTTCCTATTATTATAGAGTCACACCAACCTCACAGACTGGAAAACCTAAGAATTATCCTGTACTTCCCGTTATCTCTCCAATCCATATCCAGTCCATTGTCAAGGCCTGTTCATTTCACTTTTGCAAAATTTCTCAAATATGCTCCTTTCTTTAACACAGCTACCACTATAGTGCAGGTCCTCATCACCTCATGCCTAGATTAGTCTGTTGATGAATGTGCCTGCCCCAAGTTTCTCTCCATTCCTCCTTTAAGTTAAATCACTAATTTTCCTAAAAATACAAATCTTCATATCACTCTATTATTCTAAACTCTGTTGGCTTCCTGTTGCTTCCAAGATCAAATATAAAATGCTCTACTTGGCTTTCAAAGTCCTTTATAGCCTTCTCCCCTCCTGTCTTTCCAGTCTTCTAATATCATTCTCCCCAACATGTATTCCTTTATTCTAATGGCATCCTAGCTATTTCATGAACCATTCCACCTTTATTTGATTAGTCATTTCTTCAAATATATAGATTGTTTTGCCATTTGATACAATAATATTGTTTTGTTATCAATGATACCTTTAAGAAGCTTCCCTGCCTGTCTGTTTTTAAACTATGATTATTTGTTTGCCTTTTCTGATATCATGATTAGCACCCCCTGCCTTTTCGAAATTCATTTGATGAGATAAAGGTGGAGCCAAGATGACAGAATGAAGGCAAGAACTCACCAGAGCTCTCTCCCAAACTACCCAAAAAACTTTAAATAATAACTGAGCAATTTCTAGAGTAGCATAACTCACAAAAAGACTGAATGAAACAATTTTCCAGACTAATACAACTTGGAGGATCTACAGGAAGGTGAGAGAGGAGTGAAGTGAAGTGCGAGCCATGCCAGAGTAAAAAGGCCCCAGCCATGCAGGAACAGATTGCAGGACAACTGGGTCAGGGGCAACAATAGTGGATTCCAGACCTCTAAGCTCAGAGATTGCCAAGGATATTGTGGAAGATCAGCAAGAACAGTTTGCTACACCAGGGTGAGAATGGAGCTCAGTCTAGTGCAGGCCTCAGTAGTGCAGAGCAGACCCCAGACCTTGGTCACCACTAAACTAGTAGCAGCTGCTGCTTCCAGAAATCTCAGCCCCTGGATGGTTAGGGCATCAGAAGGAGATTACAGGGTCTCTGTGCTATTACTAGGGCAGGATCCTGTTGTTTTGCCCATATCAGATCTGGGTTACAGTCCCAGGTCATAGCCCCAGGAAGAGGAGAAGAATTACAACAGAGCTTGCTGCTACAGTGGAACAAAGACCTCCCCAAAGGACTGGGACAAAAAGGAGGGCTTGTGTCACCCACAAACCAGAGCACAGGTCAGAAAAGCAGTCAAAACCTCCCATAAGACCTTGGAAGAATTGAAAACTTACAGGTCCCTAGAAGTATCTCTGAAAACAGCTACAAAAATCCCCCAAAAGCTTGGGAAATGCACCTCCACCTGGAAGCAGAGCACCATTTTAACAGAAATAAATCATAGGCTGGGAAAATGAGCAAACAACAGAAGAAGAAAAAAATCCAACCATTGACAGTTACCATGGTCATAAGGAAAATCAAAATATACACCCAAAGAAGATAACAAAGTCAAAGATTCTACATCCAAAGAAAAATATGAATTGGACTCAGGCCATGGAAGAACGCAAAAAAAGGATTTTGAAAATCAAATAAGGAAAGTAGAGGAAAAATTGGAAAGAGAAATGAAAGTAATATGGGAAAAATGAATCAGCAGCTTGGTGAATGAATTACCAAAGAATACTGAAGAAAATAATATCTTAGACACCAGACTGGGCCAAATGGAAAGAGAGGTCCAAAAAGTCAATGAGGAGAAGAATGCCTTAAAAAGCAGAACTGGGGGGGGGGGGGGGTAGCTAGGTGGCACAGTGTATAGAGCACTGACCCTGGAGTCAGGAGTACCTGAGTTCAAATCTGACCTCAGACAGTTAATAATTACCTAGCTGTCTGGCCTTGGGCAAGCCACTTAACCCCATTACCTTGCAAAAAAAACCCCTAAAAATAAAAGCAGAACTGGCTTACATGGAAAAGGAGCTACAAAGGGTCATTGAAGAAAATAATTCCTCTTAATGTAGAATGGAGTAAAGGGAGGGTGACCACTTTGTAAGAATCAAGAAACACTATAACAAAACCAAAAGAATGAAAAACTAGAAGAAAATGTGAACTATCTCACTGGAAAAAATAACTGACTTTGAAAACAGATCCCAGAGGGGGGCAGAGCCAAGATGACAGCATGAAGGCAGCATTTCCCGAGAACTCCAATCCCCCCAAACCCCCAAAAAACAAAGGATGGCTCTAGCCAAAATGTAGAGGGGTCAGAACCCACAGAAAGACTGAGTGATACATTTTCCGAGTCCAAGATAACTTGGAAGTTCCGAAGGAAAGGTGTGTTTCACCAAGATTGGGGGTTGGAAATAAGCCCTGGCACAGCCCAACTCAGGCCAGCCCAGCCCAGCACAGTCCAGTGCAGTCCAGAGATCAGCAGAAATAGCTTGAAGGGGCGGTGAGAGAATTCTGCTCCACCAGAATGAGTGGGGTGAGGAGCACGGCTGCAGAATCTGCAACAAGAATTAGGAGAAAGCAGCCTACACCCCCAGAAACAGTAAGGAAAGTCTGCAGAGATTTCTCTGTTCTCCCTGAGGTAAAACTCTGCTGTTTGCCTACACTCACATATTGCAGTTTGGCCTTTCATACTAAATAACCAAGCTGGATCTCTCCTTATAGCCCCAGGGCAGAGGGTAGTGCTGTGATCATCTACATATCAAAGCACAGACTAGAGAGCATAAGACCTTGGAGGAAGAAAGGTCCCAGTGAGGTGTCCCCCCCAAAAAAAATAACCCCAAAGCCTTACAAGTGTGGTAAATTAGTCTTGGGCTGAGGAAATGAGTAAACAACAGAAAAAGAAGAATCTGACCATAGAGAATTACTTTATTCCCATGGAAGATCAAAACACATACTCAGATGATGACAAAATCAAAGCTTCCATATCCAAAACCTCCAAGATAAATAAAAAATGGAATCAGACTATGGATGAGCTCAAAAAAGACTTTGAAAAGCAATTAAGGGAGGTGGAGGAAAAATTGGGAGAAGAAATGAAAGAGATGCAGAAAAAATCATGAAAACCAAATCAAAAGCTTGGTGAAAGATATACCAAAAAATACTGAAGAAAATAATATGTTAAAAATCAGTTTAGCCCTAATGGAAAAAGCAAAACAAAAGGCAAATGAGGAGAAGAATGCCTTAAAAAGCAGAATTGACCAGCTGGGAAAGGAGATAAAAATGCTCTCTGTAGAAAATAACTCCTTCAAATGCAAAATGGAACTAAAGGAAGCTGATGACTTTTGCAAGAAAGCAGGAAGAAATAAAACTGCCAAAAAAGCCAAAAATTAGAAGAAAATGTGAAATATCTCATTGGAAAAACAACCAACCTCAAAAACAGATCCAGAAGAAATAATTTACAAATTATTGGGTTATCTGAAAGCCACAACCAGGAGAAGATCCTAGACTTCATTTTTTTCAAGAAATAATACAGCAAAATTGCCCTGAGATCCTAGTAGCTGAGGGTAAAATAGAAATTGAGAGAATTCACCAGTCACTCCCTGAAAGAGATCCCAAAAGAAAAACTTCCAGGAATATTATAGCCAAATTCCAAAACTCCCAAATCAAAGAGAAAATTCTAAAAGCTGCCAGAAACAGACAATTCAACTACCAAGGCTCCATAGTCAGGATTACACAGGATGTAGCAGCATCTACATTAAGGGTTCATAGGGATTGGAATATGATATTCCAGAAGGCAAAAGATCTTGGTTTACAACCAAGAATCAACTACCCATTAAAACCCAGTAAATCCTCTTTCAGGGGAAAAGATAAGACTTTCAGTGAAACAGGAGACTTTCAAACTTTCCTATTGAGACGACCAGAGGTGAACAGAAAGTTTGATCTCCAAGTACGGGACTCTGGTGAACTATAGAAGGAGTAGAAGAGAGGGACTAAATATGAGGAACTTGATGATGTTGAACTGTTTGTATTCCTCCATGGGAAGAAGATATTGATAACTCATATGAACTTTCTCATTTATAAGAGCTGTTAGAAGGAGCTTATATAGACAGGACATAGGAAGGAGCGAAATATAACGGTATGATGTGGTAAAGGGCAATGTGGGAAATACTGGGAGGAAGGAAAAGGAGATGAAGAAGAAGCTGAGAGATTTCACATAAGAGTCAAGAAAAAGCTTTTCCAATGGAGTGGAGGGAGGGAAGGCAAGGGGGAATGAGTGAGCCTTCATTCTCATCAGGAATGGCTCAGGGAGGAAATGACATACACTTAATAGGGTGAGGAAATCTATCTTATCCTGGAGAAGGATGGGACAAAATGGATGGGATGAAAGGGAATGGGGAGAGGGAAGGGGGGAATAGATGATAGAAGAGAGGGAAGGTCAAGGGAGAGGGTACTCAGATTCAGCACACTTTTGGACAGGTCCAGGATGAAAGGAGAGAGAGAGAAAAGAATAAATGAGAGTGGGGAGAAATAGAGTGGAGGTACAACTAGTAATAGCAACTGAGGGAAAAATATTGAAGCAACTTCTCTGGTGGATTTACAATAAAGAAAGCAACTTACCTCAGAGACAGAGCCATTGAAATCTGAACACAGACTGAAATACATCTCTCTCTCTCTCTCTCTCTCTCTCTCTCTCTCTCTCTCTCTCTCTCTCTCTCTCTCTGTTCTTGAGATTTCTCATCTTCTTGGGGAGAGGGGGTTTATATTTATTCTTATGTTTACTCTTATACCATTCAGTTTACATCAATGTATGGCATGGAAACAATGTAGAGACTGTCAGACAGCCTTCTGTGGGGGGGGGAAGGGGGGAAAGTTGTTAGAATTCAGAGCTTTGCAAAAAATGATGGGTACATATTACTATTGTATATAATTAGAAAACAAATAAAATGTTAAAATGAGAAATAAAATAAAGATACAAGAGAGATAATTTGGGGCAGCTAGGTGGTGCAGTGGATAAAGCACCGGCCCTGGAGTCAGGAGTACCTGGGTTCAAATCTGGTCTCAGACACTTAATAATTACCTAGCTGTGTGGCCTTGAGCAAGCCACTTAACCCCATTTGCCTTGCAAAAAATCCTAAAAAAAAGTAAAAGAACTTAGACATTGTTTTCTAGAAATTATCAAAAAAAAACCTACCCTAATATTCTAGAAGTTGAGGATAAAATAGAAATGGAAAGAATGCATTGATCACCTCCTGAGATTCCAAAATGAAAACTGCCAGAAGTATTATAAACATATTTCAGAGCTTTCATGTCAAGGATAAAATATTGCAAGCAATCTGAAAGAAACAATTCAAATATCAAGGAGCCATGAACAGTATAACATGAAATTTAACATTCTAAATTAAAGGATCATAGGACTTGGAATATGATATTCTGGAAGGCAAAAGAGCTTGGAATACAACCAAGAATCAACTATTCAGAAAAACTGAACATACTCTTTTGGGGAAAAGATGGACATTCAATGAAATTGGGGATTTTCAAACTTTCCTCATGAAATGACCAAAGCTGAATAGAAAATTTGATCTTCAAATATGAGACTCAAGTGAAGCATGACAAGATAAACAGGAAAGGCTAATCATAAAGGCCTTTATGATGTTGAACTGATTATTTTCCTGCATGGGAGGATATACTGGTAACTCCTATGAACTTTCTCATTTATTAGGACAGTTGAAAAATATATATATAAGGCACAGATGAGAGTTGAATTTGAAGGAATATTATTAAAAAGATGGAGTTAATGGGTGAGAAAGGAATGTACTGAGAGAAAAGGGAAAGGGGGAGGTAAAAGGGAATGAGTTATTTCACAGAAAAAGCTTTTTCAGTGGAGTGGAATAGGGGAGAATGTGAAAGGGGATGTGTGCCTTACTCTCATTGGAACTTGTTCAGAGACAGAATATCATACATATTCAATTAACTATAGAAATATCTTGCTCTAGAGGAAAGTTGGAGAAGGAGACAAGGGGGTAAGAAGGAGAGAAGAGGTGATAGAAGAGAGGGAAGATTGTGGAACAGGGTAGTCAGATGCAAAATACTTTTGAGGAGGGTGAAAGAGGTGAAAGGAGAGACAGACTAAGGGTTTAACCCTCCATTTCCCTTGCCTTGGCTTCACCTAGTCTCTGTAACTTCTTCACTCTCCTGTCTCTGGGCAGGCAACTACCTTGGCTAAACATGCCTCAAGCCCAAGTAGCACCACTGGATCCAGCCCTTCACCATTCAGCTGACGCATTGCCTCTTCCTTCCCTCACTGCCCCACTACCCTGCTGATTCAAGGCAGAGCTGGCAAACCTGCTGGGGAATATCCCAGGGTCAGATGGAAACTCAACTAATCCCCAAATAAATTCTAGTGCCAGCCCAGTGAGTCAGCCACTGGGCAGGGAGGAGACTTCTTTATTATTATTATTATTATTGTTGTTGTTGTTGTTGTTATTATTATTATCCTCTCATCCTCAGCATGCTGGGTGTTCCATGTTAATTGTGCAAGCCAAGCCTAAGCTTCTGACTGGTTTAGGGGAGAGACTTCCTTTGGAACTCTTCCTTCTCACCTGCCAGAGCTGGTGCAAAAGCCTAACCGTACCAGTTTCTTTGCCCAGCTGATTCCCATCACCTAGCCAGAAAGGGGGAAGGGGGGAGGAAAGCCCCCCTCCCCTGCACTCCCATGACTTTACTGCTGCCTTACTGGGAATGCCAGCCCCATGCTTGGGGTAGGGGTGAGAGATGGAAGCTTCCTTTCTGTCTTGGTCCTTAAGAATAAGCAGGCCTGGATAGAAAGTGCAGGCTGGTCCAGAAACCCAGGCTCCAGAGCTGTTCATCCCATAAGAAAGAAATAGAAATGTCCAGTTTAGTGTAGATCTGCCAGCCTGTGTGGATCTACCATTAAGAGAGGTCTGTTGGGTATTTTAATCCCACAGCACTTCACCAATAAGTATAATGAATGTAGTTTGTCTCTTCCAACCATGTTCAATGGGGACCCATACTCTGACCCTGCAAAAGTCTTGGTTGGCATCTGTCTTGACCTGCACAGAAGGGAGCACCAGGAGAAGATGACAAAAGCTTAAAGCAAAGGAACCTATTTAAAAACAAATAAAAATGGACTCAGGTCTGACAGAACCTGAATTCCTATGATTCCTTGTGCTGCTCAATCTAACAATATTCCTCTGGGTGCCTTCTGAGGGGTCTAATCAGTACTGAGGGTGAGTCTGCGTCCACTTGCCTCCTTGCTGCTCTCCTACCAAAGAGGGCAGCTGGTGGGACAGCTGAGACTCAGACTCAGCAGGAGAATGAACAGATTTGTAAGACTGCATTTCTGTGCTTTAGTTTTGGGGAAAATTTTTTTTTGATTTTTTGTTTTGTCTTTCCTTTTGTCTTTGGGGCTTTTCTTATTAAGGGGCCCGCATAGCAAATGGAAGTAATTTGAATGTATTTGATTTAGGTGGGGTTTTTTGTTTGTTTTTTTGTTTTTGTTTTTAGATTAAAAGATGGTTGCAGCATTTTAAAATAGAAATTTTCCTCTTGGTTTGCTTTTATCCTGAATGTTCTCTTTTAAAAAGTTCAGTTCACACATGCCAGAGCAAGAATTGAAGGAAATAAGATGACTGTTTCTGTAGTGGTTTAGGAAGAGGGGCTCCCCTCCAAGCTCTGCCGCTGACTTGCTGTGTGACCCCTGGGCAAGTCACTTAACTCTTCTGTGCTTCAGTTTCCATGTCTGTTAAAAACAGGGATAATATTACTGACCTACCTCACAAGGCAGTTGTGAAGTGGAACTAATGACTGTAAAGCACCTTGGGATCTTTCATTTGAGGGAGCTTCCTACAGAATGCCATGGACCTCTAGGAACCTGGCTCTGGGTAGAGATGGAGTGGCTGGGCTGAGCATCTTGGGAATGGGGTGGGTAGTGGGGGGAAGTGAAGCTGAAGAGATCAGCAACTCAGTTGCTATGGAAACATGAGCAGGATATCTTTTCCTGGGGTGGGAATTTTTTCATTTTTTTTTTATCATAGTATCTGTGACCTGCAAAGAATAATTTTGTAATTATTTCTATTAATATTGACTCTGAAGTCATTTACTGATCTTGAGGTTGTGTTTGTTCATAATAAAAGTGAAGTGAATCAAAA
Organism: Macrotis lagotis; assembly: GCF_037893015.1. Taxonomy (NCBI): domain Eukaryota; kingdom Metazoa; phylum Chordata; class Mammalia; order Peramelemorphia; family Peramelidae; genus Macrotis; species Macrotis lagotis. The sequence goes on from NC_133666.1 coordinate 183,190,818, forward strand.
AAGAAAAGAAAGGAGAGACAGAAAAGAATAAATAGGGTGTAGGGAAATGCAGTTAGCAATAGTAACTGTGGTAATATTGAAACAAGATTCTCAGATAAGGACCTCATTTCTCAAACACAAAGAACAGAGTCAAATTTATAAAAAAAATAAAAGCCATTCCCCAACTGATAAATGATCAAAAACATATACAGTTTTCAGATGAGGGTATAATGCTATCTATTAAATCATTTTTAAAATGTCTGGAGCAATGGTGTTAGGATGATCAGCTATGAACAACTTACCTTTTCTCAGGAGTGCTGTGACCCAAGAGAACTCTGAAGGACCTTACAATAAAGCATACTATCCAGCTCAAAGACAGAATCAAAGGTGTCTGAATACAAATTAAAACTTACCTTTTTTTACTTTGTTTTTCTTGAGTGGGAAGGAGGTTATGTTTACTTTTATAACATGATTATTATAATATTTTCTTGAGGAAGGGAGAGAATTCAGAACTCAAGGTTTTAAAAGTAAATGTTGAAACTTATTTTTGTACATAACCAGGGAAAAATTAAATTAAGTTAGATTTAGAAACAGAGGTCTGAAAAAAGTGGTACATTACCTGCAAACTAGCAAAAGCAAGTTTATATTAAATTAAGAAGTAATTATAAAATGTTCAACAAAATAAATTTTTAAAAATTAATGCTAAATTTTAAAAATTCTTTTGAAGAATAATAAATTTTGTCCAAGTTCTAATTTTAGATCTGTATGAATCTTTGTATTTCAAATATGTTCCTTAAAAACAATATTTTATTGGATTCAGCATTCTAATTCTCTATTTTTTACAAATTCATTCCAATTACACTCACAGTCATACTAGATAATTAATTTTTTCCTCCTCATATTCCTATATACTTTCCCTTCTCTTTATCACCACTCCCAATATATGACAAAGAAGGTAATGAATAAAAAATAATATGATCAACATATAATTGAACAGGCCTAATCCCTTTGCCCCTCCTTATTGTTTTGTCTGTTTTTGAGACTAGAGCTCCCTTATTCACCCAGGCTGATCAAATCTACTGCTAGGCACAGAAGCTACTCAATATCTGATCAGAGCTAGTTTACCACTCCTTAGATAGCCTGGTGGCCACCTCTTTCAAGGGCTCGCCATATTGGAGCTAGATATATATGTAGTGTTAACATTACATTGGCTTTAGTTCTACTACAGTACAGAACTCCACAATAGAATAATACATAAGCATATACCACTTTATCAACTGCCCTCTTCTCCTAACCTAATCCACATCCTCTTCTTATATTTCCTCTCTTCTTTTATCCCCTCCATTATGGTCTACCCTCTGAATGTAAAGATTTTTTTACCTTGTGACTATCCCTTCCCAACTCTATCCTACCTCTTAAATTACTTCTATCTGTCCCTACCAATTGCCCTAGTGAATTTCATATATTTCTATATCAAATTATTTCTGTTTGTTTGTTCAGCCCTTCTTTGCTCAATTCAGAAAATAGCTTCAGAGCTGCCAACTCCCAAAGCTCTTCCTTTATAGTATGTATATATAGATGTGTATATGTATATTCTCCCCTTCCCTTTCTTTACTCTGTTAAAACCAACAATATGGAATTAAGCCACCTCCAGAGCATGTATTTGTCTTTCTTTACTCCTCTTATAACCCTAGAAGTTAGTAAGATTCTGAAGGGAGGTAGTCTCTTCTTCCCCATTTGAATACATGCACTTCATCCATGATTAAGACCCTTTTCATTATTCCAAATATATTTACCTTTCAAGGTTTCTCTTTTCTCCTGTGTTTGCTGCAATTGCTTCTAAGTTATTTATTTTCATTACAATTTTTTGCCTCCAGAGTTCTCATTTCAATTTTTATTTCTAACTTCCTTTCTTCTGGGGACTCATGTAATCTTTATGACTAAATAATTCCTTCTACTTGAATCTGTTATAGACTTACTCTCTTTTGGGAAGTTTACTCTTGAGTTTCCTCTCATGTCAGAGTATTTCTTTATTGCTTTTGACATTTTCTTCTATTTCTCTATTTTTCTCATATAACCACGTTTAGCATAAACTTAGACAGAAACCCAGTCTCTAGAGGAATCTCAGGCTTCTGGTTGTCTCCTGACAACTCAGACATTGACCTCAACTGTTTCTCTAACTCCTTCTACCCTAACTCCTCAAACTGACCTTCTCTGTGGATCTGACAGGCCCATTTGAACTGATAATATTTTGCCAAATCCTATGTGCTTTGCTACTCAAATGCAGCATTAATCCTATTTCCTACTGTGGGTTTATCATGGACTTTCTGGGCAACATACTTCCCAAACACTGAATCAGTACTATCTCTCATTGTGGCACAGGAGGCATTGCATAGATGATATCTACTTCCCTTGGTTTATCTAATCTCTCTTTTTTTTTAGGTTTTTGCAAGGCAAATGGAGTTAAGTGGCTTGCCCAAGTCCACACAGCTAGGTAATTATTAAGTGTCTGAGGCCGGATTTGAACTCAGGTACTCCTAACTCCAGGGCTGGTGCTCCATCCACTGCGCCACCTAGCTGCCCCTGGTTTATCTACTCTCAAAGCATTCCTAGGCATCTTTACCATAAGTTCAGCTATTATATTTTAGAACTGGCACTTGATCCAAGTTATCCCTATTCTAAGTCCAGCAATTTATCCATTATGTCACAACTCCTTTAAAATTATATAGAGTGGCATTTAAAGCAAAATGATTTTGTTAGTATGGTCATTTTTCTTATAATGGCATGACCCAATCATAAAAAATGAATATTCTTCCAGCTATTTGAATTTGGTAATTGAAATTACATACGTTTTTTGTGTATTTTGATAATTTAATCTCAGATACTTGATGTATTTTGTCATATTTTTTGGATTTTATCATTATTATACGGAAATACAATTGATTTTTGAGGGATTATTTTATTTACTAAGCCATTGCTTAAGTTAACACACACACACATATATAAATACATATAATATATAATTAGAGAAATTGTTATTTTGCTATGACATTAATTACCAATTATTAATTTGGGATTCAAATTTTTCTCCTTTATATCCTCATTTAAACTCTAGCTTCTATAAAAAAAATCAGTCTCAGAATGGCATGACTGATTGATAAGATTATCCTAGTCCTCCAGGTACATGCTCTTCAGTCTTAGGAAGGATCCCATCAAACTAGATCATTCTTCTGTTTAAAGTATAGACAGAAAGCAGTCTGGTCTAGATCTTACTGATGAAAGAATCCCTATCCCTATAACCTCTCCAAGTTTAGGCCAATCCAGCCCATGAAAAAGAAAATCAACCAGAAAAGTCTGGATGGAGACTGATACCCCTGTCCACATTGCTGAAGGTGGCTGAGCCTCATAATCAAGTCACTTTCTCATCAGGTGGAGGTGAAGACTTCTAACCCGCCTTCTCAATATATGTCAACTATTTGGGGTTAATATTCCATTATCAAGGGAATTCCCTTCCAAGAATTATTTAAAATTTTCAGACTCTCCAAGGTTTTTGTCATTGAATAGACAATAGAAACCACTGATCATCAATTTATTGATTATTAGCTAAAAATAATTAATAAATTCATTATTAATTACCCAGAAACACTGTATTTGGAGTTTTTCATCTCTCTCTCTCTCTCTCTCTCTCTCTCTCTCTCTCTCTCTCTCCACACACACACACACACACACACACACACACACACACACACACACACACACAGATAAGGAAGGGGAGAGAGAGAGAACAAGAATATAATTTACTATTTTTCAAATGAACCCAAAAAAAGAGTTGAAATCATGCTTTTAAGATGAGACAGAGTAAAAAAAAATAGTTTTACACAGAGAAACAAAGGAAACTACATTATGTTTAAAGACATTATAGATAATAAAAAACTGTTGTTAGTCCTTCATTCTTGAAGAAGACCTGGTCATCATGGTGACACTAGAACATGCAAGAATTTAAGTGAGAGAAGGTTGTGCAAAGTCACCAGACTCACTTTCTCCTTCAGAGTGTCTGGATCCAAGGGCCAGATATGTGGGAGATTGTGACCTCTTTAAGCTAAAGTCCCTAACAGGTCCTTTGCCCAAGGGTAAGAAAATGTAAAAACTTTTAAAGATATTAGCCCCAAGTTGAAATAAAGAATATATTTAAGAGAGACATAATTATGGTCTTCAAATATTTGATGAGTTGCCATACCAAAGAGGTATTAGACTTCTTAGAGCACAAGGCTGTATGTAATAAGGAACATTGTGTTCTAATCTTGGCTCTGCGAATTGCTATGTGACCTTCTAAAAATCATTTCTCTATGATTTAGTTTTCTCATCTATTAATTCATGAGATTAAACTACATGATGTGTAAGATCATGTCCAAATTTACCAATCTATGAGTTCCTGAAATTTTTATAATTTCCTGGGGTCTTCTGTACCAGTCTTTCCACACCCCTCAAGGAGGTACATATGAAATTATAAAACAATTTCTATTTTAAATAAACATCTACTGAATAGAATAGCACTTAAATATTTAGTGGAAAAGCTAATTGAAATGCAAAAAACTTTATAATGGAAAACAATTTAAATGTATCTTAATATTCTTATTTCAAAACTTGATATTTCTAACCAAAAAAAGATAAGATGAAAATTAGATATTAACACATAATAGATGCTAGACAAATAAAGCATATTAGATCTGTGACAAATATTGAATGGAAATCTAAAAAAAGCATACTTATTAACAGCACTACACATTACTTTTACAGAAATTTGATTGTATACTAGATAATAAAAGTTCATAACTATAGAAAGGTAGAAATATTAAACACATCTTTTATAGAACATAATGCAATCAATAAAAAAATGAACAAAAGATAGAAGGCTAAATGTGGACCAAGGAATGATATTCTAAATAATGTGAATGACAAAAAATAACTCAAAAGAATAAAAATTAACCTCATTAAAAATAATAATATTATTTACAACAGCTGACAATTATATATTGTTTTATGTTTTCCACAGTGCTAAGCACAAACTATCTCATCTTTTTTCCTTAACGACCTTATAAGGTGCTTGGGGACCTATCCCGAGCCTTCACCTGGATACATACCTTTCCCCGGTCTTCGCACGTCACGGACCCGTCGGTCTTCGGACGCACGGACCCTCCTTTGGGGAAGGAGGGCAATAACTGGACAGAACACCCAGTTGCAGTCTAACAAGCAGGTCTTTATTCCTTACATAGCAGCGAAAAAAGCCTCTCCTCTTCCCCAGTCCCCTCCCTTATCTAGTCTTCTGTTCCTCCCCCGAGCTCCTTCCCTGTTCCTCCCTCATGGGCGGAGCCACTCCTGTTACTGGGGCGTTCCCAGCACCCATGTGGGCGGGTTCACACCCCCAGGCATCTCCTAACCCATAGGTGGCCAAGGTCCAGAGCTGGGTCCAGAGCAATTCCCCCTTTTTGTTTAGACAGGGGTAGTGTCCATTTTTGGTCGTTCTCTGGGATTCTGGAGAAGAGCACGAGGGTCAGCCTTTGATAGTGTATTTTTGCAGCAAGCATATGTAGCAAAAGAGGCAGGATAGAAATAATCATAGTCTTAATATCCTATAATAATAAAATTATTTCAGATCTGAATTAAGCACACATACACAGACATATGTACAAACTCACAGAAAACAATCATTTTTAACCAAGCTGTGATTGATGCCCTGGCCGGCATCAATCCCAGAATATAGGAACATTTTCCTATCCCTCCAGGCCAGTAGAGAGATGTGAAAATGTCTCATTGAAGTTTAACTACACATAAGACCGGTCAAGAAAAAATAACTTTTAGAATCAATTAGAATGTCTTGAGGAACCTCTTATATAAATTTATTAAGAATTTTTAAATAACCAATTAATATAAAATTTGAATGCATTCTTAAATAACTCTATAAAAATATAATATTAACTATTCTAGCACACAAAAAATGTAGTTATAAGTACAAGCACTGGTGATGTGCATTCTTCTTCTTATTTTGCAGTAATATAGGACAGTTCTGGCAGAAGGCCTCAATCCTTAGTGAAAGCACTGCCTGCAGTCGCTTTCACCAGGAAAGATGAGATGCAAAACGGTGGATAATAAATATTTATATTCGTGCTGAACGAGGAGTGCGATGAATAAGAGACATGGTATCTGCCTTGATGTTGATCAAGGCAGTCTTCATTAGGGATATTAAAAACCGTATCAAGCAGGGGCCAAAAATACAAAGGAGAAATAATATGGCAACAGGACCTATCCAGCTGAATAACCACTGTAAAAATTGTAAATGCTTGAGATAATTAGCAATATTAAAGGCAGCAGTTTGATGATTTGAAAAATCAGTTGAAATATTTCTCAGTTCTTGAAGCAATAAGGCTAACTGATGAATGTCTGATGAAGCATTATGAGACAGTAGTGTACCCTGTAATGCAGCCCGTATCCGAAGCCATGAACCAACAAAAGAAGAGTTGGTAAGATTTACCTGTAATGGAGTGACACACAATGGTTTATATCTATAGTGACAAGGAATTTGGGTTATCAATTCATGGTAAGCAAGCTCATTCCCAATGTAAACTACTACAGGGGCCAAAGCATCTATTTCCTTTTGAAGTGCCCAATTTATATGATTTTGGGTGGTCCACATGGATGATTGCTGGGTCAAGAAGTTCTGCAATACAGATGCCAAATATCCTTGTCATTGGTAAAGATCCTGAATTTGGAATTCCTCATAAAGTGAGAAAGCAAAATTTATGATATTGAAAGCAAGATCAATCACCTCACGCTTTTGCTCCGAGGTCTCTGACCCACTTGGTTGGAGCCCAAACTGGTTTCTCCTTTACTTTGCCATCCGGATTTGGATCTGGTTGAATACAAAGATACCCTTGTCCATATATAATTGCCGAGCCTGGGCCATGCCATTGGCCATCTGGGCTTTTCCACAGTACTCGGTTGCCTATTGGGCAGGGAGAGGGATGGCTAGTTGCGTGTGTGTGGAGTGTTCGTGAAGTTCCTGCGAAAAAACGCAAAGCTGGGGAGGTACCATCATCTCTCAATTGAAGAAAATTCATGGTGTATACGGCCTGTGCTAATTGTGTATATATAAGGCGGCCACGACCACTGACTCCCCCTTTTTGTTTAATGAGGAGGGTTTTAAGGGTGCGGTTAGCACGTTCAACTATGGCCTGACCAGTGGGATTATATGGAATTCCAGTTTTGTGTAAAATGGAAAATTCTTGACAAAAGTTTGCAAACTCCTTGGAAGAATATGCAAGGCCATTGTCTGTTTTTATGGCTGTAGGAACTCCACAAGTGGAAAAGCAGGTTAAAAGATGTGCTATCAGCCCATTCAGGGATAGAGTCAGTAAAATAACAAAGAGCACCTTCAGAAGCACAAATATTTAAAACAGGATATTTTCCAAACATACAAAGACAACGATCAGACATAGCTAGGAATAAATTGGCCAGCATCGTAAATTTACAAGGGATGCTTCTTTTACTTCTCTGGAAATATTGCCATTCTAGGACACCTTGCTTTTGATAGAGACAACCAATATGTGACCTTTGATTTAAAATGGTAGCAAATATAGGTTGCTCAGGATCAAATTGAACTATAGACTCATGACACCTGGACAAAATCTGTGTCATGGCCTCTTTGGCTGGTGGGGTCCAATACCGGGGTGAGGTCAATGTGGAATCTCCTTTCAGGATATCATAAAGAGGATACATCAAATCATCAGGAATAGGAACTGTAGAACGTATCCATTGTATGGAACCAATAAGTTTCTGGAAATCATTAAGGGTACTACATTTCTCTAATTTCACCTTTGGGGGTATTCTAGATGCCCTCCCTTCACTAAGGGTGTGACCAAGGTATTGATAAGGGCTAGTATCTTGTATCTTATGAGGAGCCACTTGAAGCCCATATTTACTCAAGGAAAGGAGCATTTCTTTTGTTAATCCTTCTAGCTCCGTGGCTTGCTTAGTAGCCATGAGAATATCATCCATATAATGGATTATGATGGCCTTGGGGTACTTACTGCGCAGCGGGTGAACAATAGCTGCAACATATGCTTGGCACATACTTGGACTATTGGCCATTCCCTGAGGTAATACAGTAAACTGATACCTGATTGACGGGCTTTGAAAATTTTTTGATGGTACCGAGAATGCAAATTTATCCCTATCCTCAGGGTGAAGGGGAATACTATAAAAACAATCCTTAATATCTATTATATTTATAACAAATTCTCTAGGTATAAAGGCAGGAGAAGGAAGACCCGTCTGTAGCGGGCCCATAGGGACCATTCTTTTATTCACTGCCCGTAAGTCAAAAAGCATTCTCCAGGTGCCAGCTTTCTTTTTTATTACAAATACTGGAGAATTATAAGGGCTGGTGGTAGGCTCAATTCTGTGTTGTAACAATAATTGCTTAACTATATCTTTTAATGCGGTGAGCTTCTCCGTAGAAAGGGGCCACTGTTCCACCCACACAGGGTTATCACTCCTCCAAGTAATCTTTGGGCAGCTCACCATAACAGTAGCCCCTAGGAGTTTGTTGCCAAATGTTCAGGGGTGGTAAGATACAATTGTAACTGATGTAACAAATCTCTACCCCACAGGGCAGAGCCTAGTCCCGTAATCTTTAAGGGACGAATAAAACCACTTTGTCCTTCATAACTCCATCTTAAATGACGCTCTGCTTTTCTAGCCCCTTGGTGGCCTCCCACCCCCAAAATAGGGGTGGTAGATGACATAAGTGGCCTAAACACTTCCTCCTTTCTCAATGTTTGCTGCGCCACAGTCCAGGGTCTTAATTTCTGCTGCGCCACAACCCTGATTCTAACTTCCTCCATATTCTTCCTAGCTCTTGCTCTGTCCTCCAAATAGCTACTTCCTCCTTCTTCTTCCCCAACTCCATATTTATTATGTTTCTTATAAGTTTCTCTAAGTTCTGCCCAAGGATAAATCGGAGGATTATTACAACCCTCCTCCTCAGAAGATTCTCCTAATGATTCTCCCACTTGTGTGCCAATTGTTTCTCGCCCACAGGGACGAGGACCCCCCTGTAACATTGTATTTATGAGAGAATAAAAGGAGAAGTCCTGGTCAGTTAGGATTCCAGGGCATGACTCATCAAAAGAAGCCAACTGCTGCCCAACTGTCTCTCAGTTCTCTTTGGTAATCCCTGAATGTTCTAACCACGGGGAGAACCCCCACACCTTATCTACAAATTCACGGCACTGCTTCATATGTGGCTTAAATTGATGCCGCTTGCCTAATTTATATAACTGACAAGCTAGAACTGCCTTTTCCTCGGGTCTAATCAGGGGAAAACCCATTCCCTGCCCCATAACTTAATCCCAGATTAATCTCAAATTAATCTGAGGCTGTCCAGCTCTTCTCCCTGTTAAGGGAGGCCAGGCGGAAATTCCCTTGGTCCCTGTTCGGGGCGCCAGCTGCTCGGGGACCTATCCCGAGCCTTCGCCTGGATACATACCTTTCCCCGGTCTTCGCACGTCACGGACCCGTCGGTCTTCGGACGCACGGACCCTCCTTTGGGGAAGGAGGGCAATAACTGGACAGAACACCCAGTTGCAGTCTAACAAGCAGGTCTTTATTCCTTACATAGCAGCGAAAAAAGCCTCTCCTCTTCCCCAGTCCCCTCCCTTATCTAGTCTTCTGTTCCTCCCCCGAGCTCCTTCCCTGTTCCTCCCTCATGGGCGGAGCCACTCCTGTTACTGGGGCGTTCCCAGCACCCATGTGGGCGGGTTCACACCCCCAGGCGTCTCCTAACCCATAGGTGGCCAAGGTCCAGAGCTGGGTCCAGAGCAATAAGGTAGATTATTATTATCCCATTTTGCAGAAGAGGAAAATGAGACTGAAAAAAGGTGGCTTTCTTGAGATCGTATATCTAGTTAGGATTTGAACCTAGAATTCAGAGTCCAACTGCACCATTTGTCACTATATAATAATAGCAATAGTAATAATTCCATGACAAAAATAACAATAGAACATTTATACAAAATACCATAATTTATGGGATGCAACTAAAGTAGAACTTATAGGAAAATTTATCTCCTAAAAATATATTAACTAAAGAGAAAGAAGAGGAGAAGCAATTTTTAAAAACTTCAATTAGGAAATAAACCAATTAACAATTCCAACATGAGGACAAAACAAGAACAATTTTTTACTATAATATAAATATTTTTTAAATGAATAATTTTGGGACCTTTATAAATTGATGAAAAAAAGAATATTAGTAGAATCAGGAGAATAATTTATCCAATGATAACATTATAAAGATAAACAACTTTGAAAGCTACAAGAACTGTGATCAATGCAATGACCATGGATGATTGCAATGGGTAAATGATAAAATGTTACACATTACAGAAAAGTGATATGTTTGGGGTTTGAAACAAACATATGCAGTTTTATATATAACCACAGGGACAATTTGCTTTATTTGACTATGCATATTTGTTTCCAAAATATTATATTCTTTCTTTTCTTTTTTTCCCACTAGGGAGAGGTGGAAAAACAAATAAAATAGATTTCTGTTCATTTTTTTAATATAGCAAAGGATAGGGAGTTAATATAGATATGAAATTTTGCATACACTTTTAAATGAGATCACTGATTGCAGTTAGTTTTATTTAACAATCCCATCTTCTATAGAAAGCCTTTCCCAAATCCTTTTAATTCTATTGTCTTCCCTTTTGTATATGTTATTTATTGTCTCCTCCAATAGATTGCAAATTGCAAGGTCAGGGACTGACTTTTGCCTCTTTTTGCATTTTCAATGCTTAGCACAATACCAGATAGACAGTAGGTCTTTAAGAAATTATTATTGATTTATTTACTTTTTTATTTCTTTATTTTTAGGTTTTTGCAAGGCCATTGGGGTTCAGTGGTCTGCCCTTGGCCACACAGCCAGGTAACTATTAAGTGTCTGAGGCTGGATTTGAACTCAGGTACTCCTGACTTCAGGGCCAGTACTCTATCCATTGTGTCAGACCTCCTACATTTTTGAGTAATCTGTAAAGGTATATGATGTAGTGAGAAAATACATCCATAAAACTGAAAGTAATCAAAAAGAAAAAATATAAAAGTGTGCACAGGACAGTTTTTTAAACCCTCATTTAACTACTCAATGGATATCCCTATTGCTAAAAGCAATAATGCCTCATAAGAAATGAGAAAGATATTGCCATAATTGTTAAAGAAACAATAATAATATTATAATAAATCTTAACAGGATAACTGGCTTTTCAGGGTCTTTAGAATGATTCTATTGTGTGATAAGATTGTTGATATGCCAACATTAAATATAGTAGAATGTTCATTACCACTCTGCTAGTCATCTATTGTTGCTGTTGTTTTTATACTCATATCCAATGTTTTCAACAGAGAGAAAACTTTCAAAACAGCGATCAATAATGCCTAGAAATAACATTTCTACTAATGGCTAAAAGGTCTTTTTAAGTATTTCTTATGAATTTGCTAAAGTTTAATATTATAATTGACACATCTGACTCAAGCTGATGTCATTATTGAGAAAGTATTTACTTTAATATTTTAAAAATCAAAGGAAAAATAAATTATTTTGAAGATAACATTAAACAAACAATATAATTCATTAAAATAGTATTTGGCAGTTACATATATGTATATTTATAATATATACATATATATGTAAGATAATTTGAGAAGGAAGATATAAGAAAGAAAAAATTCAGAGGGCTTAGGAGTCTAGTGAAGATACAATGAAGACTTGACCCTGACTGATAGATATCTAAGTCATGAGGACAGCATGGACTTATCAATTGACCAGATTCAGATTGAGGGGAGCAAGGGGCAATGAGATAGAGAAGAGGAAAAGTTAATTCTGATTTTGTGAATCTGGACAACATGAAAATTGTTAATGCCCTCAATAATAAGGGAAATTTGGAGGAGTAAAAATTTTGGGCAGAGGGGAGAGCACGTTTATGATGTGCTAGGCATTGTACTAAGCTCTAGGAATACAAATACAAGCAAAAATTTCCTTCAAGGAGTTTAAATTCTGATGAGAAAAAAACATGATGAAGCAAGACAACCAAAGGGTAGAGAAGAGATAGAAAAATCTGAAAAGGAGTGGGGAGAGAAGTGAGTTTGGATGACTGGACTCCTCATGAAATGGTGGTCTGAGGCAAGAATTGACCAATTAGTGGAGATAATAGCATCTCCAAGACAACTGACATAGACATAGAAAGTCCATAGAGTCAAGAAAAGTTACTGAGTTCTGTTTTTGGATATGTTGAACTTGTGCCTTTAGGTCATTCAGTTGGATATCCAAGGAGGCAACCAGTGATATCAGACTAAATAGAGTTCAGAAGATATTAGGCTAAAAATATAAATAATGTATTCATTTACAAAAATATGATACTTGAATCCATGAGAGTTGATGAGATTACTAAGGAATTGGATGTAGAAAGATAAGAAAGCCTTTTTTGATGCCCAAAGGTGTCATCCAGAGGAGTGGCCATAAGAGAATTAGAAGGAAGCTATGTTGGGAAAACTGACAAAAAAATATAGATAGAGGTATGAAAATAGTGGAGAAAGGCCAAATGCTTTGAGAGTCCAAAAAGAATGAAAATTGGTGGGAAGGATCATCAGATTTAGCAATTAAGATATCACTAATAACTTGAAGAGAGTTATTTCAATCAAGTGGTAGAGCTAGAGTCAGAAGGTAATAAGTATAGATGGCTTTTTTTGGTGCTTGGCTATGAAAAGAAGGGAAAATATAGGTTGGTGCCATGAAAATAACAGGATCAAGTGAAGTTATTTTAAAGATGTGAGAAACCTGGATTTGATTCAATTAATGTGAGGAGCTAGTACAAAGAAAAAGACTGAGTCAAAAATGAGTCAAAAACTGGGAAGGAACTGGACAGATACCCTTAGAGATCGAAACAGAGAAAAAGTCAGACTCTGAAGGCAGACACAGACAAATCCAGAGAAGGAGAGGCAGACAGAAAACTATAACAGAGACAGAAGAGATAACTGAATTGGCAATATCTAGTGGAGATAAGAGAGAACGAGATCAAGGAAAGAATAGGATGGTAGCAAGAGGTTTTGAATCATAGAATAAGCAAGAAGAGGAAGGTTGCAATGGGTTACCCCAAGAATGTGCCAGTTAGCACATACACCTTAGAAACTGGCAGTCTACAAATCTGAGCTTGATTTATTAGTTTATTGATTGTCTAGACTTAAGAAAATTATTGAGAAAATGTTAATAATGCAGATTAAACTTTGAAGTGTGTCCTGCATATTTTTATGGAGAGTCAATTGATAAAATTTATCAACATACCCCTTAATGGTCTATTTTTCTTGGTAAAGGTGAAGGCAAGGTGATGAAAAGTTATTAAATAAAGGTATTAAACTAGGCTAAATAAGAGGAATGGAGAGAATTATAAAAACTAAATTAGGGAGGAATAAAAAAGATTGTCATCTAGACTTCTGGTGCCAAGATGGCAGATGAAGATGGAACCCTCTGAAGCCCTCCAAAATTCCCCTCCAATCAACTAGAAAACCAGCTCTGAATTGACCTAGGAGCTGGAAAATAAGGTTACAAGCATGACGGAAAAGGTAAGCAAAAGACCAAAACAATAACTATAGAATTTTTATAGTGATAGTTAGGCCCAAGCCACAAACTTAAAAAAGGACAATACTGTCAAAAAATAGTTATATGTGAAGTTTCAAAAAAATTTTAATTTGTTCTCAAGCCCCAAAAAGAATTCCATTAAGAACTTAAAAAATATTTTTAAAAGCAAATTAGAGGGGGCAACTAGGTAGCACAGTGGAGAGAGCACTGGCCCTGAGGTCAGGAGGGCCTAGGTTCAAATCCAGCCTCAGATACTTAATAAATACCTATTTATGTGACCTTGGGCAAGTCACTTAATCTCATTGCCTTGCAAAAACAACAACAAAAAGCAAATTAGAGAAGTAGAAGAAAAATTGTGGAATACAAGAGGATAATGAAAAAAAAGTCAGTAGCATGGGGAAAGATACATAAAAATTTGTGGAGAAAAATAACTCCCTAAAAAATAGAATTGATCAAAAGGGAAAGGAAGTTTAAAAGTTTACTGACTGAAAATACTTACATGAACTGATGTATAATGAAGTTAAACAGAAGTAGGAAAAAGTTATACACAGTAATAGCAATATTGTTTGATGAAGAACTGTGAATGACTTCACTATCCCAAAGGACTAATGATAAGGTATATTATCCAATTACAGAGAAAGAGCTAACAGTGTTTGAATACAGACTGAAATATGCTACTTTCAATTCTCTCATTTTTTTCTTTTATTCTGGAGAAGAAGGAAGGAGAGATAGAATTTGGACCTCAAAACTTTAAATAAGAATACTTAAAAATTGAAGATAAAAAAACCTCTTCAAGCTGGCTCTAAGGGTTTACAAAATAAATTTGTGACAAAGTGGGGTCTGATCCACCAATCAAGGACTATTTTTTAAAAACCTAGACAATTTTTGGTTTCTTTAGAGATTTTTCGGATCTTTGAAAATAACATGAACTTGCTAACATTACACTTATCTTGTGAAGAGGACATATTTTTCAAATCCCACAGAACAGTCATTTAATATCTTTTCAGATCTACATCCAAACAGAATTTTTTGGTAGGTGATCAAAGTTAGACTACTTGTCCAAGGTCATACAACTAATAAGTATCTGAGGTCAGATTTGAACTTAAGTCCTCCTGGGTCCATCATCGAGAATATAGAAATGCTTATCCTTATTGAGGTCCTATAGCATAACTTTATCAGAGTGGGTCCACAGAATAAAATATCACTGTTTAGGAGCTTATGTGCTTGATATGATTTGTCTCCATTTAAAAATCAATACAGTTCAAGACCTTGTCCAACTTATCTCAGTCACAATATAAGATAATAGAATTTCTGCTGCTGTTGGATTTAAAATGGACAAAGAGAGGCAGAACTTTCAAATATAGACTGAGTTCTGATCATAAATTATAAGGTAAAAATCACAATAAGTTATTTTTCCAGTCCAGCTCTACATAAGAATAGAAAAAGAGAGACCTGCAGAAACTATAGAAAGGAGTCTAGGAAACAATTGCAAAGCAAAGCTTTCCAGTGAAGGGAGACATTATACATCGGATAAGAAAAGATTCCAAATCCAATAAAGAGCCATAGGATGCAGAAACAGATGCCGACTGACAGGTCTATTGCTGACTTCCCAGTTCTGGGTCAGAGATTCAGGGCTGATTAAGGGGAAGACCTGTATACTTTTTGGATGATATTCCAGAGGACGAAGTGGCCATAAACCCTGACATGAGCAAGAAACTAACTATGTGGCTCTGTTCCTAAGCATAAAGCAATCCAGTCTGAAATCTGCAGTGGAAATATCAGGGCATGAATCCCAGATCAAAATGGAACTTAAAGTTCTATAGCTCTAAACCAGCTGAGCTTTCGTGCTGGCTGATGATAACTGAGACCAGCATGCTTACTTAAACTCCAATAGAGGTATGCCCCTAGGCATTTTGCTCAGATCCAAATTCAAGTTAGGAATTTATAGATCTCAGATTAGGAGGACAGGAATTAGACTTTGCATTAGATCAGGTCATTTTGGGAATGATAAAAGTGTGTTTAGTTTCCCAATCTGGGCTATCTATGATGTCTTAAAATAGTATAACACCCAAGACCCCATTTTTCCTTCTAACACTCTCATTTGATTTTTAAAATTATTTTTAGTTCATTCTGAAACATTTGTTTCATCTTTTTCAGGAATTCTGGTTGAACTGGTGCTCAAGTTATATTTTTCTTTGTTACTTTGAATGTTTGTATCTTGGGCATCTCTGTCACCATAATAGTGATAGAATTCTTTTTTTGTTTGTTTATTCATTTTCATGGTTGTTTGTTCATTCTTCTAGCCTAAGTTTTGACAGCTTTCTTGAAGTATTGAATGCTGTATTAATTTAGGGCAAAGTATGATTGCAAACCTCCTTATAAAAACTCAAGAAGTTCCTGATCCTGGTTCAGGTCTGAATAAAAACTCCTGTAGGTTTGTCCTTAGTAAGAATTCTAGTTGATTGTATTGGACCATTAGTCATCTGGTAAGCTTTTCAGTTGATAGTGAGAGAACTACAGATTCCCTTTTGCTCTGAAATTCCTTCCCTGGTCATTCTATTGCAGGTTAAACCTGAAAAAGAAATCCAACTCTACTTTTGAGTTCATAGATTCACAGTTTCCACTTGCTTCTAAATTTGTTCCTTGTTCAGTCCATGGTCCCTCACCCTCTCTCTACCCAAGAGACAAATACTCTCCTTGCTATTTTGTTATTACTATTTTTTTTTGTTTTTGCAAGGAAATAGAGCTAAGTGACTTGCCCAAGGCAACATGGAAAAGTAAGAATTAAGTGTCTGAGGTCAAATTTGAACTCAGGTCCTCCTGACTCCAGGGTCCATGCTCTATCCACTGTGTCACCTAGCTACCCCAGACAGGTACTCTCTTAAGTCCACCTTAAATCTGGGACCTAGAACTAGCCAATAGAGGTGCCAATTAGTACTTGTTTCAAACCTTTAATGAGATCTTGGTGTTCCTATATGAATCTGGAACTTAATCTTACCCAAGTGCACAGTCTCATCCTGTTTCAGTACTTAGATACTGTAATATTCTACAAATCATGCTTATAACTAGACCCAATCCCCATCGTCTATAGTTCTTTCCATTTGTCTCCTTAATTCAACCTGGGCTGGAAAAAAACGAGTCCTTAAAAGGCTGGGCCTAGGGCATTTTCTCAATCTTTGTGAAGGAGAGTTGTTGGAGAAGCTGAGCTATCCTTCTTCTTCCTAATACTGGTCTATCTTGACTCTGTCCCTCCATTATATAGAGGGAAATGAACTACCTTTTCTTCACTCTTAACAGCTCATTAAGAAAAAGGGTATATCTAAAACAACAAGCCATTCCCCAATTGACAAATGTTCAAAGGATATGCAAAGACAATTTTCAGATGAGGAAATCATCTATATTCATATGAAAATTGCTCTAAATCATTAGTAATTAGAGATATGCAAATTAAAGCATCTTTGAGGTACCACCTCACATCTCTCAGATTGACCAATATGACCAGAAAGGACAATGATCAATGTTGGGAAGGATGTGGGAAATCTGGGACACTAACGCATTGTTGGTGGAGCTGTGAACTGATCTTTTCTGGAGAGTAATTTGGAATTGTGCCCAAAGGGTAATAAAACTATGCATACCCTTTGATTCATCAGTGCCACTACTGGGTCTATACCCTGAAGGGATCATGAAAAAGGGTAAAAACTCCTTATGTACAAAAATATTCATAGCTGCCCTGTTTGTAGTAGCAAAGAATTGAAAATTGAGGGGATACCTATCAATTAGGAAGTAGATGGACAAATTGTGGCAAATGTATGCGATGAAACACTATTGTTCTATTAGAAATCAGGAGGGATGGGATTTCAGAGAAGCCTGGAAAAACTTGCATGAATTGAAGAGCAGAACCAAAAGAACACTCTATACCCTAACAGTAATATGAGGCGATGATCAACCTTGATAGACATGGTAACAATTTTAGGGAATCTTTGCTAGAGAATACTATCTGTATCCAGAGAATGAAATGTGGAGATTAAATGAAGACCAAAGATTATTATCTTCAATTTTTAAGTCATTTTATATTTTACATAATTTTGCTATCTCTAATATTTTCTTTCTTTCTTTCTTAAGGACATGTTTTTTTTTTCCTCTCAATACATTCACTTTTGACATATTATAAACAAATGTAAAAAATGATCAGACTGCCTTCTGTTGGGGGAGGGGGAGGGAAAGGGGAGAGAGGGGGGAAATTGTAAAATTCAAAACCTTGGGAAAAAATGACATTGTTGATTGTACCAATCCCTCAAGAAGGGATATTGTGAAACAAATAAGCTTAAAGAGTTTTATAAAAACTGATTATTATCATGATTATTATTAACCTACAGTCATTAGACTTCCATTCTGGTGATAACAAATCCATGAAGGGTTTGCCTTCTTTTTGTATTTCTAGTACTTAGCTCAGTATTATGTACATACTAAGGGCTTGATTCCATTAGTATTTTTGGAATGAGATGGACAAGAATTGCACAAGATGAAAAGTAAAGTGGGTTGCAATCAATACACATAGGAGAAGTATGAATACTGATGAGATCACAGATCCATTGAAGAATACTTTACAATGTCTTCAAGTAGATGGTGGACTCAAAAAAGTTCGGTGGTAAGTCTAGAAAAAATTATTAAAACATATTCTCTTTTTTCCCTTCATTTTTGCCAGTGTTGGTCATTTAGAGTCTATGTTTCTGGGTTACATTTGATTGTATTGGCCAAAGACAAATTCTTGTCTAGGGTAGTGATAGAAAGAGTGATCATAACATAAATAAGCATAGAGTATGGGTCAAGCATAGGGGCACATCCTGGGGCAACATTCCCATTAACTCTTCCCCTTTCTCTAAGAACAAGGTCTAATGGAGATGTTTGCCTAAGGTGTGCCATCATATCCAGTCTACCAACTATTCAAAGGCCATACAGGACATTGTAATCTGCTTTCTACTTGGAATAGAGTGTCCCTATCCAGGAAATCAACAAGCATTTATTGAGTCTTCTATGTAACAGGCTCTGTAGTAGGTGGTCACAAAAATATAAAGATAATATTGAATATAGATATTCAAAATGGTATTAGTGAGATCAGATTAATGGAGTATGGTCATGAAGGTAAAAAATTGTTGAGACCTTAGGGCTTAATTTAAGCTACTTAGTATAACAGATAATTATATTAGCAGGCTTTGCCAGATAGTCAATGGAAAATAAAGTACATATCAATTATATCAGAGGTATTTGTGGAACAAGTTTATTTTTTAAGTTCTCAAAAAACAGTCAATAAGCATTTATTAAACATGCTAGGCACTGTACTAAGTGTGTATGAAGAAAGGCAAAAAGAAAAAGAAAAAGAATTCACAGATTTTTAAAACAAAGTATTACAAAAGATTACTAACTGTTAGGTAAAAATAAAAGTTATTAAATTCCAAAATCCCCCAGGAAAATTTACCCCCTTTATCAATAATTTACCATATTGGGTACAAACAACCCTTTTCAACCTTAATTGTGGCCATGGCTCAGAATTAAATCATTCCTCCAAAAAAGAGGCTTAGTCAGTTTATGTAGCCACAGGCCACTAATACATTAACACAAATGTGATTACAATTTCATCTAGAATTAGTTTTGGGAAAAAATAAAATTACATCTGTTCAGCCACAACCTTTTAGAACACCTTTGAGAGAAGGAGAGTTTGGGCATCAGGTGATAATTAACTAGTTCTCTTTTTTAAGAAGATTTTTTTGCATGTGTTCTTATAGCAAAGGAATAATTGCTTTCTTATTGAGCTGACAAGAAACTTTTCTGCATCAGGTGGTAGCATAATTGCTCAAAGAAAAAGCACTTGAGAAGTAATACCCTCTTTAAAAAAAAAAGAATAAATCCAAAATGTTAAAAAAAGGGGGGGGAAGCAGATACAGGAGAAAAAAAAATGCCTTCCTTGAAAGGTTCACAGAAAATGCAATTAGGGAAAACTATCAGAAAGAGGAATTAGATGTTACCACTGTGAATCCAACATCCTAGGAATAAAAGAAAGATAATTAAGTCATCAGAAGTTTAAAGCATTTATCACTTATTCCTATAAATATTGTTCTAAACAATGTGACGGTCAAAAAAAAGTGGAACATATAGTCTGTGACTTTATGACACTTACAGAGGAAGTAAAGGAAGATCAGACATATCTACCATAAAATAACCAAATAAAAATCTAATTCAGTTCCAGGCTAGAAAGTATATAACCTCCCCAATACTTTCTATTATTTCCATCTTCTATATGTATCTTTTGCCACTGGGTTCATTGTGCATCTACTTGAGTTTCTTTAGATACCCCTCCCTTTTTCTCCTCCTTAACGTTGTTTCTCTTTGAGTCTTTAGAATTTCATTATTGTGGGCTTCTAATCCCTCCTAACCTGACTTTCCCTATAGAATTTTCATTTATGAGATCCTCCTTCCTCTGATCCCTTTGATATCTGCCATTTCAAAATTTAGGGAGGGTATACAATTATTCTGAGTTTTCCTCTCTATGTTACAAATTCTAAAATTGCCATGACTGCTTTCCAGAAAAATTTCCATCATTTCCTCTTCAATAACTAGTGATCAGGATTACATTTTAAAGAATGAAATTATCATTAAGGCCATACAGGACATTGTAATCTGCTTTCTTTTTGGAATAGAGTGTCCTCAACCAAGAAATCAATAAGCATTTATTGAGTCTTCTATGTAACAGGCTCTGTAGTAGGTGGTCACAAAAATATAAAGATAATATTGTCCCTACATTCACAGAATTTATATTCTGATAGAGGTATGCAGTCCATTAGGGGAGTGGTGACCAGGGAAGGAAGTTGTATTCTAGACAATCACAGGAATAGAGAGTAGAGTCACAAAACAGTTGATTGGCCTTTTTAGTAGTAGCAGTAGTAGCAACAGCAGTAGCAGTTGTAGTAGTGGTAGTAGTAATAGTGGTGGTAGTAGTAGTAGTATTAGTAGTGGTAGTAGTAGTAGTAGTAGTAATGGTAGTAGTAGTAGTGGTAGTAGTAGTAGTGGTGGTAGTAGTAGTGGTAGTGGTGGTGGTGGTGGTGGTAGTAGTAGTAGTAGTAGTAGTAGTAGTAGTAGTAGTAGTAGTAGTAGTAGTAATAGTAGTAGTGTTTATTTGATTTTTTTCTCAGAGCAAAAGATAGAATGGAACTAGTGGAAGGAGGGAGGAAAGAAGCATCCTCAGTGGTAGCAGAGACAGGATCCCTGGTGTCCTGGCTGAAGGGAGAATGTGATGTGAAGCATGAATTAGAGAAACTATATATAAAACTGCTTTAGATAAAGTGGGGAATTAGGATTAAGCCCTACTTTAGCTAGAAATTCCAAGGAAATGTTTATACTCAAAGTCATGTTCTATAATGGGTGAAAAAGGGTAACAATTACTTTAGTAGTCATTTTAGTACTTCTCTTTCCTTTGCTGTTCATAGGAAGTCTTTCTCCTGTCATCTCTATTGAAAAAAACTACTTTATCTTAATCTTTTCTACTTGCTCCTAAATTTTCACTTTTCAGAAAAAGGGACTATCTCCCCACTATGAATCAACCAATGTTAGTCAGTCTATGACATTATTCAGAACATTTCATTGTTTTAGAACTGTATAGAGATAACTTTTTTCCTGTTCAAATTATAATAATAGTACATTATTTCAGTCCTTCCCTGGGATTTCATCTTCATGGTCTGAGGAAAGTACCAAGGGAGATAAAGCTTTGAAATATAATAATATTCATCTAGAAGCTTGCAGGATCATATAGAAATTATCTAATTAATCATCAGGGATTGTTCTTTGTCTACAAATTGGTACTATCACTCTGAGCAACAACACACTTTATCATTCCCACTTTCACTCACATAGAAATAAGTCCCAGAAAGATGGTGTGCTCTCCACCTCATGAAAGACAGTGACAAAATCAAAATTCGAAAAAAGGATACCTAATGACTAGTTGTCTGGTTTTCGTCACTAGAACATGTTCTCTCCAACAATGAACTTATGTTTTACCTTAACATCATCTAATATCACCCCAAATGATAATTCATCATGATTCAAGGGAAGAGTAGTTAATGCAGACATAAGCAAGATAAATAACCTTAGTAAGACATTTTATAGATTATCAACATGAGTTATAACAAAGAGTTTTAAGAAATCATTCATTAAGAAATGATTCAGTCATCTTATCAGAATTTTTATAGGGTATTGATACTATTTCAAAATTGATCTGCTGCTAGGTTAACTATGATTTTAACTAATATAGTTACAAAGTCTACTTAATAAGCAAATTATGAAGTAATATCTCTTCACATAAGTTTTTCCTATAAGGGAAAAGTTAAGGAAGATAAAAAGATCACAATTTTAGAATTCAAATTTATATGGCAATATTTTTAGTGTTAAGTTAAACAAAGTAAGATATTTTGATCTGGATGTGCAATTTCAATCTGTAAAATTCAAGGACAAGAATTCCCAATATGGATGAGGTCCCCATCAATTGTATTAGAACCTTGAATCATTGAGAGACTTTGACTCACCCTTCTTTACATATCTAACATATGTTTTTTGGGGGGGTTAGGTTTTTGCAAGGCAAATGGGGTTAAGTGGCTTGCCCAAGGCCACACAGCTAGGTAATTATTAAGTGTCTGAGACCAGATTTGAACCCAGGTACTCCCAACTCCAGAGCCAGTGCTTCATCCACTGTGCCATCTAGCCACCCCAATATCTAATATATGTCAAAGGCAAAACATAAAATAAAGTCTTCCTTACTCCAAGGCTCATGACCGTAACTATCACACCACTCTGATTCTTAAAATGACTCTGTAGTATGCAACAGTGTTTTTGTGATGAATTGATTTGTTAACTTTAAGTTGTACTTTATCTTTTTTAAACCATAGTGAGAAAATAATTAAGGAAGGGTAAAATGATAAACATTGGTTTGAGCATTTTATTTAATATCTCAGTTTTATTCACTCTGTGGCAACACCTGTGTGAGAGTTTCTTAAGGGTGAACAATCAAGATTCCAGTGACAGCAAGTTGCAAAATAATTGTTATGTATAATAGCAGAGATAGAGAGACCTTGGTTTTCCTGTAGATGCTCCAATTTGCCCTGATGTTTTCTACTCTAATGATATTGATATTGGTTTCATCTCACAAAACCTGCATCAAATTCACTGTATGAAAAAATATTCAAAAACTGCTCTGTTGAATACTAACAACTGCAATCTGTTATGTTACACGCATATTTCAGAAGCAGCTATCTGCCCTACTGTTGTCATGTCTTTTCATGCCTCAAATAACTGCATTAAATCAAAGTAGATGATTATTCATGAGTCTTTTATCCATCTTACAGGTTATTCATGCCTCTTGCTCCACTTGCCACTTCCCTCCTTCATCCTCCCCTTTTGGTCACTTCACTGCTCTAATGCATGTACTCAAAGATGACCAAGGTATCAAAGAGGAGCAAAAACTTAAGCCAGGCAATCTTTCTGCTTTCTAGTAGCTCAAAACAAAATTGTTTGCTGACAGAAGACATCAAAATTGATTAATAAAATGAGACTCTGAGATTATAGCTGGATTTTATTTCTCTTTTCATCGTCATTCCTACCTATTGCCAGTAATGATCATCCCAGGTTATATTAACAGATGAAATCTTAGGTTGCAACTTTATTATATTAGCCTCGGTTTCCTATCTGTGGCTTGTATAGAACACAGAATAAAATAGAATTTTATATTGAAACAATTTTATTCTGACACCTAGCAGTGAAAAAGCCTCAATAGTTCCGCAAGTAATTTAAAGTGACTGTGTCCCAGAAATACTCAATGATAACTTACTGAGTGACCATTTTACAATGATCCCTGCAAAAAAAGGAATATGAGAATACAAAGATTCATAGTATCTGTTGAACTTAGAGTTTAACTGTGGAAATAGTTCTTAAAGCAAGACAATTGAAACAATTAAGATACATGTTACCAACTGCAGAAACTAACATCTTGGCTACATCAGCCAAAGGAACTTGATAGATCCATACCTATTCTTTATCTTATTAAGGCATCAGAGGTATTGACCTGAGTCTAAAGTAGATGGCCAGAATAGCTGTTTTATTCAAGTGATGAGTTTTCATGTGGTCAGATTTTTTTTTTAATTCTTAAGGACTGACTGTTTCACTGTTGAGGTATGTCGCAGATGTTATAGGGCAAACACTCAAAAATCCAAGGCTTTCTAAGACAATTGGTAGAGAACACAGCCACACTGGGAATTCCCTCCACCTATGAAACAGAGGTCCCATACTAAAACACCTTATATTGTTTGGCCTCAAAACCATAAATTTCTTTAGATTCCTGAACAGTTGAGAGTAGTACAGAAATCAAAACTGGCCTCTAAATGAATGTTATTCCATAGTACCCAGAATTAAAGTTAGTCCTGATGGTGGAATTTAACTACTGCACCTGATGAGTTGAGGCAGGAGCGATAAGAAAGGAGAATGTAGTTACTGCTCTAATTTTTAAACCATCAGGGATTCTTTGGTTAGGGAATGTTATTTGTCATTGAGTTGAATAAGAACATGGTTTTCATCAGGAAGATAGTGTAATTACTGCCAAAGATCCTTTAAATTAAATGCAACCTTCATATCACCTGCCGCCCATGATCATCTGGTCAAATTCATAGACTTTCAGAGTTGAAAAGAGTACCTCCTCTCTGAGGAAGAAGCAATTCTGCAACCTATCTGATAGGTAATTGTTCAGTGGTTGCTTAAGGTTTCCAATGAAATCACAACCTTCTGAAGCAGCACCTTACACATCAGATAAACATCAAGTACTAGAAAATTCTTACCTATATTAAACCTGAGTTTATCATCAATTTCCATTCATTCCTATCAGTTCTGAACTCTGGGGGGGGGCAACCAAAACAAATACAACATCTCTTCCATGTTACTGCCTTTCAAATATTTGAAAATAACTGTAATATTCCCCCAGGTCTCCTCTTCCTTTAACAGATCCCCATATGGCTCAATCTTGTAACAAGAAAACAGGGGTGAAAGTATAAAACAGGCATGAAAGAAAGTAAAAATCACATTTTTCTGGCATTGTTATCCAAGGGAATAATCACTGATTAAATAAATAATTGTTGAATTGTATAGAATATTGATTTTGGCCCTTGGCTTCAGCCTATTGAGATGTTTTTCATTTCTGAAAAACATGATAACATTGAACTTCTAACCTTGCATGAATCCTCCTCCCCCATTCTTTCAGATGACAACTTTCAACTGAACCAGAACCTGTCTCTAACCTCAGGGAGGCTGGAGCCAAAACAGAGTGGATTAAAGACAGGAGAGCCAGGACACAAAAATAAATTTAATTAATTTCATAATGAGGAAAATGATGCCTATAGAAAACCATTTCACCCAAGAAGGAGGGGCTTAACATACTGGAACAAAGGCAGGTCTTATAGACATACTGGACTGAACTATGACATAGTGATTTTTAGGTTCCCTGTTACAACAACATTATCTCAAGTAATGGGAGTCCTGACCACACTGCAAGTCACAGAACCAGAATTCTGTGATGGGAACAGGAGTTCAGTACTTATAAGTGATGAGGAACATGGATTGTGAACAAGTGCTAGATAACCCTGAGAAATAGAGGGATATAAATCTCTCAATGAACACCTGTTGCTAGTCCAAGCAATACTTTGCCAGAGTGCAAAGGATTATTGTTATACCAAGCTCAGGGGACAGCCTGCTCGTTGAATCTTAGCTCTAGAAAACAGGGTATCTCTGAAATATTTTGACAGAACATAGCTTCATATTTTTCTGAAAAAACTGAAGTCATTCACCAAGAGATCCCTCTTTTTCCCTCTTTCTCATTTCACATCATTCAAACACTCTCCTCTAATCTCAATATTTACTTTTTCCTACCTCTCATATGAAGAGGTAGCCCATCAAGGAAAAAACCTTAAACATGCACAAAGGATTCCTTTCTATCCCATCTCCTCTGAAAAATTATCCCCTCTAATCAACACTATACTCTTACTGATTTTCAATCTTTCTCTGTCTGTGAATTGTTTCCCTGCTGCCTACAAATATGTCCATTCATATTTTCCTTACAATCAAAAAACCCTCACTTGATGTTCTTTTATTGGATCATTCCCATTGACTATGGGTGACCTTTAGGACTTTGTCCCAAGACCTCTTTTCTTTTCTTACTATACTATTCCCTTGTTGACTTCATCAATACCCATAGATAATTATTATCTCTGTGTAGATGATTCTCAGATTTATTTATCCTGACTTAATATCTCTGCTGATCTTTAAATTCATATTTCCAACTGCCTTTTGGACATCTTGAACTTGATATAATATATCTATATTATAAATAAGGAGATATATTAAACTTTACATATAGATATATTAAACTTTACATATCCATACAAAGACAACTTATAGATGAGGAAACTGCAAAGGCAATTTATAGATGAGGAGATCAAAATAATCCATAGTGATATGAAAAATTGCTCTAAATCATTACTTATTAGAGAAACGCAAATTAAAGCTTCTCTGAGGTACCACCTCACACCTCAGACTGGCCAATATGACCAGAGAGAATAATTATCAATGTTGGAAGGGTTGTGGGAAATCTAAGACACTAATACATTGTTGGTGGAGCTGTGAACTCATCCAACATTTCTGGAGAGAAATTTAGAACTATGCCCAAAGGGCAACAAAAAATGTACATACCCTTTGATCCAGTAATACCACTACTGGGTCTATAGCCTGAAAAGATGATGAAAAAGGATAAAAATATCACTTGTACAAAAATATTCATAGCAGCCCTGTTTGTAGTGGCAAAAAATTAGAAATCAAGTAAATGTCCTTCAGTTGGGGAATGGCTTAGCAAACTGTGGTATATGTATGGCATAGAACACTATTGTTCTATTAGAAACCAAGAGGGATGAGAATTCAGGAAGCCTGGAGGGATTTGCATGAACTGATGGTGAGTGGATGAGCAGAACCAGAAAAACACTGTACACCCAACAGCAACATGGGGGCAATGATCAACCTTGATGGACTCACTTATTTCATCAATGCAACAATCAGGGACAATTTGGGGCTGTCTGCAATGGAGAATACCATCTGTATCCAGATAAAGAACCATGAAGTTTGAACAAAGTCCAGGGACTATTTCCTTTAATTTAGAAAAAAAACTGATTATCTTATTGTCTGATCTTGCTATCTCTTATACTTTATGTTTCTTCCTTAAGGATATGATTTCTTTCTCATCACACTCAATTTGGATCAATGTATAACATGGAAGCAATGTAAAGACTTACAAATTGCCTTCTGTGGGGGGGGGAGTAAGATTAGGGGGAAAATTGTAAAACTCAAAATAAATAAAATCTTTAATGGAGAAAAAAACTTTACATATCCAAAAATGACTTCTTTTTCTCCCAAAATTTTCCCTTCTTTCTAAATTTACTATTATTGCCAAAGGTACAACTATCCTCCCAATCCCCTAGGCTAACAACCTGGTCATTCTTAATCCAGTTTAAAATACCAGTTCAGACTCAACAAGCTTCAAGCACTATGCCTGAGAACACATAGTCCAGACAATCAACTAATGAAGCCTGGACTACAGACATCATCTGAGTATTCTAGGCATCCAACACAAGATGAACAAGAGATCATGCCTGTAGCAACAGCTGTCACCTGCTATAATATCTTTAATTATCTGAAAATCTCTAAGATCTGACATATGGGTGACACACCATAGAGTCTGGTGTCAGAAACATACAGATATCATTTTACATTATTTTGATCATGAGTAACACTACAAGCTTTTCCTGCTCTGCTCCCTGAAAAATTATTTGCTCTGCCCTCTAAATTATCACTGAATTTCAGGAAAAGTTTGTTTAACTCACCCTGTAAACTGGGTAGGAGGACAAGTTAGTGTGGATAGTAACTAGTGGGGGTGAGGGGCAGAGAGAGAGAGAATGACAGTATCTTTGAGATTGATTATTAAATGTTTCATTGGTCCATTATTATGTATATGTTGATATAGTAGACTAGGCCTGACTCAGGTTGGTCCTCTGGTAGTTTCAGAGAAATATCGGAATGAAAAAAGTCATTCAGCAGTTAACAAAAGGAAATTTACTTAGCAATGTCAAGTGAAGAATATTCAATGAGAATATGCATCAAGGATACACAGAGCAGATTTAATTAAACTAATCTCACTTGTTTGAGTTGTCCATTATAGTATACCAACCAAGCATCAGAGAGAAACTGGAGTTCCTCTCAGTTATTTGTACTCAGGCAAAAAAGAAGTGATATCAATAGCCTAAGTCACAAGGATAGTGTCAATGCTTTTTAAAATTTATCATGATTTAGTTAAGGGTGAGGATATAGTTCCCACCAAATGGTTTATGACCATAGTTGTAACCTATGATTTTTCCCTAAGGAAAGTGAACACTGATTGCACAGTCCAAAAAACAGCATTGCTTGAACAGCACTAAAAGCAGTATTTTGTACATATTAAGTACTTTTTAAAAAAAAGACTTGCCAAATAGAATTGAATTCCTTTTAACCACTGAGTTTGATTCCTCAGATTGGACAAAACAACACTAAGGTCTCTCCCAAGTCTAGATCTAATGATCCTATGAAACGTTGCATGTGGGGCTGTATTCTGGGACCTCTGAACCCAAATGTTGCTGAGAGGAGGCCAGAAGCACCAAAGATTTCACAAGAGTCTGCCTTTGCTCAGGAAACAGAATAATGACTGTCTGCACATTCACATTAGACCAAGAGATCAATTAGAAAGACATAAGGTGAGTATGTAACTGCTGAAGTTGAGCTAAAGCAATCTTGTTTTATAGGCACAAGAATTCCTGGAACAGAGGTTACACTTCAGGAGACTAGAGAAGGTTGTGGGAAAAGGAGAATGGCTAGGATTGATTTGCAGTGAGTTCAGGGAAGAAGGCAAAAGATAGGAAGAAAGTGTGGCCTATAGGCAATGAGACACAAAAAGAATTTGTGCTCCAATAAATTTTAGAGCTAGTGATAAAGATTGAGTTTTAAAGTATAGGCACTGTAATAGTATCCAAGGCCTATGAGAATATCCCTAAGCCAGGAAAGAATGATCTACCCTGGATCTCAATAAAAAAAAGAGGCTTCAAATTTAGCAGATAAAAGACTATTACCATTCAGCAATGGGTTACAAGTATTTGAATGACTTTGCTATTCTTTAAAACTAGATTTTCCCTCAATAATTAGTGCATCTCCACAGGGAAAAAAATGGTGGAAAAGTTCATTAATTTTTAAATAGGTCTTCAATTTATGCTATTCTTACTTTCCATCTTATTTTATTTTCATGAATCTACATTTTTTTTAATTATAACTTTAGAGTCTAATAATTGAAGTAGAATAGGCCTTTATGTACCTCTATTAGTGTACATTAGTAACAAATAGGAAAACCACAAGCAGGATTGATAATGATTTTAAGTCTTTTGGAGTTCCATTTCTTCTCAAGCTATCCCAGAATTATAGGCCCTATCTACATCATTCCCTCATATCCTCTGCCCCATCCATCAGAAAAGCATATAGAACCCCCACCCTTTCATATGACCTAGCCATATTCACCAGACTTTCATTTTACAAATAACTTTTTAGACCAAACAAAGTTTACTACCAGCTTTTCATTATCATCTTCATGTGGACCAAAAGTACTTTCTCATTCCCTACATATATTGTATATTGCTCTCTTTATAAAGTAAGTTACTGGATATAGATATGGTCTTTATCATCAAAATGTTTTTAGGATTCTTAACACTTTGACAATTCTTTGAAAATGAAACCTTACAAAAAGTTTTTTTAACACACACATATATATATATATATATATATATATATATATATATATATTGCAATGTTTAATTTCAATAATAACTACTAGAGAAAGGCCTAGATAAGGCAGCTAGGTGGCACAGTGAATAGAACACTGGCCCTGGAATCAGGAGAACCTGAGTTCAAATCCAGCCTCAGATACTTAATAATTATCTAGCTGTGTGACCTTGGGAATGTCACTAAACCCCATTGCCTTATAAAAAAAAACAAGGAAAAAAAAGAAAGAAAAAATAAAAGCCTGGATAAATTAACATGAATTGGTAGTGGGAGTGATGAGCCTGGAGAACATCAACAGAAACACTGTCAGATGATCAACTATGACAGACACAATCCTGAGAGACCTACTATGGAACATACCATCCACATCCAGAGTAAAAACTGTGGAGTCTGAATGCAGAGCAAAGTATGTTATGTCCACTTTATAAAACTTATTTTATGTTTTTTCCTTTAGTTTTTTCCTTGAGTTCTGATTCTTCTTACACAATATAACTTATATGGAAATATGTGAAACACAATTGTACATGTACAACCCAGGTGTACAATCTGTTATTTGCTGCCATGGGGAGGGGGAAGAAAGAGAGGGTAGTGGAAAAATGTGGAACTCAAGAGTTTGTAAAGGGATGAATACTGAAAACTGTCTCTACATGTAGGAAATTGAATAAAATAATAATCAATTAATAAATAGAGCATTTCAAAAAATAATACTTGCTATGAATTTTGTATAAATTAAATAAACTCGATTTTTTTAATATTTAAAGACTTCATGGATGACCAATAAATGGATTTATATATAAATTATTGCAAAAATTTAAGAAATTTATCTTTAAAAATCATTTTATATGCAAAACAAAATCATAATACAAAAAACTTTAGTTTATAACAATATATTTGCTGTTCTCCTCAATTTAAGAAGACTGGTAAATATAAAAAGCATTTGACAAGGAACCAGATAACCCTAGTTCTAATACCTGTTCTGTCATTACTGTGTTAAGTGACTTAAATGAAGAAACCTCACTGAAGCTGAATTTTTTTCTCTTTAAATAGTTGTCCTATTTTTGTTACTTTACTCTTGCAAGGCTCAAAATGAGAAATATGTGTGAAAACGCTATTAAAACTAGAAAGTATAGGGGTGGCTAGGTGGCGCAGTGGATAAAGCACCAGCCCTGGAATCAGGAGAACCTGAGTTCAAATCCAACCTCAGACACTTAATAATTACCTAGCTGTGTGGCCTTGGGCAAGCCACTTAACCCCATTGCCTTGCAAAAAAAAAACTATAAAGTATAAATGAATTTACTTTCTCAAAGACTTTTTCCAAATTCACTGATATAATCATATTCCTAAAAAGCTTTTGTTTTCATATGATTAAGTTTTATTTCACAATGTAGACTATTTTTCAATCCCTGATATAAATATAATTTGCTCATAATCTATGATTTTTATATAAATTTTTGTAGTTTTGCCATGAATTTATTTAAATTTTAAATTAATAATAAGTGATATTGATCTATAATTCTCTTTTTTTAACCTTGTCCTTTCCTGTTTTGTATATTTATTAAATCTCTGTTTAATTGGGATCATAGGG
Organism: Macrotis lagotis; assembly: GCF_037893015.1. Classification (NCBI taxonomy): domain Eukaryota; kingdom Metazoa; phylum Chordata; class Mammalia; order Peramelemorphia; family Peramelidae; genus Macrotis; species Macrotis lagotis. Next base: position 183,222,002 of record NC_133666.1, read on the forward strand.
TAACATAAAATGCTAGGTGATCCTTTCTCCATATCAATCTGTATACTTCTCCTGTGTTCATTTTAGGTATTGCCATTTTTATTGCATTATGGTCTGTAAAGGATGTGGTTAGAATTTCTCTTTTTTTAAAAAAATTTTTAATTCATCTATTTTTATAAAAGAGCCCTATGGTGCTGATAAAAAGGTATACATACATATATATTTTTTAATGTTCCTCCTAATAATATGCCATAAATCTGAGTTTTTTATTTTATATTTTTCCTTTTGTTTAAATTACTACTAGATTTAGCCACTCTGAAAGAGAAACATTAAGGTCTCCTCCTATTGTTGATTGATTATCTATGTCTTTTTACAACTCAATTAATTTCTTTCATGAATTTGCATGTTATGAAATTCAGTCACAAATTTAATATATTGTGTAATTTGTCTCCTGGTACTTTAAGCATAAGGTAACTTCTTATCTCTAGTGTCATTAGTGAATTTTATTTTTAGTTCAATCTGGAGCATAATTATAATTCCATTTCTATTTATCTGATGGATTGTAAATCTTGTTCTAACTTCTCATTTTGATACTGTGCTTATCTTTGCTTTTTTTAGATATATTTCTTGTAAACAAATCCATTCCACTACTGTTTAATTTTACTGAATTTTTATAACTAATTCATAATTAAAATTATAATAATGAACAAACAAATTCTTGCTTCTATAGTGTTGTGGGGTTTGTTTATATGGTTTTTTAAGATTTAACTGCTTCTTCTTTTATCATTTATTTGTTCCTGTGTTAGTTTTATTTAAATAACTTAGATGCAACTATATTCTCATACTATTCCCTTGGTTGCTGACTCCACTCAGCCTATCCTTTTTCTAGTTTGGGGCTTTACTTTTAATTATCAGTCTTCAGTGCTTAGTTTTAAAATCTCCCTTTTTTCTCCCTCCAGTTTCTCATGTTTGTTAATTTGCTTTTTTCCTTTTTTTCCCTAAGAAATTTTCTCTGCTTTTTTTTCATCAATTCTCCCTTCCAATCCATTCTGAAATGTTATTCTTGAATTCATGAGCTATACCTTTATTTAATTGTTCTTTAATCCCTTTGTAATTCTCATTGAATTAAAACTTCAGAAGTATCAAGTTTGAATTCCCTCTTCTAAACAATCTAGACATTCATTTGTAGATATTAACCCTTCATTCCTTTTTTCTACAATGTAGCAATTCAAGAGGAAAGCAATATAGGATAAAAGCAGTACTGTGTATCAACTCTTGCAGCCTATTTCTGTCTTCTTTCTTCCCCATGTATCTTCTCTGTAGCTCTGCCATTCTCTTTCTCCTCCCCTTCTGACTCCAACTGCCACATCCTTTCTTCTAAGAAGGCACAAATTGTGGAGAAACAAATCTGCTCAGAAGCAGCTGTTTCTCAATGCCAATCCTTTTCGGATTAAAGCTATCATCAAATCTACATCTTCCAACATAGACACATAACTCTTCTATAAGAATGCTCTTCAGTTAGATCCCTTTCTTCCTGTTGGGTTAAGACCCTTTTTATTCTCCTACATTCAATCCCTCCCTTCAGCCATTACCTCTCCTTCAACCTTTCTTCTTACCAAATTACTATGAGTGTTTATTTATATCACTTATCCCCCTCTGCTGTCTATCTCCTCTATCCCCATTATGCATATACCTTCCCACTCTCTTCTTCCAGTCCACAAAATACATTGATTCAACTGTCAAGTTGAATTGTCAAGGGATTTGTGAATTTATTTTATATGTACTTCAATTTTGTTCCTCTACTTTCACTTCTATTACTTTGTTTCATTTGCTGCTTAATCCCCTTTAAAAGCTTTTAATATTGAGTTTGAACAAAGACCAAAGACTGTTACCTTTAATTTTTAAAAAACGTTATCTTATGTAATTTTGCTATCTCTTATACTTTATGTTTCTTCCTTAAGGATATGATTTCTGTCATCACATTCAACTTAGATCAGTGCATAGCATGGAAACAATGTAAAGACTAACAGACTGCCTTCTGTGGGGGGCGGAGGAGGGAAGCAATATTAGGGAAGGAAATTGTAAAATTCAAAATAAATAAAATCTTTCTTTAAAAGAAAGCTTTTAATATCTCTTTGTTTGCTCCATAGGTCTCTTTATTTCTGTCTCTGTCTCTCTGTGTCTCTCTGTGTCTCTCTGTCTTTGTTTCTCACTCTCTCTCTCTCTCTCTCTCTCTCTCTCTCTCTCTCTCTCTCTCAATCTCTGTCTCTGTCTGTTTCAGTCTGTTTCTCCATCTCTCCATCTCTGACTTTGTCTTGCTCTCTCTCTCCCTGTCTTTGTCTCTCCTTCTGTCTCCTCTTTGTCTCTCTTGATGTCAGGTAATTTATTTCATTATTTATTTGTTCTTCAAAATTGTATTTACCCCTCTTTGGTTTCTGTTATTTGAGATCTTTACATATCAAATATTTGCTGACAGTTTTTCAAGAAATTCCTCAAAACCACCTAATCATTGTTACTGAATATTCAACTTTTTCATTCATGATTAGGCTCAGGTTTGCAGATTATGTTATTTTAAATTACAGCTTAAGCTCCTGTTTTTTGGAATACTGTATGCTACTGTATTCCCTTCATTGAATGATGAATAATCTTCTGTTAATAGAATTTCCTTTCTTTGTATTTGAAAGTCTTCTTCCTGAACACTAAAATTGTACAATTTAACCATTTTATTTCTTGGAATTTGACATGAACGGTGTTTGTTAACTAGAGATGATCTGTGGCTTCCTCAACAGGAGTTTGGTTTTCTCATTTTAAAAGTTCTGGGCAATTTTCTTATATTTTTTTCCTGAATCATGGCATTCAGGTGGAAGTTTTGTTTTTTATTAACCCTATTCTTCTGGAAAAGCAATGATTCTTAGTCCACCCCTGTGTATCCTGTCTTCAAGGTCAATCATTTTGGCATGTGTAGAGATCCTATATTACTTAAACATTATCGTCTTTTGTTTCTTTTATGTAAGCTTTTCCTCCACTTCAGTATTTTTGCATTTCAAATCCATTCATCTCTCTTTCACTTGTTTAGAGAACGATTTCTTCATCGATCTCATTTTTTCCCTATCTTTTGATTATGTTTAAATTCTGCAATGAGACTTCTGATTTCCAAGCTATGTTCATTCTTAATTTCTACTTTTATGGATCTTATTTCTATTTTGGACAAGTATGAAAACATATTTTGTTCAATGATCTTAAAAATCCAATTTCACATAGTATTGGCTCATTTTTCTTTATCTTATAATAATTATTAAAAGAGCTTTATAATCTCTTTGAAGATATAGTTTACAAAATTTCTTCTAGTCCTAGGATGCTTTCTGTTGATTTATCTACTTGTGTTCTTGGCTGTTATTGGAAGATTTTTCTTATTGAAATCTTTAATGTTTCAGCCAAAGATTTATATCCCTACAGCTCACTTTCTGGATCCTTCACCTTTTCTTGTTGGCACACTCCTCAGAGCAAACTATAAAGCTACCTTAGCCTCCATTGAGAGACATAAGAGTTAGCTAACCTAGATACTTGCCCAATATCCTCAGGGGTGACAGGATTTTCCCTAGCTGGGTTTAAGTTTCCTTTAGATTTGGTACAGCCACACACACAGAGGTCTCCTATCCAATGACTAAATTAAATCAGCACCTTCTGTGAGGATGCTTTTCTGAACAATCTTGGGAGTCCCTAGCCTAGATTTTGACCCCAGGTATAAATCAATGTACTTTCAGCAACTAGTGAAACCTTCCCCTCACATGTCTGAAGAGGGTCAGTAATTACTCAAGGCAGAGAGGGGGAAAGGAGGTAAATTGTGCTATCAAAATGTTTATAACAGTTCATTCAATATCCTGAAAGTCCATTTTGTGCCTGACCAATGGTATGTGAATGCTAGTGGAGGGAAAGATGTTGAATGAGAGCTTTAAAAATTAACCTTCTCTAATATTAATTGAAAGAACTAACTAACCTTTTCAGGGTTCTTTCTTTTTGATTCTATATATGGTACATAATTAATTTTTTAAGGACTAAAGAGTTAAAAGAACCCAGAGAAGGTGAGTAATCCACCATCTTGCTTGTCAGGTAACCATTCAGTTCTATCAAAGTATATGCTGATTTAATTTTGAATGGTTTTATAGAGTTCTTTGCAAAATTTACCTTTCTCTCCATCCCCTTCAACAAATATTGGTGCATGAAATTATTTTCATGATGATCTTTTTGCAAATACCTAACATGAGCACAGCAATACAAGATGACTAAATGTCCCATGAAATTAAGTTTTTCTTGTTGCCTTTGGACTCACAATAAAACCAACTCTACTAGATTATGATGAACTTCTCAAGGGAAAGCCTGTGAGCCATCCTTCCATTTACCTACAGCTTCCTTTTGTCTTCTGGTTAAATTTAGAGCCAGAATGTTAAGATTGATGGTAATGGAAATGAGGAGGAGGAGGAAGAGGAACAGGAGCAGGAGGAAAATAGCTAACATTTATATTTTAGGAGATAACACTTGAGCTCAAAATTTAAGGGATCTAGGGGTTCTTCAAGGATGAAGTTGACATGGGATATAGAGATGAGAGACATAAGGTCACATATGGGGAGCAACCAGTAAGTTAGTTTGGTTCAAATGAAGAATTACTGACTGGGTTGGAGCCAGATAGTAAAGAGCTTTAAGTTCAAGATATTTAAGTTCAAGGTTGAAGATGTTATAATTTCTTTTCCTGGAAACAACAGGAAATCTTCTAAATAAGGGTTGTGACATGGTCAGACATATGATTTACTATGAATTGTGTGAATTAGCATGAATTGCAGAGCTGCATGGATAGTTTTAGAAATGGGAAAGGTTAAATACAGAGAGACCAATTAAAAGATGATCGCAATACAATAGATGAGATTATGAATCCTGAACTATGGTGATAGAGTGGAGAGAAGGAGATAGAAGCCAGAGAAATCTTAGAATTGGCAAAACTTAGCAATTGATTATATAGGGGAAATGGTTAGGGAGAGTGAAAAATTGACCATGACTCTAGAGAGCAAACCTGTTCAACTAGAAAGATTAAGTCCTCAATAGAAATAAGAAAAATTGGAGGATGGAAAGGTTTAAGGGGAATAATAGTGAATCATTTTGGACAAGTTAAGGTTGAGATACCATGGCACCAGAATGAATTCTATAATGTTTAATTTGAGGTTATTAAGTCCTCTACCATGATGTATAGTAGTATATGCTTATGTTCAGGATTTTTGTAAATTAAACATTCTATACTTACTGAATTGACCTTATTTGCTAGAAAATTTACCAAAGGAAAGCTGTAAACTCCTTAAGCAGAGACCATTTTTCTTTTCTCCTAAGAACATTCCTCCAGGTCTTTTCCATTGTCAAGTTATTAAGAGATAAAGAAAACTCCCTTATGAATTACTACTGATTGGCTTTTATAATTACCTATGTAACATTACTTTTCTCTATTTTGCTTTACATCATTACACTGTTTTGAAAAACTTTTTGTTTTTTCCAAAATTGTCCTTTCAAAAACAATGTTCCTCTCAGATCAAATGGAGAAAGGTTGATTTGAGGATTTCTTTTTAATTTCTATACTTTGAGTAGAATTAAGAAAGATGAGTATTCCAATCACATCCCTTTTTTGCTAAGAATACATAAAGATGGAGCAGCTAGGTGCCACAGCAGATAGAGCACTAGGCCTGGAATCCAGAAGACCTGAATTCAATCTGACCTTAGACATTTACTGGTTTTGTGACCCTGGGTAAGACCCTTAACCTTGTTTGTCTTAAAACACACACACACACACACACAAACACATACACAGACTCCTTTCCCATTTGATAAATGGTCAAAGGATATGAAAGGACAGTTTTCAAATGAAGAAACTAAATATATATATAAAATCATATGAAAAAAATGCTCCAAATCATTATTGATCAGAGAAATGCAAATTAAAACTTCAATGAGGTATCACCTCACATCTATCACATTGACCAAGATGAGAAAAAAGGGGAAATGATCAATGTTAGGTAAGAGGATTGGAACATTGATGCATTACTGGTGGAGTTGTGAATGGATGCAGCTTTTCTGGAGAGTAATATGGAACTATGCCCAAAGAATAATAAACCTGTTCATACCCTTTGACCCAGCAATTCCAATTCTAGGTCTATATCCAGAATAAATTATAAAAAAGGGAAAATATTCATAGCAGTTCTTTTTGTACTAGCAAAGAATTGGAAATTGAGGGGATGCCCATCAATTAGGAAATGGCTAAACAAGTTATGGTACATGAATACAATGGAATACTATTGTTCTATAAGAAACCATAAATGGTTGAACTCTGAGAAGCATGAAATGACTTAACGGGATCTGATGCTGAGTGAAGGGAGTAAAACCAAGAGAACAATGTACATATCAACAGCATTATGAGATGAATAATCTTGATGGAAGCAGTTCCTCTCAGCAATCCAGAGAGCTAAGATAACTGTATTTGACTGGTTATAGACTATATTATCCCCAACCAGAGGAAGAAAAAACAAAACAAAGCACATACAAAAACAACTTTTCAGAATCTGATGAACATTTTATAAAAATCATCTCTTAGGTATCCCTTTCCTTTAATCCTAATTCCTCATACCCAAAATAACTAATTTGTAAAAATGTTTATCAAAATATGTATGTACAATGCTAACCTGACTGTTCACCACTGGGGGGGAAGAGAAAGTAGAAGGGAATTTTGTAACTTAAAAATATACACATTTGTATATGGATGAAAATAAATTTTACAAATAAAACACACACACACACCAACAGAAGAAGAAGAAGAAGAAGAAGAAGAAAATAAATGAGGAGAAGAAAGAGAAGGAAGAGGAGGAAGAAGGAAGGAAGAAGGAGGAGGAAGAAGAAAGAAGAAGAGGAAGAACTATAGAAGTCTGAGAAACTAAAAGACTGAAATATCATTGATATATGACATTGTTGTGTTTCAGTCTGACCCCATTTATAGTCTTCTTAGCAAAGATACTGGAGTGATTTTCCATTTTCTTCTCCAACTCATTTTACAAATGAGAAAACTGAGGCAAATAGGATCAAGTGACTTACTAAGGGTCACACAATTAATACCTGAAGCCACATTTGAATGAAAGATGAACTTTCCTGATAACTAGCCCAGCACTCTATCCACTATGTCATTTAGCTACTCCTGATGTTTATCAGAGATGGGATTTTTTAGTATTAAAAAGGGAAAGCTGATGAGTTATATTTAATCCTACCCCATCTGGGAGTGTTCTTAGGCCCATGAAGAATCTGAGGAATTAGTATTACCCCATCCATAATAACCAGCTAGCTAGTTGAAGAGAGGCTAAAATACAAACCTAAGAAATGAAAATAACACCTATATCTCCAAAGTGGTTTGATGGAGATAAGAAGTTAACTTCATTAACATGTTTAAGTTATATGTAGAGATAGTTCTTTCTTCTTTGAGGTTGTGACTAGCTTATTAAAAAAAATCAAACATTTAGAAAACAATTGCTGCTAATGCAGAAAATAACATGAAAAAGAGAATTTGCCCAATTTCCCTCTTCAGTTATTTCTACATAAAATACTGAATATTCAGATATCTGTGATAGTAATGTGAGATAGCAATTCCAAACAAATAAGGGAGGCTAGATATGTAGATTTGCAGGGTCATCTTCATAGAGATGGTAGATGAGCCATCAACCTTGATGGTGCCCAAAGAATATATAGCAAAAGAAGAAAAAAAGGAACATAGAATTACACTCACATTTGGGATGGGATGTGAATAATTATCCCAGAAAGGAGACTGAGAAGAAGCAGACAGATAGGAGAACCCAGAGAGAAATATGTAAACCAAGAAGGGAATGAATATCAAGTTAACTGTCAGATCTATACTCAAAAGGTGTCCTAGCTTTTCAGGACTTTCTAGAGTTTGTGTTCCGTTCCCACAATCTTTTAGATCTTAGTCACTTCAGTGAGATAGCAGAGCTGGGCTTTAATTAATGCAAGATCATCTTCACCATCACTACTATCATCATCATCATCTTCTTCATCATAGTCATCACCACCACCATTACCAGCAATATCACCATCATTCCCAGAGTTAAGAAATGTTCCCATATGCCTACATGTAAATAAAAATAATTAGAAATCCAGTCTTTTGTACCATTTGCAAGCAATTCATGACCTTGTTCTTTTTTCCAGAAAATATGAAGAGTTCTAAAAGTGCATGACATGTTTAAAAGTTATTCCTGTGTTGTGTACCAATTTAGTCCCTACAGATTTGTCAGTAATTGTTGTTTTCTGTGATAACTAATTAAAATTTGTATAACATTGGCCCTGACCATACATTTTATTAGTGTAATAAATAATAATCACACCATGTATTCACACAGTATCTTCCATCTAGGGAATGAAAATTACTTTTACAAATATTATTACAGTTAACCCAAGGTAGTAAATGCTACTGAACCCAAGGTAGTAAATGCTACTTTACCTATCTCCTTTATAATACACCTAATATATAAATGGACTTGATCTTATCCTGCTCTCCTTTTAATGTGACTCAGAGAAATGGATCTGGAAGTGTTTTGGGAGGACTTTTTTTCCTGCTTTATGTTCTTTGTCTTTGGTTTCAATTGCTTAAGGTTATCCTCATGGGACTAGGAGTTCAAGTCATGGTGACCTTGAAGATAGGATTGTAGGTGAGCTGGTACAGCCAGTTACGCCACCATGGAAACCCTATTAAGTCAGGGCATCTGAATTTTGAAGCCACACTAGGAAGCTCTTCCCCTCCTCAAAAATCTGATATAAGGGAATATGGAATGGGTGATACCTCCCATATGTCAAAGAGATTGTGTTTATATATACATTTGTGTGTAAGTCCATAAACATGTATATTTTAATATTTATATAAACATTTAAATGTATAAGTATTATGTGTGTGCAGTGTGTGAATATATATATACATATATATATATATGCATATATGGTTTTATCCATAGAGGAAACGCCATCCACTTATTGGAGATTGATTTACCTGCTGTTTAACTTGGGCTCTAAAAGAATTGTTTGGGGCATGGACAGGCTAAGTAACTTGTCCAGAGCCACAAAGCCAGTACATACATATATTTATACAAAACTATAAATGCAAATTTATTATTTATAACTCTCTCGTTCTCTCTAAACTCAGAGAGTTATAGGTAATGGAGGGAATGGTGGCCACTGAGATTGCTCAGAGTCAAGAAATGAAGTATTGCTTTTGAGAAAGCAGAGACTAATGTCAATGAATCACAGAGTACATATAGGGGAATAAGGTCAAAAAAAAAGGAGGCAGGTTATGATGAACTTGAAAAGCCAAATAGCAGAATTTATATTTAACTCTAAAGGTACTAGGAAGAACCTGCACTTGAGTTTTAGTAAGATCAATTTGTCATCTTGTAGAGGATGGACTTGGGTAATAAGGGACCAACCAGCAGGTCACTGCAGTAGTCCAGTTCTGAGACGATGAAGGCTTGTACTAGGTTGGCAGCAGTGTCAGAGAAGGGGACACAAATGACAGATGTTACAAAAGTAGAAACAACACAACATGGTAAGTGATTGGATATGTGGAGGGGTGGGACAAGAGTGAGGAATTAAGGATAACACCTAGGTTGTTATTCTCTGTGACTGGGAACCCAGTATGATAATAGGAAGGTCAGGAAGAAGGGAGCATTTTGGATTGGAGAAAATAAGCTCAATTTTGGATATGTTGAGTTTAAGATGTTTATGGGATATCTAGTTCAATTTGTCCATTAGGCAGTCAGAGATAATATACTTATCAACATCACATTGAACACCTTTACTTTCCTGTTCATTTACTTCCTAAATTCCTATGATCTACATCTTCATTCCACCTCAGCTTCTCATAGGAATAATTACTTGTAATTGACTTCTGAACCTCTTCTCTCTAATCAAAACCTTTGGCTTTTAGTCCTTACTTCTACTTCAACCTTTTTTAAACCTATTCTTCATCCTCATTGTAATATCTAGTCCCTCTTTTCTTTCAGTTCATCACCCCTCTTCTGACATTCCTGCAGCTTTGATTTCACAGGCAGCTACGTGGCATGGAAGATAGAGCATTACATCTGGAGTAAGAAAAATCTGAGTTCAAATCCTACTTCAGATATCAGCTGTGTGACCCTGAGCAAGTCACTTCTGGCTCTGTGCCTCGGTTTCCTCATCTATAAGATGAGGATAATAATAAGCCCTTTCTCCCAGGATTAAAAGATAATAATTGTAAAGAATTTTATGAAATCTCAAAGTGTTTTATATATAAATTATATTATAAGGTTATTATTGGTGATCATTTTAAATATTCAGTATCAGCTAACCTTGAATTCCTTGTCCTTTATCCTATCATTTGTCTTGTTTTGTCAGACCCCAACCCTTTGCACTTTTTTTCATCTTTCTTCTTAGTGCCTGATCATAGAGAAAGTCATATAACTAAACTGACTGGGTTTACTCCATATTTATGTTATCTTATTTCATCTAAGTCCTAATCACTGTTTAGATTCTCATAGCTTCTCACCTGGACTTTGTGGTGGCCTTTTAATTGGGATCCCTGCCCTTCCCCCTCTAATACAACTTTTATATAACTATTAAATTTATATTCCTAAAATATAGATCATACTATGGTACTCCCTACTCAAAAATCTTCAAAAAACTACTTTCTTCAAGTTAAAATATAAAAATCTTCAGACTGGTTTTTAAAATCTTTCACAGTCTGAATCCTATCTTTCAGTCTATTTTATAGTAATCCCTTTCTTCAATTCTATTCTAATAAAAAAAAATCCTGCTAGTTAATCCCCATGTACTACATTACAAATCCCTCCTGCCTTTCCACAAGTAATCACCTATGTCTAGAATACTCTCCCATCTCATCTCCACTTCATTGAAGTTCAACTTAAGTTGAGGCCTTTTTTGATGTCAACAGTTGTTATAACTCTCTTCCTCCTGAAATTATTTACATCACTTTGTATATACTTTAGATTTGCTTACTTGAATCTAATCTCCCTGAGGGCAGAGAAGTTCGTTTTTTAATTCCTACTATGCAGCAGAGACTTTCAAACACTTTTGTATGTGACTGGTGAACTCTGTGATTCCTAGCAATCCCTCAAAAAGAAGATCATGCTATTGGAGATCCAAAATGTTATCTACAGGGGCAGCTAAGTGGCGCAGTGGATAGAGCACTGGCCCTGGAGTCAGGAGTACCTGAGTTCAAATCCGGCCTCAGACACTTAATAATGACCTAGCTGTGTGGCCTTGGGCAAGCCACTTAACCCCATTGCCTTGCAAAATCCTAAAAAAAACTAAAAAAAAATGTTATCTGTGAAGAGTCCTATGCCTTTCTTTCCTACATATTTCCATTTCAAAAATAAAAGATGTGATTCACTATAGTGTCTACTCAGAATAAGCAGCTTGATATAAGAATTGCATGAAACTAGCATCTATCATAGTATATCTGTATTAAGAACAAATAGTCACCAAATTACAGAATTTCAGAACTGGGAGGGATCTTATTGACTGTCTCATTTAACTCTTTTTTTATCAATTTCCTTCCTTAAAACATCAAGCCTAGTAATGAACATCATATTCTATATGTACTCTAGAAGGCAGATCGTGTCCTTGTTCCTAGAAGTTATGCCTCTTGGATTGGCTAGGTGGTGCAATGGATAAAGCACTGGCCCTGGAGTCAGGAGTACCTGGTTTCAAATCTGGTCTCAGACACTTAATAATGACCCAGCTGTGTGGCCTTGTGCAAGTCACTTAACACCACTGTCTTGCAAAAACTTAAAAAAAAAGTTATGCTTCTCAATGCAGATGTAGATACAATTGCCTCTTTTGTGACTGTCATTTCGCACTGGAAATTCATATTGAGCATGCAGTACACCAAAACCTGCACATCTTTTCTTCAGACTTACTGCTACCTAACTGTATCCTGACATCTTGTATTTATAAAGTCAACTTTTTTTTTAATCCAAGCATAAGATTTTTACCATTATCCTCATTCAATTTCATCTTGTTATAGTCAGCTCAATGTTCTATCTGGTTAAAAAGTTTTTAGATCTTCATTTTTGTCATCTAGTATGCTCTCTGGTGAAAGAGAAAAAGTATCAAGGAGAGATGAGTGAAGAGAGATTATTTTCAGTGATTCCTTAAGGGAGTAAAAAGAGTAATACCAGTTTCTTCTTGACATATGTGGAAAGGAGAGAGAGAGATATAGAGACAGAGATCTAGAGAGACAGAGACCAAGAGGGAGGTGGATATAGAAATGGATTTAGATATAGATATGGATATATTATGTATATATATATATATATATATATATATATATATAAAATGCAAACATAGTAAGATCTGGAAAGCCAATTTTGTTGATATCTTAATCACAGACTGACAAAGCACAGTATCTTTTAGGTTAAATTCTCATAATCTAAATAGTGATTTAAGAGAAATTGTAAAGATTATTTTTCTATCCACTCTAAATCATGTTTGGTAGGGAAAGTGACAGCGTTTTAAGGACTAGTTTTCTGAAACTAAGAGACTTGGAAAAAGAAAAAAGAAAGAAAATCCATAAAATTATGATAAAGAAAAACTAGATTGCAAGAGATAAAGAGAAGTTTGGCCACAAAAGACAGGGGCAGGGAGGGGGATGACATCCATTCAAATTCACCCAGCAATTTGCACTCAACTCATGAGGGAAGGATCTGGGTAGGGGATTAAGACCTAGGGTATTAGGGTAACATCGGGGTTTTTCTAGCAAAGCAGTTAGAAAAGAGCAAGGAAGAAGCACCAGAGAAGCTGAAACGGGAAAGAATAGAGGGAAATGGATTTCATTATGAATGTGACTCTGGGGAGTGGTATATACTGCAAAAAAGCTCTTGCTGTGACATGACATGTTTTGGCTAAAGTAGTTGCTTTGTCTATGGAGACTGCTCCTCTCCCTGCCCCCAATCCCAGGTGAATAAACTGCTTTTAAAACTGCATGTGGGCTGATCTAGTTGGTTATCTTCAAGGCAAGCTAATATCATGACCTTGGACAATGATTTTGACACCTGAGTCAAAGCCAAATAAAGAGTTCTCATAAGAGACAGGGGCTGAATAAGCACTCTAGTTTAATAGCAGGTACCTGGTCGAGGGGGGGAGGGGGAGGAAACCAGGCTAAGAAAGGAATAAGGATTTATTCAATGCCTACTAGGTCCAGGCACTGCACTGTGTTTTACAAATATTACCTCACTTGACCTACCTCACAACAACCCTGGAAAATGGGACCTCTTATAGCCCCATTTTACAGTTGAGGAAACTGAGATCAAGGTTAAATTACTTGCTTAGGGTCACAAAGTTAGTAAATGTGTTAGCAAAGTCTTCCTGACTCCAATCTCAGTACTCAGTCTACTATACCCCTGGCATATAATGAGAGATTCCTTTTTATAGTGGAGGTGGAAGAGAGATGAAGTCCAACAGCTCCATCGCATTATGTGTAACCTAAGTTCTAAAATCACCCTGTTCTGGATAATAATGAAGATTTGATTTCAAGAAAGCAACTATATTATATCTTCATAGCTAATTCTTAGATACAGTTGATTGCCACTTTAATTCATTGAACTAAATAAATTAAGAAGTAATCATTCATAATACAAAAAAATTCTTTTAATTTTTACAAAATTATTCCCTGAAGTATGGTTTGAAATATGAATTCCAGTGATGTGTTTGTATTTGTTGATAGAATCTAAACACCTTGAGTTGAGATTTCTCAGAACAAAGAAACTTAAAATGCATGGAACTGTTGCTAGATGACCAATTCAATTGGTATAATGGCAAGAATTCTGAATTTTTGAAGTCAAATAATGATAGTAATAATAGCCAGTATTTATGTTACACTTTAAGGTTTGCAAAGTGCTTTTTCAAATATGTTCTCGGTTGATCCTCACCCTGGGAAGTAGGTCCTATTATTTTCTCCATTTTAGAATAAGGAAACTAAGAAAGGGATCAAGTTGCTTACCCAGTGTCACACAGCTAGTAAGCTTCTGAAGGAGCATTTCAACCATAATAGCTTTGCACCTCGACCTTTGTCACTTTACTTCTTTACACCTCAGTTTCTTCATTTGTAAAATCAAGAGCCTGGAGACTAGGTGATCTTTGTTGTTTTCCCAAATACAAACCCTTTGCTTCTATGCTCCTGTGAAACTAATTCTATTTACAAACTTTCACTTTTTTTCCTCCTTATAATCCTGAGAGATAAATGCTATCATTTTACATATAATAAGGTAGAGGTTAAGTGGCTTGCTCAGTCATACTACTAATAAGTATTTCAGGCAGGATTTGAAATCAGATCTTCCTTATTCCAGATATAGTGCTCTAGCCATTGCACCACCCAACCACTCCTGATAAAAAAAAAAAATCTGTAAAGTAAGAAATGTAATATATTGGGGGAAGGGAGTGGGGACTGGGTGGGGGGGGGGGGAGAATTTGATTTACCACATATCCATGAGATAGTAAGCAATGCAGAGTTTTGGATAAAACAAACTCTACTTGAACCTATACCGTCGGGCTATTGGGCTCTTTTGAATGCTTACTTTAAGCCTCCACCCTTTACTATTAAGGTCACTTTTAATCCATGCCAAGGAAGCTGAGCTGAAGGGCATATGTAGAAAGAATGGAGAGACGAATCCCGGTAGCAGTCACGGGCATGATTCAGAGAAGGAGCATTGCATGCTGACTTAAATTAGGTCCTTTGTGTCATCTTTAATGCTATTTCATTTTTTTTAATGCATTACACTTTTGCATAACCCAAAACTACCTATGCGAAAGCCTTTAGCGCCCTCTTCTGGAGAGTCAGTCTCTCTCCCGATTGCTATTTTGCTACAGTGAAAACCGAGTACATTTTTGGCCATTTGTATTGTAAATGGACTAAAGATCAAATAATTATTCTGAAGAGTCTAAAGTTAAATGAGTTTCCATTGTTCTTAAAAAAAAGAGTGTCGCTTGCAGAGACAAGGACCACAAAACAGGTGTGATTATACTAGTCTGGTATTAGAGGGAGTGCATCATTCTGGGGGATTGTGTCACACTCTGCATGAAATAAAATTAACTTCAGAAGATTTCTTCTCCAAAGAAAAGTCAAAAATGTCTCTGTGGCTCCTTGAAAACAGGGACTTCTGAAGCAATGTCATATTATCAAATTTAAAGTCTTTTTTAATACCTTTAACATTTTGTTGGGACATGTGTCTACATACAAACTAATAGGTCTCCATGGTGGTGAATTTAGTAATCTAGGGGGAAGTCAAAAGGTTCTTTCTCTTCCAGATAAATAATTCACTGAGGAATTAATGTCAAATTAAAAATTAGAAAGGAATAAAGCAGCTAAAAATGGGTAGGAAATAATATAGTTCAATGGGCCATCTAGGTGGTGCAATGGATAGAGCACCAGACCCGAGTTCAAATCTGCCTTCAGATACTTAATAATTGCCTAGCTGTGTGACCTAGGGCAAGTCATTTAACCCTACTGCCTTGTAAAAAAAAAGAAATAATACAGTTCAATCAATGACAGTTGAGGTTGAATACACATAAGCCTACTTAGAGATGAGATCTAAAACTTTTTTTTAAACATGTGTGCCAAATATGTTGGTTAGTTTCCCTCAAGGATTTTTCAAGATGCTATTTTAGCCATTATGATATCAAAAGAAAATAAGTTGCCTTTAACAGAAGCAAAGTTGTGTCAACAACTGTAAATTGCTTCAATTAAGAGCAAACAGGTGCCACACAAACAAAAACATCATTATTAATTTCCCTATTTTCCTAGTTGTTCAATCAATCAATCAAGTATTTATTTGGCTTATGCTATGAACCAATAAAAGGCACCAGGGCTACAAATCCAATGACTGAAACAACCCCTTACTTAACACAGAGTTTGCATTCTGAGGAGGGCAGGGTGGGGGAGGGAGGATTGACAAGGACATATATAAGTATGAATTTATATATAATTTATTTATGAGAATGCATTTATTAAGTGTTTACTCTATGCCAAGTGCTATGTAAACAGTGGGGAATGCAAGTATGAAAACAAAGCATCCCTGCCTTCCCTGTTACCTCTAAAGGCATAAACAACATATATAGAAAAATGGAAGCTAGGGAAGAGTAATTAGCTCCAGAAAATTATAGGGATGATTACTGGAGTCATAGGGATGTAGGGACACACCCTACAATGGGAAGAATAACAGTATATTTGACCTTGGTTCGTGGCTCCAAAACTAAAGTGGAGAAAGGGAAAAGAAAGCAAGTTCTGGTGAGAAAGTTGGCAAAGAGGTCATGGATGGTGACCTAAGAAGAAAAACAATTGAGCAAAAAAATAAATAATGATTGCCTCAGAAAAAGTGTCTCAGAAAAGGTAGTTACCAATTAAGAGAGCAAATTAATTATATCTGGTTAAGCTTATGGAAGAAGTGACTGGAGAAGAGAAAGTATAGACAATACTCTAAGTATATATAGAATTAACATAAAGAGAATACAGAAAATAGTCATTAGTTAAATACAAGGTAGTTTTTGAGATAGGACTCTAAGTTGAAGGCATCATATAAGGTTACATATATAAAGTGGTACTTAATCTACAACTTGAAGAAAGAGAGCTGTTTCTCAAACATTTCTTAGAAGTAAAATTTATCTAGGAAACAATGGAATACTTTTTAGTCAATTTTTAGCATTTGCCCTTCCTATTATAGAGTAGGTGCAGTGGCACCACTATAAATGAGGGCTGATCAGGAGAGATTTCAATCAGTAATTGTGATGAGCATACTACCCCCTCCACATAGTATGGAAATTCCCATTAGCATTTTGTGAAAGAAATATTGAAAATGACTGATAGGTCCCCAGTGACTGGTATTACTGCCTAACACCATCCCCAAGATGATTGATTGACTGTGAATCTGGGGATGACAAACTTGTTGAAGAATCCATCCCTCTGTGCTGGCCTATTTATTTAAAAAAAATCACCTTTTTTCCTTGATCAGAGAACTCACCAAAGTGCCATAAAATTGACCAAAGATCTAAGGATCTAGTGGAACATTTTATGCTTTGGGAGTTTTGGGGGGCGGAAGGGGAATAACCTTTTCATGTGTCCTATTTCCTCCCCTCAGAAAGTTAATGACATGTAATAGCCCCAAATTTCTGAGCACATGTCAAAGGTCAGTAAGGATGTGCTTTCCCAATGCAAAAAGGTATATAACCAAGACAATAGAGTTCATACTAAACACATCACTGAAGCACATGTGTCTGCCCAACTAGGCAAAGAGCACATAATTCATGAATCCCAAACTCCTCTTGAATGGAGGTGGGAGTGGGATTTGGATTTCCTGGACAGTGTTCTGATATCAACACTTTCAGACACAGAAGCTAGAACTTCTGGGCAGCTCTAGTGGGAATTTGCTTTGGGAGTACCACCAAAGTATAAAAATTGTGAAACTGACCTTAGTAAGGATGTTCCTAAACAGAGGGTCTCTTAGAGAAAGAAAATCGTCCACATGGCTTCTGCAGCAAGAGAATGTCATAGATATAAGGGAGGAAGGGAAGAGATCAGGACCTTCACTCACTTTACTATGAATGACCTGGACAGAATAGGACTAATGGGAAATGTTGGCCTGTCCACCCATATCAGTCTGTGCTTGCCTACAAAAGTTTTGTGTTTTCTGCATCTCTTTATGAGCTCCTGTCAGTCTTTCGTATTGTCTGCATTTTTTAAAGATAAAATTTTCTACACATATACATTGAGTGCTTATATGTTTACATCTTTGTAAATACTGTTATGCACTATATTTGAAAATTTATGTCCAAAATAAACTCAGTATAGACAATGAGCTAAAGAAAAATAATGACCCTCCTAGGTCAGATCCTAGATTCAGCCTTGGTCCATGTTTATCCGGAGTTTGAAAGTCCTGGAGAAATATATAAGTAATATATAATATATAAAATATATAAATAAGTAATATATAATATATAAAATATATAAATATATAATCAATGAAGAATTGATTATTTAGCCTAAGCATAGAAGATATTCTCAAAAGAAATGTGAGAGAAGCAAAGGACAGGAATTACCACAAAATGCTGAAATTTCTAGACTAAAGTTTAAGAATGTTAGGAAGACCTTATGGAGGATGTGTAAGACAGCATGGACAAGAATTACACAAGAGGAAAAATATGAATGAGTTGCAGCCTTCATGAATGAAATCATATCCTCCATCACTGAAATCGTACATTCTTATTATATAAAGTGCCTATTTCTATATTTCAAATTCTTGGGGACAATGACAAACACCAACATAAAGCAGTCTGAAAAACCAAGACAGTAGGCATTCTAAAAGCAGCATTTGTTTGAACAACAGCATAGTTAATGGTGCCTCACTATTAGCCGGGTCACACAGAGTTATTTCTAACCTGCCCTTATAATGGCAGACATAACATTTGATATGCAGAGATGATGGGACTAGTAGTAAAAAAAGAAAAAAGAAAAAGAAAATCCACCAGAAGTATGCAATAGTTATCTGAAAGAAATTCTAGCAGCAGAGATGTGAAACAGAATGGACTCTATCTGTACTTTTGGACTTTTAACAAAACAATTTGCCAGATCTCTAAATTGTTTCTGAATAGCTTGACATATCTGTGATAACAGCCAAAAGCAATGCAAAGTCTGCAAAGTCTAGGAATTGTCATCTCACTGTAACACAAGATCAGCTAGTTATAATCTCTCTGTCTCTCTGTCTCTGTCTCTCTCCATAATATGTGTGTGTAAACCTATATAATATTTTCATATCTACCTTTCTCTCTCTATTACTTTTTCCCTTTTTTTCCCTCCTTCTCTTTTTCTGTCGTTGCATGTCTGTCACTATCTCTTTTGCTCTCCCATCTGTTTCTGTCTCAGTGTATTTCATATATATGATACACACATATGTGTATAAATATATCTTATCTTTCTCCCTCCTCTCTCTGATTTTTCTCATCTCTGTGTCATCTCTAAATATATTGTATATGTAATACATGTATATATATACACACACAAATAGATACTGTATCTTCCTATCTACCCTTCTCCCCCTTTCTCTGTATGTCTGTCTATCTTTCTCTTCATCTCTTTCTCTCCCATCTCTCTGTGTCCATTTATCTGTTTCTCTGTTGATCTATTTATCACACACACACTCATAAACACATAAAGAGGTATATATATGCAATATATATCATATATGTTTATATAAAATATATACAATAAAGATCTTTTCTACCCTTTTCTCTCTCTCTTTGATTGCCTAGCTCTCTCTGTCTCTGTCTCCCTGTCTCCAGCTCTCTCTCTCTCTCTCTCTCTCTCTCTCTCTGTCTCTCTCTCTGTCTGTCTGTCTCTGTCTCTCTCTCTCTTTCTTTCTCTCCCCCACCTCTTCCTGTAAACTTGACCATAAATATTACTGGGAAACAGTAATATTTATCTCATCAATAAAAGTAAAGGAAAATCCCAAGTAACACTTTGGCTCTTCTGGAATCAGATCTGACTGGGCACCATAAATAAGGAAAACAAAAAAACAAAACATATAAATAAAAAACCTCTAAAAGTTTAGTTAGCATTATAAATAAAGTGTCTTCATTTTCAGCCCCATGATGAGCTATCCCATTGCTCTCTTCAAAAGTTGTTACTAGCCTGACAGGTTATTTTATTTTATTTTATTTTGACACCTGTGAATTTTTGATGGAACACAGTGATTTCAGTACATGAGGATCTTTCCCCTACAGGAGCAATGTGTAAAGATACTTTAATATTGCCTATTAGAGGTAACGGGCTATGGCATCAAGCTCAGGGCAATATATAACAAGAGAATTACCTGAGAGTTTCTTCCCAGTCTTCATTTTTTCTAACAATGCAGAAGCAGCCCAAATATCTCAACTCTAAGATATTTTGCATTTATGAGGTTCAGCCTACAGGAAATATGTGTGTATAATATTTGAAGATGTTTCTAGAACTAAGATATATTTATTTCATTATATCCTTTAACTCTAAAATATGAAATCAAGACTTCCCCTTCCCCCACACACAAAAAAAAGAAAGAAAAAAATCCTCTTTGAAAAGCAAGGATTCACATATCATATATTTAGAATGCTATATGAAATTCAAGTAATGAAAATTAAATACAACCCCAAACATTTATTACCATCTCATCCTGCCCAAATCAGCCAATTAAATTTGAATATCTTTCTAAATTAGTTTTTTATGGCATCTAATCCCAATTTGATGAGAGGAATCACTTCATTTATATAATTGTTTCTATGCAAAATATTGTGCAGCAGTGATTCTAAATCCTACATGAGAATAATAAAAATAGCCCATATTTATAAAGTGCTTTACAACTTATAAAACTCTCCTTTCCTCAAAATAGTCCAATATGATAAATTGGGCAAGCATGATTATCTCATTTTTACAGATGAAAAAACTGAGTCTCAGAGGTCTGCCCATAGTCAAATAAGTAATAATGGCAACAAAAATTTACTTTAAGGTTTGCAAAAAGCTTTGCATACATTACCCCAGAACAACCCAGTGAGGTAGGTAGTATTATTATTATTCCCATTTTACAACTAAGGAAACTGAGACACAAATAATTGTTCAAGGTCACATAGCTAGTTAAGTTTCTTAAGCAAGATTTGAATGCAAGTCTTCCCAACTGACTTCCATACTGACTTCACTGCTCTATGCCTGTGAAACCTGGTCAGTCTACCAAAACCATGCCAGGAAACTGAATCACTTCCATTTAAATTTTCTTGGAAAGATTTTGAAAATCAACTGGCAGAAGATACCAGATACTGAGGTCCTTTCTCAAATTAAACTGTCAAGCTTTCAAACATAACTACAGAAAGTGTAACTCTGATAGGCTAGCCACATAGTTTGAATGCCAAACAAACTCTTACCAAAAGGGCTATTATATGGAGGACTCACAGAGGGCAAGTACTCACGGAGTGCGGGGGAGGGGGGGGGTGTAAGAAGAAGTGATACTGGGACACCCTGAAGGTGTCTCTTAAGAACTTTGGAACTGATTGCACAGCATGAGAGACACTGGCACAGGAATGCCCAGCATGGCATGCCCTCATCAGAGAGGGCTCTATGAGCAAGGCAGAACTGAAGTAGCTCAAAGGAAACATGAGAGCGTAAGTTTAGAGAAACTATGCCAGGTGCTGTCATGGACTATTTGTGCCCAGCCTATGGTAGAGCATTCTGAGTTCATATTGGTCTGATATCTGTAACTTTTGTCTCTAACATAGTGATATCATTTTTGTCTTCTTCTAAAATGGATATGTATGTATACAGACCCATATACTGAATCAGACAAATTTATATTAAAAAACTACAAAGCATACATCAAAATATTCATACCAGCACTTTTGTATGTATTGTAATTATTTTGAATAAAATACTTCTTATTAACCTTTTCTCCTGGTATCTTGTTAGTTTACCATATAGTCTGATGATTTTTATGAATGTTTTTCAAATCCTGCAACCTTGCTATAGTTCTTGACCAACTCAATTAGATTTTTCTATTGTTCTCTGTGGTTGTCATCTGCAAATAAGATTAATTTTGTCTTCTCTGTTAATATTTAAACATTTTATCTTGTCCTCATCTTGTTAGTATAACTCACATGTAGGAAAATATTCCAATAAATCAACAAACATGTATTAAATACTCTGCACCAAACCCTGTCCTGGGAATATAAAAAAGTAAAAACATTTCATATCCTCAAAGAAGTTACATACTAATAGAAGAGACAACATATAACTACATAGGAATAAAAATAATTAAAATATAGAGTAGAAGGAAGGTAACTATAATGGGGAAAGCTTATGTAAACAGGGGAAAGCAAAGGCCTCCCAAAGAACATGACATTTGAGTAAAATCTTGAAAGTTGGGGATGTCAAGAGGGTGAGCTGGCAGGGGAACATTCCAAGCATAGGGGAAAGCCAGTACTAAGGTGGAGTGGAACATGCAAGGATGGTCAAGTAAGCCAGTGAGTATGTGAAGGTGAGTAAGGTACAAAAGACTGGAAAAAATAGGAGGGAATCAGGTTGTCATTGGTCTCAATTGTCAAATAAAGTAGTTTATGTTTGATTCTTCAGTTTAAAGGGGAACAAGTCCTAAAAAATTATTCTATAGGAAAATCACTTTATCAATAGTGTAGAGTAAGAATTGAAGTAGGGAGAAACTTAAAGCAAAAGGACCAATTATAAGACTTTTTCAATATCTAAGCAAGAGATGATGCAGATGGGGTGGGGGAGATAGGGAAGGGAGAGAGATAAGATGGCAACATAATGGCAAGGACTCATCTGAGTCTCCCAAATTCCCCTCTAAACAGCATTAAAAATAATGACTCAAAACAAATTCTCAAGTAACGGAACCAGCAAAAAGATGCCTTGGAACAGTTTTCTATCCCTAGACAACTTAGGAAGACAGATCTGCCTCACTAGGATGGAAGTGGAGCTCAGTCCAGCACAGGTTGTGACCCAGCAAGCCAGAAACAGGCTTTGGGGAATGATTGAATCATAGCACAGGTTTCCAGAGTTGGCAGTCTATAGACAGTAAAAGAATAATACAACTGGTCAGAAGGAGATTATTGGGGATCTTTACTGGCATTGGGAGCAAGATGCTGCTGCATTGCCCATATTCAGTTCCAGGTTGCAGTCCTAGGGTAAGGAAGAGTACTAGCAGGAACCTGGACCCTGGACACAAGTCTAGGGTTGAAAAGAGTGCTTGTGGTCACTGATAAACCAGAGCATGAGTCATAAGAGCAGGGACCACAACTCTCCTCAGAAGAACAAAAAGATTATAGACCTCCAGAACAAGCTTTGAAAAACAGCAGAACAAAAGACCTGAAGCTTGGAACAGTACTGCCTTCACCCCAGAAGCAGAGCCCACTTTAACAAAAAATTCAAAGTCAAAAATACCCTGGGAAAATGAGCAAACAACCAAAAAAGAAACTGACCTTAGAGTGACTATAGTGACAGGGAAAATCAAAACACAAATTCAGAAGTTGATGATTGTCAAAACAATTCAGACTACTATATGGTAAACTAACAAGATACCAGGTCTCAGACCCAAAAAAGAATTCCTGGAAAAGCTCCCAAAAAAATCAGATAAAAGATGTATATAAAAATTGAGAAAATTACAGTGATATAAGAAAATTATTGAACAGAGTCAATAGCTTGATAAAGAAGACACAAAAATAATATTGAAAAGAACATCTGTCAAGTAGCAAAATGAATACCAGAGGACAATGAAAAGGCACATAGTAGTTCTAAGCTGCCTGCAATATTTAGCCAATGAGTAATTGAAGAAAAATGGAATTTGTATCATAGAAAGAAAAAAATGGAGAATTGAGAGATGATGGACAAGCAAAGTACTCCATGTGTACAAATGTACATGTCAGGAGAAAGTAAATGTAACCCAAGTATCTCTGGGTTGTAGAATGAGGGTTAAAGTTCTGTGAGTTACTTTGCAGATGACATGCTGGTATAACTAGAGAATCCCAAGAAATCATCCAAAATACTACTGGAAACAATTAGCAATTTTAGCAAAGTTTCAGGATATAAAATAAACCCTCATAAATCCTCAACTTCTCTATATATGACTAGCAAGATACAGCAGGAAGATCTAGAAAGAGAAATCCCTTTCAAAGTAACCTCAAACAATATATAAAATACCTGGGAGTCTATTTGCCAAAGCAGACTAGAGACTTTTTGAAAACAATTATAAAACACTTCTTACACAAATTAAATCATATTTAAATAACCGAGCAAACATCAACTACTCATGGATAGGTCAAGCTAATATAATAAAAATGACAATTCTACCAAAACTAAACTACCTGTTTAGTGCCTTACCAATCAAAATTCCAAAAAATTACACTGATAGAAAAAGTTGTAAGTAAATTCATATGGAGAAATAAAAAGTCAAGAATTTCCAGGGATTTAATGAAAAAAAGTACAAAAGAAGGTGGCTTAGCCCTACCTGATCTAAAATTATATTATAAATCATCAGTCATCAAAACTGTCTGGTATTGACTAAGAAATAGAGTGGTGGACCAATGGAATAGACTAGGTGCAATAGCAGGAAACAGTTATAGTAATCTGATGTTGATAAACCCAAAGAGTCCAGCTATTGGACTAAAAACTCTCTATTTGATAAAAACTGCTGGGAAAAATTGGAAGTTAGTATGGAAGAAACTTCAATTAGACCAACACCTATGCCAAAATAAGATCCAAATGGATACAGGATTTAGACATAACAAACAACACTATAAGCAAACTAGAAGATCAAGGACTACTTTACCTGTCAGATCTAAGGAAATGGAAGCAATTTATAACTAAGGAAGAGATGGAGAACATCACTAAAAACAAACTAGATGAAAAAAAGTTCAGTGAGTTGTAACAGAACATCTTGGATTGTCATTGTGAACACCAGAATTTTTGGTTGAGTATGCTGAACCAAAGTGCTAGTCCCAAAATTTGGTTTGGGGAAAACAAACATGGTGGCAACAATATAATGGTGGATACACTGAATGGAGGATAAATCTGAGGTATCAGTTCATCTGGAATATCTCCTGCTTGCCACTGCACCTTGTCAAACTCCGGAAAAGAAAATGTGCCTTGAGATGAAAGTTAGGAAAGGATAATGAAAATTCATTTCATCTCTACCCACCTACAAATAGGTTCTAAGATTTTTTTTGTCTTTTCTTTAAATTGTTCATAAGCTTTAATTTGCAGGAATTTTTTAAATGTCCAACCATTGTTATAAAACTACATCACAAGGCTGCTATGTGATACATGTTTATTCTTAATTGGGAACAGAAGGCTGAATAAAGGAGGAGAGTGAATGACATGGTATATAAGAGGTTTGAACCTCAGTGTAAAATAGGTAGAGTTGATTTGTTTCCTTGTTTGGACACTCTTGGCTAATCATAATAGAATCTTATGATTTTTTTATTAATGACTATAAGCTCCATAAAAGGAAGAAAAAAATGAATCATAAGACCCCAGAACCAACAATCTTCCTAAGTCTATTGAGTCATGAGTAAATAGGCTTTGGGAGCATAAAGAGGTAGGTGTCTCAGGAAACCCTTGTCCTTTGTTAGGTAATTATAAAAGTCTACAAGCTGTATGCTGGTGAGGGCTGGAGTAAAGTGTAAACTAAGGGAAGATTATGCTCAGGGATCTGACCTGCTTATTTTCTGCAGTGGAGGAGGGTTTAGGAGTTGTTTCCCTTTACCCAAACAATCTTACCAGGCAGCACCACCTAAGGCTGCCTAATGGAAAGGTTGTAGGCAAGGACTGACCCAGGTCAATCAAACTGATTTATTTGCTTTATAACATTTATGGTACCATTGATGAAAACTGAATATTGTCTGAAATCAATGTGGTTTTGTTTATGAGATATTAGCACAAAAGATGATAGAATTATAAGGAATTGCAAGCAAGAAAAATGTTTTTCATGTTACCCATTTTATTTTATGTATTGCATTTCATAGGTTATTTCATGATTACTGTGCTAGAAAAAGTACACAATATAAGAATTAATGTTTTGTTATAGAGAATTGTGTGCAGTAAAGTGTATTTTAATGATCTATAGCAAAGATTTCAGTTTTTTTTTGTTTGTGGGGACCTAATTCCCTATTTCTTCTGCATTCAATGCACACTTTCTCGATGTTTTTTAGGAATGTTAGTCTCATGAAAATTGAAGATTGATTGTACTTGTTACTCTGCAGGAGGAAATAGGCAACCATGAGTGAGACAACTGTGAAAAAGAGACACAATTATACATGCTTCTCAGAGTTTCTTGCGAAAAGAACACTAAAGCTTGGAAGCTATTTAGTCTAACACTTATGTGAAAAGATTCTGTACCATGACATAGCCAACAAATAATCCAGCCTCTGTTTGAAGCCTCCAAGTGAGAAACCTTTGCATCTGGAGATAAACCACTCTACTTTTGAACAGTTATAATTGTTAAGAAGTCTTCTCTCACATCAAGTCTGAATTTCTCATACCTATTGCTTCTCTTTGTTCTGATGCCAAACAACAGATCTCATCCTTCTTCCACATAACAGTGCTTCAAACACTTAAAGACAGTTATGATCCCTATGAATTTTCTATTCTTTATATACACATCCAAAAAGTTCATCCAACTGAACTTCACATGACACAAATTAAAGGTCTTACTTTGGGGCGGCTAGGTGGTACAGAGCACCGGCCCTAGAGTCAGGAGTACCTGAATTCAAATCCATCCTCATGCACTTAATAATTACCTAGCTGTGTGGCCTTGGGCAAGCCACTTAACCCCATTGCCTTGCAAAAAAAATCTAAAAAAAAATAATAAAAAATAAAAAAGGTTTTACTTCACTCTGGTGGACTTACTCTGTTTTTTAGATGCCATGCCAAACAGAGTAAGTCCACCAGAGTGAAATAAGACCTTTTTTATTTTTTTATTATTATTTTTTTGTAGTATACTAAAAAAACCTGCTCTAGCCATACCTCCTATACTTGTGAAGTTGATTTTTTGCAACCAAGTAAAAGACTTTATATTTATTCCTACCTAATTATATCTTGGGAGATTAGTACAATTCTCTAACCTGGATCCCAGGTTTTTGGATCACAGATCTGTCATCCAGGATGAGTTATGAACATGTCATTTAGCCCTTTCTCCAAATAATTAATAAAAATGTTAAACAGCAAAGGGCTAGCCAAAAATTTCTCCACTAGAGACCTGCCAAGTCAACACTGAACCATTAATCACCTTTGAGCCCAATCATTCAACTAGTTCTGAATTCCTCCAACTGCCATTTCATCCAATTCACATCTCTACATCTTTTCTGCAAGAATAGTACCCAGGCCCTTTATCAAGTGCTTTGCTAAAATCTAGTTAAACTGTATCTGTATATCTGACAACACTGTCCAAAAATGAAAGGCCAGCATGTATTACCTTTTCTTGAAGCTATACTGGGCCTATGTAATAATTGCTTCATTTTTCTAAATTTTCTTATAGCATCCCCTTAAAGATATTTTCTAGAACTTTTCCAGGAACCAAAGTCAAACTCACTGCCTTATTGTATACTGTTCTATTTTTTAAATCATGATAATTTTGCCCCATTCTAATCTTCTGGTATTTATTCATTTTCAATGATCTTTCAATTACCTTTGAAAGAAGCTCAAGAGTTCTTTCAGTACTCAAGAATGTAGCTCATCTGGACCAGGTTACTTGAATTCATCAAGATATTCTCTATTTATTTTGTCTTTCAGTTCCCTGTTGGTTATTTTTGTTTCCAGTGCAAAAGTCATTCTCCTTTGGAAGAAAAAAAATGAAGTTACAAAAAGGAATTTAGTGACTCTGCTTTCTCTCTCCTAACAGTCATCACTATCTCATCCAACCCAAAGTAAAGACCCTATGAAGCTCATTTGAGTCTTTTTTTTTAACAGTATAACTGATTTAATGAGTTCTAGTGCTCTTGAAACTATCTTTATAGAACATAATCATGTTTCTATATTCATCTTCTGTGAACTTCCCTTGCTTCAATTTTCTGCACATATCTTGTTAAAGTTTGTTTGCTAGGGGGTGGCTAGGTGACACAATGGATAGAGCAGCGGCCCTGGAGTCAGGAGTACCTGAGTTCAAATCCGACCTCAGACACTTAACTACCTAGCTGTGTGGCCTTGGGCAAGCCACTTCATCCCATTGCCTTGCAAAAAAAAAATCTAAAAAAAAAAGTTTGCTTTGGGCTCTCTCTATGTCCATATTGGTTTCTTCAGATAACTTCTGGGTGTTTTTTCTTTTACTTCTCATTAGAATTTTATATCTTCTTGTTTTCAGATTTTCATTCTTAAAGTTTTCTCATCCTTCCTCAAATGACATATTTTTAAAGAATTTTAATCCAGAATCCTATCTATGCTTTCTATGGGCTGTAGAACTCTGCTTTTCAAAAAAAACTGTGGTATACATCAGACTCATAAGTTAGTATTCATTTATTGTTTTCTATAGAACAATTACTTTTTGGTGTATTCTTTCCATTTTCATCTTATTGTAATTACTCTATTTGCTGCATTTTGAAATATTTTCCTATATACTTCATTGTTAGGCAGTATCATCTCTCACTCTACCATCTTTAT
This sequence comes from Macrotis lagotis, assembly GCF_037893015.1. Taxonomy (NCBI): domain Eukaryota; kingdom Metazoa; phylum Chordata; class Mammalia; order Peramelemorphia; family Peramelidae; genus Macrotis; species Macrotis lagotis. The sequence continues at coordinate 183,250,230 of NC_133666.1, forward strand.
GGGTTCCCACTCCATGAATTTTGAAACTGACCTAGGTCTACTCTAGGCCTAGCACAGAACTACATGTAGAAAGGAGGTTAATACACATTTTTGACATTGATGATGGAAAGTATAACTGAAAATATGAATCTAGTATAGTTTCTAAAGAGAAGGTAAGGTATCTGGCTATTTCAAATTTCTTGAAAAGCAACCAAACCTTTCATGATTGATAATATTGAATAAAGGCCAAGTACTTGCAGTGATAGGTTCTTGTAACTCATCTAAAGAATCAACCCTTACCCTCCCACACTTACACACAAACACATTTAAATTGCACAACACAGAGGTCTATTGAAAACAATTTTTATTTCATTGTATTGAGTGCATTTTCTACACGTAAAAGCTATATTCATATTCTGCTTTCAAAAGCTATTCAGCTGAAGGCTGGCCAAAATTCTGATATTTAGCAACTGCCAGATTCCTTTATTGAATTTGGTTTGAAATTTTATTTGTCTAGCAGCCAAAAGAATTCTGGAACTGATCATTCTCAAATATATCACAGCTCTGCCATTATCACTCTCCCAGTCATCATATACTTGAAAATAAGCAAATGGACATTATTTTCCTAACAATCAAATACAAGTTATCTGGGACAAAATTCAGTTTAGGGTAGAAAAAAATCTTTTTTTAGTTTTCCAAATGCAATAAGTGGAATTCAAAGTCTAGTTTTTAAAAATCACTTTAAGTAAATCTACTTTAAAAATATCACATGACACCTATTATTCTAAAGCAATTGTGCTCTATCTGGGCATCACTTTTCAAATAGTATTCCAATGGGTTCAACAAACATTTATTAAACATCTACTCTGTACATAACTTTGCCAGCCCCATAGTCTATAAGGATGGTTTTTAATGCCCAAGGTTTTTCCCTTAAGAAACTTTTCATCTACTAAAGGTAGAGAACAAACAAAGATAAATTAAATATAGGGTAGGGTGTTAAAATGACAAGAACAGTGACAGTTAAAGTATTCTGGGAAATTTGAGTGAGGAGAGATTACTTGCAGCGATGGAATTGGGAAAGGCTTCGTGGTAAAAATGACACCTGAGTTGGCACTGAGGTTCCCTGCTGAAAGTCAGAGGTAAGGATAAAATGGAGTATAGCCTGGCCAAATGTTCAGAAGTGTGAGTCTGAATGTTGGCTTTCAGATAGTTAGAAATACAGAACTGTAGAGATTCTTGGGCTGGATATGTAGATAAGGGAGTGATATGCATGCAGATCTTTGGGGACAAATAAGATCACCATGGAAAAGAGGACAAAATAAGTTATAGGAATTAACCTTGGGAGATGTTCATATGTAAGGGACAAGAAATTGAGGAGAGGCCAAACAAGTAAAAGGACAATCAAGTGTAGCATCATGTAAGCAAGAAAGGTTATCTGGAATAATTGGATAGTCCGTGATATGTTAGACAAAGGTAATGGAGAACAAGGATTTCAAAAGAGTTATTGAATTTAGCATTTAGGGAGCTTTTGGAGACTTTTTAAAAAGAAGTTTCATAAATGTAATTAAGGAAGGAATATTTGATTAGAAGAGGAAAGAATGAATGCATCTATCCTTCTAGGAGTTTTACAGTGAAAGGATAAGGAAATACACGGAAATGCCTTGAAAGTATTTCAGGATTAAGAGTTTTTTTCAGGATAGATAAGATCTAGGCATATTTTTAGGCATCAAGAAAAACACAATAGGGGGCAGCTAGGTGGCATAGTGGATAAAGCACAGGCCTTGGAGTCAGGAGTACCTGGGTTCAAATACGGTCTCACTTAATAATTACCTAGCTGTGTGGCCTTGGGCAAGCCACTTAACCCCATTTGCCTTGCAAAAAAAGAAAAAACACAATACCCAAAGAAAAACTAAAGATAATAGTGGTCAAGAGGATGATCATTGAGCAAATTCTTGAAGACAAGAGTTGAAAGCTTCAAAGACAAAAGTGGGAGGGTTTAGCTTTAAAAAAAGATGGGTCACTTTATCTTCCAAGAAAAGTAGGAAAGGATGAATAAAGATGTAGAGGTCTTTAGAAATATAAAATAAGGGATATAGAATAAGTCATTTTGAATGGTCTCAATTTTTGCAATAAAGCAGATTAGGTCACCTACTGAGAAAGAATGAGAGACAAGTTAAGATTCAGGAGAACAGAACAGATTTGGAGCTACCCATGTGAAGAATGTAATGGGGGAATTTACAGCAAAACAAACTCCAGAAAATACACAAACTTGAAATACTGAGGTGGCAATAATAATCATATAAATGACAAAGTAAAGTTAAGACAAAGTTAAACATTAGCCCAACCTTATACAATAGAATGATGACTGAGTAAACAAATGAACCTGGAACCAACCCCTGAGCAAGGAAGAGCCAAATCAATATTGGGAAACTGGGGGGGGGGGGGCTTTGGTTAAAGTGGGGATATATAAAACTCAGCTAGAATTCCCTATAACCACCAAGTTGCTTGCATTTTTATGTGTTCCATAACAGTTTCTGGAGCATCCATTAATAGCCCCTCAAATAACCTAATGCCATGTTTTTATAAGAGTTAGGCCAAAGTTCAAATCTGATTTACCCTTCCTCCTCACACACTTTTTCAGGGTACTGAACCTGCCTCAATCAAATTCAATAGAGAGTGTCTTCCTTTCAAATTGCAGATGGATCTTCATATGATAAATTATATGCCTACCTTCAATTTTCCACACCACTGATGACAGAGAAAATCGGAAATAATAAATAATCCAAATTTCATTAATATTTGGCTTTCAAATGTTATTTAAAAGCTACACATAGAAATGGGTGTACCTGGTATCAAAATCAATCACAGTACTTTCAATAAATGACAAAGCTAGATTTCTGAAGGTCAAATACACAAGAGGATCAAGAAAGCAGTCCAGCTTCTTCATCCTTCTCACTAGCTTCTTCCCTTTTATTCCAGCCATGCCAGGAATAGATAACACAATATCTGAGACATTAAACTGAATTTCCATTTCCATCTAAACTTGCTTTATTTCAATTAACAATTTGATACAGATAGTTAAGTTTTGTTTTGTTTGTTTTTTAATCTTAAGTTTTCCTGAATCAAAGACAAAAACAGAAACATAACAAAGATGATGGCATAGAAGAAAGCAATGCAAACAAACTCACCTCTACAAAACTCTTTTCAAACAGATATAAAACCTGTAGAAATCCCTAAAAAGACACAGTTAGTCATTTGTTTAGTCAATCACAACATATGGAGACAAACAACATAAGGAGACAAAGCTGTACATCAAAGCAAGAGGCCCAAAACCAGGCACCACCAGACCCATACCAATGATGAGGACAAGTGAGACAGCTTTGCCAACCAATACACAGTTTAAGAAATCCAATGCAAACTAAAAAAGGGGTAACTATGCCCTAGGTTAGTGTTCCCTGGTAGGGAAGCCAAAGCTGTATTAAAAAGAAGAAAGTTCAAAAGCAAGTTAACAGTAGGGAGACTCAGATCTCAGAAGCAGAGTGGAGTCTCAGATCCAGCGTCCAGTTTATAAAGGGATAACTAAGGCAGGAATCCCAATAGGGTTGCAGTTAGACTTTTCAATGGATCAGAACACTTTGGGAGCATTGAAAGTTTATGTCCCCAGACTGTCCTGAAATCTTAGAATAGCAAATCACTCTATACTCCAAAGGAACCAACAATAGGACAAAACTAGATTGCAAGATTGAAAACAAGACGGAGAAAGAGAAACAGGAACAAAATGAGGAGAAGCAGGAGCAGAAGGAAGAGGAGAAGGATGAGGAGGAGAAGAACAAGAAATAGAGCAAGATTTACCTTCAAATAAAATCTTAAAGAAAAATACAGCTTAGGCACAAAGAGATAAAGCAAATGGGTTTTTTCTTTTTAAGATTTAAAATAAAAGTGAAATGAAAGTGCTTAAGAAAGAAAGTGTAAATGGAATGAGAGGTGTGGCAGAAAGAATTGGAAAAGAAATTAATAGCTTCACACAAGAGTTACAAAAGTTTGCCTAAGCAATAGATCTAAAAATTAAAATAACCAAAGAGAAGTTAATGATTCTATAAGGAAAGAAGAAATATTCAAAGTCAAAAGACTGGAGAACAAAATACAGAAGCAAATGTCCATTGAAAACCAAAATATTCATATTGAAGCTGGTACAAAAGAATGAAGAAGATTCACAGATATTTCCAGCTGTAAAGACCAAAGGGCTTCCACAAACATGAATGAATTTGCACAGTACTAAAGTCAGATGTGTAAGGACATAAAATTTTATTTACAGTAAATTAAAGTAACAAGTAACAAAGTAAGGTGGTAACAAGGGCCATGTTTCTTAGGAAAGTTTAGAGAGATCCTTAAAGAAAGAGATCCTTAAATAAAAGAACAATTGCAATGATTTCTGAATCAACATCAGCAGAGAGAAGGAAACACCTTTAAAAGGAGCCTAGCATTGTGTCTGTGTTGGGAGGGGAAAGGGATGGATTAGGGTGGTACTAGAGCAGGACTAAGGAATGACTAACACATGGAATAAAGCAGTGTCCACTGCATATGTCTGGAGAGATTAATTTGTATTCATGGGCATTAAGCATTGTAGTTTTAATTAATGTTCAGGTGTCTTAGTAAATTTATGTTGCTTAGCATCCCTTTCTGGTGAAATAACTTGCAAGTGCCATTTTAAAATATATGGGATGAGTGCCTTACCCTTTAGCAATGATAGCTTTAAGATGCCAATGTAAGTGGCTGGGATGAGCTCAAAAAAGGAACAGATCCAACTATTTCACATGGTTCCCCGGTAATATAAGAACAGATTAAGTATTTATTGGAATAATACTTTTCTTTGCCCAATATTTCTGTTTCATTATAATATTTCTTACTTCTAATGTTCTTCTGCTACAACATCAGCACTCTTTGTAATAGCAAAGAACTAGTAGAAGGTGTGGTGGGGGAGGAGAGGCAAGGTTCAGTTAATAGTTAAAAACCTTAAACTATATGAATGAATGAAAGACATGGTGGCATAATATAGAGTTGGCCTCAGAGCCAGCAAGATTGTGTTCTGCCCTGTCACATACTGACTGTATGACACTGGGCAAGTCTGCCTTCCAATAATTATTTTCTCTACCAGTCCCTGCATCCTTATTAATATTATTATTCAATGAGAAACAATCAATATGAGGAATTCAGAAAAAAGTAAGATTTGTATGAACAATTTGTTATTATTCAATTGCTTCCATCATATCCAACTCCTTTGAGGTTCTCTTGACAAAAATACCAGAGTGGATTGCCATTTCCTTTTTTAGCTCATTTAGCAAAGGAGGAAGCTAAGACAAACAAGGTTAAGTGACTTGTACAGGGACAGACTACTAGTCTGACTCAGGTCATATTTGAATTCAGGTCTTCTTGACTCTCTACATTGAGCTACCCAGTTGCCCCACACATGAACAATTGCAAAGTGAAATAAGAACAAAATGAAATATATATAATTGCAATATTGTAAAAGAAGAGGTCTCTATAGGGGGGGTTTGAAATGAGTGTTTTAAAAAAAAATAACAAAGATGATTTCAATGAATAGCTCATGAAATATGAGAAGGATGAGAACTTCTTTCTCAATATAACTGAGATATAGAGGACCACCAGAGCAGATTGGTGGATGCATTGTCAATTTTGGTCACAGTTTTAAATGTTTATGCTTCATTATTTTTCTTTGTCACAAAGGCAAGTTTAGTCTCAAGGAGGGGAGGTTTCAAGAAACACCTATGATATAAAAGTAAAAGACATTAGTCAAATGCATTTTCAAAGTCAAATATAATTCAATTCTCAGAATTTAGGAAGAGCTGGGTTAAATCACTGAAAGGAAATTTAGAAAACTCTTGAACCAAGTAACTTCTCTAGCCAGAAAATCCCCTGATTATAGAGATCAGGTACTGGTCACCTAACCAGTCATCTCTGCTTCTGTACCAAGAATGGTACCCTCCAAAAAACACAAGGGATTTGGAGGGGAAGAAGAAGGAGAGGCATAAAGGGGACTTTGCTACTTTAACTTCCCTTTTACCTCAACCTCTCTGTAATGTTCTAATTGCTTTGTTAGAATTGTCTCTATTACTACCTCTGTTTTCTCGTGAGTGGGCTAGAATGACTTTTTCTCACTCATCTCCCCTTCCCAATCTCCTTTTTCCTCCCATCCATCTCTATATTTGGAGCCATATATTTATAGTACAGTTCCAGGGGTGCCCACAAGCCAGAAATCTTTAGTAGCTCTTATGTGAAGAAAAGTATTCCCTCAAAAAGTATTTTTCAAGATCCTTTGAGCTACAGGCTTCATGGGTAAGTGAAATTACATATATATATATATACATGTGTGTATATATGCATATGTATGTATATATATATATATATATATGATTTTTCATTCTATTCTAGAATTTCCCATTGATATTGGGTTCTTCATAGACTATTTTGGAAAGAATTATATCGCCCGTGATAGCTCTGGCATGGGTCCAGCATTTACTTGAGAGTCAAGTTGAATAGAGATTCCCACAAATGACTAACATGATGTAAGGTTGTGAAACAAACTCTATTGCTTTGTTCTTGGATACTCAGACTTTTATAACAAAACTTATCTCAGACATGGCAGGTTAGACAAAACTATGCTGCATAGCTTCCTAGGTTAAATTTACAATATTTATCCTTTGAAGTCTGTAAACTTGCTTATCAGAAAGCTTCCCAAAATACCTCTAGCACCACGAATGTCTTAGGTCAGAGTTCACTGGTGAGCCAACAAATCCCTTTAATGAGCAAGAATACATGCATATCTCTGGTGGTAAAGGTCACCAAAAATATGTGTAAATCACTCTTAGGATTTGGCCCTCGACAGAACTATATCTCAGTTTTCTCAAAAACCCATCCAAGATTTTGGACATCTCCAAAATCATTCAAATTCTACACCAAGCTAGAAAAATGTGCTAAGAACATACATTTTAAAAGTAAAGAACTGAATTGAAAGTAAAACAATTGGCAAATAGTATTTTTGCTGGACATACAAGTGTATACTGAATTAGTTCTTCTCAAAATAACAGTGAAGGACACAATGCCCAGGGAGATTCAAATTCTGAGTGATGAAACCTTGTATAATGAAACCAGACAGGACTGGGAAGTTTTGGGCACAAAGTGCCTTTGAGTTTATTCTTGGCCTTCTGACAAATCAGTTGTTTCTGTCAGAGTAGTATTTCATCTGTCTCTCAGCTACCTTTACTTTCTCTCAACAGCCAGGAAGCAGGCTTTACAGACAGCTGCTCACCACAGGCTGTACTGGGCACCACTGTGAAGTTCTTCATGCATCCCTCTGATTTCTCAAATATTTGACTCAGCATCTGTGCCTCTGTATGCAATTCCTCTCTGGGAAGATAAAAGGATAGAAGGAGGAAAGGAAAGAAGGAAGGAAGGAAGTCAGGGAGGGAGGAAGGGAGGGAGGGAGGAAGGAGGAGATATAACAATCAAGAGTTTGTTAAGTGCCTACTAGGTCCCAGGTCTAAGCATGTTACAAATGTCATTTCATTTTATCCTCACAAAACTCCGGATTATAGATACTATTATTATATATATTTTACAACTAAGGAAATAAGCAAACAGATTAAATGACTTTCCCAGAATAACACAACTGGACAAGTATCTGGGGTAGGATTGAACTCTATTCACTTTGCCACTGAGCTGCCTGTAGGCACATGCGTATACTGTCCCCTGAGAGATTCTGAAACCTTATCACAAAAAATAGTCACTCTAAGATTGTCACCATGGTTCCTATAGGAAAAAAAAAAAAATATATATATATATATATATATATACATATATATATATTACATCATTAAGATGGTGTATAAAATCGACTGAGGACTGGAATATCTACACAGCTTAAATATGTTAATAAGTAAAAAGCAAAATAATCAACATTTGTTAAGCACCTACTATGCTGACCACAAAGGGGAAATATTCCCTATCTTTAAATAGTTTACATTTTACCAAGGGCAGATTGTGTGTCTGTGTGTGTGTGTGTGTGTGTGTGTAGTATATTTAAGGCAGCTTGGGGAATGAAGACACCAGCAGCTGGGGCACTAGGAAAGACTTCATATGAATTTCATTTGATTGTGGTCACTCAAAGATCAGAACACAGGCCAGGAGAGCAGTCATAGCCTCTCATAAAACCTTAGAGGAATTGAGAACTTGCAAGCAGGGGGGTAATAATTTTGAGACAATGTGTCCTCCACCCTGGAATCTGAGTCCCAATTTAAGAGTTAAAATCAAGTCATAGGTTGGGGAAAATAAGCATACAACAGAAGAAAAAAAATCCAACAATAGACAATTACTTTGATCGTATGAAGTATCAAAGTACACACTTAGAAAATAATAAAACCAAAACTTCTGAATTCAAAGCCTCCAAGAAAAATATGTATTGGTCTCAGACTATGGAAGAGTTCAAAAAAAGATTCTTAAAATCAAGTAAGGGAGGTAGAGGAAAAATTTGTAAGAGAAATGAGAGAGATGTGAGAAAATCTTGAAAACCAAGTCAGCAGAAAGTATCATTGAGCTAAGTCTTAAAGAAAATCAAAGATTCCAAGAGGCATCAATTAGGAGAGAGTGGTTACTTGCATAGAAAATAGCCAGTACAAAGGCATGGAGAGAAGAGATGAATTTTCATGTACATGGAAGAGCAAGTAGACCAGTGCCAGCAGGATCATAGCAATAATGGAAGTGGGGAGGGGGTAGTAATGTGTAAAAAGACTGAGAAGAAAGGAGGGACTAGGCTCTGAAGACTTTTAAATGCCAGAGAAGTGTATATTTTGATGCTAGAAATAATAGTATACAATAGATTCTTTAGAAGGGAAGAGACATGGTTACTTCTGAGAATTTAAAATATTCTTAGGGAATTTATAATGTGCAAGGATGATTCATTTATCTTCCTTTGATAATATTTCCTCTGAAATTTAGTATTCTGAAAAAGACATTGTGATTTCTTAGCATTAGTGGTAACATGCTGTGAAAATCCTTCAGTAAATTAAGAGGACATTTTCCAGTGATGTACTTTAGAGAGTATGTCTGATAGTAAACTGTCCAAGACTTTGTTACTAAAAGGTAAATATTTTGTCACTATAGTAGTACCATATAATAAAAAGATAACAACTTAAAGTCAGAAAATCCAGGTTTAAATTACTAGCTTAACCTCTCTTAGTTTAAAGATCCTCATCTGCAAAATATCTAAAAGACTGCCTATGTCACCAGGGTGTTATAAGAAAAATGTTTTGTAAACTATAAGGTTCTATATTATTATCAGAGTCATTACTAATATTATTATTATTATTGTGAAAATAATATGTGAGAATGTTCTATATATCCTTGAAGCATGTCTTTGATAAAACTATGAGAAGGGAACAGGTAGGCTTCCACAAATAATTTTCAATAGCAGACTACTCCTTTCTAGATATACAATTGACTGGGATTCTACTATTTCTATTGTGTTTTTTTTATTATGCAGCAGACATGTGCAGAGAAGATTCTTGCCAAGAGAACCCTAGTGTTTCTGAAAAGGATTCAGGCAGCTAAGAACTTCATAGATAATAAGCTCATATGAAGATATAAGCAGGGGCTCCTAGGAGAGATAACCACAAGGAAGACAGAAGGGAGCTTTCAGGTTATGGTGATAAGAGGGAAAAGCAGCACATAGACAAAGATAGCAGCTTCCAGGAAAATTTTGTTTGGAGAGGCTCCAGGAATAAGCAGGAACAGCAAAATTAATGCTGCTATGAAGCTACAGTTCTGAGAGAAGAACTGCAGGAGAATAAAGGAATGCCAACATGGCTTATAAATAAGATCCTCGACTCCACTCATGCTATTGGGACTACACTTTTTAATGGAGCAAGCTTTTTCAAAGACTACAGCCGATGATCCTCTACAGAAAAGAAGGAAATGGAATTCATATAAATTGAGCTAAAGCTATTTCTTCATTAAAGGGGTTTACTATCCTTTCTTCTTTTCTCCATATGCCTTCTAATAAACCTATGCTATGATAATTATCTTGACAGACTCATTTCCCTGTGAAGAACTGGGACTTTGAGAGACATAAGCCAGAAACTGATGTTCGAAGGGAGATTTCTAAGTGGAGGCACAGGCCAAATACTGTTACTAAGTATTCAAGATTGGATCTAGTCCATATGAGCTCAGAGCTTCTGTAATAAGCCACTAGTTACTTTCTCAGGACTTTTCTGAAACCATTGATTTTGTGTAGGCTATAGGCTAACATGCTAGTCTGCCTGAATGAGCAATTCACTAGCCACCACAGACACTAAAAACATAATTTATATCAGGCTAGGATTTATTGTGTTTTTGTAAGTTAGAGTGTATGGCCACCATGATTTTCAGTTATTAGAGGACTAACTCATAAGAATATTTAGAGAGAAACACTCATCATGAACAGAGTGTACCTATGAATTATGATGAAAGCACCATTGAAAGGACTTTGCACATCTCTATGGACTCTTTAGAGTGATATATAATTCATTCATTCATTTCCCATCAGAAGAATCTCTTGGACCAAATCCCACCCTCATTGTGCTCCCAAAAGATCTCTTAATCAGAAAATCATCATCATTCTGAAAGACTACATCATTTTTGATACTCAAATCTTTTTAGTACCCTCTTCCCCGTCTGTTTTTTTTTTAGGTTTTTGCAAGGCAAATGGGATTAAGTGGCTTGCCCAAGGCCATACAGCTAGGTAATTATTAAGTGTCTGAGACCAGGTACTCCTGACTCCAGGGCCGGTGCTTTATCCACTACGTCACCTAGCAACCCCTCCCCTCTGTTTTAAAGACTGATGTAGTTGTTAATCCTACATTCTTGAAGAGTATCTTTGACATCATGGGGTGATGTATTGGCTTGTATATGAACTGGAGTTGGACAAAGTCATCAGTCTCACTCTCTCCTCCAGAGTCATCAAAATCTAATGACAAGACAAAGGATTAGATGACTAGTGATGACCCAGGATGCAGTGGATGACCTTGGCATGTCCAATATCTGACCAAGCTCTTCTCCACAAAATATTAAAGCATTAAAAAAATACAAAAGAAAAGAAGAGATAGAAAAGAATTTGTCATACAAGAAATCTCAAAGAAAAATCAATAGCTTTAATGAGAAAAGAAAACAAAGAACATCCAAAATCTACTCTAGAGTTAAAAAGTATGATACAAAAATACAAGAGTAGAGGGGAAATAATGCAATGATAATGAGACTTCCATACACACAAGAAATAATGACCACCAATAAAAATGTTTTAAAAAAATTTAACAGACTAAAATAATATATCTTTTTCTAAAAGAATATTCACTATGACCAAGCTGAATACACACCTGAGCTGAAAGAATGATTCAATATTAGGAAGGCAAATAGCATAATCAATCAAATTTTAAAAAATAGCATTTTTCAATAGATGAAGAAGAAAACCTTTGATAAAATACAACAATCCTTGATGATTTAAAGATCTGAAAAGCTTTTTTCACATAAATAGAAAGTTTGTTCAAAAGCTTCTATCTAAACCAAAAACTAACATTTTGTGTAATAAAAAAGACTGAAAGTTTTCCCAATAAGTTCAGAGGTGAAGTCCAGTTATACTTATTCCATCTACTATTATTTGACAAGCTATTAGAAATGCTAATACATGATGACTTATTTAAAATCTTGTGAATTATTGAAGAATTAGTAAGAAACTAACAGAAGTAATTAATAACTACAGTTAAGGAGGAGGATACCAAATATAATCTACACAGATCATGACTATTTCTTTGGCCAGAAACCAAGCTGCCAAAAGAGGTTTAGGTTTAATACATGGGATTTTTTTAGTTGTTTTTCAGTTATGTCTGACTCTTCATGACCCCATTTGGGATTTTCTTGGCAAAAAAATGCTTAAATGGCTTGCCATTTCTTATTCCAGTTCATTTTATAGATGAGAAAACTGAGACAAATAAGGTTAAATTACTTACCCAGTCACCAACTAGTCCATATCTGAGGCTGGATTTGAAATCAGACTCCAGACCTGGCACTCTCTTCACTGTGTCATCTACCTGCCCTCAGATCATGGGACAGGTTGTCAATAAATCAGAATAGACAGAAGGGACCCACTATGGACACTTGCAATAATTTTCAAAAGAACAAGTCTTCTTATGTGGAGAGGAAGCTTTGGTAAGAACATGGCATTGATATGATTCTGGAATAATAAGGGACTAATGCTACCGAAGAAAGATCTGGGCAATGACTAGAAAGCATCTTTTGGTATCCTATATCCTTTGAAGATCTAAGACCTTGAGGTCACAATACTAGAATGTTTGAAGGTAACAATGAGAATACAAAGGACATCTATGTGAAGTTCTTAACTGCCTCACAATGAGAAAAACAGAAGCTCTCCAGTTTTGTGCTACAGTTAGTGAAATTGCAGTAAACACTGGTGATGAAACTATATTTGGTCTATCCAAGCAATTAAATTGACTCTAGATAAAAATCTTCAGTCCCAGTTCCACTAAAAACAGGGAATCTTCCTAGTCAGAACTCTAATCTATCCAAAAGAAAGTAGCAGAGGATATTAGAAAAGTGAACACAAAAACTGGATCAGAGAACAGAGGGTCCCCAGGCTCTTGTTGAATTTTCCAGTAGTAGATTCACTGACAGTAAGATCAGTTACTCTATCCATAAATTGTCATTTTTAACTTGGAATATTCTTAAAGAGCATCTAGATTATGCACATGAGGCTCAACTTCAAGTATGAACAGTCCACAGACCTGCATTCTAACACATCCTATAAAAGAATATGATGATACAAAAAGTAATTCTAGCCAACATGATTTCAATAGTCTCCATTCATTCAACATCAGAAAATAAATATAGCCATAGGTGCCCTATCTCTTAGATCCCAATGATCCAAGATCATTGTGATGCCCATCACAGAGATTAAAGGTCATTTGTACCATGAAAGACATGTCACCACTATAACAAAATGTGGCTAAAAGGTCACATTTCCACTATGAATGTTCTGCTTATGTAAATCTTTCCTAGGCTAAATATCCCTAGTTCTTTCTACCAGTCTAATTATATCTACATTACTACATCACTTACATACCACATGAAGATGTTCTGTCTTTTGGGGAAAGAGAGGAAGACTAATTCAAAACTTTTTAATGATATTTATTCTTTCTCTTTGTCTGATCACCTACTTCTTAAGATAGAATTATCTGTATAATGTTGAAACAAACTTCATTCTCTCTTAGTTCCTATTCTGTTCAATCTTATTTGTCCATGACTTTCTTAGAGTCAAACATACATGGCATATTTATTAAAAGTGAAGATTATATGAAGTTAGGAATAGGAGCTGATAATGATAGCTAATTGTAAATAATGGCCTTAATCTGATAAAATTAAAATATATGGTTAGAATTACAAAGAACTAGAATAAATGGCATTATTAGGGAAATGTTTGAAGGGGGGGGAATCATTGTAAAGGGTAAGAAGGAGGAATGTATATGAAATGAATGCTCTTTGAGTATCCTAACCACATTTTAAAAAGCCTCTAGTTGAACAAAGACCAAAGACTATTGCATTTAATTTTAAAAAGAAAAGTTATCTTATTGTGTAATCTTGCTTTCTTTTATATTTTATTTTTTTTATTAAGATATGATTTCATTCTCAACACATTCAATTTACAGACTGCCTTCTGTGGGGGTGGGGGGGAGGGAAATGAGATTTGGGGGGAAATTGTAAAATTCCAAAAAAACAAATAAATTTATTTTAAACAAAAAAAGCCCCTGGTATATTAGATCAACCCCCTCTGGAGAACCTATGAAAGGGTTTAGATAAGAGCTAAACAAAATTGGACAAGTATAAATGAAACATGATCTGTAATTTTTGAGGGACTATCCAAATATAAGGGAATTGTGGGAAATGAACTACACTAACTCCATCTTGTGACTCAGTTCTGAAGTTTTCAATTCAATTCAATTCCCTTTTTTTTCAATTCAGTTACTTTTCTATTTAATTATAGGTCTACTTCAATTTCTGTATTGTGAAAAAAACTATTCAATTTTAAGAATTAAAATAAGGATTTTATGAATTGCATTGGTTGAATTTAGCCCTGATTGACTGAGGAGCTGGACCACCTCTAAGAGACCTTTAACTAAGAACTTAGATTAGAACTAGAAACCCTGACAGATTCAATTATTGATGCAAGGCGTTTTCTCACAATTATACATCTCAAGCAATCCATGTCTTATCTAAACATTGACTTCAGTACTAGTCAATTAGTTATTGGTTCTATGTTTTCTAATTGAATACAGACACTTGGGTAGTAATCAGTTCATCATCAGATTGCTATCTTGATATAATAAAATCATTTTAATTCTTTGTTGTGAGCTTGCCTTTTTAATCATGGTGAAAGCTCAAATGAAGAATTTTCCTTTCGACAAAGTAACATGATCATGGTCAAGGGAGTGAAAGAACCAGAAATATTTTGTCAGTTCTACTGCTCTTTCTGTTCTTCTTGTGGTTCAATGCAGCATGTCTAAAAAAGAATTCGCTGACACAAGCTGTCTCCTAGTCAAGTAGACTTTTTTTATTGAACACTGAAACACAGTGAGTTAGGCTGGGAGAAACTCTAGCAAAAGGAAATTTTAAACAGCTTTCTTATATAGGGTAGAGTAAACAAAATGAATAAGGTGACTTCTGAATATCAGAGGTGGCCCCAAGGATGGGTGGAACTAACAAGGGACAGTTAGAAAAAGGAGGAATTTAAAATAAAGTCATAAACATGTTGTTAAGGTGGACTTTGGATGTCAAAGGAGAACCCACACAAGTCAGGAACAAGTGTTGCTGATAAGGGGTCAGTAGAACTAGTAATAAAGTAAAAAAGACAAAGACAGGCCGGGGCAAAGGAGCAGTTAAAAAGCAAAGCTTGTAACAGAGTTATAAACTAGAGTTCTAATTTCAACAAGGGGACTCAGATTTTGCAAAGAAGTGCCTCATCAAATTCCCCCTAAAGATACATGAGAATGAAATGGGAGGAATGGTCAAAGGTCCAATTTAGGTAACTGCTTCAATCTGATACAGCAATGAAAGCAGGGAAGGGAGGCATTTCAGACCCAATCTCCAAGGAGGGATTTGAACTGGTGACCTGTCAAGTCTGAGGAAGAGGTTGGAATTTGCTGAAAAATTCCATGAGCATCATCTGGAATGCTTGGAGCCTGGAAATTACAAAGTTTACAAAAGTATTAAAAAGGCATGTAACAAAAATAAGTAAGAGTATTATGATCAATAGAGTGAGAACAGGGATCAAAAGGGAGAAGAGCCCCAAGAGGGGGAAGAGGGAGAGACTCGATTGGAATTTCATTTAGGTAAAAGAAGGAATGTTCTAAATAAACATAGTATTTCTCTCTCCTCTTCTAAGACGATTCATATCTTGTGATGTGTTGATCCAAATAAAAGAATTTTTTAATACTATTACAAGTATAGCCAGTTAATATTGGCATAGGCAGAGTCAACATTCAAATGGAAGAGAGCAGTCCTTAATATGACAAATTGACATTTTTTATACATCAAGACAATATCCAGATTTATAACCCTTAATCTGAGAAATATGTTTTATAAACTTATTAATTTTGAAAGTTCTCCCATTTGGAAGTTGAAATTTCACTAACACTTCAACAACATAAAAATATGTATTCTAATACAAAAAATGAATAAAAGTTGTCACATTAATTTGAATTTGCATAAATAATTTTAGTGGAGTGTATTATTACAAGTAAAAACCCTTTTCCCATTGTTCAAAATAATTCAAAATCCTTAGTTGAAAATGGATCTCCTTTTAATACATTTTTAAAACAGAGCACAGGCTATCCTTCTGATATAATTAATTGTGCTAATATTCCTTTTCTTAAAACAGAAATTGAGACTGTTATGATAGAAAATCATATCCTGGTATCCCAAAATCGTTTATCATTTTGCTTAAATATTCCCTTAGCATTGTGAGAAATTGAAAATGTACCATAGGAACATGTAACCCAGTTAGTAATAGATATCAAAGTTAAGCACTTGTTTAGCTAACTATTTGATTTTAGATAACTGTAGGCCAATTTGCTCAAATTTTATGCCTGATTTAATATTGTTTTTAAACTGATCAACTGATATGATTATAATAATTTGTCATTAAAAACCTGGGACATGTGAGAGAAATCCCCTTATTTTATTTGGAAGTTAGTTTCTAGCTAAGGTTTTATAGATGGTCAAATGCATTGAGCCAGGCTTAAGGTCTGACAAGTGAGATATTACAAATGTCATATTAGGAATAAACCTACCTCAGAGTTTGCCAAATAGTTCAACTTTTCCCGTGAGAATATCACCTGCAGTTTATGCATGTCAAAAAAAAAATCTGTAGTTTTGCTGGCATTATATATCTTTGACCCAAACATCATCTCCTTGATGATCATACCTGGAGTCAGACTCAGAATAATATCACTTATCAGACCCATAACTTCTTAAAAGGGAAGTTTTAACAATCAGTGCTTTAGGTGTGTTTAGCTCATGAAGATCAAATTTTGAAAATGGTCTCACTTGGCAGCAGCAAAAGATTATCACAGGAACATCACAAATCATTTTATAACTATTGCGCAAAAAGAGTTTGCTTCAAAATGCTCAAAAAACAAAATTTTTTTTGGTGTATCAATACAATAATCCCAAATTGCATTTAAAAACAGATTCTATAAAACATTGCCTGTAATAAAACATGGTCAGTTATTAACCAAGTTCAAACAGACATAAACAACAAACTTTTGCTCTCAAAATCCTTCCAAAGAATGAGAACATCTTTAGGTGATTCTAAAATAATTTGCATCCATTTCTATAGATGTTCTAATTCCAGATGAACCAAACATAAGAAAAGTCAGATTTCTCACAATGGTGAAATGAATTATTATTTTTCACTAATAAAATGTTTCCATATGGAAATCTTATTTTTAGAACAAAAAGCAAAAACTCAAAAGAGTATCTATCTTTTAACTTAATAGATTTCACATTTTTGTTTCACTTGTTTACTTCTATTCAAATATACTTCTATCATTCTTTAAAAAAAGAAAATGAGATTCTTCAGGAATTTAATATTAATTAATTAATTAATCTTAATTAATTAATCTTTGATGAATTCAAGCTCAAATATAACTATTACTTATCCATCAAATGGTAACAAATTTAAGATCAAAATAGCAGGATTCTTTCTATTGGCAGTTATTACAGTAAATTAGATTTTTTTGATATTAACTAATGGCTAATTGATTTAATATTGCAAAGGCAAACCTTCAATTTTTTAAGAATAGAAATTTCTGGGGCAGCTAGGTGGTACAGTAGATAGAGCACTGGCCCTGGAGTCAGGAGGACCTGAGTTCAAATGCAACCACAGACACTTAATAATTGCCTACCTGTGTGACCTTGGGCAAGTCACTTAAGCCCATTGCCTTAAATAAATAATTTTTTTAAAAAGAACAGAAATTCCTGAGTTATAAGCAACCATATCAATATATTAATGCAAAGTAACTTATAGATTGAAATTTTAGTAGACTTTTTTACAAGTCACATACATTACTTTTCTTCCTAAGAGTGTTTCCCTTGTCTTAAAAATAGCAATAAATTCTTCATGATGTTAAAGGATAAAATCATTTGAGAATATTACTCTATTTTATATAAACTTGCAGATCTACAACAAACCACGTTCATTGTTTAGGGCCTCAGGGAAGGAACTGTCTGTCTGTCCACCCATCTAACTTGTGGTAGGCTGTACCCTTCTTGTCTCCACACAGTAACCAACTACCAGTTTTAGGTTTCAACATTATGACAGTGGTTGCAATTACATTACACTTTCATCAAATAGTTGTAGATGCAATTTCAGATAAACATGGAAATAGTTCAGTTCTCTAAATGGCAATTATAAAAAGGATTAGCAGGATTGATAAAATAGCATAGCTTATTTTAAATCAATTTTCCACAGATTTTAGTTTCTTTCTAGAACAGAAGTTTACCAATTTGCAGAATATAACAAAAGCATTATACATTTGCAACTTGAAACCAACTCCTTAGTTTAATTCAATGCATTTTTCCAGATACTTTTCACAGAAAATCACATGTAATTTAAGAAATAATAAAAAGTTATTACAGACATGATTTCTAAAAGAAAAACTTTTCTTTCTTTTTTCAGTTTCTGGCAAAATCAAATCATTACACTTTTTAAAAACATTCTGGCATGGGACTAGACCCTGAAATCTCAAGACAATGACAGTCAAAATGAGATGATAATCTTTAACTAATTACATATTTTTAAAGTAGTCTTTTAACAATTAAATCCAAAACCCAAAAGAATAAAAGGAGATTCACATTTTAAAATATCCTTTTCACTTAGAATAAGACCAGGATGTAACATTTTTTCCCAAGTATTATTATAGAGAACTTCAGTTTTGTAAATTCAGTTATTTTGCATTCTGAGTCAAACTTTTTACAAGAATTTAATATTTGAGGGGTTCATTGTTCCCAATCAATTCAGTGCTAGAGATTGCAAAAGTAAGGAATGTGAGGATTTAATTTTACCCCAATCATCACATTTAAACACAATTTAATTCAGTTCAAATTTGGATTCCACAATCCCAAAAGGAATCTGCAACTGGTCTTTTGATTTACAACTCTCTATACTTTTAGAAATATTAACTTTCAAAATCAACCTATAAAATATTCATAATCCATCATTCTATATAAACAAAATCAAATTTGTTCCTACCTTCTTCAACATACTTAAAAACCATCTTTCATTTTAATATAGGTTTCATATGGTTCAGAAAAACCTTCTATTACCTTCCATTGTGCCTTTTTATTCTCTATTCCTACTTTCTAAATTTTATTTCTATTCTATCCCCATTTTATAAATTTCCTTTTCATCAATTTAAATATACTGTTTAACTATATTTCAGATTATTTATTCCTTCCATTGAATAATTTCTCTTATGATTTTGGCACAAAACAAAAACTCTTTTTTGCAAACAGTAATTAAATTTTAAAACTTGTCTATCCCACCATAATATATACAAATGTATTTATGTATAGATAGATGCATATATTTGTATATATAGTCTCTTAATTATATAATGAGGAATAATTCTTAAGATTTAAAATACAGAAATAAGAGATTCATATAACTTACAGCAAAAATTTCCAATTTAAAAGTACATTTTAAAAATCAGTTTAACTTTTTAAAAACGTCTTCTTTCCATTGTGATGAGATTTCTCCAGGCATCAACAGGACAACAACCCATAATGAGGATGGGAAATTAGTGAAAAATCCCTGAAGAGGAAGTGTGCTCTGTGTGTGTGTGTGTGTGTGTGTTTGTGTGTGTGTGTGTGTGTGTGTGTGTGTGTGTGTGTGTGTGTGTGTGTGTGTACAAAGAGGGAGAGAGCAAGACGTTAAAATCAGAGGGGATACCAGAGCCATGCTTAGAACAGGCCATTAGATCTGTATCAAAATAAAGCTAGGAATAGAAGAATAGACTTTCTTCTCCCAAAAGTCAATAATTTCCTATAGGCCCTAGTATGTGCTGTCATAAATTTTGAAATGAGAATTCCAATTTCCCCCATTCTGTGGCTAAGAGAGAGAAAAGTGAGATAGGCAAAACAAGAAGGAGCTGCTCAGGGCTAAGGGAAATATAATAGACAGCTGATGATGTTTGTCCTTTATTCACAAAGAAGATCATGATACCAGAGTAGGTGCTGCCATGACAAGCACATGGATTTGGATTTGAGTAAGGGGGGCATTGTGCTAAATCACCAGTCTCACTTTCTCCTCCAGAGTCATCTGAGTTCAGTGAACAGACATGAATCAGGACAACTGGAGATGACCTTGGATGTGAAGCAATCAAGGTTAGTTGAGTCTGAGTCTGAGCAAGATTCAAACTCCCATCTTCCTGACTCCAAAGTCAGTGAGCTGATTGCACATCCTATAGGCAATGAAAGCACTGAAAAAAATTAATAGACAATTCAAAAGAGATGGATTTTTTTGAGAGAGAGAAAGAGAGAGAGAGAGAGAGAGAGAGAGAGAGAGAGAGAGAGAGAGAGAGAGAGAGAGAGAGAGACTGAAAAACCCTAGGCTATCACAAGTAAAGGTTTGTTTTTCTGATTTTTGCATGACTTTGTGGCATTCCTTAACATTCCCTTTTTCAGTGCCCTGGTCTTTTACAAAAATTATAAATTATTGTCATTTTGCCTGTGTCCTAACCATGGCATGGACATGAATTTGGGACAGGAGCTGCTAGTTGTTTCAGTAGTCTGTTTTTTCCTTGGCTTTCAATTCCCTTTTCTCCCTAAATTCTCCATCTAATCTTGCTGCTATAGTTTGGGCAAGCTGGAAGGTAATTTTAGCTACAAGCTGTGTGTATTAAACTGCCATTCCTGTTGGGTTGTTTAAGGTTTTGTGATAGAGAAAGTTGAAAGATTTTAGTCTGACCATCTCTAAGCCATAATTAGCATCAAAGGCCCCTGCTAAACAACTGCAAAATTGAAACATTGACTCATCATGACCCTGGATAACACTATGGCTTTTGGAGGAATTTAGAAGTCAGAGAAAAATTAAATAGGGCTATTGGAAAGGAAGATTAAGAGAAATTTAAATGGATTGTCTCCCTCCTTCTGTTTCCAGATCCCTAGTCATAGATTGTAATTTACCCATTATTAAATATTCCTTGCTATCCTGAAGAACTTGTGGAGGAGGTGGAGAAGCAGGGGCAGACTTGGCTTTTGCCAGGATCATTTTGTATGTTTCTCATATGTCTGGTCCTAAGAGAGGCTCTTAAATGCCTGCACATATGGTACCTCAGTCCATTTTCTTTCCCTCCAACAATAAAAATCTAATCGCAAAATGGAATTATAATTTAGAGATCCATTAACTGGCCAGCTTTCCTCATCCTCAAGATTGTACTGTGGCTAGGAAATATTGTAAAAGAAAGCCAAAAACTTTCCTTTGGGTCCTCTTGTTCAAATTTAACCCAATTCTTTAAAAGGTACCCAGAGGTGGGGGTGGGGGGAATCCTTAAGGATAGAGGGAGCCTGTCCCATAGTAGAAGTGACTCCTGACCATTCTCTCTTCCTTCCATATAGAGACTGGGAGAAGAGAAAAGGAAAAAAAAGTCTGTTCAGCTAAGAAGCATCCTTCTCATTGTGAACCAGTGAAGTCCGGTTGCCTAGAAACGAAAGGATCATAACATGCAGACCCTCTGGGGACACACTGCACTTTAGTTTGCTAAAGCTCTGGGAGCACAGTCAGGGACTCAGGGGGCTTACCTTGCCTGGGAGAGTCTGGTCTTCAGACAGATCCTGGGTTTCAGCACCAAAAGTGTTTTAATTCAACATGGAGTGTCTGAGAAAGAATTCTCTGACACAGACTAGACCATGTCCCAGTCAAGTAGGCTTTTTATTGAATATTGAAACATAGTGGACTAGACTGGGAGAAGTTTTAGCAAAGAAAGGTTTTAACAAGCTGCTTATATAGGGTAGAGTTCTGAACTTACCTTTAACTAAGGTACTGGAATTGGACACTAAGTTAGAAATTTCAGTTAAAGCCAACAGCATCAACACAAGCTTCATCTCCTTCCTTGCTGAGCACTATATGTACCATAATATATTGATATATATTTGCATGTGCATATATATATAAACAGGTGTTATCATTATCCACATTTTATAAGTTAGGTACATGGACCCTGATCACAGTTCCAGGATGGAGAAGAATAC
This sequence comes from Macrotis lagotis, assembly GCF_037893015.1. NCBI lineage: Eukaryota > Metazoa > Chordata > Mammalia > Peramelemorphia > Peramelidae > Macrotis > Macrotis lagotis. The sequence goes on from NC_133666.1 coordinate 183,272,076, forward strand.
TTGTGGTCACTCACTGATCAGAGCGTAGGCCAAGAGAATGGTGACCACATGTCTCCTTGCCTCTGCTCTAGGCAATTGTCTAAGACTATAAGTTGTATAATGCCAGCCTTGGAAGAGCTGAGGTTTTACAAATCTTCATACTTGGTTCTGAAAAAAAATCACCTGGCAGGAATGAAAATCTGTCTTGGAGAAGATGAGGCTAGAAATATCTGTTCTGCCTATTCTTCAGTCTACATGACTATAGGCTTCTCTCCACATGGGGTGTCAAATTCCTACATGTGGATCTCTGTAGGAATATAATTTTTGGCTGCTTATATAAGATATTTGGGGGTTTGAGGGTTCAATTTTTTCCTAAAAACTGAAACAGTTTACTTTTTGTCCTGTGTGGGTTTCATTAATAATGATTTTTTGATAACTCTGAAAAAAAGTGTTTAAAAAATAATGGTTTGGGGGCAGCTAGGTGGCACAGTGGATAGAGCACCAGCCCTGGAGTCAGGAGTACCTGAGTTCAAATTCGGACTCAGACACTTAATAATTACCTATCTGATGACTTTGGGCAGCTCTGCCTCACTTAAATCCAGTTCATCCACAACTCTCATTAGTCTTCTCCCAGAAACTAAGAATGAACAACAATGGCATCTGCTGGTGGAAGTAAATATAGTTTTCAGTTAATTTTCCCTGACCATTAACAGTGGAGCTCAGCTATAGGATGAAGGTCTTCATGAAATGATATAGGCTTTGAGAGGGAAAACTATCCTCAGGGAATTAAGTTTAACCCCCCTCCCCCAGATATTTCCTTATTATTGAGGAAGTGACTAAAACATTTGTCATGGAATATTGGGAATTTTAGACTATTTACAACCAATTCTAGGAGGTCATGTTGTAAAGTGCATGGAGAATTATCCTTGGAACCACAAAAAACTGGATTCAAGGCCTCACTCTGACTCATCCTGGCTGTGTGACCCTGGTTGAATCATTTAATCTTAGTGCTATTCATGTCAAACTAAAATAGAAATGATCCCTACAACTTCATATTGATTTAGAAAACTACAAATTAATATTATCCTTGTTGTATTATATTTTTATTTTGTTTAACATTTCACAATTACATTTTAATCTCGTTCTGCAGTACCAGAGTGCTACTGATTGCCTGTGGCCTGATTATATGATGTCTCTGCTTTTGGTAATTGTTTAAGACTATATTAAGTAGTTAAAAAGATACTGACCTATATATTGGTAAAAAGAGTTTTCTTTTCTAAGAGTTCCTTACACTGATGAAATCACAAGAGAAATCCTCATCTCAATAACCAATGCTATAAGAGGAACAAGAAGACAATTAAATTACCCAAAGTCTACCAATTCATGACTATGAAATAATAATAATAATAATAATAATAGCTAGAATTTATATGGAACTTAAAGTTTTGAAAAGTGCTTTAAATATGTTATGTCATTGGATTCTCACAACAATCTTGGAAAGTGGGGGTTATTTGTATTCTCACTTTACAAAGCATAAAAATTAGTCACAAAAAAGTTAAGTAACTTACCTAGGATCTTATAGTTATTAGTGACTAAAGCAGGGTGTATACTCAAGTCTTTGTGATTTCAAGTTCAGTTTTCCATGTACCATGACCCCTAAGTATCACTCTACAATGATTTTGTACCTGAGTGAAGAAGGAATTCTTATTCTGATGTGTAGTTTGTTCCAATAGCCTGCAATGGACATGTATGAAAAAATACAAAATCTAAGTATAAGGGGGGAAGAGTGTCTGTGAATTGCTTTCTGCATAGCAAACCTTTGTAGCTATTATTTATAAACATTTTATCTATATGAGTAAATCAGGAGAAAATAAGCAGCATCCTAGGGGCAAAGAATTGTTTCACCAGGTAGAAATAGGTATAATTAATCAGAATTAATAAATTAATCAGAAGGCAACTTATGAAACCTGATTCATTCAGTACTGGAAATGGTACTATTCAGTTCTAGAATGTTCACTGAATCAGGAAGATAGGCCAATGATTTTGATGACACCTGCTACCTTACCAATGACGGAGATAACATATGTTCCAAAGTGACAATGATCACTACAAAAATACTCAGATTATACTGATATAAGATGCTCTAGAGATAATGAGCTAACTACTCTTTGTGTAATTCATTTAAATAGCCAATACTTACTGAAGTAGGTCCACATTCTGCTTTTGGGGGAGGAGATATAGACAGATAGATAGATAGATAGACAGACAGATAGATTGGATAGAGATAAAGACATAGACAGAGACAGAGACAGAGAGAGATAGAGATAGAGATAGAGATAGAGATAGAGATAGAGATAGAGATAGAGATAGAGATGATAGAGATAGAGACAGAGACAGAGACAGAGATAGAGATAGATAGATATGTGTGTATACAGCTAGACAGCTAGATAGAGACAGATATAGAGATAAAGAGAGAGACAGATAGACAGATATATGGTGTCAATAGATAGGTAGATAGATAGATCTTCTTTGGGAAAGAATGCATATAGTAAAGGAAATGTAAGTTCTAAATACAACTCTAATAAGAAATGTTTCAAAATATGTATGTATATATGACCTACATATCTGGAAAAGTACACCTAATTCTATTGCATGTTATATTATATTTATGGTTCAAGAATCTGGATTACAATGTATTCTTCAATAGATATAGTATTATCTTCTAAAACAATTTCCTGTATTTGATCTATGTATTAGCAATGCTGAAATGTACTTCTCCAGTCCTGTATCTTGTGTGTTTTGCATATAACTAGACAAAAATCCTTAAAACCCAGCAGAATTGTGCATAACACTTTGGATCTGTGGGAGGTAGAACTGAGAAACAGATTGCAGAACAGAACAGGAGTGTTGGAGTAAGCCAAGACTCCAGAGGAAAGCAGGTGAGAAAAGAGATGTTGGCATTGCTCTTTAATGATGGCCTCAACTCCCCGTATGCTACTAGGACTTTATTATCCTATACACCACCTGCTCCTCTCCAAATCAAACTGTCCTCTGCACCCCTGTGATGCTTTTCTCCCAAATGGTTTTGCCCTAGATGTGCCTGGTTACAGATCTTCTTGTGCCATTATATAACCTATATTACCTATCCCCAGACCCATTCAGACTATTGAGTTAATACCTTAAATTAGTTACAAGGTAATTCTTTAAAGAAAACTGGAAAGTACTTCAGCGGTCATTTAATCTAGCTAATATCCCCTAAAAATAACCTTCCCAAAAACAATTCAAACAAGTGGTTATGCAGTCAAGGTTTGAAGACCTTCAGTGAAGAAGTGACCATCTCCCTCACAATCTAGATCAATATAGTTCTGTTGGAGAGTTTTTCCTTACATAAAACCTAATATCCATCTTACTAGAAAGTCAATGTGGTTCTATACCTGGTTTTACCCTCTGGAGTTAGAACAAGTGTCACCTTCTATATGACAGTCTTTAAAGTACTTTGAAAATAGCCATCAGGACTCCACTAAGCTGTCTCTTCTCCAGGTTTAGTATACCTACTTTCTTCTATCAGTCCTTATATAGCATAGATCCAAAGCCATTTACCATTTTGTATGTTCTTAAAACATTGTCTAGTTGAATATTGTCAAACCTAAAAATGAGGACTGCTAAACCATACAGAAATATTCCTGCAGCAGCATATTGCAGGAATATTTCTGTATGGTTTAGCAGTCCTCATTTTTGAGAAATTGAGAAAATTTCACAAAAATATAAATAAAATAGAACATATTAACATTATTCATGTTCTATTTTATTTATATTTTTGTGAAATTTTCTCAGTTATGTACTTTTAGTGTCACTGAGGAGTGCTATTTGCTATGTCTATTAGCTCTGCTCTAGCTTATCAATGTCTTTCCTAATCGCAATGTGCAAAAATGAATGTAATAACCTAGTTGTTATCTGCACAGAGTGAAGTACAGTGGGACTATCATGACTTTATTTCCATATACTATGCCCTCTTGATGTGGTCCAAGATCTAAGCAGCATTTTGGTAAGGATGTAGCATTTTGACTCACATTGAGCTTCCAAGTTCCCCAAATCTTTTTTTAGATAATCTGTATCTAAAATATGCCTCCATAATCTCATTAATGATTTTATTATTTAAAGCAAGTAGAAAACTTTACATTTGACCCTAGTAAATTTATTATCATTAAATTCATTACAATATTCAAAAACTTTTTGGATCCTCATTATAATCCATTCTGCTTATTATTATTCTTAACTCTGTCATCTGCTAATTTAAAAACTACAACTATGCTTTTATCTAAGTCATTAATTTATATTTTTAACTGTCAAGAATGGGGAAATTAGAAAATAGTTCAGTAAAATTTTAGACCAATTCAAAATCTTACATTATATACATTATCTATATGGAATATCTTAAAGGACCACTCTAATATTCAAAGAAAGATGAAAAATGGTAACCTGTACATCTCTGACTAGGTAGAATTCTTAATGAAATGAAGATAAAAGTGATAATAAAGGATAAAACAGATATTGTTTTTACATAGAACTATAAAACTTTTAGATAAACAAAATCAGTACATCCAGAATAAGAGAATCTATTGATTTAAGGGAAAGATTTATAGCAAATACTTCTGATAAAATACTTTCTGACAAAAATGCTTCTGATTTCCCATATAGAAAGTTGATGTGAATATATAAGAATAAGAGATATTCATCAATAAATAAGTGATCAGAGGATATGGAAAAACAGCTTTCAAAAAAGAAATACTAATTATCAAGAACTGTATGAAGGAATGCTCCAAGTCACTAATAATAAAAGAAATGAAAATTTAAAATAAGTGATATTTTGCCTCATATCCATCATATTTTCAAGATGAAAGATGATAATGTACATTATAAGAAGGACTATAAGAAGATAGACTTATGCTTATGTAGAGCTGTGAATTAAACTAACCATTGTAGGAAACAATATGGAATCATGCTAGCAAAGTCATTAAACTTTATTTCTCCTTTGACTCTGCTACTATTATTGTACTATATCTCAAGATGCTCCAAGATAGAAAGTTTCCACAAATATAAAAATATGTGTAGCAAAACACTTTTAAATTTTTAAATTTTATTATTTCCAATTACTTGCAAAGATAGTTTTCAGCATTCATCTTTTTGTAAACTTTTAGTTCTAACATTTTTCTGCCACTCTTCTTTCCTTCCCCCTCCTCCCTCCCCATGAAGACAAACAATCCAATACAGATTGTACATGTAAAATCATGTTTAAATTATTTCCATATTAGTCATGTCTAATTAGTCTTCTAAAGAAGAATTGGAACTAAATGTGAAAAATCATGAGAAAGAAAGATAAAACATAAAAGAAATTTTAAAAATGAAAGTAGTATGCTTTGGTCTGCAGTCAGACTCCATAGTTTTTCCATAAGAAATCTCTCAAGATTATCTTTGATCACTGACCTGCTGATAGGAGTTGAGTCCATAATTGTTGATCATCTTATAATGTTGCTATTAAGGTGTACAGTGTTCTTCTGGTTCTACTCACTTCACTCAGCATCAGTTCATGTAAATCTTTCCAGGTTTTTCTGAAATCTACCTTCTCATGATTTCTTACAGAAGAATAGCATTCCATCCCATTCATGTATCATAATTTTTTCAGTCATTCCCCCATCAGTGGGCATCCCCTCAAGTTCTAATTCCTTGTCAATACAAAAAACTGCTCATCATTCTTAAAGCACAAAAGTATTCCATCATAGTCATAGTCAACAACCTGTTGCCATTACCCAATTGATGGAGATTATTTTCTATCATAAAAAGGTAAAGAGTAAAGGTAAAGACTTAGAACATGAGGCATTGGCACATGAAAGTATAACACTTCAGGATGGGATAAGAGTGAATTGAGAGAATAAGAATACTAAGAAGAATATAAATTGTCCTCTGTACCCACACCTCCTGATGCTAATATGAGTTCCACTTATCTTGTGTTCTATATACCAAGAATATTCTTCTTTCCTATGTATGCCTATTGAAATTCTGTCCCTCCAACCAGATATGCTGGTGTGTAGTCTTTGCTTCTGAGGAGGCTGAAACAGATTGATCACTTGAGTTCTAGAGTTCTGAACATCAGTAGTTCTAAAGGAATCATGTCTACTTGAAGTTCAGCACAAATATGATGAACCCACAAGAAGGAGCTATGGCAACAGAACATCTAAGAAAGATCAGACAAACCCAGGTAAGAAAATAGAACAGTTAAAGTTTCCATACTATTTCACTCAGAAGTGAGGCCATGAGTGGCCAATGAAGCTCTAGCCTGGGCAGGGACCAGAAGACCAAAAAAAATCTATCCATACTTAAAGGTCCACTTCAAAAGCTCCCTTCATGCCAATTTCCATGATTCCTCTAGGCAGAAATTGTCTTTCCTTCTTCCCACCTTGCATAGAAATCTGTTCATGTACTTTTCATTGTCTATTTTCTATTTCAGTTTTTCATGCATTCCTATGTTGGAATATAAACATTATGAAGAAAGGAAACATATATCTGTATGCTCCAGCACAGTGATCTGACCATAATAAGCATTTTTGAATCTTTGATGAACTGAATTTATAAAGGGGTTGTAGTCCTAGGTCACAATCATTAAAGGCAAAGGAAAGGGGAGACAGGAGACAGGAGATGTAGACCAAAGTGACCAATTATGCTAGAGGCTTTCCTTCATCTGTGCTCAGATACATAGTTCCTGTGTGGTAGAAATATTTTTGTTCTGTGCATCTGTAAGCATGACTATTGAAGAGAGCATGACATTTGTCAAATAACCATTGTAAACAGGAAAGAAGGAAGGAGCAATTGATAAGTGAGACAGGAAGGCAGCAGCAACAATAATCTTGATAGGAGTACCAGCCTCTTTCCCACTCTGAGGCTGCCTGAAAAAGCAGCAGATAGAAGCAAGGAAAATCTGGTTTCCCAGAATGATGTGTAAGCTAGTCTATTATACTGTCACAACTGATGGTAATGAGTATGATGATATTAATGACTGATGATAATAGTAATAATAGCTGTTATTATTTGTTGTGTTTTAAGGTTTCATAACTATTCCACAGTCATTATATCATTGACTCCTAAAAACCTTTTAAGATAAATGCTACCTATATTATTATCACCATTTAATATATGAGGGGAAAAAGAGGAAGGAATCCAGTATATCCATTATATTCCAGACACTATATTTGCTTTACAAATATTAATTATTTGATCTTCACAACAACCCTACAGGGAAGATGCTATTATTATCTTTTGTTTGCAGTTAAGAAAACTGAGGCAGACGGAAGTTAAGTGATTTGCCCAAAGTCACAGGGCTAGCAAGTATCTGAGACTATATTTACACTCAAGCATTCCTGTCTTCTGGCAGAGTGCTCTATGTACCAGGCCACCTAGCTGAGGAAACATATTCAGAGAAGTTTACTGACTTATCCAGGATCAATCTGCAGGTAAGAGAAAAAGCAAAAAGATTAGGTTTTTCCTTTGCCAAGGTCTACACCCCTTCTTCCCAACCCCTTCCAACTTCTCTAGTGAATTGTATCCTTAATCATCTTCTCTCTTGCATCTTTCCCTATATACTAGATCCTTTCCTGCTGCTGTCAAATATGCCAAAGTCACCATCCTTTAAGAATAAAAAACCACTAAGTTCTTGTCCTCCAATTCCCCTTACAGTCTCAATGAAACTCTCAGAAAAAAAAGTCTACAGTCTACACTCACTCTTCTCCCTTTGTAATCTTCTCAATGATTTCCCAACCTTGAGACTTTCATCATCCTAATCCATCTTATACATTACTTCCTAAGTAATAAGTGCAGAACTAATCATTTCACTCCCTTACTGAATTAGCTCCAGTGACTTTCTATTGCCATTAAGATCAATGCCCATTGCCTTTGTTTAGCTTTTAAAACTCTGAACAAAGTGGTCCCAGTCTTACTTTCTAGCCTCATTGGACATTACTCCCCTCCCACACTCTAAAATCCAGACAAATTAGTTTTCTCTCTGGTCCTCAAATACTCCCATCTCCAATCTCTATCATCCCTTCTTGCCTCCACCTCATAGAGTCTATTTCTCCTTTTAAGACACATTTCAAGCACCATCTTCTGCAATAATCCTTACCTAGGGGCAGCTAGGTGGCATTTGGGGTGACTAGGTGGTGTAGTAGATAAAGCACCAGCCGGCCCTGGAGTCAGGAGTACCTGGGTTCAAATCTGGTCTCAGACACTTAATAATTACCTAGCTGTGTGGCCTTGGGCAAGCCACTTAACCCCGTTTGCCTTGCAAAAACCTAAAAAAAAAAGAATCCTTACCTAATCTTCTCAAATTAAAGTTTCCTTCCCTGCCAACTACCTTGTATTTTACTACTTTGAATTTAACCACTTTGGGAAGCTGGGTGGCTCAGTGGATAGAGTACTGGACCTATAGTCAGGAAGACCATGCCTATTGAGTTCAAATCTGGTCTCAGATGCTCACAAGTTGTGTGACCTGAGCAAGTCACTTGCCTCAGTTTCCTTTTATGTAAAATGACTTGAGGTAGAAAATGGCAAAGCACTATAATATCTTTTCCAAGAAAACCCCAAATGGGGTCCTGAAGAGTTGAACATGATTGAACAACAAATTTATTCACTTTATATTTATACTGTATATGCTTAGGTATGTGCTTAATATTTTCCTCATTTAAATGTAAGTAAAGATTGTTTTATTCTTGGTTCTTAGTATAGCACCTAGTACATGGTAGGTCCTAGCTTAATAAATGCTGATTAATTAGTACAGGGTGATTGACTAATTAGAAAGAAATACAATTCTGGAAAATTTGAGTTCCTGGATGACTTTTTCAGTGTCACTATGTTTGTGTGCTTTTTTATTGTGTTTGTCCCTTGGGAAGAGTCTTAGGTATCAGATTGTGTGAGTTTTCTTTGATATTTCCATCTATACTGGGATGTCATTTACCAAACAGCTATGTCACAAAATCATTAATAGCTTTTTGCTTGCAAGGAACTCTGAGCTCTTCTTTACATTTTCAGGTATTCTTAAGTCAAGAGATCAAAGGACTCTAAGTAGTCTGTAGTCATAGGACTTACAAAATGATATATTAATGCCAAGAATTCTTTTCTTCTTAAATACAATCAACTTCTTTATAAAGAAGTTTCATTCTCAGAAAACTTAAACTCAAGATATAACTGTGAAGTGAATGCAACACCCTCAGTTTATTGTAAACATTTACTTTCTGCAGCTAAATTATCCCATGCCCTCCATTTTCTTAGGCTAGTTAAAAGGTAATTCCTACTATTGCTAATATATTATAAATCACTGATTTCAACTCCTTTGTCCTTGGCAGTTTATAGAAAGAAAGGTAAAGGACAAGGAAGAGGTACTGCTATAAATTCAGAGTAGGCACTTAGCATATATCTTGAATAAAGTGACTTTTTTCAGATGCTATTTTTAACGATAAGTGTGGGGGGGTTCTAGGGCAACATTAGACCTATAAATTAAGCCCTAAGCATTAAGTCCTTTAAAAATAACTGAATATCAGTCTCTCTCCCTCACTCAGAATTGGAAACCTAAGGACAAAAAAGGTAAGTCTAAAGGAAACATAAGAATGTAGATAACGAAAGTCCATCAATGAGCCTCAGAGAAATTAAATTTGAACATCTATCTCTTCTTCCTGTTATCTCCTATGTTCAGTTTTACAAGAATTGGTAATTGTGCCACAGATGTTTGACCCAATGGTCAAAATATTGGTGTTTAGGACTAGATGACTGCAGTGGTTGACAACTATAAGGTAGGAAGAGAGAATTTTTGTAGGCCAGAACTGAGGGCTAGATTTTTTTAAATGGATAATATACCTTGCAAAAATAGTTCAGTAATTTTATCAGGACTGGTACATATTATTAGTCCTAGTTTAATAAATGTTTATTGATCAATAAATACTGAATCTGAAATCAGAAGACAAGTTTAAATACTAATTCTGAAGCTAGTTTAACTATTAGATGACCCTGAAGGTCCTATCTAGCTCTGAATTTAAGATCCTAAGAATTATATTCTATGTCATCACTCAATCTCACAACACATGTGTTTCCTAAGAAGGCAGTTTTGATAAGTACAATAGACATATCCAACCATTAGGCCTTAAAAGCAATCCCATAATGGTTGTAACAATTAACCAATCAATAATCCCCGTGATACTTAACTGATTTGTTATTGTTAATCATAATTAAGGAACAGTATAGCATACTGGATACAAGGCAAATCCTGGAGAGAAGAAAACCTGGATTCAGATTGTATTTCTGATATATACTAGTTATTTCATCACAGATACTAGCTATGTCACAATATTTTGGTACTCCAGGAAACTCTCTAAAACATATGAATTCTTGATGAAATGAAGATTATACTAATAGAGAGAGTTTCTAGATTAGAGATCCTCACACAATAAAATTGCAGTTTTCTGAACAAAAAAAAATCATAATTCAACTATCCATGTCACTTTCCTTACAATAAGAAAGTAGGTGGTAAAAATAATATTTATCCCCATTTTACAACTAAAGAAAGTGAGGCTCAGAGAAGCAAAGAAATTTACCTATTATTTGATGATGCTTGTTGCTCATTCTCCAAGAAGACTTTGACATCAGGAAGGTGATGCCATGACAAGCACATGAATTGGATTTGAGTGAAGGACTGGGGTACTAAGTCACCAGCCTAACTTTCTCCTCCAGAGCCATCTGGGTACAGTAGCCAGATATGAATCAAGAAGCCTGGAGGTGGCCCTGGATGTGAGGCAATCAGGGCTAAGAGACTTGCCCAAGGTCACACAGTTAGTAACTGTTAAGTATCTGAGGTCAGATTCAAACTTCAGTTTTCCTGACTCCAAGGCCAGTGCCCCACATAGCTGCCCAGAAGGTAAACACAAGAGAATATATAAAAGAGGAAACACCCTAGGAAAAGAAAATGTGAATGAGCCATGGATTAGTAGCCTAGAAAAGCCAAAACCATGGAATTCAAGAACCATTGAAATAAGAACAGAAATAAAGTCACTAGTAGAGATGCTAAAATAATAAGGAATGCCTGAGTAGGTTCCATTTTTCCCAAACTAGCCCAGGGATCCAAAAGCTAACAATTCCTCATTTCATACCTCCCTTCTCTTGCCTCTTCCTTTTTAGAGGAATATAATATATATATATATATATATATATATATATATATATATATATATATATATATATGTATATATATATACATATATATGTGTGTGTTTATTCTCAAATCCTCTCTCTCTCTCTCTCTCTCTCTCTCTCTCTCTCTCTCTCTCTCTCTCTCTCTCTCTCATTTTTAGGACTGTGTACCTTATCTTTAAAGATTGTTTTAAAGATCAATATAGTTAACCATTTCATTACTGATTACTGTTATACTCAAATGTGGCTAAGAAAGACAATAGAATGAATACCTGCAAGAGAGAGTGAGGGATAGAGGGGGAGAGAGAGAGAGAGAGAGAGAGAGAGAGAGAGAGAGAGAGAGAGAGAGAGAGAGAGCTCAATTTTCCTGGCTGGGGGCTCAGAGTTATATAGAAAAGAATTATTGATTATATTGATTAAATTTTACAACTTCTCAAAGCAAAAATAGAAACTTGGACTCTGATCTCTAGGCAAAACAAGTCAGCAATTTGTTTGGGGAAAGATTGTGATGAGTTGGTACTATATAAGCAAAGGTGAGGCCATGGTCATTTCTTATTATTTACCTCTTCCTCTCCTGCCTTAGGCATTTTTCAATCATGTTTAACTCTTTGGGACCCCTTTTGAGGTATTGGCAAAGTTACTGGAGAGGTTTGTCATTTCATTCTCCACTTCATCTTACAGATGAGGAAACTAATGCAAACAGTGTTAAGTGATTTGCTCAGGGTCACCCAGTTAGTAAGTGCCCGAAACCAGACGTGAACTCAAAGAAGATGATTTTTCCTAACTCCAGGTCCAGCACTCTATCCACTGTACCACCTAGTAGCTCTTACACACACACACACACACACACACACACACACACACACACACGCACACACACAGACACCCAACCCTGTCACAAGGTCAGATTAAAAGAAAAATCAAGTCATATTTAAGCTTGTGTTTTGAAAGGAATAAATCCAACCTACACAAAGATAAGGATATTGTAAGAGAGTGACAACTCTTATCATCAATCCAGCATAGCATCCTACTATTCCCATTATACTACTAGTAAACAGCTAACCTCCAGGTTGAAGGTAAGTACCTAACCAACTTCAGAAGAAATTTCTCAATCTCTGAACAGTACTAGTCTTGTAGAGTTAGGTGTAAAATTGATCCAACCTTTCTAGAGAGGTGGGAGAAATGAGATACCTAGTAACTTGGAAAGAGCAAAGTTTGGAATTGAACCTAGAAAACTGAGTTCTCCTCAGTCCCTGCTGTACTATGCTATTTATGGCCATGGGAAAGTCATTTTCCCCTGTCTGGGTTTAGGATTGTACATCTATTTAGTTAAATCATTGGACTGAATCATGCTATTCTCTCTCATTACTATTTACCTTTGCATTTTTAGCTCATATAAATATGTTTTAGGAAAACATTAATATTGTCTTTCAAATACATAGATTTCCCACTTATTTTAACTTCTCTGATAGAAAATAAGTATGATTTTAGTAAAAACACTTTTCAAATTATGTATGATATAAAGTGAATTAAAGATACTGTGACATTATGGTTAAAATTTCCTAAGGGATTTTTATGCTTACAATTGTGATCTATATCATCAAAATAGTTGACATCTAAATTGTTTTAAGTTTTGTGAAGCACTTTACATGCATTGTCTCATTTGAACTTCACAACTACCCTATGAGGTAGTAATAAAGGTATTACTATCTCTATTTTACAAATGAGGAATCTGAGTCTCAGAGAAATTAAGTGATTTTTCCCAAGATCATAAAGCTACTGAAAAGTATATCAAAGGTGGTAGCTGAATATGAATTTTCTTTTCTTATTTACTATATCACTGTCTCCCTTAATATAAGATCATGCCCTCTGAGATAACTGGAAAAATCATTATAATTCAAAGCTCCTGTCTTTATATGGTTTTTATAAAAAAAAGTGATACAACATTGATATATGATGTTTAATATTTTCATACAGAACTGTGGATTCAAACTTAGAAGTGAAGAATAAGAAATTGTTGACTGTTACTTAGGTCTTCATCAAGAAACTTTTGGACAGGGCTGGAAATATCCAAGTGACTGAGATCTCAGAAAAGATACTTAAGACTTTATATGACAGGATGTTATTGTAACCTCAAATATATGAGGGAAGTAGTCCAATAATAATTTGTTGGTAAGTGCAGTCATGAGCTATAGCCATATACAATAACCCAGAAGTATGCCTACTAGGGATAAAATGAAACAGTGATAAATCTATTGTTGTTACCATCATCCTGCAAAAAAATGATAGGAGAACCACAGGGGAAAATAGATCACAGAAGAAGAGACTGCCTTGGGATTGAATATCGGAAATGTGTAGCATACTCTTGTACTATAGCATAATACATTTAGGACTAAGATGCAGCATTGAGCAAAAGAAACTGAAGAAAAGTATGTAACCTAAATATTATCAACAATAAGAAAGCATATTATAATGCCAAACAGTCTGGGCTAGAGGTCTAGAATCTCTTTAAAATTTAGAAGACATGTCATTTATAGTAACAAGTATGGACATTTATCCAAGAATAAAAATTTTCGATTGAAAAGTTTCCTTTAAAAGAAATTATCAAATACTTAACAAACATTGGGCCAGATCTTTTTCCATGTGTCACTCTAGGTGAAAATGTAATGTATGTAATAAAATGCTGACAGACTGTATAGTTAATCACTCGGGCTGAGCTGCCCATTTCCATTGCTGTACTCGCAGATAAGACAAAAGGGAAAAGTCATCTGGAGATAGTGAAAATGGATATTTCTGAAGGCAAAGCCAGTAAGATAATCCAGCACATAATTAATACATGTTGAAATAAATTATATAGAGGATTTAAATGTTACATGCTCTCTCTCTATTTATACATATATATGCCTACATATATGTAAACAAGCATTTATTAAACTCCTACTGTGTGCCTGGCACTATTCTTTACAAGATAGGCAGAAGAAGGCACCCCAACAGTCCTCTAAAACTGTTTTCCTCAAGGCCATCAATAATGTCAAAACCACATGGTCTTTTCTCAGTTTTCCTACTTAACATTTATGTGACTTGGCACTGTTAAACAACCAATGAGAAAGCATTTATTTACTATTTGCCAAGAATTGTTCTGGCAATTGCAATAAAAAAAATTTAAATGACCTATGCCATGAAGGAGTTTACATTATCTCAGATGGAGATATAAAGTGTATTCAAGGTAATTTAAGATAGGAGGCACTAACTGGTATGTGGATCAGAAGAAGTTCCTTGTAGAAGGCAGAACTTAGACTAAGTTTTGAAGGAAACAAGAGATTCTAAGATATGAATGTGGAAAGGGAAAGAATTTCAGGCATGGAAGACATTGAGTGCAAACACAGAGAGTGATGGGAGTCTGAATACTATAAATGAGAAACAAGAATGCCAGTTTGATTGGATCAGTGTAGATGAATGGTAGTAATGTAGAATAAGCCTAAAACTGTAGGTTGGATCCAGGTTGTTTAAGGCTATTATTAAATGCCAAACAAAGGAGCTTATTTTTAATCCTGGAGTTTATATTTAATTTAATAGAGAATAATCAGAGTCTATATTTAATGGGAAACCACAAGAAATTATTGAGTAAGAGAGTGATATGCTTAGGTATGCATTTAAGTTAGTCACTTTGGAAGTTTTATATAGACTATATAGGACTGAAAGAGGGAGAGACCCATGGGTCAGAGAGACCATTAGGAGGAAAACTCCTCATTCATTACTATATACTCATCTCTTTTCTCTCTGCTTCTATGTCACTAGAAGCCTTCCTCACCTTTTTCCTAACAATTTCTCAGTCTACTTCACTGGTTCATCTAACTCCTCCAAATCTCCAAAATGTTAATATCCCCCAAGACTTAGTCCTTATCCCTCTTCTCCCTCAATACTCTCTATTTTGGTGATCTCATCCAGCTATACAGCTTCAACTATCACCTCTATACAAATAACTATGTGACAATCTCTCTCACTTGACCATTTCTGCATATTCAGTTATCTTCAAGATAGTTTTATCTGGATGTTCTTCCAGGACCTCAAACTCAATATGTCCAAAATTGACAGTTTTACCCAGAAATATTTCCATACTCCATATTTTCTTATTTACATTGGAAACTTCCCAGTTCTTCCAGTCACCTAGAAGTCATTTTTATCCAATCTTCCTTCTAACAATTTGTTAAATCATATCAACTGAATCATTCAACTGGGCTCCATGGCCCCTCTCCTCCCTACAAATTAAATTCTCTATTTCTCCTTTGAACCCAGAGTTAACTCTCTTTTCTGCTGCCAGAGATTATGATCCTTAAAGCTGCTTTTTCTTTCCTTCCCTGAATGTCTCTATACTCTCTATACTTGGCCTTTGCTTCTGTGTGTGTGTGTGTGTGTGTGTGTGATTTTGTTTCTGTTTCTCTGTCTCTCTGTTTTTTGTTTCTCTTTTTGAGGTTGTGATGTGGTATATCCTATTGGGTGAATAATTCTGCTTCAAGGCACCACAGTTAGTGAAGGATGTTGAGGAGGAAAGTAAAATCTCTTCCCCTCTACTGCCCTCTGAGAGGGATGCTGACAACACACTCAATAAAACTGCTCTCAGCCTTGACATGTCCAGTGCTGATGAGCTCAACTTTATACAGGACATCCAGTCAATGACAAATTGTCTTTCCAATTTGATCAGACAAACTTATTCACACTTTATGAACATTACCCTTTACTTTCTATAATTACATCATCTGGGTTGGGAATGAGGGGTGAAAAACAAATCTCACCCCTAAGTACACTCTCTCCTTCTGGTTAAGCATTTCCTACACAAAGCAAATCACCTGGGAAGTGTAATCACATTCATATGCCTAATTCTGGATAGCTCTACAGTGACTTGGGGATGTTCATGTAATGTTCTTTAAAGGGTCTTCCCCAGTGGTTTGTACTAGTGTCAGCAAGAGCTTTAAGGAAATAGCTCTTTAAGTAAATGAAAATTAACATATCTTCCAGAAAGCCCAGGTCTACTATGGTTGATTGCCCTGGAACATATACTAACTCTTGCATAAATAATAATGCAATTTTTACAATAGACAATCATTTTACAAAATTCTGTTTCTACCTGTCTTGGTAGAGAAGGAACAGTAAAAAGAGAAGCAGAAGAATATGATATATCTGAAGTTAAGAAAGCAATAAGAAATTGGCATCAAAAATTACAGAGACATGAAAGAAGGATCACTGGATTTGGCCATTAGAAGGTTATTAATGAGAAAGTAGTTTGAGTAGAATAATGGACCATTTTATCTATGATAGGAATGAAAGAGAAGAGGCTAAAAGCAAAATGGGCTACCAAGATCAGGAAAAGCTGTTTTTTAGAATTATAGAGACTTGAACATTTTGTATACAGGCAGGATGAAGCTAACAGAATGAGAAATAATGAAAATATCTAAACAGAAAAGACTTCTTGAATCAAATCCTTGAGGAAGAAAGAGGGGGGGGAAAACAAGGATAAGATTTGTTACTAGTAAGATTAGGGGGTATATTTTTTTTACCATAAGAAAGGAGTGCTGAAATTTTAAGGAATGGAAAAGGAAACCTAAGGAAGTTCAAAACTCATTGTTACATTTAAATGGTAAAAAAGAAAAAGTTTGGCATAGGTGCTATGGGAAATTAGATAGAATATCCATAAAAGTAGAAGAAAAGGAGTCTTGAGCCTCCTTTTGAGATCAACTGAAGTTAAATAACAAATTAATAGAGTAAAATCAAGTGAGGGAAATAAGCATTTATTAAATACCTATTTCATGCCACTTGTTATACTAAAGGCTATTGATATAAAGAAACAAAAAAGCAACATCTACTCTCAAAATATTTCTTATCTGATGGGGGAGTCAATATACAAACAACTATGTTTGTACAAAAGTTATACCATGTAATTATACCATGTAGACAGAAAGTTATCTCAGGGAGCATTATGCAAAAAAGAAAAAAGGTTTCTTGGAGATAGTGGGATTTTAGTTGAAATCTGAAGGGAGGCAGGAGGCAGAGACCACAAGAAATTGTGGGAATAAAAGGGTATTAAAAGCAAACTGGGCTGCCAAGATTAAAAAAAGACATTTTTTTAAATTATGGAGATGAGTATTTTCTATACAGAAAGAATGAAACTAACAGGATTGGAAATAATGAAGATAGCTGAAACAGAAATAGCTTCTTGAACAAGATCCTAGAAGAAACAAGAGGGGAAAATTCGAGGAATAAGTAATAGTTGGTGAAAATTCATAAATTATGAGATGAAATATCTTTTGAGATCAGTATCACTGGCTTATAGGGTATTTGAAGAGGGTAAAGTATATGAAGCCTAAAAAAGTAAGAAAAGTGCACATTATGTACTGCTTTAGAAACTAAACCAGGGATTTCATATTTGATCCTAGAGGTTATAGATACCCATTGGAATTTATTGAGAAGGGGAGAAACATAGTCATATTGGGACATTAAAAAGCTCACTTTGATAGATGAGTGGAAGATGTTGGAGTGGAGAAAGACTAAAGGTAAGGAAAGTATTGAAAAAGTCCAAGTGTGAGGTCATAAAGGGTGGTGGCATCTGACAGAAGGGAGTAAGCACATAAAGGTAGAAACAATAGACTTAGCAACTAACTGGATGTAGGGGAGTAGGGTGGTTGCAGAGAGCAAGGAATCAAGGATAATGCCCAAGTTGTGAATCTAAGAGATGAGGAGGATGGTGATATCTTAGGCAATAATACAAAAGTTAGAAAAATAGGAGAGTTTTGGGAGAAAGATATTCAGTTTTGGTCATGTAAAGTTTTATATGGCTATGGTACAGCCAATCCAAGATGTACAAAAAGCAATTGGAGATATGAGATTAGAAGTCAGCAGAGATATTAGAGCCAGATAAATAAATCTGAGAATCATCTACTTAGAGCTATGGTAGCTGATGAAATCAACGAGGGGAATAATATAGTAGCGTGAGAAAAAAGGGCATGAGACAAAAACTTAAGATTCAACTTAATAGTCAATAGGCATTTCAGCAAAGGAAATTGAAAAAGTGTGATCATACAGGTATCAAGAGGAAAGGAAGGGAAAACAATACTGCAGAAATCTAAAGAGAAGGTAGTATCAAGGAGAAAGAGGTTTTAGATATTATGAAAACCTGAAGAGGTTATTAAAAGTGTGCATACCTTTTGATCCAGCAATACCACTACTGGGTCTATACCCTGAAGAGATCATGGAAAAGGGTAAAAACATCACTTGTACAAAAATATTCATAGCAGCCCTGTTCGTGGTAGCAAAGAATTGGAAATTAAGTGAATGTCCATCAATTGGGGACTAGCTGAACAAATTGTGATATATATATATATATATATATATATATATATATATATATATATACATATATACATATATATTTATATATGTTATGCAACACTATTGTTCTATTAGAAAGCAGGTGGGATGGGAATACAGAGTAGCCTGCAAGGATTTGTATGAACTGATACTGAGCAAGATGAGCAGAACCAGAACATTGTACACCATAACAGTAACATGGAGTTGATGATAAATCTTAATGGACTTGCTCATTCCATTAGTGCAACAATCAGGGACAATTTTGGGTATCTGCAATGGAGAATACCATCTGTATGCAGAGAAAGAATTGTGGAGTTTGAACAAATACCAAAGACTATTGTCTCTAACTTTAAAAAAAAAAGTTACCTTATTGTGTAATTTTGCTATCTCTTATATTTTTTTTTACTTAAGGATATGATTTATCTCTCAATGCATTCAATTTAGTTCAGTGTATAGCATGGAACAATGTAAAGACTAATAGACTGCCTTCTGTGGGGAATGGGGGAGGGAAGTGAGATTAGGGGGAAAACTGTAAAAGTCAAAAATAAATTAATTGAAATTTAAAAAAAAAAGATTTGCCAATCATAACTTTGAAAAGATTGGTTTCAGTTGTTGAAACTGAAAACCAGAAAACAGAGAATTCAGAAGAGAGTCAGGGGAAAAGGAAGTGAAGGCACCTATTATAGATGACCTCAATGAATTTAACCACAAAAAGCAGTAGGAAGGGTGTGTCAAGTGAAGCATTTCTGAGGATAAGGGAGACATGAATAAGGCATGTTAGTAGACAACAGGGATTGAAAATCAATGAGATTAATAGAGGAGATAATCTTCCAGAGAAACTAGAGGGAAAGAGATCCCTTATGCATGTAGAAGGTTTCACCTTGGCAATCAAACTGTGTATACCCTTTGATCCAGCAAAGGTTGGTATTCCAAAAACATCACAAAAAGAGAAAAAGGACCTGCATGTATGAAAACATTTAGAGCAGCTCATTTTTTATGGTAGAAGCAAATTAGAAATTGAGGGGCTGTCTATCAATTGAGAAATGACTGAATAACTAGGATATATGAAAGTAATGAAATGCTACCATGCTATAAAAAATGATGAGCAGACAGATTTCATAATGGCTTACATAAACTGATTCAAAGTGAAGTGAACAGAACTAGGAGACCATTGTACACAATATCAGTAACATTGTGCAATGATCAATTATGAGGAATTAAGTATTCTCACAAATACAATGATCCAAGACAATTCTAAAGCACTCATGATAAAGAATTGCAGGAAGTATGAATGAAAATCAGAACATACCATTTTCACTTCATTTATTCAGGTTCTTTTTTTGACCTATTTTTTTCTTTCACAAAACTAATAAGAAAATGTTTTACATGACTGCACAAATATAACATATAATGAATTGCTTACTAACTTAGGGAGATGGTGGTAAGGGAGGGAGGGAGAAAATTTGGAATGCAATTCTTTTTAAAAATGAATGTTAGTGGGGGTGGCTAGGTGGTGTAGTGGATAAAGCACTGGCTTTGGAGTCAGGAGTACCTGGGTTCAAATCTGGTCTCAGACACTTAATAATTACCTAGCTGTGTGGCCTTGGGCAAGCCACTTAACTCCATTTGCCTTGCAAAAAAAACAAAAAACAAAACCTAAAAAGAAAAAAAAAAGCTTTCACTGAAAGCTAAGGTGAATCATTTGGGGCAACTAGGTGGCGTAGTGGATAAGCACCAGCCAGTCAGAGTGGTACCTGGGTTCAAATCCGGTCTCAGACACTTAATAATTACCTAGTTGTGTGGCCTTGGGCAAGCCACTTAACCCCATTGCCTTACATAAAAAAAAATTAATGTTAAAATTGTCTTCGGGGGGGGGGTGCAGAGCCAAGATTGTGGAGTGGAGGCAGAAATTCCCAGAAGCTCTCTTTCAAAATGCTCTAAATACCTTAAAATTATGAATCTAATCAAATTCTAGAGTGGCAGAATCCACAGAAAGACCAAATGAGACAATTTTCCAGCCCAAGTTAACTTGGAAGATCCACAGAAAGACTCTGCTCCACTGGGGTCAGAAGAGAAAGCAGCACAGTCATGGCAGCTCCAGAATGAATGATCTCCATCCTTCCAGGAACAACTCTCAGGGTCCCTGGGGGTGCCAGGCTTTGCAGCAGTAGGAGTGGTTTCCAGACCTCTCAACTTGGAGATCACCAAGGATAACTAGAAAGGTCAATGGCAAAACTCAGCCAGAGTGACTGAGGAGCCAGTGCAGCTTAAGCCTCACTGGAAGTAGGCCTGTGGAGTCACCCAGCAAGGAGTCACCTGGCATATGCTTCCAGAGTGCTCAGCTCATGGAAGCTAAGGGGTGGAAGGAGACTTCTGAGTCTCTCCATTATGCCTTGAACAGGACTTTGTTGCTTGGTTCATATTCAGACCCTGGTCACAGTCTGGAGCCCCCTATTGCCATAGCAGAGCTGGGATCCTCCCCACAACTCTAGGGCAGAGGAAAGTGCTCGTGGTCATACACAGACGAGAGTACAGGTCAGGAGTGAAGTGTGAGCCTCCCATAAGACATTGAAGAAATTGAGGTCCTTGCGGGGGGGGGTCCCAAAAATACTCAAAATCTTGGGAAGCAGATCATAAGCTGGGGAAATGAGGAAACAGAAATAGAAGCATCTGACCATAGATAATTACTATGACCCCATTCAGCATCAAAACACATACTCAGAAGTTGATATAGTCAAATCTGTATCCAAAGCCTCCAGGAAAAAAATAGGAATTGGTCTCAGGCTATGGAAGAGCTCAAAAAAATTTTTTGAAAATCAAGTAAGGGAGGTAGTGGAAAAATTGTGGAAAAAAAATGAGAACAATGCAGGGAAATCATGAAAACCAAGTGGTCAATTTTGTGAAGGAGATACAAAAAAAAATGCTCAGAAAATAACATATTAAAAACCAGTTTAGGTCAAATGGAAAAAGTAGTCTGAAAGGTCAATGAGGAGAAGAATGCCTTAAAAGGCAAAATTGATCAGTTGGAAAAGGAGATAAGAAAACTCTCTGAAGAAAACAACTCTTTCAAATGTAGAATGGAGCAAGAGAAGCTGATGACTTTGTAAGAAATTAAGAAACAATAAAACAAAACTATAATAATAAAAATTAGAAGAAAGTGTGAACTATCTCTTTGGAAAAACAACTGGAAAATAGATCCAAGAGAGAGATAATTTTAAAATTATTGGGCTACATGACTAGGAAAAGAGCCTTGAATTCATTTTGAAAGAATTTCTCCAGGAAAATTGGCCATATATTAGAAGCAGGGGGTAAAATAGAAATTGAGGGAATCTACCAATGACCTCCTAAAAGAGATTACCCCAAAAAAACACTCTCAGGAATATTATAATCAAATTCCAGATCTCCCAGATCAAGGAGAAAGTATTATAAGTAGCCAAAAAAGACACAATTCAAATATTGTGGCACTACAGTCAGGATTACATAGGATTTAGAAGCATCTACATTAAGGGCTTGTAGGGTTTGGAATATAATATTCCAGAAGGCAAAAGAGTTTGGATTACAACTGAGAATCAACTACCCAGCAAAACTGAAAATCCTCTTTCAGGGGAAAATATGGACATTCAACAAAATAAGGGAAATTCAAACTTTCCTCTTGAAAAGATCAGAGCTGAACAGAAAGTTTGATCTCCAAGTACAGTACTCAAGTGAAGCATAGAGAGGGTGGACAGGAAGGGTAAATTATGAGGAATTTAATGATGTTGAACTGCTTGTATTCCTGCAAAGGAAGATGATACCAGTAACTCATATGAAATCTCTTGTTTATTAGAGCAGTCAGAAGGAGCATAGACAAGGCACAGGGGAGACCTGAATATGATTTTATTAAAGAAAGAGTCAATGGACAAAAAAAGGAACGTACTGGGAGAAAGGGAAAGGAAGGGTAAAATGGACTAAGATATTTCACATAAAAGAGTCAAGAGAAAGCTTTTGCAATGGAATGGAAGAAGAAAAGATAAAGTGAATGAGTGAGCTTTCCTTCTCATTGGAAATGGCTCAGAGTGGAAACAATATACACATTCAATAGGGTATACAAATATATCTTAACCTAGAGGGAAAAGGAGAGAAAGGGCATGGGGGAAAGAGGACAGGGCTGGTGCTGGTGGAGGGGGTATAACTTATAGAGGAGAGGGAAGATCATAAGAGAGGGTAGTTAGAAACACTTTTTTTGTTGTTTGGGGGTTTTGGGGTAGGGCAGTGGGATTGGGCAACTTGCCTGGGGTCACAGAACTGAGTGATTGTTAGGTGTCTGAGGCTGGATTTGGGTTCATATCCTCCTGGCTCCAAGACCAGTGCTCTGATCTCTGCACCACTTGGCTGCCCCACAGCACACTTTTGAGGAGGGAAAGGAAAGAGAGAATAGAATAAATGGGAGCAGGGAGGAATAGCTAGAGGAGAAATACTGTTAGAAATAGCAGCTGTGGGGAGAAATATTGAAGCAGTTTTTCTGATGGACTTATGATAAAGAATGCAATCCATGCCAGAAGACAGACCTGATGTTATCTGAACATAGACTGAAGTACAATAT
The DNA here is from genome assembly GCF_037893015.1 of Macrotis lagotis. Classification (NCBI taxonomy): domain Eukaryota; kingdom Metazoa; phylum Chordata; class Mammalia; order Peramelemorphia; family Peramelidae; genus Macrotis; species Macrotis lagotis. The sequence goes on from NC_133666.1 coordinate 183,295,222, forward strand.
TTTTTTCCTTTATCAAAAGAATAAAATAAAATAAATAAGTGGCAGTATTAAATAGAGCCACGCCGTTATAACTGCTTGTGTGCATCAGGGTTTTTTAGCCTGAAGCACATTTAATCTTATCCTTCTTGCCCTTAAAGACGATTAGAGGTGAGACTTTCTTTCCATATACATGTTATTTATGTGTCTGTACTACAATTGGTTATAAGAGTTCATCTGTTACCATAGACATTTAACTCTCATCTAAAGGCACCCACTTGGGTATTTACAAATACTTAATTACAATTTACATTATCATTTATTTTAAGTATTAATGTCAATAATATTATTCATTTATAATTAATTATATGTTAATATTATTCTTTTATACTTCAATACTACTAAATGCATCCCTCTGGCTAAAAAAAGTGTCTTTACATGTATTTGGGAAAAAAAATAAAATACTATTAAATTTTTTTTAGGATTTGCAAGGCAAATGGGGTTAAGTGGCTTGCCCAAGGCCACACAGCTAGGTAATTATTAAGTGTCTGAGGTCACATTTGAACTCAGGTACTCCTGACTCCAGGGCCAGTGCTCTATCCACTGCACCACCTAGCCACCCCAATACTATTAAATTTTTAAAGAAGGTTTTGCCTTGGCAACCTTTTCATATGAGACAGGAACAAAAGAATAAAGACTGAGATTGGAGAAAAGTATATGAATGATGTGAGATATGAATGAGGAGAAAAAAGAGATCTCTTGGTTAATAGCTCCATAAAATATGAAGCAAGAGTCTTATCTGAGAGGATGGGGCAGGGAGGATCCATGGAAGGTTAAAAGTTTAATCTTATCAAGTTTTCAAGAATGAAAAGTATCTCAATAGGCTGGAACCATGGGCTAAAACTTTATTCTATTCAGTTCAACCTTTATTTCAACATTCTCTCTACTATGGTACAGATACCACACAAGACTATGAACACTTCTAGTAGAAGTGTTTGTATTTTCTTGTGTCCCACTTCCAATTTGTCTGGGTATTCAGTGCTGTGATCTTCATTGACCTTCAGTTTCTTAAGCTGGGACTCTGCAAATTTTCCTAGTTTTCATCTTTGCATTATAAGTATAGGTTTGCTATAGTTGAATTTCCAAAGACAACACTCTCTTAGTTAGACACTATACTTAGCTTCCTTATACCCCTGTTTGTCTCTCTGTGCCACTCTGGATTGAAAAAATTAATCATTGTGAGTTTTCCTTGGATTCACACATCAAGAATCAGTCTTGTACTCTTCTTAGGTCTTTGATGGAAAAGTAGTAGGGAACAAATAGACTAACGCTTTTTTAATTCTGCTATCTTAGATCCATCCCTCCAAGGTCATTTATACAGCTAGTTTTCCATGTTTGGAATTCACTCACCTTTCATCTTTACCTTACGGAATCCCAAAATTGATTCAAATCCAAGTTCAAATGTATTATGTTGCAAAGATGAAAACCAAGATCAGGAACTTGAAAAACTCATGTCAAAAAGGCAGCAATCATATTCCCCCTATATCAAATAGCTTTGGGCACACAGAAAGTTTGCAGGTTCCCAGCCTAAGAAACACAGCAGATCACTGAGGAACACAGCACTCAATACCCAGACTTATTAGCAGTGAGACACAGACTACAAAACGAGACAAAGCAATGTCCAGACACTCCTATTAGAAATGTTCAGAACCTGGTCCTAACATAAAATAACAATTTAAGAAATAAGGATGAAAGAAAGAGAAGAAGAAAAAAGACTACCACCCTAACAAGTTATTATGCTGACAATGATCCTTAACAAAAAAATCCAGAAAAAAAAGAATGATTCCAAAATATCGATAAGCAAAGCTTCAAAGAAAAACACAACTTGGATGCAAGCTCAAATACAATTGCTGGAAGATAAAAGAAGCAGAGTTGAATAGAAACTCTGAAATACAGAGACGGGAGCCAAAAGAAACATAGCGAGCAATCAGAAGGAATTAAATAGGAATTGAAGAGGGTCATAGTTGTAATTAAACATGACAGATCCTGGGACTAGTTTTCTCTTAAAAGAAGAAAGATAAGAGAAAGAAAAAGAAATATACTTAGAAGATGGGGCAAAAAAATTGAAGAGGAAATTATATCACATAATTGGGGTACATGAGTAGTAGATTATATAAAAAGAAGGAAAGGGATATATGGGTGACATCTAAACCTCCTTTTCAGCTAATCAAAAGGAGATTATAGAGTAAAGATAGAGAGAGGGACAGAAAGGGACCAGAACAAAGAGTAAAGGAGGGGGAGGAATAGAAGACTGAAAGAGAGAAAAGAGGAAAAAAGAAAAATAGAGAAAGGAAAAAGAGACAAAGAGTCAGAGATGGACAGACAGAGAATTTGGAGAGAAGCAAGGTAAATTACAACAAATATTTTCAGGACTACCATGTGGAAACATATGTAAACATATTCATGCTGCTCTGGAGAACAGAGCATTAGCTACTTAACATCATTAAGTAAAATATATGAAACAGATTTTTGACACAATAAAAGGAAGAACTTTTAAAATATTATTGTTGTCCAAAAATAAAAGCAGGTTGCTTTGCAAAATAGCTTCCTATAACTAAATGTTTTTAGGAAGACATAAAATGAATTTCTGTCATGAGTTGGAGGTTGGCCAAAATGACATATATAGTTCCTTCTAATTCCAAAATCCTAAGGGTGTGATTCTAAACCAAGCATTAATCTCACTAACCAGTGATATATTGAAACCTGACTTTTCAGCCTTGCATAAATTAAGGTTTTATCAATTTGACTGGGAAATAACAAAATGGGTGAAATATGCAGAAAAGGATTCCTAATGCTAAACATGTAAGACATGGATGAATTCTTCTTTGAATGATAGAGATTTCCTCATATTAAACTACCAAAGTTAGATTAAAAGTAATAGGATTACCATTGAGATTCCAAAATAGCCCAAATATGTCTAAAACATGGTTAAGCCCCAAAAATATATGAACACGATTATCTTCCAAATTTCATGTGTTTATGTGATAAAATATATATATATAAACAGCCCAAGGAAAGTAATATCTCCACTGTATTATAGTACACATTATAAATATATATATGCAATTTGCATTTTGTTTGTCTTTTTCAGATGCAGCTGCATTTGGGGGACAAAAATAACTGATGTGCATCTCACCCTGAAGGACTCCCCACTGTGCCCCTGAAAGAATCCTATGGTATATTATAAAATATTTTAATTGGTAGCTGAATGCCATAGATTAGATAGATAGATAGATAGATAGATAGATAGATAGATAGATAGATAGATGATGAATGGATGGATGGATGGATGGGTCTGAGGACTATCTTCGCATCTTTATGACAATAATCAATCACAACTTCTTTCCAACACAACTACACTACTCCCTTCACCCATTATCATTCAACTCTCTTCCATTCCTCTCCCTTCTACTTATGACTTCTCAGTGCCTCAATTGGATGCATTAGGACTTAACCATGATCCTTATATTCACAGCAACCATACAGGAACAAATTCCTACCTCTACACCACTTCATCATCCTTGTGCTAACTGATCATTTCCTTTTTAAAATTTTATTAAAATATCTTTATTTTATTTATGAAGATCAAAAACCACTTTTTGCTATCATTAAAATACCTTGTGATAGTTATTACTCTAGACTCATTTCCTTTTGTTAATATTTTCACACATTCAGTTGTATTAACATGCTCAGTTTTTACATTGCAAACATTAATAGATTGCCTCCACTTCATGAGAGCACTCTCATCCAAAAATGCAAACATTTCACATCTGTAGCACTACACCTCTCTATTTTTTTAAATCAAAAGAAATCTATATTCTCTCCCTCCTACCTTACACTCATTTAAAAAGGAAATATTTTTTTCATATAACAAACATGCAGAGTCAAGCAAAACAAATTCTCCCAATTATTGTAAACAAAAAATATGTTTCATTCTGCACCCTGAATTCATCACTTCTCTGTAATGGATAGTATGTTGCATTATTGATCCTCAGGAAGTATAATCATAGTATTGATCATATTTCTTGCAACTGTCAAATTTGTTTTTTAATAATATTGTTATATAAATTGTTCTTTTTGATTCCTTTCATTTCACTCTTCATTCACTTAAAAAAAACATCCAAAAGATACCTGATCATTTTCTCCAAGGAAAGAAGAGTAAAGGATAAATGGAGGAAGCAATTTTCAGCTCCTTTCCCCCTAGGGGAAAGAAAAGCAGAAATCTGTTAATTTGTCAGTACTAGAGCAAAGGACAGCAACCAATAATCCTCAATAGAAAGATAATTGCATAAACGAGCCATGGGAGAAGCTAAAAGGAGTGGGCACTACTGCCAATATTCAGCAGGTTCTTGTAGAATACCTATCTATACCCAGCATAAATCCCATGATTTGGAAAAGGAAAATTGCATTTCCGGGATTCTCAGAAACTTTCTCTAAATGTGGACACTTCCTTGTGTCTCTCCTGGTAAATGAAACCATGAGAAAGCAAGGGAAACCTTGAATGTCTATGTTTCTCCTACCTATCTACCCCTGGGATCTTTTTACTGAATACTAGTGTCACCCTTCTGATACTTGGTGAATATATGTTAAGGATGACTTTAAACTTAAGTTGTATCTCAAATATAATACCTGCTGAGTCTCTGCCCCCTCGATAACAGGGGTTTGAAAAGTCCATACATAAGCCTCTGAGTCTCCATTCACCATGCTAAAATATTTTGTCTTCCTTCAAGCCTTTTCCTTTTAAGTTAATGTTTAAGTTAATATTGAATAACTTAACACCTGGAAATACTATATACTAGAGATAGTTAGATTCTGCTTTAATTTATTCCTATGTGATTGGCTATGTAGTGTAAGTTACACAAAAAAAAAAAAGAGAAACATTTTTCAGTGCTTAAAATAACAAAGATAAGGGAACATGCTGTGGTTGGCTATTTTGGAAAGAAAGGGACTGATTTATTTAATTTTGAAAGTATTTAATGAGCAGATACTGTGTGCAGAACAATGTGCTAGTTGTGATAGAGGGATGGGGGGAAGAAATTAAAAGCAAGGAAGAGAAAAAGCCCTTACTATATGCTAAGCACTGAGCTAAGCCCAGGGGGTACTAATACAATCAAAAATATTAACAGTCCATGCCCTTGAGGAGTTTGCATTGGACACACAAAAGGGAGATGAAAAATTGAGGGTGGGAAAAAAAGGAAAACAAAGGGTGCCAGGCAAGTACTGGGAGAGGAATGAAGGCAATCCAGCCTGGCCAATTCCATAAAATAAAGACTCCAGGAGGAACTCACCAATGGAAGGAGGAAGGTCTAACAGAGAGATTTTAATTTGAGGATGTTCCAGGGTAAAGAGGTTCTAGATGCTGAGGATTATGCTAGGATGAGATAACATGGTTTTGAAGTGCAGAAGCCGGAAACAGTAGAGAGGGATAAATAAGCACTGTTACTGATCTTTTGGAATTTACCAACTTATGGAAAGAGACATGATAATGCTTGTCCTTCTTTCTTGAAAACCATGGAGATGTGACGCCATGAAAAGTATAGCATTTAGATGGACTATAATGCAAAATAGAATATAAAAATTTCAGTGACATAATTCACCCTGGGAGAAACACTTAGGGCTAGAATTTTAAACTTCACTACATCACATATCAATGGACAACTAAGATACTGTCTGATATAACAGATTTGGGGAAAGAGGCAACATGGCGTACTGTACTGAACACTGAATTTGGCAACAAAGAAAGCTGAAGGGGAATTGTGCCTCATACTATATTATCCTGGACAAGTCAAAGAATCATAAAATTTGATTATTCTTTGTTAACATGATAATTTATGATTCTAGAAAGTACCTCATCAGCCCCCTAATATAACCCTTGCCTAAAAGAAATCCCCAGTATAACATGTCCAACAAGTACACATTGAGTCTTTGCTTGACGACCACCAGAGATATGGAACCTATCATTTCTCATCAACTTAATCTACTTTTATGCAACCTTATCCTTAGAAAGTTTTTCCTGACCTCAAACTTAAATTCACCTCTTTTACTTTTGCATCTTATTCTGTCCTATGAAGTCAAATAGAACAATCTAATATCATCTCTACACAATAGTCTTTCAGATATCTGGAAAATATTTATCATGACCCCATGAGTCTTTTCTTCAGGTTAACCATATCCAAATCCTTCAACCAGTCTTCATAGAGCCTTCTATGAAGCCTTCTATGAGCCTTCTACTCAAGAATCTTCATTCCACATTTAGCCTTCATTCCACTTCCTATGGTCACTCTCCAACTTATCAGTGTCCTTCATAAATCATTGTGACAAGACTGAACACAACACATTAAAAGAGGTATGATGAGAGCAGTATATAAACAGTATATATAGTAGTATATGTCATCTCCCTTTTCCTGGAAATTAGACCTTTCAGTGCAGGTCAAGATCATATTACCATTTTTTACTGCAATACTACATGACTGACTCATATTAAGTTTTCAGAGCCCTAAATCTCCAGATCTTTTTTCAGAAAAGCTGTTGTATGATCTAACCATGATCTCCCCTCATCTTTCACATGTGAAATAAAATTTTAGTTCTCAAGTATAAGACATTATGGTCAGCTAGATGATGCAATAGTTTGAGTGCTGGATCTGGAGTTAGAAAGATCAGAGTTCAAATCTAGTGGGATGACCCTAAACAAATCATTTAAGCACCTACTTCGGTCCCTCATCTATAAAATAGGGATACACTGGAGAAAGAAATAGCAACTACCCTAATACCTTAATACAAAACACCCTAATACTGAAAGTCAGACACAATTGAACAACAATAAAGCAAGACATTATGTTTATTCCTTTTGACTATCATCTCATTAGATCCAATGCTCTATCCTTTAGGACCTTGGCATTTTGTGTTCTAGTTATCAATCTCAGTTTTATGTCCCCCCCCACAAATTTATGAGCATGACATCCATCCAGGTCTTTAATAAATGTGATAAAAAGCACAAGGCCAACTGGAGTTTTCCCACTGTTTAGACATTAAATCAGAAACAATCATTCTTCAAGTCTGAATCCATCCAATTATCATATTACCAAATCCATAATTCTTCATTTTCTCCACCAGAACATGAGACATTTTAAGACAAATTTTACAAAAATAACAGACTATCTAAATTATGGGTATATATGGAAGTATGTGCATGAGCATATACACACACACATACACAGGCATATACACTATGTCTCTCCTGTCCAAAGCTCTCACATAAACTCTACCCCTCACATATTCACCAGAATGACATCAATATTATCTCCATCCTTTTGGAGAGGCATATGCAAAAGGGCTCCAGTCTTGAAACCCAAAATATACTTCAGTGATCCAATTCAAAGCTTTCTTTCTCCTCTAGAAAATGGAGATATCATTTCCCCTCGAACAATATTGCTAAACCTCTCCTGTTTTTTATTTATTTTTTATTTTTATTTAAAGCAATGGGGTTAAATGACTTGCCCAAGGTCACACAGCTAGGCAATTATTAAGTGTCTGAGGCCCCATCTGAACTCAGATCCTCCTGACTCCAGGGCCAGTGCTCCATCCACTGTGCCACCTAGCTGTCTAATCTCTCCTGTATTCAACTGTCTTCCAAATACCAAATACTTTCTCAAATGTAAAACAGAAATAATAATAGGGACTCTGAATGCAGACCAAACTATTTTCAATTTTTCAAATTTGTTTTGTTTTATGACTTTTTCCCTCTCATGTTTTTTTCTTTTTGTTCTGATTCTTCTTTCACAGCATGATTAATATGGAAATATGTTTAACATAGTTATACACATATAACCTACATTAGATTACTTTCTATCAGGAGGGAGAAAATGTGAAACTCAAAACCTTACAAAAAAGTTTTTGAAAACTATCTCTGCATGTAGTTGGGGAAAATAAATTAATTAAAAATAATAATCTTAATATGGAAGCCCTATCAATGAAAGCTATGAATACTATAAAACAAATGTACGATGGATAGAAGTCAATGACTGAAACCGTAATCTCCAGAGTGATTTCTGAAAAAGTATCTTCCAGAAGCTAGAACTTTAGGCCATAAATGATGTGCTTGGCTTATGTTCAGCTGATCACAACAATTAGCAATTTTTGTACTGACTCAAGAAGCATGTCTACTGAAATTTGTGCCGTGGGCAAGATATTTGACCTCTACTTTGAAAAGGGATAATTATTGCTGGGAAATATATATTAAAAGAGGTAACGTATAGTGTATTAAAAAAAAATTCACCTTGGATCAGGAAAAAAAAGAAAACAAAAGATGTGTAAAAACAAAAGAAAACACATTGACTGGAGAACATGATAATAGTGACCAATACAAGGCCATGATGCCTGGGACTCCAGCTAAAACAGTGTGGCATTCAGGTGTCTAGGACCTGAGCCTAATGATGAACAGAGTAAATCCCAAATATCATCCAATTCACATTAAAATAATCTTTAACTCCTCTCTCTAATTTCTATAATTACCATAGAGGCTTTGTAGGAAATTGAATATATGGTCTAGCCTTTGCTTCAGACTGCCTCAGTGGTAGTATCTTACTTTGATTATTGAACTACATATATAGTCAATCTGAAGCTCCCTTGCCTCTTTCTTTAGAATCATACTAGGTCCATTGTTTGGGGAGTCTTGAATATAATCCACTGTGGGGGGATTTGAGGGCAGAACAACACTCAATAAATATTGATAACATTTACTTGCTTCAGCTGGATTAATGCTTCATGACCCCATTTGGAATCTTCTTGGCAAAAATACCGAAGTTGTTTGCCATTTCCTTTTCATGCACATTTTACATATGAGGAAACTGAAATAAACAGGATCACATAGCAAGTTTCTGAGGCGAGACTTAAACTCAGAAAGATGAATTTTCCTGGTTCCAAGCCTGACACTCTATTTGCTTCACCACCTAGAGGATAATCCTGATATTAGCACCTCAGTTGAAAAAATAGAAACATGGTAGGAAGCTACAAGAGCAAGCTTAACCACACATCACCAGGATATGCCCCAACGAAAAAGGAAAAATACCCAAGTGCTTCCATACAAATATTTTTGTAATAACTTTTTTGTAGTGGCAGAAAAACTGGAAACCAAGAGAGTTCTCATCAAATGGAAAAATGGTTGAACAAATTACAGACTATAAAAGTATTGGCATGCAAGAAATGACAAAGGAAATAGTTTCAAAAAAAACTGGAACAACAAATGAACTAATACAGAGTTAAGTGAAAGAAAACAGGAGGAAAAATGTGTGCCATGAAAACAATGTAAAGACAAATGTTGAAATTATTAATAATTCTGATCAATGCAATGATCTAAGTTTCCAGAGGTCTAGTGATGAAGCATGCTACCCATCTTCTGACAGAGTAGTTCCGGACCCAAAGTGCAAAATGAAATTTACATTTCTAAACAGATCCATACATTAATTTATAATGCTTAATTATGAATATTTATAAATGTCAAGGGTTTGGGGGGGAGGTTTTAGGAAGATGAGGGAAAAAATCAATACTTAAAATCAATATTAACTTTTTTAGTTACAAAAAAAGAAATACAGACCTAAATAAATTTAATTGATGATTGTTGGATCATGTCAATATAATAAAAAATTAGTGAACTATCTAAATTGATTTATGTATTTATTCCATTCCATAATAATTAAAACACCAATGCACTACTTTATAGAGCTGGAGTTCAAGAATTTCAATGGAAAAGGGGAAGAGGGCAAATGGGAAGAGAGACTAGAAGGACCACATCTTGAACTACAAAGCAGTAATCATAAAAATTGTTTTACACCAACTAAAAAAATTGGAAAAGTTTATTAGTAGAACATATTCAGTCCTCAAAATACAGAAACAAATATGATTTAGTAGCAAAATTTTAGATAAATACAAAAGTCCCCAACTGTTGTTTAGGCTAGACTAACAATTAGGCAAAACTCACTGGTAAAACTGAAACTAGTCTATCATAAATTAGGTTCAAACTCATCTACAAATAATAATACCAAAAAAATACACTAGAGAGAAATATAAACACAAATTGCTATGAGAAGTCCAAGAAAAGAAAAATAATTTCTGAACAGAAATTTAAAGTATTCTGCATTATTTTAGGAAGTTTTGCTATGATAACTAAAACAAAAGGGCACAGTGACAAGTCAAAAAATAAAGGAAAAAAGAAAAGTTTTAAATAATTTTTTAAAAGCAAGGAAATGGAGGCATGATAACTTGTTTTGGGTAACAAAGTGCATTCACTCTTCAAAATTCAAATAATTTGCATAACAATCACAAGATGATTTTTTTTTTAATGTTTTGTCCTTCATTTTCGAAGAAGATCACAACATCTGGAAAGTGATGCCTTGACAAGCATATGAATTGGATTTGAGTGAGGAGGTGCTGGGCTATGTCACCAACCTTACTTTCTCCTCGGGAGTCATCTGGGTCCAGTAGCCAGATATGAATGAGGATGAATGGAAAAGCTCTGGATGCTGTGCAATCAGGGTTAAGTAGCTTGCCCAAGGTCACACAGCTAATAAGTGTCAGAGTTTGGATTCGAACTGACATACTCTTGATTCCAAGACCAGTGCTCTATCCACTGCACCATCTAGCTGGTCTTTTTTTATATAGCTGTTCAATGAGGCAACTAGGTGGCACAGTAGATAGAGCAGCAGCCCTGGACTCAAGAGGGCCCAAATTCAAATCTGATCTAACACATTCTGTGTGACTTTGGGCAAATCATTTAACCCCATAGCCTTGCCAAAAAAAAAACTAAAAATAATATATATCTATATCTTTCTATATCAAAATAGAGAGATGACATTGATGGATGGATGGATAAATAGGTAGATAGATAGATAGATAGATAGATAGATAGATAGATAGATAGATGGATGCCCATATTCCAAGTTTCAATATTGGATATAAGAATTATAATTAGCTCTTATGCTCTGTATATCTATGATCATAGTCAACTTAAAACACTGGTCTGCAGTAGCCATAAGGAAAATATTCTTTTGAAAAATTTCAGATTCATTATGGTATAATTCAGACTCAGGACATATGTGGTAGCTACAGAATTTTTCACCTCTAATAAGATGTGACTTTGCCTGCTCTTCTTTAATCAAAACACTATAAAATTCCAGTGTGACTAAGAAACTTTTTCCCCCCACTATGTTATACCTACAGTTCTTAATTCATCTTGCAGCCTGTAAAGATTTCTGGGATGAAAAGAATGCTCAGGAAACAGCTGTTCTTTTTTTCCAAAATCTTTTATGATATTTCTGGTTGGGCAGAATTCATATAAATACAGGCTTTTCTAGTTGTCAGTAACTTCTCTGCACCTTCAGATTTCAGTCCTGACAAGATGCCATTCCAAAACTAGAATGAGATCTACCCTGAAAATGTAGGTTTGCAGCTGCTGAAAACTTAGCAATATTATGGCAAAAGATTGCTCCATTTCAAAAAAGTCCAAATGTTATTTTCACAATATAAAAGGCAACAAAATGAAATTTGGACAGGGAAGCAACATGTCCTTCTAAATCCACTTGAGGTTAGGGCTTTGCAACATTGGGTACATTTTCCCTCGTTTTATAACTGTCCCCAATTCTCTGAGGTGGAAAAAATTGTTTTTTATGTCTATTTTATATAAGATGGGATGTTTTGACATTGGTAAAAAACAATTGGCAAGCAAGATCCTCTTCAGAAGACTGGTCTCATTTATAAGGATTGTCACCTGAATAATTTTATTTGAATGGCAGTAAGAAGTTTCACTCAGCCCAAAGAATCTCCCTCACCAGGCTACCTGATGATAATGATATTTGTCCTTCCTTCTCAAAGAAGACTACATAATCAGAGAGATTATGCCACAACAAACCAGCAAATTGGGTTTGAGTGAGGGGGTGCTGTGCTAAGTCAACAGCCTCCCTTTAGCCTTCAGAGCCATCTGGGTCTAATGGTCAGATATGAATCAAAACAACTAAAGATGGCTCTGGATTCAAGACAATTAAAGTTAAGTGACTTGCCTAAGGTCACCCAGCTAGTGCAGGTCTATGTCAGGAATCAGATTTGAACTAAGGTCCTTCTTCAGGGTTGGTGCTCTTTCTATCCACTGCCACTACCTAGGGACCACAATGTAAATAAACAAAATTTAAAGGAGTCTTACAAAGGAAAAGAAATTGGGCAAGTTTACTAATAGAAAGGAGACAACAAGTTAATAGATTTAGATTAAAGGGCTTTAAATCTGTATCAAAAAGTAGACAGTCATTTATAAATTATAAGCACCAAACAACTAGATGAGAGAGTGATGAGAATACTCAACTTAGGGTAGGAAGACCTGAATTCAAATCCAGACTCAGACACTTACTACATGAACCTGGGCAAATCATTTAACCTTTAATTGCTTCAAGTCCTGCATCTATAAAATAGGGATATTAATAATAACAGCATCTACCTCCTAGAGTTATTTCAGGAAGCAATTGAGATAATATTTATAAAGCACTTTGCAAACCTTAAAACACTATTTAAATACTAGATATTGTGATGATGATGGTGGTGGTGGTGATGAAGAAATAAATTTAGTTATAGATTTCATCAGCTATATGTCTTCATATGTGTCAAACTTTCATAGTAACTAGTTATTAACAAGTCAACATTTACAAAGCCCTTCCCAAGTGTCTGACTGTACTGGGCTGAACTCCAGAAATAAAAACACAAAGAGAGAAAGACGTCTCTCTACACAAGGTGTTCACAATCTAATGAGGGAAGAAAAACACAAAAAAGAAGCTGAAAAAGGGGGTGGGGGTCTGGAAGTCACAAAGTAGTAAAAGCAGGTGAGAAATTCAATGTTTGAGCCAGGCCTTCTTCTCTGTCAGAGAGGCAGAGCATAATGATGGGCAATCTAAATTGATAACAGTGGAGTCATTCCTTTGAGTAGTAATTTTCTTCAAGATCTCCCTATTAACTAAAATGTGTATTTACTACTTTGTAGTGTTAAAAAAATTGATATCCATTTATCAAGAAAAGTAACTATCATCTAGCAAAAAGAAGAGCCTTGTAAGTCCTGGGACGAGTAACATGGAATGATGTTTTCCTGAGGAAGGGGAAGGATTGCAGAGCCCAGTGGCATTGCCAGGAGAGGTCCGCAGAGGCCATAACTACGGCAGAGTGAACAGAGCAGTTGGAGGGATGTTGATAGCCAAGATAGCACCAACAAACTAAGCAGTTTGTTTTTCAGTAGTGCAAAAGCAACAGAATTTAGCACTTGGTTAACAACTTCCCAGAAGTATCCTCACACCTGAGACCTACACCTTCTTCCCCACCCCAACTAAAAGCAAGTTTCATGTCTATCCTGGCTGTGTTTGTTTTATCTTTCATTAAAGTCAAACTCCCTAATAAAGGCTATAAAGCTAATGGTCCAGTGAGAACTCGGAGTAGCCAGAGAGCATCATAAGGACCCTGGGATCCTGGAAAGAGGGGAACAGTAGTAATAGTGAGGAGGTAGATTGGGAAATAACAGAAGAGGTAGTTGGAAATGCAGAAAATATATTTGCTTTACAGTGAATAGTATATTGTAAGAATCTAATTGATGATTTGTCCATTCACATTTTTTGTCTATGTTCTCCAAGTATTCCTATTCACACATAACATCATACTAATTGCCTTGCCTGAACCCTATAAGCGTCTCAGGGAAATCTAGACTATTGAAAAATATATCAATCTAACCATTCATAGTGGGAAGACAAAGAAGATTAAAAGGTATTTATTACCCAAAACTGACAAGCAATTTGTTCACAAAAATCCATCAATATGTTTATTATGGATAAACTTTCAATAATATAATGAAGTCCAGAACTGAATTGGGGAGTGATAGGACAAGATTGCTTAGAAAATTGAACCGTGACTTCAATAATCCTATTCTGTTATCGACTGAAAAAAAGCTCATCTCTTCAAAACCATTATTCTGCTGAGGATTTTCTCAAGAGTAGGAAGATAAATGGGTATTTTCTGAACTAAATTAAATTTCACCACCTTACCTTTCTAATTTCAATTTGTACATGTCAAGATCAACAAATTTTAAGACTTAGAAATCATCTGATTCAAATTCCTCATTTTGCTTATAAAGAATCTGAGGTCCAAAGAAAAATGATTTACCCAAGGTCATTATTTTCTCTTTCTCCAGTAGTCTCTTAAGCAAAAGAAAAGAAAACAAAATATCAAGGAAATAATTAAATTTACACATGTTGAAAATTAATTCTTATTTTTAATTCTGAAATATAAAAGAATTGGAATTCTTTTTTCCTTTTTCCCAAACCATGCAGTTGTCCATAAAATCTATCATCACCACCAAAAAACACCTAATCAAATAAACATTTTAAGGTCAATAACTTTCACAGTCTAAGTTACCTTAATATATATTTATACACATGTGCATTCAATGTATACATACATATATATCTATACTTTCATACTTATACAATACACTTAAGTGCAGGGGGGAAAGTTCTGAGTTTACATGGAAGGTGTGAACTTGGCAAACTTCTCTAACACCATTAATAAAAGCTAACTTGGTTTTTGTTCCCACTCAAAGAATTTCTTTTCTTTTTCCCTATCTTTCTTCCTCTTCCCCTCTCATTCCTACTCTCCTCCCTTCTCTTCCTCACTCTATCTCTTGTTCTCTCTCTCTATTGCTCTTTTCCTCTCCCTCCAGACTCTATACCCCTTAACTGAATTCAAGTAATTTCTGAATCCCCGTAGGGCTATTCAAATCAGCTCACCAGCTAGCAATTAAAGCTTTGAATATAATGCAAAGATCCTTAATATAAGGAAAAACTGATAATTAGAATTATTTTAAGGTGAAATGTACAGTCTAGGGTGATGGTGGGTTGCCTCTAATTGGAAGTGGTCAAGCAAAGGTTGGATGATTATTTATGAGTTTTGTTACAGAGAGGAATAGTGTTCAACTATGTATGTATTAGGCAAGAATGTCCTCTGAGGTCAGCTCCAATTCTGAAATCCTGTTATCCTTTGATTCTATTATAACAGGACACAGAAAACTCTCTTACAAAGCCAAGTAGTAAGGTAATTGGGACATGCTTTTTACTCATTCCCCAGAGGGATCAACCACCAATCTCCATATTAATAAACTCTTTCCACCAGTAAGTAAAAACTCAATAATGTAAGTGGAATTGTAGAATTTCCATGAAAGTGAACTCTATATATCCAAACTTACAGTTATTTCACTACAGTCTAGGTCCCCTTTCATTGGCTGAATATGCATCCATCTTGCCTCTGATCTGCCCTTCTTCCAAGGTTGTCTTAGTCACTGTGATTTTACTCACTCTCATAAATGTAGATACCTTCTTCTTGACTATATGTAATTGCTTCTTCTTGCTCCAATAAATCTCAGCTCTTATGCATTCAGTAACTGAATCTAAGACTTAGGGCATTAGGGGAAAGATAAGTGAGTTCTTTTGATCACATCCACTAATCCACCTTCCAGTTAGAAAATATATTATCCCTGAAAATTATACCAGACACATGACAGACTTCTGGTATAATAGATATAGATATAGACCCATATGCATATACATATATGTCAATATTCACATATAAACATATGTATTACTCATTTATAATATATAATATATCCCTCAACTTACAAGTAGCTTAGTTATGTCTAAGACATAGTAAAGGGTAGTAAAGTGGTTAGAAAGAGGGTCTCTAAACCAAAAAGAGCTTGGTTTATGTTCTCCTCCTGACATTTACTAATTATGTAACCTTATCTATAATCTTACTGCAGAAAGCTCAAATTTTCAAATCAAATTACTATAGAACTTTGAATAGGATGACACCAGAGACTTCATTCAATAAAGCATATTAGTTATAAGAACCAATATTAAATTTGAACCATTATGTTGTACAGTCACTTTTCAGCTGAACACTCTTCACGAACCCTTTTGAACTCTTTTTTGGCAAAGATATTAGAATGGTTTTATCATTTCCTTCTCCAGCTCATTTTACAGATGAGGAAACCTAGGGAAAAAGGATAAAGTGACTTGGTCAGGATCACTCAAGTAGGAAGTGTCTAAAGTCATATTTGAACTCAGGAAGATGAGTTTTCCTCCCTCCAGGCTGGGTAATCCATCTACTGCACCTTGTAGCAGCCTTCAGGGTATTTGGACCACAGCAAGCGTTAAAAACAAGAGTTCCTGCTAACCAAGTCAAGTAAACAAATATTTATTAAAGCACCAGGCATTATGCTAAGACTAGAGGTAAGGCAAAAGACAAAGAGAAAAAAAAAATACAGTCCCTGCTCTCAAGAAGCTCCAAGCCTAATGGGGGAGACAGGAGACAAAGCGGAAAACAAAACACCTATGTTCAATGAGATAAATACTAGATATGTTGGAGCTAATCTTAGTGAGAAGGTGCTAGCATTAAACAAGATCAGGAGAGACTCCTTGCAGAAAGGATTTTAGCAAGGACCAAAAGCTTAGAGACAGAGGTAATGAAATCAGTGTCATTAGATTGGAGAGTTCTAAGAAGACTGGAATAGTAGGAAAAGCCCAGGTTATAAGGGTTTTAAAAACCTTTAATCATGGAAGTAATAATAATAATAATAATAACTAAGATTCATTTAGCACTTTGAGGTTTGCACCAGGCTTCACAAATATGCCATTCTATCTTCATAGCAATCGAGGTGTTATTGTCATTAACATTTGTAGATACCTGAGGCAGATCTGCCTAGACTCGCACACTATGTCTCAGGCAGAATTTGAACTCTATTCTTCCTAACTCCAAGTATATCCAGCAGTCTATCTAGGGACCACTGCTGGATATACTTGGATAATAAAAGCCACTAGAATTTGTTGAAGGTGAATAGGAAATTGTAATAGGCCTTTGTTTTAGGAAGATCGATTTGACAGTTCAATAGACAGAAAATGGACTGGAATGGGGAGAAACTTGAGACAGGGAGACCAACCAGAAGGCAATAGAGTAGGCATGAGGAGGACCTGTTCCAAAGGGGTAGTAGTGTCAGAGGAAAGAAGAGGATATATATTATAAATTAATATTATGATGACAGAGATAGGAGAAACTCGTCAACAAATTGAATATGGAGAATAAGAAAGAGGTGGGGTGAAAGATGCCACCTAGACAGACAGCTTTTGATCCTGGGATCCATGAGAATAATAGAAAAATTAGGAAGAAGGCAGGGGAAGAAAAGTTAGGGTAGGAAGAAGATTCTGATTTAGGTTTTGAACACACAGAATTTAACATCCAGGTCAATATGTCCACTAAATTAGACCCAGAAAAAAATACATCTGAGACTCATCTGCATCAGTTTGAATCCTTAGAAATTAATGAGATCATAATGGGGGGGGAGGGGGGAGGGAAGAAGGAAAAAGGGTCCAGGATATAGCCTTGAGTGCATGGGATAAGTATGACGAAATCATTGGTTAATGGGCTTGGCTGAATGAAGAATCAGTAAAGAAGACTGAAAAATAAGAGTCAGTCAGCAAAACAAAAAAGAGTAGAACTGTGAAAACTTAGAAAACAGAGTATCAAGGAAAAGATGATAAGCAATATCAAAGGCTTCTAAGAAGTGAAGAAGGATGAGAATTAAGAAAAAGTCATTCGATTGAGCAATTAAGAGATCATTAGTAACTTTGGAGAGAGTAGTTTCAGCTAAATGATGAGGTCATCTTCATTTGAGTAAGCTGTGAATATTTTATGCATTCTGCAACCACTTTACTTTTGATTACTGCAGCACAAAGTTAGAGCTTCTCTTCCTCATTTGAACAGGCAGTTAGGAACATCATTTAACTCTGCATGTTCAATGCTCCCAAAATTGGCTTTCACTTTTGCAGACCCCAACTTCTGCAGACCCCAACCAGTTCTCAAACTACAATTCAATCAACTCCGGTTCAGAAGAAGGAAAGAAATAAGCCTTTATATAGCACCTATTATGGGCCAGGCACTGTGCTAAACATGTTAAAATATTAGATCATTTGATTCCTTCCATAAATGTGGGAGTTAAATGTTATTATTAACCCCATTTTACAGTTGAGGAAACTGAGGCAGGGGAAAGTAGGAATAGGCCTTTATATAGCATCTACAAAGGCAGTGTGCTAAATGTTTTTCAGATATCTCAGACACAGATCAATTAAGCACTTGCTCAATCACATAGCCTGAAGCTTGAATTGAACTCAGATCTTCCTATCTCAAAGCTCAAGACTTTCTCCATTGCACCACCTAGTGGTAGTTCCTAGACATATATCTTTTTAAAATTTCTTCTACTATGATATAAATCAAAGGGCCCTCTCCAAATGCTCCTTCTTTTTATGTATTGCTTCACCCTATTAGAAAGTAAACCAGTAGCACAGCTAGGTGGTGCAGTGGATAGAGCACTGGCCCTGGAGTCAGAAATACCTAAGTTCAAATCCAACCTCAGATACTTAATAATTACCTAGCTGTGTAGCCTTGGGCAAGCCACCTAACCCCATTGCCTTGCAAAAACTAAAAAAGTTTTTTAAAAAGTAAACCAGTGATAATTCCACCCAAGATTACTGCCCAAACAGAGGTGGGCTCTCTTTTTACCTACCTTGCACCCATATATACCAAATTCTAGCAAGGACCTAAAATTTGCACTAGACTGAATAATTAACAATAAAGTCAATGAGAAACTAATTTATGTATCATTCCCACAAAAACTCCATCAAAAAAAATCAATCAGAAATCCGTCAAGCAATAGGAAAAAATGGCCCATCTGAAAAACTAAAGACAACATAGGGTAAACAAGACAAAAGTCTCCCTGAGTAAACTGTAACCTACAAGGCTCCATTTCTAAGAGCAGGTTGTAGTTGCTGTTGTTTGTCCTTCCTTCTAGAAGAGGACCGATGACATCAGGAGACTGATGTCTTAACTTGAAAGTATATTAAATTTAGTTGAGGAAGAGCTGTGCAGAGTCATCAGCCTCACTCTCTCCTTCAGAGTCATATGAGTCCTGTGGCAAGTCATAGGTTAGGACAACTGAAGATGGCCCCAGATACAGTGGGAGACCTTGATCTTTTTAAGCTATGGTCTTTCCCAGGTCTTAGTTTGTCTGAATCAACACCCATTCAAGTGATCTAAGGCTAGATAAAAAAATGAAGCAAAAGATAGCCTGTTTTGCCTACTCAAAAAACAACAATAATAATTAATCTGGGAGGGAAAGACCATCAGAGTTTCTGGTCAAAATAGAAATAATTACTATTTACACTTTCTCAGAGTCATCAAAATCCAATGATCAAGTGAGGTTTATTATTGGCCAATCGATGGAGACCAGAGTGATTTGGTTTCAGGCATAGTCAAGTAGCTCTATTTGAATTCCAGTGGGCTTTATTGAAGCCTGGTTTTCCAGAGCTTTGTTTCAAGAAATCACAAATGAAGCTACATGAAACAAAAAAGTTAATTGTCTCGGTTTTTTTAAATAATAGAACAAATAAGAAGGGAAGAAAAGAAATCTAACGCCAAACCCCAAATTTTGTGAGGTCTAAACAATCAAAGTTTATATTCCTTTGGGAGATCTGCCAAAAGAATCTAGGAGCAACAAGAATAGAGGGCTAGTATGAGAAAGACCTATAGTTAACATTGGAAGCAGACAAAAGCAGCAATCCAACCCAGCAACTCTAGACCTAGAGGCTCTAAGACTCCAGTAGAGAACCTGAAGATCCAGCATATTGATATCAAAGATCCAGAAAGACCTAAAACTAAATAGCAATCTATCCCAGGGAAAAAAATTAATCTAGGTATCCAGATGACCCAAGCTGAGCCCAAGTAGGGCTAACCATCACACACAGAAGTGCAACAGAGGGCAGAATCTGACCCTCTTGAACTAGGAGAACAATTTATAGTTTAATATTTTAAAGAAAAATAATGTGAGAAGAATTAAGATCTCTAAACAACTACCAACTAACTAGGCTTCCAAAGAACATATTTTGAATCATGTTACCCACTTCATGATGGTGATGGACTCAAAAGTGCACAAAGAGACAAATTATTTGACACAGTCACTGCTGTGTTGATTTGCTTTGCTTTTCTATGCTTATTTGTTAGAAATGGGGTTTTTTCCCTATTTTTAATTGAGT
This sequence comes from Macrotis lagotis, assembly GCF_037893015.1. Lineage (NCBI taxonomy): Eukaryota > Metazoa > Chordata > Mammalia > Peramelemorphia > Peramelidae > Macrotis > Macrotis lagotis. The sequence goes on from NC_133666.1 coordinate 183,315,408, forward strand.
GGAAGGGATTAGCGAAGAGTAGGTAACAATAAAAATGTGAAAAGAAAAAAAAAAGAGAGCCACTGAAATATTTTTTAATACCCAGAGTAGGAACGCAGAAAAGCAGGACAGTTTTGAAAGTAATATGTTGAATTTATTATGTGTTTTTAAAAAATTGATCACTATTGAATAGTCATGAGTTTTATATGGTATCCTCCTTTTCTGTTCTTATATGAAAATGATCTTTTTTAAATGTTTAAGTTGAAAATTTTTTTTAAATAATGTAAGTTCCTTGAGAGCAAGAACTGTCTTATATTTCCCAGAATTCAGCATTATGCTAGACACATATTTAGTGTTTAATAAATGCTTTTTATTCATTCTACAATGCCCATAAATATTCCACCAAAATATTCTATTCCAAAGACACTATATATTCAAAGTACATGCAAATCTAATCAAGGCAATGACAAGCATGATTCCAAGGGACTGATAATGAAGAATGATTCCCTCCTCCTGGCAGAGAAGTGATGCTGATGCTGATGATATGCAGAAAATCATGGAGTTTGGGATATGTTGAATTAGAACACATGCTTTTGAATATAACTAACGTGGGAATTTGTTTTACTTGGTTGTGATTATTTGTTACAAAGATTTTTGTTTCATCTTGTTTTTAGGAGCTGGGGGAAGAGGTGAGAGGGAGAAAAATGTTTGATAAGTGAAAAAAACAAAATTTAATGTAAATAATAAGTGCTTCAAAAAATGTATATACATTTTGAAGAGAATTTCTTTAACACACATGAAATATCAAAGACAGACTCCCTGAGAATCTCTAGTAATCACCTACATTCTCAGACTCAGATTCCTGCAGATTCTGAATCTCATGTGGAGCATGTTCTAACCAGGTAGCAATGGCTTTCTCACCAGATAATTAAGAACACAACCCTGAAAATAACCATGATTGTCCATGGAGTCCTCTGGTCTCATTGCTTGAAAGTGCTACACGATGAGTCAAGGCTGCTGGCAAAGAATAAGGGGTTTCCTTAGCAGTCTGCATGAATATTCCACTTCCTGTATTTTCCTACTGTGGACTTTATCTCATTCACCATCTCCTGATAGAAATAAGATGCTTAGAAATTAATTACTATGTCTACTGGGGTTATAAGGACATTATTAAAAGGACTTTAAAAGATGCTATGAATCCCTTGGGAGGTAAGGAGCTTGTATAAAGTACTGAGAAAGGAATTTAGAAAATAAAAAGACTGAAGGGCTAAGTGAAATTTTTGTTCCTTTCTTTCCAGGCATCAATTCTGGAATCCTGGGAAAAGACAATATTTCAAGTAGTCATTAGTTACATTGTTAAACTTCTCAAGTATCTTTCTTAGCACCTCAGCTCTAAGGAATTCTTAGCATTGTTTTAAATCCTTTTAATAGTGTCCTCATTGGGGCGGCTAGGCTAGATGGCTCATCGGATAGAGCACCAGCCCTGGAGCCAGGAGTAACTGAGTTCAGATCCAGCTTCAGACACTTATAATTACCTAGCTGTGTGGCCTTGGGCAAGCCACTTAACCCCATTTGCCTTGCAAAAACCTAAAAAAAAATAGTGTCCTCATTGAAGTCCATAGGCTCCCCCCAAAAATTTAGCAATTCTCAATGAGGGTCTACAACTCATAGTGTATATTAATTCCCCCAATTATTGATTAGCCATAGTGGGAGTCTCTACAACATAAAATTATACAATGTTTCCTGCAAGGAGTTGACTGAATGTTAGACAAGGAGTTGATTGAGTGTTAGACTTGTAGTCAAGATGTCAAGTTCTGATACACACTGTGTGACCCCAGGAAAAAAATCACTTAACTTCTGATCTCTTCCATTCCTTCATTTGGAAACAGGTATAATAATGTCTCACAGGGTTGTTGTAGAGAACAAATGAGATAACATATGTAAAATACTTTGCAAACCTTAAGACATCATATTAAGTGCTAGTTATAATTATTATGAAACTCAAGCCTGCTCATTTACTTGCAGGTCTGTACTCCATAGAGCATTACCAATATTAGATTCCCTCAAAACATCAATTTATTGTATACAACTCTTCAACAATTCCCCTTCACAACTCCCCTGCCAAAATCAATATAGCCTAGGTTTAAAAAAAATACTATCCAAGATGAATGAGTGCTCAAAGCCATGCAGCTCTCCACTCTGCATCTGCTATTATCTTGGTGTCAACTCCATAGAACAAGATGCAAGGTACCCCCTTTCCTGAGTCCTTTTATATATTTGCTCCCCTGAGAACATGGGACTGTCTTTTTATGAATTGTACTCCACCAGCACTTAGCATAGTTCCTGTCCCATAATAGGCACTTAAGAAATGTTTATTGGATTGGATTAGATAGCTGTGAATTTACCTTGACTGGGATTGATCTGGAACTGTCCTTCCTTAATACCATCAAAATGGCTTGGGATTTGCCTCCATTCTGAGAATCTCTTTCTTTCTTTTTTTTTTTTTAAGGTTTTTGCGAGGCAAATGGGGTTAAGTGGCTTGCCCAAGGCCACACAGCTAGGTAATTATCAAGTGTCTGAGGTCAGATATGAACCCAGGTACTCCTGACTCCAGGGCCGGTGCTTTATCCACTGCACCACCTAGCCGCCCCTATCTCTTTCTTTCTGCATGGAAATACCTGAATTTAACTTATTTCTATCACTTCCCAGGGAACTTTGAGCCAAGTAACTTACAAGCAACAAGGATATTACTAATAAACATTGTGAATATAAAGCATATAAGTGTAGCCCAGTCTTGTAAGACACAGGTATCACAGAATGTATAGCAATAGATATTTCAGAGCAGAGATTCTCAAAAAGTTGCCTGTAGAAGTGGATGGATCTTTTTCATGAAAGATAGAATGAGACAGAAGTGAAATTCAAATTGTGCACTTGTCCTCCATCCTTGGAAGAAACATATGAAGTAACTCTGGCTTGTTTCCCTTCCAGGGCTTTCATTCAGAAAGATTTTGAAAGCAAATGTAACTCTGTTAACCCTAAAGAGGGATGGTTTCTATGGTGCTGAGAAAATTTGGGTTGGGGAAATTGACCCCTTCAGGGACATTATCCATCTCCCCACTGCCCTTTTAAATGCCCCTTAAACTATGAAGGAAGCTAAGTGTTAACTGTCCCTCTCCAATGATATAGCAGGGAATAGCTGTATTCTACTCTTGCAGTGAAAAGCCTTTAGTTTTACCTGCTGTATTTCCAATAGACTGAACTGGACAGGACCTCCAAGTTTCTTCTCTCCCACCCTACCCTTTCTGTCTGTTCTATTTTTGACACCAAGTACTCTACCTTAGGATTTAAAAAAAACTGGCTCTCTAACCTTTATTGTTTGGGGTTGTTTTGAAGGTTGGGAAAGGGTGACTGGGATAAAAAACCTGTGGAGTCCTAGATGACCTACTGAAGAAGCCTACATTGGGCAGGGAAGCAAATGAACAATGATTTCTCCCCACCCCACCACCAGGTAGTTACTACCTAGTGGCTCCTCAGCACAGCAGTCTTTTTTTTTTTAATTAATTTATTTATTTTTGAATTTTACAATTTTCCCCTAATCTCACTTCCCTCCCCCCAACTCAACACAGAAGACTGTCTGTTAATGTTTACATTGTTTCCATTCTATACATTGATCTAAATTGAATGAGTTGAGAAATCATATCCTTAAGGTAAAAAAATAAAACATAAGAGATAACAAAATTATATAATAAGACACAAAGTGTTTTTTTAATTAAAGGTAATACTCTTTGGTCTTTGTTCAAACTGCACAATTCTTTCTCTGATACAAATGGTATTCTCCATCACAAATACTCCAAAATTGTCCCTGATTGCTGCACTGATGGAATGAGCAAGTCCATTAAGAGTGATCATCAACCCCATGTTGCTGTTAGGGTATAAAATGTTCTTCTGGTTCTGCACATCTCGCTCAGCATCAGTTCATGCAAATTCTCCTAGGTTTCTCTGAATTCCCATCCCTCCTGGTTTCTAAAAGAACAATAGTGTTCCATAACATACATATACCACAATTTATTCAGCCATTCCCCAATTGATGGACATTCTCTCAATTTCCAATTCTTTTACACCACAAACAGAGCTACTATGAATATTTTTGTACAAGTAATATTTTTACCCTTTTTCATGATCTCTTCAGGGTATAGACCCAGTAGCAGTATGGCTGGATCAAAGGGTATACACATTTTTATTGTCCTTTGGGCATAATTCCAAATTTCTCTCCAGAAAGGTTGGATGAGTTCACAGCTCCACCAACAATATATTAGTGTCCCAGATTTCCCACATCCCTTCCAACATTGATCATTGTCCTTTCTGGTCATATTGGCCAGTCAGAGGTGTGAGGTGGAACCTTAGAGATTCTTTAATTTGTATTTCTCTAATAAGCAATGATTTAGAGCAATTTTTCATATGACTATGCATTGCTTTTATTTCCTCATCTGTAAATTGCCTCAGCATATCATTTGACCATATGTCAACTGGTGAATGGCTTGGTTTTTTTTTATAAATTTGATTTATTTCTCTATATTTTAGAAATGAGTCCTTTGTCAGAAATACTAGTTCTAAAAATTTTTCCCCAATTTACTATATTTCTTTTGATCTTGGTCACAGCAATTTCGTCTGTGCAAAAGCTTTTAAATTTAATGTAATCAAAATTATCTAGTTAGCTTTTAATGATGTTCTCCATCTCTTCCTTGGTCATAAACTGCTTTCCTTTCCATAGATCTGAGAGGTAAACTATTCCTTGATCTCCTAGTTTGCTTATAATATTGTCTTTTATGTCTAAATCCTGTATCCATTTTGATCAGCACAGCAGTCTTTAACCAGTGGGAGGTGAAAAGGAGAAATAAAAAAAAGCAAAGAATGTGTTCCAAAACCTGAATTTTCATTCCCCTAAACCAGAAGTGTCAAATATGTTTCAAAAGACCATAAATGCCATATACATTACTTAATAATAGCAAACCCAAATTAAACCGTAATTGAGAAATATTTAAAAAATAAATAAAAATACATTAAATCAAAGATCATTTTTTATATTTATTTATTTATAAGGCAATGAGGTTAAGTGACTTGCCCAAGGATACAGCTAGTACGTATCAAGTGTCTGAGGTGAGATTTGAATTCAGATCCTCCTGACTACAGGAATGGTGGTCTATTCACTGTTCTACCTAGCTACCTCCAAGAGATAATTTTAATATGTGATTTTCTCAGTTAATATGCAACCCAAATGCTTCCACCACCACCCCTTTTCTATTTGAATTAGACAACCTTAAACCACAAGTTCAAAACTTTTTTTATGTCATGGAGTGCTTTGGCAGTCTTGTGAAGCCCACAGTCCTTTTCTCAGAATAATGCTTTAAATTTCATAAAAATCAAATGCATGGGTTTACAAAGGAAACCAATTATATTAAATACAATTATCAAAAATATTTTTTAAAGTTCATAGACTCCTAAACTGATAGATAGACTAACAGATAGATAGATAGATGTTAGATGTATTTTAATATATATATATATATATATATGTATATATGTATGTATGTATTTGGTTGGTTGATTCTTTTTTTTTTTAGGTTTTTTTTTGGAAGGCAAATGGGGTTAAGTGGCTTGCCCAAGGCCACACAGCTAGGTAATTATTAAATGCCTGAGACCGGATTTGAACCCAGGTACTCCTGACTCCAAGGCTGGTGCTTTATCCACTATGCCACCTAGCCGCCCCCTGGTTGGTTGATTCTTACAAAGAAAACCAAAACAACATCACTACGTTAGTGACAAGTTAATGTGTCTGACTATGGATGATCAGACCAATATGGGCTGAGAATACTTTATCACAGGACAGTCATAAATAGTCCACCTGAGATGGGTACGCTAAACATATCTCACATTTCCTTTGAGTTGCTTCACTTCTGTCTTGCTCATATAGCAATGGATGATGTCTTTTGATTCATGCATAAATTAGATTTAAGTAAGGCAGAATTGCACTAAATTCTTGGCCTTACTCTCTTTTCGAAAGTCATCACAGTCATGGCAAGACAGAGTCAAGACAACTGATGCTGGCTCTAGATGCAGCAGATGACCTTGATGTATTCAGTGTCTAAACACTCCTCAGTGTATAGCCTACTTCAGCTTCCTTCATTATTGTTGGAACAAATTGTTATCATCTGCCCATTCTATCAATGGAAGTTTTCACATGCTTGAGATAAACAACCTCACTGATGGTTCTGAGAATGCTTTCAACCTGGTTTAGCCCATCTGCCAAAATAGTTTCAAGTGATGTGACCACTGTGCATATGTTACAGCTTCTTAGAACCACAGGTGAAGGTTAGGTAGTTCAAATGGACATCAAAGGTAGAAAACAGCCCTGATAAGTCTTCAGCAGCTATCATACCAGAGGTACTAGTCTTCCTTGAACATACCCTAAACCCCAATATATGTACATATACTTGTGTATATAAATATATATATATATACATATATATAAAATAGATGATAGATGTTTTTATATATACAAATATAAGTACATTTATAATTATAGATTATATATGCATATAATCTATAATATATATAGATAAATATATCTGTCTATAGTATGCACTATGTGTGTAAAGAATATTTTAGCAAGTCTAAAAATCAAAAATGAAAGAAGGATAGAGGAGAGGGAGTGTATTGGCCTTGTATTCCTCATACCCCAACACATGAACCTGTTACATTATATTGAAAATATAAAAAAAAAAAAAATCACATTATCCTCACTAAAGTTGCTCATTGTTTAACCTCAAACTGACAAGATAACCTCAAGCCTAAGTATGCAAGTCTTAAGCAGGTTGGGAGAATTGACCATTGTCTCTAAGCATAAACATTCCCTTGAGGTGTTATCTGGACTTACAGTTTCTGAGATCCTGAAGCAGATCATCCACCTGACCCAAAGCCTTCTTTGTTCGGAGACTGATTTAAGCTGGAGGCCCAAGGGCCATTCTTTGGAGTCTCCCCTGAAGTATGGATGCATAGCCCAGGACATTTGTCCCTGCGAGTTTTTGAAGGACTGTTCCTGGGGCTCAGAGGTTGGGAATTCAGATGTTGCTGTTCACTCTCAGGTGGGGACTGACTGTGGTAAGATAACTTTATTATGAGTATAAGATAATTTGTGATTTGTGATCTTAGTGTGCATTGTGATTTTATTGTGACTTTTTCTTTTACTGAAACTTTTTCTTTACTGAAGCTTACAATTCTTTTCCACTTTTTTAAACTTAATAACTTTCATAATCTGAGTCTTGTGGTCATTTCTACTCCAATTTGAACCAAAAAAACTAAATTAGAGCTGCAGCTACCAGTTGCTTTGCCACACATACATATGGGTATTTTATACACAACACTCACCGTTTCTTCAAAATACTACACAAGTATGTCAGGATGTTAAATGTTTTGGGTCCTTTTAGTTAGACCTCTTTTCTGTCCTTACATAGGCAAACTTAGAACACTAATTGGAATCTTGGTGTTAGTGGAGTTGAAGAACTTCAATGAAGACAACATTCACATCATGCTTCTGCAGCAATCTCAGCCCCCTTACAAAATTTCCCAGCCCTGGCCTTGAACATCCCTGGGAGAACTACAGCTGCTGTGTTAGCTTTGTCACCACAATTTTAGAGACCTCTCTTTCTTTCTCGGCACTACTTAACTGCTTCTTTTTGATCTCACCAATCTTGCCCCAATCTGCACTTGCTCCTTATCCCCAGGTCATAATGAGAAAGTGAAATCTTTCCTACTCTTTCTGTCCTGTATTGAATATATCAGCTACCCCTATTTTTAAAATTATATTTTAAATTTCATCGATGCTCTTTTCTTCTTGATCACTGTCTTCTAGGTAGAGTTTCTACCCTTCCAGATTCTCAATCTCTCCAAATATTCAAATGGATTTGTCATCTCATCCCTTTTGTTCCTTCTAACTCTGCCTTGCTTTACCAAGGGAAAGAATCCACATTCCAAAATAATCACCTCATCGGAGGGGCTAAACCAGGCTGAGGGTAATTGACAGCCCTCAAACCTGTCAGTGAGATAGAGGGATATCTACCCCCAAGCATGGGTGAAGAAGAATAATTTATTCCAGTGCCCATGAAGGTGACTGAAGCAGGCGCTGCAGGTCACTAAGAGTTGGTCAGACTCTGCATCCTGGGGAATCACCAATTATCCTGACTTTGTCCTGCCAGGGAACATCAATTACTCAGGCAGAGAGAGGGGGGCTCACAAGTTTGTACAACTCTGCCTCATTAAAATCCAATTCACACACAAGTCAAGACATCACCCAGGATGAACTCTTTGAAAAAGAAGGATAAACACATTCTGCTCTGAAGAACTTCCAGCAATTGGGGTGTTGGTATTTGTTTTATCTTTTTGTATTTTGTGTATGTCACATACCAGAACAATAACAGTAACATAATAGTTGACATCTGTATAGTGCTCTAAAAGTTTAATATGAGTTTTATATGTTTATCTAATTTGAGAAACAGATTATCTAACAGGCATTACTCTGTTGTACTCTGTCAAAATGATCATCACAACAGTTTTAAGTAAAGCTGCTTAAAATCCTGGGTCACCTCATTTATTTCTTAAAGTCATAGGAGCAGTCACAACACATTGACTGGAGTGCTAACCCAATTAGTGGTATCAATAGAACTCAATTCACTATCAATTCAGGGTCCCTGGAAGACCTCCACAACAACCATAGCAGTCTCAGAGCAAATATAGTCTCCACCCAACTGAAATTCCCCCCATTGAGCTTCCCTCAAAACATTGATTATAAGTTGGGTTTTAAAGTAATTATTACTGATATTATCAATAATTTATTATGATGATTTATTTATTATCAAGTATGTATTATTATTGGTAGATTATTATCATCAATAACAATATTACTCTCATTCCATTTATCATATCATCATTAGTATATGAGGATGAAATTAGTTTTTTTCCCACTCCATAATGATGGCATAATTGTCATTAACCTTTAAGGAACAGTATTACTATAGAGAACCCTAAACATAGTAAGTTCAGTTATTTAATTTAATATCCCCAAACAAAAGCTACAAAAGATTTTAATAGCTTTCTTTCCCTCATCAAATCCTTTTGTGACTTGGAATTTGGAGTGTTTAAATACAATTGATTTACTCCTTTGCAATGGATAAAATACTGCCCTGGAGTCAGGAAGACCTGAGTTTGAATTTAACCTCAGACACTTAATACTTACTTAGCTGTGTAACTTTGGGCAGATCATTTAACCCCATTGCCTTGGGGGGGGGGACAGAAAATATGATTTAGTCCATACCCAAGAGTAGGCATAGGAAGCTGACTCTATTACCAATGGTTTGGGAAGGGTAGTCAGGGGCTAGTTTTATGACTATATCTGAAATGTTATCCTGGGCTTCCTGCTGCTCCTTCTTAAGAAAATTAAATCAATAGAAGGGACCCTGTGGATTTCATTCAGTCTCATTTCAAGTCCACTAATTTCTTCAACTGTACATTGAGAGCAAAAATAAAAGCACTTTTAGAATAGCAAAGAACTTAAAATGAAGTCTCCAATAACTGGGGAATAATTTGACAAATCGTGGTGTGTGTATATAATACAAGGGTGTGTTAGAGTTGGCTCTCACCAACCTATTATTAAATTTTCACCATGATCATTTACACCTCAGAAATTGATAAACACTGCAAATCAAGGCTTGATTTATTATTTTGTTGATTGTTTAGTATTAAGAAAGTGATGGAGAAAAAGTGAATAACTCAGAATAAACTGAAAGCATGTCTTGCCATACTTTTTATGGAGAGTCAGTAGCTAAACATTTATCAAAATATAATAAGATGATGTTACACTGTAAGAGACATGAAGATAGCAAAGGTGAAGAAACTTAGGAATACAGATAAACTGACAGAGATTGAAGTCAGATAAACCAGAAGAAGAGTTACCACAATGACCACAATAATGTGGAGGAAAACAACATTGAAAGACTTCAGAAGCCTGATTTAAACTGGGACCAACTATAACTTGCCCCCTTATTAGAGACCTGTAGACCAGAGGTTCAAAAGGAAGCATATGTTTTCACTTTGGACAGTATATTGTTTTGCTTAAATATGCTATAAGACAAGAAATGAGAGAAAGGAAGAAAAAAGAGAAGTATCATCAGGAAACAATAGCAAGATTTTTTTAAAAAGAACATCAATAAAACATTTATTCTTTAGACAAAATAATAAAGTACACATTAAAAGTACTTCCCCTTCAATCACAGGATTTAGAGCTTGAAAAAATCTAATCTAAGCATAGGATCTTAGATGAAGTGGATGGAACCTCATAGATCTTCTGGTACGGTCCCTTCATTTTACAGGAAATTAAGTCAATACCCAAGACCATGCAATTTACAGGAAGAAAAGGCAAGATTTGAACATATGTCTTCTGACTCTAATCCAATCCCCTCATTTTAAAAATTAACAAACTGAGTCCTAGAGAAATAAAGAAATTTGTTCTAATGTTACCCAAGTATTAAGCAGCAAAGTCTAGATTTGAACAGAGACCCTCTGACTCCAAATTCAGAGCTCTTGGTATATTACATTCTTTCCTTCTAAAAATATTATTCTGCAAAAGTAATATTACATTTTTCCTTCTAAAAAATTACTCTGTAAAAGCAATATACCCCCACAAAGCAAATGCATTTTTCTCTAATGGACAGCTTATTTGTCAAAAGAACTTAAGAGTCAAATAACACCTTTTTCCAGGTTTGTTGTTGCTATTGTTGTTTTTTGTTGTAATGAGAGTTTAGTGATTCTGCTGTCTCCCTTGTATTTGTTTTGCTCACTTCATCTGGGCCAAACTTACTGATTTGTTTACAGCGGTGCTTCCTATAGTCATCACCATGTCAAGGGGGTAAGATTGACTTGGAAGAGAATGCCTTTGAGACTAATCTTAACATGCCATGGTAGTTTATAGCCTTATTCCTCCCACTCTGACTTTGCTGATTGGAAGCAGGTGCTCCCCATTAGACTGAAATGATGATGAAGTTCTCGCAGGATAGAAGTTCACCTTGTGGATGTTTCATAACATAGTCAAGCTCTTTGCTGCATAGAAACTTTGCTCTATATTGGATGATTTCATCTGACTCACTGTTTATAGCATATTTAGCTTAAGGGAAGTAAGGAAACTGGTGAACAGGAAGATCCATGAGCATTGGCTTTTACTTTTTTAATAGTATTTTATTTTTTCCCAGTTACATGACATTTATTTTTTTAATTTTGAGTTGCAAATTTTCTCCCTCCTTCACCTCACCCCTCCCTAAAAGAATAAGCAATTTGATATAGGTTTCATATATATATATATGTGTGTGTGTGTGTGTGTGTGTGTGTGTGTTTGTATATGTAATCATGTAAACATTTTCATATTAGAGTACTGGATTTTAATCTACACAGTGCAAAAAACTTTCTCCAATAGCAAATTAGGCATCTGGAGTCACCTACTCACAGATTCATTCACTAGAGTAGTATTTAAGATATGTGAGACCACTTACATAATAATAAGCATTTAAATAGTACCTACCTTGTGGCAGGCAATGTTATAAATGCTTTATAAATATTCTCATTACTTCTCAACAATCCCAGAAGATAGCTGATATTAATACCTCCATTTTACAATCAAAGAAACTAAGGCAGACAGAGTTTAAATGTTTGAGACTGAATTTGAACTCAGAGCTTCCTGACTCCAGACACAACACTCTATATATTTCACCACCTAACTGCCCAACAGTCTGATCCTATTCTAGGTCTCAAAGATAACAACTCATTTCTATAAAAAATAAGGTTTACAAACTACATACCTCCTGACATGCATCCTGTGACAAACATAATGCAAAGGTTATCATATCTATTTTACAGATGAAGAAGCTGAAATTCTGACAAGTGAACTATTCTTGTTCATAGAGAACCCCAGCAAGAATTCAAACCCATGGGGCAGCTAGGTGGTGCAGTGGATAGGGCACCGGCCCTGGAGACAGGAGTACCTGAGTTCAAATCCAGCCTCAGACACTTAATAATTACCTAGATGTATGGCCTTGGACAAGCCACTTAACCCCATTGCCTTGCAAAAACTTAAAAAAAAAAGAATTCAAACCCAGTCCTCCTAATTTCCAAACCCCAATCTTTCCATTATCTCACACTGGTATTGAACTGTTATAGCATGTCAAGCACTTCACCAGGGCATGAATGATTAATATAAGTCAAATTCCATTACAATGAAAGCTATTAAATTTGAATCTCTCATGCAGGATAACAAAACTATTTTCAGCAATATTTTCTTCAGCTCATCAAGTATTCATTGAATGCCTATTTGCTACAACAAACTTACAACATAGTGAAATTTCTTTGGAGTGAAAATTTTCTTTAGAATTTATAATAATGGGATTTGACCTATTTCAGAATGTTGTATTAATGTGCTTATCAGATTTTGGAGCAATTAAAGCAATCATGATTTACTATTTTGGAATGCATCAAAATATCCTTCCAGAGCTGAAGATAATAGGACATGCTGCACACTCATCTTACTCCTTTCCCTCCAAAGCTTCTAAATTGCTATAAGGGAGAGATTTAAGGGAAATTACACTCTGTTTTTCTTGATAATCACTCTGTAAATCTGGGAGAATAAAAGAAATAACGGAACTGAAGACAACTGGGTCTTTTTTCCCAAGATGAGAGAAAAAATCCATTAGCTAAAGAATATGGAAAAATCACAGAGTAATTTAGTGCTATAGAATGGAGTGCTTGCCGGAAGCAAAGATTCATCTGAAGTAATATGTCTTTTGCCTTACCCCAAAGTTTAGATTTCTTAATTCGGGAATTAGCCTGGCAATATAGAATGAGACATTGCCAAGAACATGGTCTAACATTGGCTAGGTCAATGGGAGAGCTGAAATTAAGTGAAGCAACAGTCAATTGATAGGTCACAAGCAAAGATCAAATTTGGAGGAGAGGAGGGTGGCTAGCATGCTCAATCGCTAAAGTCAGAACAGGCAAAGTTGAAGAGTTATCAGGTCAGAACCAGTTATAGGCCACTGGTTTAGAGAGGTGTCAGTTCTGCAGAAGAAGAATTGCTCTAATATATAGACTCAAGTCTGGTGTGAACCTTTGGCTTCAAAAATTCAGAGCAATTCAGTTTTCTTCATCTTCCAGATCAAGGATCTTAGCCTTTTTGTGTGTCATGGACTTTAGCAGTCTGATGAAACTTATGAACCCCTTCTCAGAATAACATGTTTAAAGGCATAAAATAAAATAAAATACATAGGACTGCTAAGTAAACTGATTATATTGAAATACAGTCTATTGACAAGAAGCTTGTGATCTAGCAGCTGGTCTAATAAATAATTTCAAAGTAATGAGGAGTATAAATAATATCTCTTGAGACATGCAACAACTGAAGTAATATTAAGACATTTATGGTTTTTATTGATGACAAAGTTACAGGTACTGCTCAGACTACCAAAGTTTATTGCCTGCATTCATAATTGAAGGATATGCTCAGTTTCAGTTAGAGCTTGGTGAAAAATAAAGATGTCAGTTTTTTTCTGATCAAAGTTCATGAAGGTCCTGAAAATGAACCCCAGGCAAAGAATCCCTCTTCTAGATGGATATTTCAAATTGTGACTGTTAAACAGACCTCACTAGTGTTTCTCTGAAGTTAAAAAACTATTTTTACTCCACATTACTTCCCCATTGCTGCCCCCAAAATCTTTGGATATTCTATTCATGTCTAAAAGAATGACCTCATTCTCAAGCATAGGAACTAGATTTAGAGCTAGAATACCTTAGAGGTCATCTAGGTCAATCCCATCACTGAGAACCAGAAATGTTAAGTGAGACTGGACTTAAAAGCTTATAAGGATCGGGAAGGAAGTCCATGATCTTGTGGGAATTAGGGGAAGAGGAGTTGGGGAAAGAATTAGTATCTGCCAGGCTAGTTAGTAGTGGTCATATTATCTTCATCTGACCTTTGTAACCCAGGACCAGGACTCTAAAATTTCATCTTATCTATTTTTAATGCTGAAATATTGTAGTTGATCTATGTGTAGACTCACTCATCACTGGCTATAAAGCTTTATTAATGTTTTGCAGGAGAGTGCTGTACCCTAAGCTAAGTATTATATTATTATCATCATCATCAGTACTGAACCATATCTAGTTGGAAGGATAACTTATTCTTTCAAGAAAATTGTCATAAGAACCTAAATGAAGGTGACTTTTTCCCAAAAAATATGAGTGTAATTGATGAAATTGCATGACATCTCATTTACCTATTAGTGACAAGCTAACTTCTATTTTAAATTTTTTTTTGCAAGGCAATGGGGTTAAGTGGCTTGCCCAAGGCCACACAGCTAGGTAATTATTAAGTGTCTGAGACCGGATTTGAACCCAGGTACTCCTGACTCCAGGGCCGGTGCTTTATCCACTACGCCACCTAGCTGCCCCTTAAAAAATTTTTAAGCTCTATGAGGAAAAGATTATTTTTAAGTAACAATACTAGCAAATGGATATTAATGTCATCTTCCCAACCAAAAATAGTTTCTTCGGTCTTTTACATTAGCCAAGGGATAGTAATATAACAAAATATTCACAAGCAATTTTGAAATGTAATTCTTTTCGTTGTTGTTGTTATTCCAAATTCTGAGTTTTGTAGCTAGTAATTGACCAGATGAAGAACTCCACTAAGTGGATTTTTGGCTGCTTGCCATTTTCTAAGTATACTGAGTAAAAGAGAGATCAGAAGATATAAAATTTGAGAAACCTCTCATGCCAAAAGAGGACAATATTTTCTTTGGGGGGACAAGAACAGGACAAGAATCACAGGAGTGGAGATTTTTTAGTTAAGGTGGAACTATTTTCTTCCCTCATTGAAGGAGTTTTTCTTGAATATATAGATATATTCTGAAATGAAGTATATTAAGCACTAAACTTAAGATGGAACAATGAAAAGAAAAATTAAAAAGCCCTACTTAGAAATTTATTTCTTGAGTGTTTTTGGTCTTATTAATAAGCTGCTCAAGAGCCTTAGCAGAGAAATATTCAAAAGTACCCAGGCCCACAGAAATTCAATTTCTTTTTCCATTTTAAAAATTAAAGGTCTTCAGCAGCAATAAGGAACTCTTTGCAGTGTAGAGTTAAGAACAGCTGTATAACATTGCCAGCTAGTGGTCAGTGAACTACAGAACACAATAACTCGAAACAGCACTATTTTGAAAATACTTAGTAGCTATTTAAAAAATAATAACCATAATCATTATAGGAAGTCCTGAAAATTACCTCTAAGTAGAGTCCACATTAATTAAATCTATAAAAAAAATAGTAACATTTTAAATACATTTTGATAGTTTAGGATACATTTATCTTTATAAAACTGGAATTCTTGGACAGTCTAAAAGGGAAAAGACAGCTCATTTAGAGAATACAGTTAACAGCATTATTTTGTTATTGTGGACCATTGGAGAGCCTATGTTAGTAGCACAATTTTTTTTATGGAATCCTGGTAGCAAATTATTTTTAAAAAGACAGTAAAACAGACAAAGATTAAGAAAAAGAAAAGGGGCAGGGGAATGCTGTCTGAAATTTGTGTAAGAATTAAAATTGAAACAATTTTTAATTTTTAAGGCAAGAAGATCTTAGGGATAATCTATCCAGCCTTCTTTTTTTCAATAGATGAGAAAGCTGAGGAATATATAGAAGTTATGATTCATTCAAGGTCAAAGTCAGGGACAAAGCTAAAATAATGGTATGGTCTCCCAACTCCCTGTTCTTCACAACAGAGCAGTCTGCAACACTCTGCATAGTTTAAACAAGATTAAAATGTAAATGGGAAATATATAATGAAATAAAAAATGTAGATACTGTTCATATGTAGTTCTCTAAATGATTCCCTATTCCATCTAAGGTTGACATTCACTGTATCACTATTTTATTGCTACTTTTCTCCTTCCCTTTATATACTTTGTATCAATTCTGTCTTTCAATAAATTGGGCCTAAAGCATAGAGTCATTTGGTATTGTTACATATTGTGATATTTTAATGGTCATCTGATCCCATGGATGGGGTATTCTCTTCCCTGTATACATAACAGAAATCATCCATGTCTTCTTATCTTGTGTGACTTTTGTTGATGGGCTCTTTCTATAAAGGTTCTATCTTCTATCTTCTACAAAGGTTCCACCCATCATACTGGATTCTTTTCTCTGTCTTTTGACATTCCACAAATACTAGAGGAGCACACAACTGATCATCAATTATCCCTCAACCTCCACTTTATGGTCTGTTGGTCTTTTGATCTTTTCCTCTATATGCCACTTCTCCTATGAAATGTTTTATTTGTTAATAATTTGCAGTCTAGTTATATCCAACTTGTACCTCCCTATTGGTCTTTGGGTAACCCACAATTTTAATTCCTTAAAGACTGTGTTGTTCATGACTCATGACAATGCAGCAACAATGAAAGAATAATATTAATATTTGAAAAGTTGAGCCATTCCTCGATGGATAAGAGGTGCCCTCAACAGAAAAAAATAAATCTGGAAGAGGGCTGCATTAATGAGAAAAGATAAGGAATTCTTGGGGGTGGGGAGCAAGTGTAATTCATTATTTATGATATAAATAATTATATCAAAAAACTATTAATTAACATTACTGCTCAGTTGACCTCAGACATCTCCTAAATTAAATACAATTAATCAATAAATATTTACTAAATACCTATGTGGAAGATAATTAGGGATACAAAGGCAAAAATGAAAAGAAAAGAACAAAACAGAACAGACATTGAAGTATATAATTACATTTACTAGATAATTTTTAAATGTTCATATATATTCATATATGCACACAAGTGATTCTGTCAACAGAAGAGTACTGACAAGTATAAGAATTAGAAAATCCTGAGGTAGCATGTGAACTTGGATTGAACCTTGAAAGAAGCTAGGGATTCCAGTGGTCAGAGGAGGGAGAAGAAATCATTCTAGGGATGCAAGACAGCTTATGAAAATGCACAGAGAATAGAGATAGAATGCCATGTGCACAGGCCAGTCTGACTGGAATATAGAATTCATGCTAGGGAGTAACATGAATTCAGTCTGAAAAGAAATGTTGAAAACAGATCGAGAAAGACTTTAAAGACCAGTAGAGAAGTTTGTATTTTATCTTAGTGGCAGAAAGAAGGTGACAAATCAGAACCATGCATTAGGAATATCAATTTGTTATTTGTTTAGAGGATAAAATGGAGAAGATGGAGAATAGATGCAAGAAATCTATTAAATTACAAGATTATTACAATGGTCAGTTCTATGGAACAATTGATGATGTGCAGGGTTAAAAATAAGGATAGATTGAGTTCAAATCCAACTTCAGATGTTTTCTAGCTGTATGACCCTGAGCAAGTCACTTAACTTCTATCAACCTCAATTTCTTCAACTATAATATGGAGATAACAATAGCATTTCCTTCTCAGTGTAGTTGTGAGAATCAAATATTATCCAAATGTGATAATTTATCATATAATTTATTTATCATACTATCATAAATATGTCATATTATCATAAAATTGCTTAGCACAGTGACTTGCATAGAATAAGAGCTTAATAAATCACTATTTTCTTGTTTCCTAGTCTAGGGAATAAATGCTGAGGCCCTAATTTTAGGTGGGGAGTAGATTTGGACTTGGGGAAAGAACATTAACAACTTAAGGGATCAAGAAAGGTTTCCCATAAACTGTCACACCTGATTTAAGTTAGGGGAAGTTAGAGACTCTAAGAAGTGGAGAGCTGGAAGAGCACAGAGAAGTTTTGGCAGCCCATGCCATCCAAAAAATTCATAGAAATACTGGAAATCAAGATCAAGTTACTAATATTCGAATTCTCTAACCTTTAGAACTCCAGTTTTGAATCAAAAATCAAGTCAACAAGAATTTATTAAGGACCCACTGTGTGCTAGGTAGTATTCTAGGTATTCATAAAATAAGTATTTTCACTTGCTTAAGGGATATGAAGAGTCACATTTGCCTTTATAATGCACTCAGATGGACCTTGGACAGTCTATTAATGTAGACTGTCTATATAGCTTACATATTTGCATATTCTTGAGAAATTCTTTAATTAAGATATCATCACTACCATGAAGATAATCTTTAAGAAATAGATATTTTCCCCTCTCTATTCTGTTACTCAAATGATTGAAAAATGATGCAATATGGAGTCAATTGGATAGAAAGAACAGACTTGAACAACCCATAAATTAAATGAACATTTAACATAGAAGAACAGGTGATCTGTACACAGGTATTAACTAAAAGACTTAGCAAATTTTGATTTGGTATAAGAGAATTTTCCTACAATTATGACTGTCAAAAAAATGAAATGGTTTGCCTCAAAAGGTATTGAGTTCTTTGTCACTAGAGGTGGGTGAGTATAAGCCAATTGACCTGTCAGGGAAATAGTTACAGGGGTTTCATACTTCAGCTGGCTATTAGCCTGGATGACCTCTAACATCCTATACCCCTATGATTTAAGCAAGAGTTGGCCTGACTATATAATAGCTGGTATTGCTTCTAATGCTAAGCTTCAATAGCCTTTAATGGCCTTCAACGTGACAATTCTTTTATTGATATGAAACTGTTGTGGACAAATCTCTATCCTACATATCATTATAGCATCTGACTTCTTTTCTTTGTTTTCCCTAGTGCCTATCACAGTGCCTGGCATGTGCTAAGTAGCAAATAAATACTTGTTGAACAGAACTGAATTTCTCTAGGAATTCAAAAGGAACAAAATAGTAAAGAAACTCAAACATATTAAAATATGCTGAGGTAGATAAATAGAGTGCTGGACCAAGGACATGGGAAGACCTAAGTTCATATCCAACTGTAGACCCTTACTTACTATCTGTGGAACCCTGCACAGGTTGCATAACCTCTATCTGCCTTAGTTTCCCCACCTATAAAATGGAGATAACAGCACCCATTTCCCAAGGTCATTATAAACATAATAAGATTTTTGTGAAGTACTATATATTTTGTTTTGTTTTGTTTTTTTAGGTTTTTTTTTCAAGGCAAATGGGGTTAAGTGGCTTGCCCAAGGCCATACAGCTAGGTAATTATTAAGTGTCTGAGGTCAGATATGAACCCAGGTACTCCTGACTCCAGGGCCGGTGCTCTATCCACTGAACCACCTAGCTGCTCCCGTGAAGTACTATGTAAATGCTATTATTATTATATCATTATTTTGAAACTACAATGCCCTTGAAGAGCTCAACAAAACTACCTTCAGCTAATAATTATTTATTTAGAAAAGGGACTCCTTTTCTTCCCAGCTGTCCCTGTGCTCAGACATCATGTCTAGTAAACATCTTAAACTCATTGGTCTAGGACAGAACTCATTATCTTTGATAATCTCCCTCTTTAGTCCCCCCAACTTCTTTCCCTATTACTGAGGGCAATGCCTTACATCCTCCTAGGCCCTCAGGCTTGAAACCTAGGAGTGAGTCATCCTGGATTCCTCACTATCTCTCACCCCCCCCATATCTAAGTTCACTTTTGCAGCATCTCTTTTATGCTTGCCTTCTCTCTTCTGATGGAGAAAGCAATGGCAAATCATTCCAATATCTTTGCCAAGAAAACCACATTTGGGAGTCACAAAGGGTCAGACAAAAAAGCAAACAACTGAACAGCAATAAATCTCTCCTCTGGCATTGCTACCACTCTATTACAGGCCCTCATGACTTCACATCTGGGTCCAGCTTGCCTTCAGTCACTAAAGTGATTTTCCTAAAGTGCAAATATAATCATGTCATGAATACACCCCAACTGGGTAAACTCCAATGACTCCCTACTGCCTCCTGAAGCAAAGGGAAAAAACTCTCTTTGACATTCAAAGCCTTTATAACCTGGCCTCCTCCTACCTTTCCAGTTTCTTGCACCATGCTTCCCATGACATATTTTTTGATCCAATGATATTGGCCCCCATGTCTATTCCACAAACTCTATTCTCATTTTTATGATTTTTTTTTCTCCAGCTGTCCCTTACACCCGAAACATTCTCCCTCCTTCACAACTTCCTGTCTTCCTTTAATTCCCTACTAAAAAAAATTTCACCTTCTAGAGGAAGACTTCCCAACTTCTTTTAATTCCAATGACCTCCCTCTGTTATCTGCTATTTATGACTATAATATGACTTACTTTGTATATATTTGTTTACATGCTGTCTCCCCTTTAGATTGTAAGCTCCTTGAGGGAGCTTATATATCTTTTCACCTCTTTTTAAATCCCCAACACTCTAAATACCCAGCGCAGTGTCTGTCACATTGTAAATTTTTAATAGATGTTTAATAGCTTGATTGTTAAACGAGGAGGCACATAAATACCAGCAAACTCTGTTTCAGTAGTTTTAGTGGCCAGAGAAGAATCACTGTTTACTGCGTTCTGTGGCTCACCTTTGTGGCTTCACCTCAGGGAAATTAATTAATAGACCAACATCCGATAGTACTGGAAAGAATGTTTCCGATAGTTCTGCTGTTGTCAAGTCAAATTTGAAAACAACCCAAATTCTGTTCACAACTTTCAGAATTGGCCAACACGAAAATCTCCCATAGGCTCATCATTGCAATCTGCACCTTGTTTGACAGTCTTTGTGATCTCAATTATATTATCAGGAAGCTCTGTAGTGTCATTCATAGCCTATTTCCATAGTTCTTGTCAAAGATGAACTGTCATTGTAAAAATAAGAAGGGGTAGACATAAAGCAGTATCCAAAATAGTTTCACTTTTGTATTGCAAGTACAGTGTGTCCCCAGGCAACCTTATATAGTTAAGATGGGAGAAGACATAGAGAACCACTTAGAAGGATGAGATAGACTGACCAAGGTCACTACTAACTGCCCACTGTACTACTGTAAAATAAGCAATCTGTTTACTGGTGAAATAGCAAGAAATTTTTTGTGTGTCCTATAATATGTTTAAAAGATGACAAAAGTTGTTGCAGACTAATAAAGTGAAAAAGAATGGATTGGTTCCTCTAAAGAAAAACACTATGCTAGGAAGTTTTTAAATTTTAAAAAACAAAGCCAAATTCTTTCTTCTCCAAGCAAAACAAGTTTTACCACTCATAAGAATTATCTATGAATTAGGGAATGGCCAAATAGGCTGTGGTATATAATTATAATGAAATACTACTGTGCTATAAGAAATGATGAGCTCAATGATTTTAGAAAAAAGCATGGAAAGACTTGCAGAAAATAATTAAGAGTGAAAGGAGCAGAACTAAAAGAATGGTATGCACATAAAAGCAATATTATTTTAATAACCCCTCTGAGCAAATATATCATTTTGATTGCTGAAATACCTAAAATTAACCACATAGGATATATGAAGGAAGATGCTATCTGCAACCAGAAAAAAAGCTGAAAAATAGAAGTATGTATAGAATGAATTTATTTATATATACATATTTGTGTCTTGTGGTAGTCATCTCTGGAGTGGGGGTTGGGGGGAGAAAAAAGAAAAAATTTACATGATAACTTTATTATGTATTTAAAAGGAATAGAAAGTTGTACATATTATATTTGTGGCTTTATGTAAAATCATTTCTTTATTATACTATGTTATGGGAATGTTTATTTTATTCCATAAATTAAAAATAAAATTTAAAAATGTTAAAAAAAAAAAAGAATCATTCACTTCTTGAGGAAGTTAGGTGATAGAATACTGGACATAAGAATTAGGAAAAACATGAGTTCAAATTCTACCCCAGTCACTTAACTTAGCTACCAGAGCCTAAATAAATCCCTCAACTCCTCTCAGCCTCAGTTTTCTCATCCATAAAATGAGGATCATAATAACTTCTGTCTTGCAGAGTTGTAGTGAGAAACAAATGAGATAACTTAGATGAAGCATTTTTGCATACCTTAAAACATTTATGTAAATGTTAATGGTAATTGTTGTTTAAAATAGTATAGTATAATGAAGTAGTATAAACTCAAATAAAAACAAATCCCTAGAAGATGCATATTTCCTTAGAAAATGACAAATTAATATTATTTATGGCTTTCTGTTCATTTTGTAAAACATTTCCTGGTGATATTTTAATCTGATTCGGGCTACATTGGGGAGTGTTGAGGGCTGCTTGCTACCCATACCCCAAATCTGACACCTCTAGAAAGAGCCCCAAATAAAGGTTAAGATGGTCTGGGTGGAAACTTTGCTCTGCTATATAATTTTGATTTGTGTGATCTTAGATAATTAACTTAGTCTTTGGTGGGAGCGGGTCTCACTTTTCTCATCTGTAAAATAAAGAAGTTGAATAAGATGATCTTTCTAAATGTAAATCCTCTGAAAACCTGAGGTCTATGAGCCTTAAGACAAAACCTTAGAGCTATATCTTCAAGATATGACAGAAAACATATGCTATTCTTCAGATACAAAAGTATTTTGTTCAGTTTTTTAGTTGTGTCCAACTCTTCATGACAGTTGAGGTTTTCTTGGCAATGATACTAAGGTGGTTTGCCATTTCCTTCTCCAGCTCATTTTACAGATGAGGAAACTAAAGCAAATAGAGTTAAGTGACTTGCCTAGCTATATATATAGCTAGTAAGTGTATATATATATAGCTAGTAAGTGTATGAGTCTGGATTCAAACTCAGGAAGAGGAGTCTTCCAGACTATAGGCCCACCTAGCATTGGTGCCATTGTGCCACTTATGGAAGTATTGTTATGGTTCCATGAATGAAATGCCCTTTCAAAAGTAAAAAACAACTCATTAATCCCTTTTGTTGGGAACTAAAGAACACCAGCTGCTATCCCAAAAAGATGTTATAACTTCTGAA
Organism: Macrotis lagotis; assembly: GCF_037893015.1. Classification (NCBI taxonomy): domain Eukaryota; kingdom Metazoa; phylum Chordata; class Mammalia; order Peramelemorphia; family Peramelidae; genus Macrotis; species Macrotis lagotis. The sequence goes on from NC_133666.1 coordinate 183,338,311, forward strand.
CACAAAGGGTTAAAAATTGAACATTAGAAACCAAAGAAACCAATTTTCTGGTAGCTACACTTAAGAAGTTGGTAAAGTAATTCTCTTTATATGTCATCAGTAAACTATTGAGAATTGCCCAGGATGAAAGGTGTTGTCTAAGTGTAAGTTATTGTTTCTAGGGCAAAAAGAGTTTGCACCATTTTAAAATAATACAACCAGACATTTTTTTCTTTCCTAAAACAAATGAAAAATGTCTCTGACTCAAATGCTCTCAAAGTAGATGTGAAACTTTAATTTAACATTTGAAGGTCAGTGCCTTCAGGCATCTTCTTGCTCTAATAATACATTGGATTTTGTAGACAGACATTATAGGACCTTAGCTTAGATTTTCTCCCATGATCAAACTGCTTAGTCATAAGTGAACTCTGGTTTTTATGGAGACAGATTCCCTAAGTCCTTCCGAGACAACATGATGAGGGTTTCATGCCATGATATAGCTGGATAGGAGTGATATTTTCCATTGCCAACCTTGAATTACATGAAATTGCTGTTAGAAGTGATTGCCAGGGCAAACTTTTGCCAACAGCCTTCACCTTCCATAACAATCTCTAAAAACCTGTCACTAGAGTCTTCTAAGCCACAGGGATTAATGGTCTGGAAAACCAGTTATCAGAACTTGTATCACGTCCAAATTAATTAAGGGAACATAGAAATAAAAGAAGCTTAAAGGCAAGGATTTTAATTAAACACAATACCTAACGGTGGACATTCAAATACTAATTTGATTAAGTTGTTATAAACATGTTTTGATCATGCTTTTGTCACATATTTAAAATATTTGCCACTCCCTAACTGTGTATATTTCATTTTCCTCTGTTTTCAAATAAGAAGATTGTGCTGAGAGATCCCTAAGGTTTTCAGCTCAGACATTCTATGTTGAGAAAAATCTATAATTCTATGATCTTATTTGGAGTATGGTTTAGGATGGACTTTGGACAGTTCCATCACATTAACCTGATCTAAGAATTACAGTCAAAGAACAAAAATAGATGCCATGGAAGACAGCATCAGTGCAATAATTTAGTACATGCCCACTTATCTAGAATCAACTTTCATGAGCAAAAATCAATCATATTTGGCATATGATGATGTCAAAAAGAGCAATCTATTTCATTTTTCCCAGTTATGAGCTGAAATTCCTGCTCAGAAGAGCAACAAGTTAAGCATGAAGGTCAAATTAAAATGGTCACTTAAGATGACCATCAATGTCAATTCCCACAAGCAAATTCAAATACAAACTCCTTGTATTAAAGCGAGTTTGGGAGAGTTTTTTTGTTTTTTTAAGATTGTTTTGTACTTATGGGTTTGTTTTTCTCCCTTAAGCATCAAGGTATTTTCAAGTTTAATGATAATTTGATTATTAAAAGCTATATCAAATTAATAAAAGTGTTAATGTCATAGCTAGAACAATAATTGTCAATGAAACCATTTCAAGTTAAGAGAAAAAACAGTTTGGCATTAAAGCAGAATCACTGCATGAGAGTGTTTTTTTTTTATACTTTTATTTTTAACTTAACAAACAACAAATAAAATAAATATTTCCATGTTCAAAGTAAAACAGAAAAAGATAGTATATAATATATCCAACATGTAATTTTCAAAACTGTCCTTTCTGTGTTTCCTTTCAGTCTTTCTTCTATTTTCTTTTGTGCCTTTTTAAAAATGTTATAATGATCCTTTTATTTTTGCTATGAGAGAAATATCTCCTGTCTGACTTGATATGGTAGACTGCTATCAAAATATATTTACCACAACAGAAATTATAAAGATTAAAAACCTAGGTATTATCATTATGCTCAAGCATTAAGTTTAAGCCTCAGAGAAAACAATAAACCTGAATAATCAGGATTCTATCAAGGTCCCTTTTAGGCAAAAACCATGTCAAAGTGACAGAGAAAAAAATTTGTTTATATATTGCCATTTTGTACATCCCTCTTAAGGCATAAAAGTTAAAGAAATAACAGATTCAAGGATTCAAAGAAGATAGTGGAATAAGACAAAAAATTACCTGATTCTCCCAAATTTCCTCACAATTTAAAATAATGCCTCAAAATGAACTTTAGTATAGCAGAAATAATTAAAAGTCAGGACCAACCGAAGATAAGTTGGGAGAATTTGGGGAAATAACTGACCTCCTGGTATGGTGATCTGTCTTGAAAATGCAAATACCTCTAGGCAAATATCACCAGGCAAATATCACCGAATAAAACAAGCCCTAGGGTTACTGGTGAACTGAAGCCTCAATTTTGGGACTTTTCAACCAAAGCACAGTGTGAGGGGTCAGGTAGCTGATCAGGGGAAAATTGCAGGACCCTCTCTCTGCTGGCTGGGGTTGGACAAGGGGCAGAGTGCCCTGGCCAGACATGGTCCCAGGCTTTGCTTGTGGGTGAGGAGGAGCAAGTACAGACCAGTGAGTGTGGTCACTCAAAGGAGTGGAGTCCCTGGTTTTGGTTCTAGAGCAGAGCGTTGTGCAGTGACAGGAGGGAGTAAACACATTTGCAGTGACAGCGTTGTTTGGGGCCCTGGTCATGGCTCAGGAGAAAAGAAGAGTACCTGAAGTCAGGATCCCTAGTAGACAGAGCTGAGAAAACAACAGCATGAAAAATCTGAAGTTTGAGACATCGGCCCCCTACATCTTAGGACTAAAACCCAATTCCAACAAAAAACTAAAAATCAAGAAATTACACTTTTAAAAAATGTGTAAGCAAAAGAGAAAGAACTCAACCAAAGATAGCTACCACAATGTTAGAGAAAATCTGAGTTCAAACTGAGAAGACAGTGAAGTCAAAACAGTTACTTCTATTTCAAAGAAAAATGTAAAATGGTCACAGATACAAAGAGTTCTAGAAAGAGCTTTAAATGGACTTTTAAAAATCAAATGAAAGAGGTTGAAGAAAAATTGGCGGGGGGGGGGGGGGGAATCCAAGAAAATCCAAGAAAATCAAGGCTCCAAAAGAAAGCCAACAAATTGGGGAAAAAAAGAGATCCAAAAACTTAATGTTTAAAAATTAGAATTAAGGGACAGCTAGGTGGTGCAGTGGATAAAGCACCGGCCCTGGAGTCAGGAGTACCTGGGTTCAAGTCCGGTCTCAGACACTTAATAATTACCTAGCTGTGCAGCCTTGGGCAAGCCACTTAACCCCATTGCCTTGCAAAAACCTAAAAATAAAAAAATTAGAATTAAGAGGGCAGCTAATTGGTGCAATGGATATAGCACTAACCCTGGAGTCAGGAGGATCTGAGATCAAATCTGACCTCAGACACTTAATAATTACCTAGCTGTGTAACCTTTGGCAAATCACTTAACCCCATTACCTTTATCAGATTGCTTGCTTATCTTAGGGAGCTGGGGAGGGAAGAGTGGGAAGGAAAAAATTTTACAATTAAATTACAAAACAAAATTATTTTATGAAGCTAGAAAAAATAATTACAAAATTATTTGGAAGAACAAAAAATCAAAAATAACGAAGGAATTAATTAACAGTATATAAAGGAAGGAAGAGTAGCTGTACTAGAACTTTTTTTTTGAAAGGCAATGGGGTTAAGGGGCCTTTGCCCAAGGCCACACAGCTAGGTAATTATTAAGTGTTTGAAGCCAGATTTGAACTCAGGTACTCCTGACTCCAGGGCCAGTGCTCTATCTACTGCACCACCTAGCCACCCCAGCTGTACTAGCTCTTAAACTATAAGACAATAGTTTTCAAACTACATGATACTCGTTAAGAAATAGAAAAGTGATTTAACAGAACAGAAGAGGCATACAGTCAAATTATAATAGCAATTTTGTGTTTAACAAATACAAAGATGTAAGGTTTTGGGATAAAAATTCATTTTTTTTAGCAACCTAGAAAGAATTTGCCAGCAACTGGATATAGAATATATTACACTATTTAGCCAGATAAAGTCAAAATGGATATATGACTTAGATATAAAGGGAAATATCATAAATGAATTAGAAGAACACGGAACATATTACCCATCAGACCTATAGATAGGAAAAGAATTTATGAATAACTATGAGATAGAGAGCATTGTGAGATGTAAAATGGATAATTTTGATTATATTAAATTTTAAAAAGTTTGTATAAACAAACTAATGTAGCCGTTAGAAAGACAATTGGGATATGGGAAAGGGCAATTTTTATAGATAGCTTCTTGGATGTCTCCTATCTCAAATATGTAGAGTATTTTGACAAATTTATAGGAATGAGTCATTTCCAAATTGACAAATGGCCAAAGGATATGAACAAACAGTTTTTCAAAGAAGAAATCAAAGCTATATACACATCTTACATTTATCAGATTGGTTAAAATGATATAAGAGGAAAATGACAAATTTTGGAAGGGAAGTAGAAAAATCAGAACTCCGTTACACTCTTCATGGAATTGTGAACTGACCCAATCAATTAAAAGAGTAATCTGGAATTATATCCTAAGAGTTATAAAATTGTATATATCCTTTTACCCATCAATACCATTTTAGGTCTGTTTCCCAATGTGATCAGGGAGAAAAAGGAAACCTATATATTCTAAAATATTTTAGTATCTTTCTTTATGGTGGCAAAGAATTGGTATTTATAGAGATGCCCAACAAGAAGGGAATAGCTAAACAACCTGTATTATATAATTGCGATGGAAACTAAGCTAAAAGAAATGATGAATCTTTTGATTTTATTTTTATTTAATATTTTATTTTCCCCATTACATGTAAAAGTAGTTCTTTAAATTTTTAAAAATTTTTTGAGTACAAAATTCTCTTCCTCCCCTTTTTGAAGGAATACAATTTGATATTTGTTTTTATATATATATATATATATATATATATGCAGCTATGCAACTATAATTCCATTATAGTTAGTCAAGCTGCAAAAGAAAACTCAAAAGAAAGAAAAGTTAAATGAACAGAATCAAGAGAATATTGTATCTAGTTGTAGCAATATTATCCAAGGAAAAACTGTAACTGACTAAGTTATTCTGAAAAGTATAAATATACAAATCAACTACAAAGGACCCAGGAAGATGTTACCCAACTCCAGAGAAAGCACTGATAAATATAAATATATATATATGTATATATATATATATATATATATGTAATGGTTTTACATGTGTATGTACCTGTGCAAATTTGTGCACACATGTATGTGTGAGAAAGAGAGAGGAAAATGATGGTCTTCTCTAGTGTGATGGAGAAGAGAGGTAGATAGTTCAGAACTTAAACAAAAAAAGTAATTAAATTTTTAAAAAATTAAAGACAGACATAAAAATTGAACAAACTTAAAATATACCCCCTAAGGAATTGAACTTTGTTAAATAGTCTAGGTAAATTAAAACAGTTTATAGATTAAAACTACATTTAGAGGGTTCATGATAGGGCAGCTAGGTGGAGCAGGGGATAGAACACTGACTCCGGTGTCAAGAGGATTGGAGTTCAATTGGAGTTCAAATCTGGCCTCAGACATCTGACACTTATTAGTTGTGTGATCTTGGGCAACTTAACCCTATTTGCCTTGTATCCAGGGCCATCTGCAGTCATCCTGATTCATTTCTGGCCACTGGACCCAGTTGGCTCTGGAGGAGAAAGTGAGGCTATGACTTAGCCCAGTATCCCCTCACTCAAATTTTGTTTATGTGCTTATCATGGCATCACCTCCCTGATGTCATGATCTGCTTCAAGAATGAAGGACAGGGGTGGTTAGGTGGTGCAGTGGATAGAGCACAGGCCCTGGAGTCAGGAGGACCTAAATTCAAATCCAGCCTCAGACACTTAATAATTACCCAGCTGTGTGGCCTTGGGCAAACCACTTAACCCCATTGCCTTGCAAAAACCTAAAAAAAAAAAAAATGAATGAAGGACAAACAACAACAAAATAGAGGGTTCATAAACAGGCTAAAAGGAAAAGGAATTTAAATGTCACCAAGAAATAGGGTCCAAATGAAAATTTTTGGCCATGACAGCAGACCTCCAAATCGAAAGAAGGTAAATAGAAATGAAAAATTATAAGGAATTCAGTAAGGTTAAGTTGTCTACAATTTCCACATGGGAAAATGATACTTATAACTCCTAAAAAGTTTTTCATTAGTAGGGCAGTTACAAGGCATAGGCAGAGAGCAGGAGTGTAAGCTGAATATGAGGAATTTTTATCTAAAAAAATAAAATTGGGTGTAAGAGGAATGTACTAAAAGAATACTCTCATTGGAATTGGGCTCAAAGAAGGAATAAATAGCAAGTCTACTTAATTGGGTATAGAAATCTATTTTCCAATACATGAAAGTAGGAGGGAAAGGGGATAAAAGAAGGGTGGAGGGGGCAGGTTTGATAAAAAAAAAAAGGAGGGTAGATTGGGGGAAGTAAAAGGCAAAAACAAAAGACTTGCGAAAGGACAGGATGAAAGGAGAGAGGATAAAGAGGGGGAAATAGAATGAAGGGAAATACATAGCAATCATAACTATGAAAAAAATTTTACAGCAAGTTTCTCTGATAAAGACCTCATTTAGGGGCGACTAGGTGGCGCAGTGAATAGAGCACTGGCCCTGGAGTCAGGAGTACCTGAGTTCGAATGTGACCTCAGACACTTAATAATTACCTAGCTGTGTGGCCTTGGGCAAGCCACTTAACACCATTGCCTTGCAAAAACTTTAAAAAAAAATATATAAAGAACTGAAGCAAAGTTATAGAAGCAAAAGTCATTCCTCAATTGATAAATGGTTAAAGAAAATGAACAGTTTTCAGACAAATTAATCAGTTATATATAATCATATGAAAATGCTCTAAATAACTATTGATTAGAAAAGTGTAAATTAAAATAACTCTGAGCTACCACTCCATACCTATCTGATAGGCTAATGTCATTGAAAGGTTAAATGACAAACTGGAGTGGATGTGGGAAAATAGTTCATATCCTAATGCACTGTTGTTGAAATTGTATTCTAATTAAACTATTTTGTCAAGAAATTTGTAACTACACCCAAAGTGCTATAAAGCCATGTATATGTTATGACCAAGCAATGCCACAACCAAATCCTATGTGGATGAAAATGTAAGTCTTTTTAGTGGTGGCAAAGAATTGGAATTTGAGGCAGTCCATCAATTGATGAATGGCTGAACAAGTTGTTGTATATAATTATGATGAATACTATTTTCCTGTAAGAAATGATGAGCAGGATACTCTCAGGAAAAACCTGGAAAGATCAATGTAAAGTGAAATGAGCAGAACCAGAGACTATTTTATATAATAGCAGCAATATTTTATGATGCTCAGCTATGAATGATTTAGCTATTCTCAACAATACAATGATCTAAGACAGTTCTGAAGGACTTATAGTATACTATGCCATTCATCTCTAGAAAAACAACTGAGAGAATCTGAATGCCTTTTCTTTATTTTTCTTGGTTTGTTTTCTTATGTATGTGTATGTACGTGTGTGGGTGTGTGTGCTTGCCTTGAAACATGCATAAGGTGGAACTATCTTTCGCATGACTATATTATCTTCTCAATGAGATGGGGAGAAGATAGAAAGAATTTGGAACTCAAAATAAATTTTTAATTGTTTTTACATATATTTGAGGAAAAATTAAACATTTTTTAAAATACTTTTTTAAAAAATTTTTAAATATTAATCTCATTTTATATATGAGGACCCTGAATCATAAAGATGTAAAGGATTTGAACTAGACCTTAAAGAATAAGGGTTTTATAATGCAGATTAGAGAAACAAGACAAGGTGCCCCAAAAGTCTTAGTGCAATTTTAAGTAACTTACTGTACCTAGAACATAATAGGCATTCAATATTTATTGAATTAAATTCAATAATAGTCTAATAAATATGTATTAAGTACAGTACTAATGTATCAGTGCTAATCACTGAGAATTGAACAACTGCAGAATAAATGCAAGAATCAATGAGCATTATAAAGTATCAATACTTTTTTTTCATACATTGAAGAAACTAGTCTGGCTAAATTGGACAATGTGTGTCAGGCAGTAAGAGGCTAAAAAAAAAGGTTGGACAAGTAGACCAGATTATGAAGTCTTGAAAATCAGCTAACAGAGTTTGGACTTGATGCAGTAATCAGTGGAGTCATTGTAGGTTAACAAAAAAACATAGCATGTCATAAAGAAAGTGGTTTTTTGGAAAACTAGTTTGCTTTCAAAATGCAGAATGGATTATAAGCCCGAGTCACCTTCAAAAAATTGTATTTTTTTTTGCTAATGCTATATTTTTATATCATCTTTATTATTTCTCCCTTTCCCACTCAGCTAACATTTACATTGCTTCCAATCTGCCAGTCATAAGTTGCCAAGGAGATGCAGGATCCTAAAAGTATCTGTGTCAATTGAACAGACTTTTTTTTTATCCAGAAGTCTCAGAAACACATGGTTGTTGAAAATACTGGGAACAAAGTAGACACAGTGTCTTGCCAAGTCACAAGGAAGAGCAATATCTGGCTGGGATATACAAAACATATAACCTCCCATGAAACACCATTTATTTCTCCCACCCTGCAGTCCTCATACATTGGAATTCTTGCAGGTATTGGGTGTAAAGGATGGTAATCAGTACCTGCTGAGCCTATGAAAAGAGATGCTCAATATGAGTCTGAGAAGCCTCATACAGAATAGTCTGACTCCTATCTTTTCCCCTCCTCTATCCTTGACCAGAAGACGCCCCCCCTTCCATTAATTTTTTAAACTATTCATTTCTCTCTTCTTAGAAAGAGATACAGTTAAGGAAAAGAAGTTTAGTTTATTCTCTATAATCAATCAAGAAACATTTATTATGCATCTACTATGGATCGGACAATGAGTGGGGGATACAAGATAAACAATGAAACAATTCCTAGAAGAAATGAGGTTACATTTTGCCATGATAATACTAAGTATATATATGTATATATATATATATGTATATATATATATGTATATATAAAATACTTACTATAAAGTTAAAAAAACAACTACTTCCAATCTAAATCTAGGTTTGTTTGGAGAGGGTACTAGCAGGTAGAAATGTCCTTTCATGTGCAGAAGTGACATAATGTTCCAAAGGAACTGTTCTTTGTTTATTGCCTTTATTATTTACATTTATCTTCCCTTGATATAAAAGACAAATTGGAAGAGACCAAAATCTTAACAAGCTATAATTTAATAATGCTTTCTTGGGGCAAGATTTGAGAAGAGGTTTTATCCCTTTTTAAAAAGAAATCAGAGACAGTATTCCTTGAACTTCTAAAACTGCGGCTAGGTGGCGCAGTGGATAGAGCACCGGCCCTGGAGTCAGGAGCACCTGAGTTCAAATTCAGCCTCAGACACTTAATAATTACCTAGCTGTGGGGCCCTGGGCAAGTCACTTTACCCCACTGCCTTGCAAAAACTGAAAAAAAAAAGTCTCAAACTGAGATAGACTAGAGGAGCAGTTCTACTCCCTCCTGGAAAAAGTATATAAAACAAACATCATCCTCTATTCTAGTAAGGGTAATAAGGACTACTGTTTATTAAGCACCTACTGAGTACCTGATCCTTTGCTAAATATTTTTAAAATGACACCCCATTTGCACTTCACAGCAACTCTAGGAGATAGATGTTAATATTAATCTTATTTTATATATGGGGACCCTGAATCATAAAGATGTAAAATAATTTGTCCAGGGTACAACTAAGGAACGCAAAGGAAAACAATAAGAGGAAGACATGCCCAGCTCATAGTATCTGAAGCTGCATTTAAACTCAGTCTTCCTGATTCTTCACAAAGCACCCTATCCACTATAACAGCTAGAGATCAATCATTGGTAAGACAAACTACTGAAATCATATATTATTGTTAATATTACCCAGAACTAGTATTACATATTGAACACATTTTTTCAAAAAGAGTCAGGTAAAATAAATTTTTGTTTATAAATATAAAGGCTCGTGTCTCATGGCAAAGTTACATTTATAATAAAGAATATAATAGAAGGAATTAACCAATATATCAATCAAGTTTAACAGTATATGCAGTACTCCAGATCCATAGTTCCCTATCTCTATTTAAAAAAAAAGGAGAAGAAAAAGAAGAAGAAGCTCCTTTCTCATAACTTTTCTTCAGGGCCAAGCACAATCATTAAAATTACAGTATTCAAATTCGATTTTTTTTGTTCTTCTCATTTACATTGTTGTAACCATCTAGTATCTTGCTTTGCTGACTCTGTTTTTGTCATTCAATCATAGTACACACAAAGCTTCCCATGATTCACTGTTTTTATATTCTTATTTCTTTTTTTAATTAGGTTGTGTTTTGTTGGGGGTTTTTTGCAAGGCAAATGGGCTTAAGTGGCTTGCCCAAGGCCACACAACTAGGTAATTATTAAATGTCTGAGACCAGATTTGAACTTGTACTCCTGACTCTAGGTCTGGTACTCGATCCCCTGAACCACCTAGCCACAGCCCAATAATATTCCATTACATTCAAGTGTCATGATTTAGATTAGCCATTCCCCAGTTGATGAGCATTTACTCTGTTCTTTGCTGCTATAAAAAGTACTATTATGTGTGTGTGTGTATGAATCCTTCTTTCTCCTCTTTGACATCCATAGATATACATACATCCAAATACATGTGTTTTATATATATATAATATATTTACATATATATAATTTATATATGCCTAGAAGCAAAATCATTGAGTCAAAAAGCATATTTATTTGCATAACTTCAAATCACATTCCAAAAGCAACCTCTGAGTAACTGAGATCCATTATTTCTGATTCTTCCTTATCTAGATTATTCCACTTTCCTATTTATTCATCAGTAGCAAGACCTTCAATGATCACTACTTTGTAATTCAAGGTCTAAAAGTACTATCACCTTTCATTCTTAATTTTTTCCCATTATTTGCCTTTAGATAAAGGAAATTTAGACCATTAGTTCAAGAAGCATGAACACTGAAATCAAAGGATTTGGGTTCAAATCCTGAAACTGATGCCTACTACTTTCATAACGTTGAGAGAAACACTTAATATCAATCTTAGTTTCCTCATCTGTAAAAATGATAGAAATAGACTATATATGTGCGTTTACATACATACATACATATATATATATATATATATATACACACACATATTCAGAGAGGGAGAAGATTGAAAAATGTTATAAAATATTTTACATATTATCTCTCTTGATCCTTGCTACAAATCTATAAGGTAGGTGCTATTATTAGTCCTATTTTACAAATGAAGAAACTGAAGCTGAGCAATCATACAACTAGCTAGTAAATGTCTGATCAGATGAACTATTTGTGCCTGACCTCATATTGATCTTATCACTTGACACTTGATTCTAACAAAGTGATGTCATTTGGACACTCTTCAAGAATGAAGGATAATCAACAAGCAAATGTCTGAGGCAAAACTAAATTTCAGATTTTCCTGACTCCGAAGTACAATATTATAATCTAGGTATCAGTAATAATAACTGTCATTTAAATATACCACTTTTAAGTTTGCAAAGGACTTTACAATGTCATGTCAGTTAATCCTCCCAACAACCCTAAAAGGAAGATGATATTATAATCATCATTTTACAGATGAGTAATTTGGGGAAGAGAAGGTTGCAGAGCTATTAAGTACCTGAGGAAGAATTTGAATTCATTTTCCTGATTCCAAGGTCTCTCCTAGTCCCTTCCCCTACTTTATCTATACTTTATATAAAGAGCTGTTTTACATGTTGTCTCCACAACTTTGCTGGTGATTACCCTAAGAGAGGAACCATGATTTTGCCTTTCTTTGCATCCTCAGGATTTAGCAGTTATCTTGACTCCTAGAAAGTGCTTGATAAATATTTGTCTATCAGATTATTGCCTCTCTTACCTTCTTACAATTCTGAGTGCATTTTCTAAGATTAACAGTCCTACCCTATATGAGTCTAATCTATATTAATAAAAATCCATACTCACTCCTTTTGTAGTAGAAAGATTTGGAAATTAAGGGGATGCCTATCAAGTGGGGATTGGCTGAATAAGTTCTGTTATGTGAATTTAATGGAATACTATTGTGCTGTGAGAAATGACGAGCAGGTTTCTGGGAAGTCTTACACAAACTAATGTGAAATGAAGTGAGCAGAACTAGAATATCGTATGCAGTAATATTCAATGATAAACAACAAATCATTTAGTTATTCTCATCAATACAATGATCCAAGACAGTTACAGAGGACCCATGATGCTATACACCTCCAAAGAAAGAAACAATGGAGTTTGGATGAAGATCAAAGGATACTGTTTTTCACTTTATTTTTTCGTGGTTTATTTGTTCCTTTAGGTCCATCTGTATCTTCTTTCACAACATGACTGATAAGGAAATGTATTTTGCATGACTGCATTTGTATAACCTATATCAAACTGCTTACCATTTCAGGGAGAAGGAAGTAATGGAGGGATGGAAAAAATTTGGAATTCAAATTTTAAGTGAATGGTAAAAATTATCTTTACCTACAATTGGGGGGAATATTATTTAAGATAATTTTATTTTTGCTTTTGGTGAGACAAGGGGATTAAGTGACTCACAAAAGATTATACAGAAAATTATCAAGTGTCTGAATCTGGATTTAAATTGGAGTCAGCTTCTCCTGACTCCAGCATCAGAGCTCTATCCACTGCACCACCTAACTGCTCCTGAAAATATCATTTAAAAATAATAAACATGCTTTAGTGGAAGGGAATTACATTTAAAAATTATAAAAAATTAAAATGCATGTTTTGATTCTTTTACAAACTAATTCTCCATTTCAATTAATCATTATCTTTAAATCTGTTTTATTCTTAAATGACAGGGTTGGTTCTGATCCTTCTAGGTTTCCAGTTCTAACATATTAAAATCTAAATTAAAATTTAAAAAATCATTAGACTAATAATTCAAAATAAAAGACTTTGGAGAAAACTTCCATGTGAAGAATTTTTTATTCAGTCGGTCAAAACACCATCAGTCAGACACTGCCAAGTGCTAGGAATACAAAGAAAAGGAAAAAAACATGGTCTCTGCCCTCAAAGAAATCACTTTCTAAAAGTGATTTTAGCATGCAAATAATGATAGCTAGATAGCTAGATGATAGATAGATAGATGTAGATATATAGAAATCTAGATTATAGATATAAAGATATGATATACACACAATATACAATTTAAGTATCCAATAAACTCAAAGGGAAGGCATGAGTAGTGGGGAAAATCAGGAAAAGGCACCCTCAAAAGGTGAGATTTCTTTGAATGTTTTTGGAAAATTAGAGCTTTTCTAAAATATAGTATAATCAGTAAAATTTAATTTTTGGAATAAATTTAACTTGTATAAGTTCCTTGATGGTATACATTGTCATTTTGGCTTTGCATCTTAAATACCCAGTACTCTGCAATAGTAGATGTTTATTAAATACTAATTGAATTTGATAGGTATAAGTAAATATATACAACTGAAGTGACATTAAGAAAACCTAACAGTGTACTATTTCATGTCTTAAAATACTAAGAAATTTTTTAAAAGGCAAATTTAGCTGAACAAAAGTTATTTACAACTAGAACTTATTTATTTTTAATAGTGAAAAAATTTCTGAATCAGTGAAGAAAGCAATAGGTGATTTAGAGACCACCTAATTCACACTCTTATTTTAAACATAAAGATGAGTCTAGAGAGTTGACATGAATCATTCTGTTAAGATGTAGAACTGAGACTCATAGTCATAGGCTCTAAGAACTAGAAGAGTCTTCTAAAGTGAGCTAAGTGAACAAGAATTTCTTCATTCCTAACAAAGTGGTTGATATGTCTCATAATAGACCTCTAGTGGAGAATTTACTACTTTCTAATATTTCACAAAGTTAGCTCATTCTACTTTTGGAATGGGCTCCAAAAATGAAAAAGAGTCCACCCCCATCAAGCCTAAATTTACTTCTCTACAACTCCATCTCACTAAACTGAGGCTGATAAGAAACCTGAGGGAGGTAAGAGAGGGGAAAAAAGAAATTTACATGATAATTTTGTTGCATTTTTGAAATTAATATTAAGTAGATTTGCAGTTTCCTGTCTTCAAGAACCTTATATTCTGAGAGAAAATGTACATAAGTATGTAGATACAAGATACAGATTAAATGGAAGATAACCTAAGAGAAAGCACAAGAAGTTGAGAAGGAAATCTTTCTTCTAGAGTCAACTGAGCTCAGTCTAGAATCAAAAATAATCAGATTCAATAAACCTAAAAACATCAATTACATGGGAAGAACAGGTCAAAATTAGCAACTAGTACTTGATAAATGGCACAGTAGATAGAGAGCCACATCTGAAGTAAAGAAGTCTCATCTTTTGAGTTCAAGTCCAGCCTCAATTATCACCTGTGTGACCTTGGCAAGTCACTAAACCACATTTGCTTTAGTTTCCTCTTCTAAAAAATGAGCTAGAAAAGGAAATAGCAAACCCATTCCAGTAGCCTTCTCAAGAAAACCACCAATTAGTTCCGTCGGATATGACAGAATAACTAAACAATGACAATAATTATGTACAATATGAAAAATACTGAATGGAGAAAAATACCAATCTATCATTCAAGATCTTATGTTCTAACTGGAGAAGACAAAATAACTATTCATGAAATAGCCAGTTTTCTATTTATTAAGCCAGTTGGCTCTATGACTTTGAACAAATAAGTTATGACTATTAAAAAACACCCAAATTGACCCTTTGATCCAGCAATATCACTACGAGGACTATACCCTGAAGAGATGAGGAAAAAAGGGTAAAAACACCACTTACACAAAAATATTCATAGCAGCTCTGCTTGTGGTGGCAAAGAATTGGAAATCAAGTAAATGTCCTTCAATTGGGGAATGGCTAGCAAACTGTGGTATATGTATGTCATGGAACACTATTGTTCTATTAGAAAACAGGAGGGACAGGAATTCAGGGAAGCCTGGAGGGATTTGCATGAACTGATGCTGAGTGAGATGAGCAGAACCAGAAAAACACTGTATACCCTAACAGCGACATGGGGATGATGAGCAACCCGGAAGGACTCGCTCATTCCATCAGTGCAACAATCAGGAACAATTTGGGACTGTCTGCAATGGAGAATACCATCTGTATCCAGAGAAAGAACCATGGAGTTTGAACAAAGACCAAGGACTATTTCCTTTAATTTAGAAAAAAAAAACTGATACCCTATTGTCTGATCTAGTTATCTCTTATACTTTATGTTTCTTCCTTAAGGATATGATATCTCTCTCATCAAATTCAATTTGGATCAATGTATACTGTATACTGTAGACTGGCAAATTGCCTTCTAGGACGGGGGGGCGAGTAAGATTAGGGGAAAAATTGTAAAACTCAAAATAAATAAAATCTTTTTAAAAAACAACCAAATTGGGGGAGCTGGCTGGCACAGCCTGGATTCGAGAGGACCCAAGTTCAAATCTAGCCTCAGACACTTAAAAATTACCTAGTTGTGTGACCTTGAGCAAGTCACTTAATTCCATTGTGTTGAATGAAAATAAAAATAAAAAGTAGAATGACCACCCCCTCCAAAAAAAAAAACCCATTACCAGAAGCATAGATTACTTTAAGGATGCATAAGCAAATATGTGTGGATAGGTCTGCAAAAGTGCAAACATTAGGACATGGAAAACCATTATCCTTTTAGTTTGTTGTGCTGAATGTATCTTCAAAATGGAATAAATAATGCAGGAAAACCTGATTGAAAAAAAAAAGAATTATTAGGTGACTGCTTCAAGGATAGAGTGTTCAGTGCATTTTCAAGGTGATTATCAATAGCAAAAGTCAAAATCATTTAAACTTAAGGTATGTCACACACCATCTCTTCTAAGAAACTGTTCTGTTCATGTGAAGCAGTATAGTGGTGAAGAAGATGGGAAAACATTTTTTAAAATTAGAAGTTATATCAATTGTTAAAGGACCTAAGATTGCTATCACAGATTTAAGATTTTGATGCCTAAAAGGAGTAGGGAAATTACCTTGCTTTAATACAAATTGGTGTATAAAAAACCCTCGGTTTCAGATGGGATTTAAGCAGTTTCAGAACAGAAAATGAACTGTGGTGAAACTATGAAGTCTCAAAACATATTGAAAAAGCGGCTTTTTTATACAAATATCTTAGCAGTTTTTATTTGAAGTTATTTTTCTACTAACTTTTATGACTCCAGATGTTCATCTCTAATAGCAAGAGCATACCTCTTTTAAAAATTGATTTAATTCTTTTCCTTCCCACAAAAATCTTTTCTGTTGCTTTCACACTAAATTGGACTTATCTAAGATATATTTTGCTCGAAAGTGATAAACCATGTACATGATGGTTTCCTATTAAAATTTATGGTAAAAAGAATGACTTCACAGAACAACCCCCCAACTTCTAAGATTAAATGTTTCAATTTGTCTTGCTGATAAAACATAAACACTGTTAATTTACTTAAAATAAATAGTTCTTTTATGAATTTATTTTAAAAGTGTGAGACTTGTGGAACATTGCACAAATTTTCAGACTTTTTCAACATACTGATTAATTGTATCCTTTTTTTTCCTTTTTTCTTTTTTTTTCAGTTTTTAAAAATATTCTTTCCTGGAATTGGAAATTAAGGGGATACCCATTAATTGGGGAATGACTGAACAAATTGTGATGGAATACTATTGAATGTGATGGAACATTATTGTTCTATAAAAGATCATGAGGGACAAGACTTCTGAAAAGCCTGGAAAGACTTTGCATGAACTGATGCCAAGTGAAATGAACAGAAGCAGAGGATCATAAATAGAACATTGGGCAATGATCAGTTATGATGGATTCGTTTACTTTTGCAGTACAATAATCAAAGACAATTATAAAAGACTTGTGACAGAAAATGATATATCATCTATATCCAGAAAAGGAACTATAGAGTTTAAATGCACACCAAAGTTTACAATCTTCAGTTTTTAAAAGGTGTCTTATGAATTATGTTTTATTTTCCTCTGTAATTTTTTTTTCTGATTCGACTTGATTCTTCTTTACATGTATAGCCTATATTACATGGCTTTCAATTAAGGGGAGGGGGAAAATATAAAACTCAAACTGCAAAAAAAGTGATTGTTAAAAATTACTGTTGCATATAGCTAGAAAAAATATAAAATTAAAAATGTACATTCTTTGCCCTCCCCCAATTTGTAAGATTAAGTGTTTTGATTTGCACTCTTAATAAAACATAAACATTGTTAACCTATTTAAAAACCAATTGATTAGGTCATCTATGGATTTAGTTATACAGTGTGAGATGTGTGGTATATTGCAGATATTTTCAGATTTTTTTAATGTATAAAGTTATGCTCATTTTATCTCTTCTGATCTTTAAAAATATTTTTAAGGGAAGAAAAGCTGAGAGGAATACTGAATGAAAATTCTGGTGATGTTTTAAAAAATTAAAAAAAAACAACAGTAAAGCCCTGTTTCTAAAAAAGGAAGTGTGAGACCAAGAGATCTTAGAGATTTCAAATATTTGTGAATCCAGAGTCCTAAAATAAAAAAGATGGTGAGATGGTTATATATAAAAAGAGACCATAAAAATAAACTTGTGAGAACTCCAATGTCCAATCACATAGCAAGGAAAATTCTCATTTCATGAATTTTATTAGACATTTATCTAAAAAGAGAGCAAGAAAACTATTGGTATTATTTGCTTTAAAGAAACAAAAGACACTTGAGACTTAAACATTGAAGTTGTAAATTTATTATGCATTAGGAAGCTTATTCACTTAAAAACCAAGAGCAGAGTACAAAAGGCCTGTTACCTCTTTTCAAGGCAGAACATGTTTCAAAATATATTTTTTCTTTTAAATGTATTCAGTCAGTACACAATCGTTTATAAAAGCTGTATATATATATTTTTTCAGTCAATACCCTCATTACATTTATAAATACAAGATTTACACAGCACCCCATCAGAAAAAAATTAAAACTCCTTACAAATATCTACATATATTTCATACATATAAAACATTCATAGGAGTGCTTCATTAGAGTTGGGTGTTGTTCAATGGTCCTTTTAATGGTGCAGCAAAATACATATAAATTTGTATAGATTTTTTCCCCCCATAAAACATATCTAAAAGTTACCAAGGGGCTTGCAGTGAAACTAGGCCCACTAACACATCACTCTTTCAGAAAGGAATTTTACATGAATGTTCCCATGAGATTCAGCAAGTGAGATAAAGAGATTGATATGAAGGCTAAATATGATAATAAATGCACATTACAAAGCAGTTAAGGCAGTAGTGCAATTAATGAGAACAAAGATTTCACAGGTCAGTTAACGGAGATGGGGAGAGGGAACTGAGTAATAATTGTGTGTGAACTTGGATAAATATTCCCTTAGCACCCTGTGATTTAGTCCCACACACTTAGAAAGTTTCACATTTGTTGAGTCTTGGAGCCAAGGGAGTAAGACCAAATTGTATTCAATGTGCCACCTAAAAACTTTTTTTCTCTGAAACCTAGAATTTGGTGGTTCTACATGATTTATGTTTAAAGAACATTTTCTTTCTATGTGAAAGGAAAACAAAACATCATTGCTCTCTGTATTATTACTACCCAATGGCATGATGAATTTTGCTGTAGCCAAGACCTGAAAGGATGAAATAAGGATGCTGCAAACTTATGTTAAAATAATTCCCTTCCTAAAATTGACTGCTGAATGTAGGCCCCTCCCCAAACCATGTGGAATGAATGGGATATACATTCAGGGAAACTAGCAAAAACACAGAAAGAAACCTTAACTGTCTCTTGTAAAGAAAACATAGCCTAGTTTCAAGCCAGCATGGTTTGCTTCAAGCGATTTCAGAAGGTTGTAGTCATCATGACTAACTGCATTTCTCCTTTTAAAGGTAGTCAAACTCCTCTCTCTGCTACAGAGGTGCCCTTTACATTAGAATTTCAAGGTGAGGGCTCTGGACCACCATTAGCGGTGCATATCACTTGCAGATAAGAATTTCAAATCTTACCTTGTTCCTAATATAACAACAGAATGGGGAGAATGGGGGAGGCAGGAAAAGATCAGTCTCAAAAACTTAGCCCTGAAGATGCCAATATTATCACCACAGGGTCCTAAAATTTTCTAATTCTTTCAGCCCTTTCCACAGTTTTCTGGAGCAGTAAGCTTGCTGGAGCCCCATCTACTGTAATGTTCACAATTCAGGACATCAAGGTGTAGTCTTCCCCTTAAAAGAGAGTTTTCAAACACTGCTGTCTTGCAGCAAGGGCTCAATGTCCTCATCACTGCCTCGCTCTGGGTTGGTGGGCAGGTTGCCACTGATATTGCTGCTATGCTTCCTATTACTGCTGGCTTTACTATGGCTGGGGATGAATAAGGCAACCAGGAAAGCCAGGAGGACTGCAATTGCACCAAACAGAAAAGGTGGTCCTGGAATGATGGCTCCCTAAAACAGCAGGAGAAACAAGAAAACAAGGTGGAATGAAAACAACGTAGATAACAAAGATTTGTTCTTTCTAATAACATCCTAAACCACTCACATCCATGTTTCTGCTTAGCATTTCTGTCTTCAAAATCTATGAAACCACTCTTCTCTTGCTTTCTGCATTAAATTATTGCTCTTAGGAAGACACCAAAATCGAATTTTGAGGAACCAAAGCAAGTTAAAATACCCAAGTTTTCTAATAGGCAGCTAAACTATTTCCTCCTCTTATAGTCCTATTATCCCTATGCCCCACTTCATCCCAGAAGTTCATGTTCAAAATTTTTACTGTTACTCGGTAGTTTTCAGTTATGTCTGACTCAGTGAAATTTTAAAATTGTCTTGGCAAAGATACTGGAGTAGTTTTGCATTTCCTTGTCAAGCTCATTTTAGAGATGAGCAAAGTGAGGAAGAAAAGATTAAATGACTTGTCCAGGGTCCTACAGCTAGTGTCTGATGCCAGATTTGAACTCAGGAAAAGAAGTCTTCCTGACTCCAGACCCAGCACTCTATCGACTGCATCACCTAGGAAATATAAAATGAATCCATTTCATACTTTATCTGACATAAAACATCTGCATTAGATTTCTAAATTAGAATTCCTATAGTAAATGCTGGGAAAGGAAGTGGTGAGATATACCAAAGTAATATGGCAATCATCTAGTTTTAAGGATCTAAATGTGAGAAGATAAATCATTTTAAAAACTAGATTGACTGAATGACAGATTTGAGGCTGGGTGTCCCTACTTCACCAGGCTCAAATTCAATCTCACTAATGATCCCCAGCTCAGGCTGGATATGACCCCCTCCCTGGGGGCTCACTCTCTTGGAGCTAGACTTGGTTTGAACACCCAAGAGTCTTTGGTCTTCCTGAAGTTCTCCACTCCAAGGATCTACCAGCCTCAGCCTCCCCAGGATCTGAGACTTCAGGAATACACTACTATGCCTAGCATTAACTAAATTATTTAAACTGTGAATTAACCTACCTTCTACTCAAATATAACTGAACCATTCCCTTATATGGTTTGATCACTGAAATGTAACATTCCCTCCGTATCCATGACCCTATGGTATCAAAGGTAATAAAGATTTTATGTGTGTGTATATGTGTGTACATGTGTGGGTACATATGTATAAGAACTATCCACAGTCCAAGACCAAAATTTCTTTGTCATCTAGATACAACCAGTTTGTTTTAAGCTGTGAATTTATTACCAGTTACTTTACCTTACTGCCAGAATCTTGAACTGTGTTCTCCTTAGAACCCTGAACTGCTTCCAATTCTGTTAATTCGACATGGAACAAAAAGAATATGAAGCCATACAGCGCTGGTCCAAGGCCATTACAGAGACCTCTAATTCCAGTTATTATTCCTTGGGCAACTCCTGCAGCAGAATAAAGGAACACGAGGTCATGGGAATTTTCACTGATAGGGTTCAATGTCTGCAATACATTCAATCAGGTCTCAAAACATCTGGCATAATAGCATAGTCCATTGGATTACTGTGACTATCTGACATGCTTCATGATATCAGGAAAAAGAAAGTTGTAAGATGTTTAGCACAGGATCTGGTACAGAGCAAGGACTTAATAGATATTTATAGATTTATTGGTTATATACCCAGTCTTACTGATTCTCCTTCATAAAACCTGAAGTGGAAGAGAAAGTCAGTGAGATCCATGGGCAAACAATGAATGTTTATAAATCTAACCCCAATTACCACCAAAAATCTTCAACAAAAGTAGCAAAACAATCTTTGGGCAATTCACACATATTTACTAGCTAATCATTCCCCTGATGATTTAATTGGAGATTTATTGAACATAGCAGAAGTAAAAGTTTCTGGAACTTTCTGGGGCTGAGAAGATGTCAGAAAACACAGCTTATATTTACTGAGCATAGTAAAATTCACAAGTACATTTCTCTACTCACCACATCAACATGGTAAATACATCTCATTCCCTTTTCATTGTTTTTCCTGACACTTTTCACAGTATCTGTCACTGGACACAAACACATAGTGTGTTCAAAATCTCAGTGCATTTTAGTAGCCTAAAATTTCTAGAACACCCAATATATCTAGGCAGACAGGAGTAATAGTATCTGAACTATGATTAGTAGTAACAGTAGTCATTTTCTTAAAAAATAAAACTCAGGAGCAGTTAGGTTGCACAGTGGATAGAGTACCAACCAGCCCTGGGGTCAGGAGGATCTGAATTCAGATCTGACCTCAGACACTAGCTGTGTGATACTGAGTAAGTCACTGAACTCCAATTAAATGAATGAATGGGTGAAAAATAAATAAATAAGTGACCGACTCTCCCATTTGTTCCCATGCAAAGAGGCTCACAGGTGCTCTTAACTCATCTGGACTGCTAAATCATTATCCAAATCATTCTACTTCTCAATGCCAGATTCCAGGATAATTTAGCTTGAAATAAGCACAATTGTGCCCTTAATATCTCCTAATAGCTCTCTGCTTCTGACCTTGATCAAGTCTGCTCATTTTCCATCCTCTTGGACTTTCTATATGTCTACAACTATGTAAATATGCCATGATATTCACTGCAAATTGCCACTTGGGAGTGAATCCACCAACTACAGTTGTTTGTAATAATTTTTTTTTTTTAGGTTTTTGCAAGGCAATGGAGTTAAGTGGATTGCCCAAGACCACACAGCTAGGTAATAAGTGTCTGAGGCCTGATTTGAACTCAGGAACTCCTGACTCCAGGGCCAGTGCTCTATTTACTGCGTCACCTAGTCACCCCCTGTTTGTAATAAATTTTAAACAATTTACCTACTATCACAATTATGGTCTTTTATATTACTTTCACAAGTTTTTATCTCAGTCCTACTTTAAAATTACAAAGCACTTAATATGCATCATCTCTTTGATCTTCATAGTAACACTTAGAAATAAAGTAGCACAAACATTATTACTTGGCAGATGAGGAAACTGCAACTCACAGTAGTCAGTCAAAAATGATGTGCTCAAGGTCTTCTACTTCAAAGAGAACTGGAATGCAAACCCATGAATTCTTAATCCATTTATAAGGGTTCTTTCTACTACACTAGGCTTCCTGCACTAGAATAACCAGGAACTCCCTATATCATAAGGGTTTGCATTATTTTTTTTATATCTCCCCTAGTTATTACATTGAAGGTTTGCATCAGGAAATATGAAAAATGTCAGTGTAAACACAAACAACTTTCAAGCTGGTAAGCTACCAAGTATAGAAAAGTCAACCTACATTTTATAATAACAATACTGACAAGCATCTGTATTAATAAAGCAAGTCTAAAAATATATCCCTGGTACTATAATGAAAAGACCCTATTCTACTTGCTTCTGAAACACTAGTTGTGTAACTATGTACAGAATGGTAGCTAACTTGCTTCTCTACCACTAGATGGCGAGCATTCACTCTATAGCCAACACTTCCCCCAACCCCAACCCTCCCCTTTTCAAGAACTGAACTGATTTTGTACAATTTGAGCAATTCTTACATAATCACCCGGAAAAAAGCACAGAAAATGTTTTGCCTTACATATTTGTTTTTTTCAGCTGATGTGAACAGTCTGCTTAATTTCTGTTCTAATTCAAATCTGCTTTGGAGCCAAGAACTGACTATATTCAATACATATAAAGCAAAGTTCTATCTTAGCCCTAGTTTCACTGTGGAGATTTCCAGTCTTACAGATAAAGCTCATTAACCTCTCTACTATCTGCCAAGGAGGAGAGAATAATAAATTATCAATGCCCTGACCATCTCTCTTAGAATAGCCTTGACATCCTCCTCCTAATTTTCCCCATTTGACTTTCACAGGCACAGCTCCAACTGGCCTTTGTCATAACACTCTAGACCACCAGGTGGCATTTGCAGCTAACAGCCTCCCCTGGCTCCCATTATACCACAGGGGAGAACCCTACTAGGGGAATTTTTCTGGAGATTCCTTTACAGACTCCTCTTTCTTTTCCCAAGTCTTTAATAGCCTCAGAGTTCGATCTCTTTGCAAAGTCTTCCTTTCAATGCCATCAACAATGCTTCCATTATTGTCTCCATATTGCCTGCCTTGGCTCTGAGCTCAGGCCCTACAGCTTCACTTAAGAAAACTGGTCCCCCCCCCCAAAAAAAAGAACACTGGTCCCACATCTCCAAACACCTACTAGACATCTCTCTTACCTCAAACCCAAACATCTAAAACAGAACTCTGCCTCAAAAAAAAACCCTCCTTCTGACAGTTCCATATTTCTTTCAGTAACACTCACATTCAATATCTAATTGGCATCTGACATATCTTTTTTTTCCTCCAGTCTCATGGTCAATCATTTAAACAGACCATCAATTTCACTTTTATTCAAATTCACAAATTCAATCCTTTCAGCAAAATTTAGAGATGAAAAGGGCTTTTGAGATCATTTACTCCAACTCCAAAGAAACCCAGTGGGGCACAGCCAGGAAATTGAACCAAGGTTCTCAGACTCCAAACATGTCATCCCTTCCTATGTGACCTCACACCTTTCTAATCTCACTATTATCACAATGAGGACTGGGCTTAATTACATCCACCTGGACTACTGAAACAGCTGATTAACCAGCCTTCTTAAAATCTTTTGCCTCCAATATAGTCTTTTGCGGGGAGGGGGTGGGGGGTGGGGGGTTGCAAGGCAATGTGGTTAAGTGACGTACTGAAGGTCACACAGTCTGAAATCATATCTGAACTCAGGTCCTCCTGACCCCAAGTCTGTGCTCTATTCACTGCACCACCTAGCTGCCCCCTCCAATATATTCTTTATACTGATGACAGATTATATTTCTTCCATACTATGCACAAATATGATCACATCAAATCCTTTATTCAAAACAGTGAGTGGTTCCCCAATAATGACAAAGCCTTCCACTTTCCCAGCTATATCTCATATTATATTCCTCCACACAGGTCAAACTAAATTAATAAATAACAACAGTAATAATTGCATTTATATAGGGTTTTCCGATTTGCAGAGTACTTTACAAATAACTCTTTTGAGCTTCACAAAAACCCTAAGTGTAACCAGGATGTTGTTTTCATCTCCTTTTTAAAACAACAAAAATGAAGAAGGCAAGTGTTTAATAACTTATCTGGGATCACAGTTAATATAAAGCATCTGAAGTAGGATGTGAACTCGGATCTTACTGATTCCAGGTCCAAGACTACTCTTTGAAAATTCAACTAAAATGCCATCTATTCCATTATTTATAAAAATTTCACTCACCTCATACCCTAGACTGGAAATAATTCTCTTTTCTCTGACCTCATATACATCCTGAATTTCTTCTAGAGCATCATATTCTATTCTACAGTGTAGTTATCACAAAGTATTACATACTTAATTGTGTTGCATCCCTTTTGCTACACTAAAAAATGTATTAAAGAAGGCAGAGACCATATCAATCTCATATCAACAAGTACAATGCTTTATGCTTTAAAAGGATTATTGAATGGATATAAGACACATCTCTTTAATCTGCCATTTTTTATTCCTTCTTCCAACAACAAAAAAATCTTTTTTTCCTAAGTAATTAGCAATATTTTGAATGTCATGATCTTTTAACAAACTGCTTCAGCCTGTCTGCCATGATTTATATTGACTTAGAAGGCAGAACTAATCAAAACTATGAGTGATTTCTGATGATAAAGAGTGAAAGTGAGAATGCAAAATTGAATGGGAAGGCAGGATAGTTTCACTGACCTTTTTAATATTTGAAACTAGGGGGTACAGATTTTATAAAAACATAAAAAGTATAAAAAATCAAGAGAAAGAAAAGCAGATAACTGGAGGAAAAAATAGTTTTGCAGCAAGATGATAATGGTCTCATTTCTAAGATAGAGATCTGATTCAAATATTTAAGAATAAAAGATCATTCCCCTCCACTAAAGGTCAAAGGATATAAACAGTTTTCAAACTGTCAAGTTAAAAAAATATGGGGGGAAAGACAAGTACTGCTGCAAGAAAATAGGTACATTAACTTACTTTTGGAGGACCTGTGAATTGATCTATCCATTCTGGAAAGCAATTTGGAACTACAGACAATAAGTTACTAAACTGCATATCTAACAACCCAACACTACCAATCCTAGTATAAAGAGATCAAAGAGAAAAAGGAATCATTCTACAAAACTTTATAGCTGTTCTTTTTTATGGTGGCAAAGAACTAGAAGTTAAAGGTGCTGATAAAGTGAGAAGTAGTTAAATAAATCACAAGTACATGAATAATATGTTTGAATACTTACTACTGTACCATAAGAAATGATAAAGGAAGATTTTAGAAAATGATGTAGAATATTTCTAAAAAAAAAAAAATCAACACAGTAAAAACAAACCGCTTTAAAAAAAACTTAAGAACTCTGGCCAACACAATGATCAATCATGATTTCAGAAAACTCATGTTTAAAAAGAATATCTACTTCCTGAATAAGAGGTGATGAAATCCTAGTGCCCATTGAGACATATTTTTCTGGACATGGTCATTGTAGGAAAGTGTTTTGCTTGATAATTTGTACGAAGAGTTTTATTTTACTTTTTCAATCAGGGAGGGAATACTGAAGAAAAAGGAAGATTTTCCAATGAAAATCTAAAAAATATTAAATTCAAAATAAATATGGTGGGGATACTCTTTGACCCTGGGATATTATGACTAGATCTATACCCCTAAGGCTACCAAAGAAAAAGGAGTTTTGTGATAGCAAAGAACTGAAAGCTAAAGTGAAGAATGGCTGAACAACTTATGATATATGAACATAATGAAATAATATTGAGTTATAGGAAATGATGAACTGGAAAGTTTCAAGGAAATCTGGAAAGACCTGTATGAATTGATGTAGAAGTAGACAGATGCAGGAGAACAATTTCTAAAACAAAAAAAAATAATATGACAAAGATAAATAATTTTGAAAGTCTCAAGAACTATAATCAATGAATTGACCAACTATTAAAAGTAATTTTTATTTTGTATTTAATATTTTTCAGATTTTCACTGGAAAATCTTCCCTCCCTGATTGAAAAAGTAAAATAAAACTCTCCTAACAAATTATCAAGCAAAACACTTTCCTACAGTGGCCATGTCCAGAAAACTATGTCTCAATGGGCACTATGATTTCATCACCTCTTTTTTAGGAAACAGCTATTGTTTTTCATCATGAGTTTTCTGAAATCATAATTGGTTAAAAGGTTAAAAGGAGAGAAAATTAATTTTCCTTTAATTTTTTTTATAAATACAATTAAAAAGTAAAGAAAGAAAATGGAAAAAAGTCAAGCAGGAAAACAGAAGCTAAAGAAGCCAATATTTAATTCCACAAGAGTAAAGTAAATGAACTGACCAAAGAATTTAAGACATGAAAACAGGAAAATTAATTGACCTCACCTTGCTGATCTGACTCTGCATTTCGTGACACAAGTGCACTGACCGCTGGAAATGTAATACTGGACATGGCTGCTATAGTTCCTGCTGCCCACATCATCCTGCAATGATAATATGTCACTGTGTGATCAAATACTCTGATCTCATAGAAACAAAAAAGAATTTGCCTTCACATTTCCTCTGTACCCATATTTGGGAGTGAATGAATACATGCAATTTGAGCTTCCCAATGAGTTTTGCTTTTCATTTCTTTTGCTTTTCTGCTTCTCCCCTGGAAGAACAAGCTCAATGGAGCTTTCTTTAGTTTACATTCATCATGCTTTCCCTCTTCTGATCTGATGAGCAAATTTACAAGAGGGAAATTCTTGGCTTTGTATCTTGAAATTTCCAATCATCCCCCCTTTCCCTTCAGGCTACCTCTTTCCTTCTACCCACCTAGCAAGCCAAGAAGGAATGGGGGGAGGTAGAATTTGCTGCTGATAGGCTAGTAAAATGCACAAGGACATGTTGCTGAAGTGTAACCAGTGTGTAAATGCTAAATGATCTGGATAATATTCCACATTCTTCCAAATGTATTGACTTTATTTAAACTCTTGTGTCTAGCACTGGGTTCTCCAGAGAATATAGGAATTAAGAGCAAAAAAAGGGAGAATAATATTAAAGAAAGAAGACTAGTCCCTTTAGACTAGACCTTTTTTCCACAAATTAGATCCAAGTTAATATTTCTGTTGAAAATTAATAGCTTAAAAAACATTCACAACCTTATTAGAGAGGGGAAAAAACTCTTGTTCTCTTCATAAGATTTACATTTAATAATAATGGGGTTTCTATATCAGCCAAAGAATATAGTCTAGTCCTAAAAGATAATAAGGGGGGGAGAATTTTTTTTCTAAAATAATTAACAATTCATAGAAATAGAGACTCATAAACTGAACACCAATATTTGTGTCAAGTGTTACTTGATATACTGGAACTTCTGTGTCAAGTGTGTGCAAAAAATATATATTATAAAATAGCGAGGCTAATTCTATCAGTATATAGAAGTCAGATACATAATGAAGAGTTGATGAGAACAAAAATATGGCATTTTTTGACTTTATAGCAATCAATACGCTCTTTATATATTGCAGTCTAATTTACATCATTAGTATCAGATTATATATGATCTATTTCTTGAAGCAATTTAAACATTATTTAATAGGTCAAATGTCTAAATGGCCCATCTCTCCAAAAAAAAGCCCTTGAAAAAATAAAATACATAAAAATATCTTTTTTAATGAAATTTAAACACTCTAGCACTACTTTTTCTCAAATTCAAATTTTATAATAGTAATATGAACTAGATTTGTGATTTCTTTTGTATAAGAAACTTTCAGATGAGAAAATTCCTCTACCCATGTAGGTCAGAACTACAACTTATATTCTTATTGATATGCATAGAGAATAGTCAGATTAAATGATTCAGTCTGTTAGAAGTAAATTTGAAGTCAACTTTTCCTAGCTCCCAGACCAGCTTTCTTTTCACTATTCCATACTGTCTTTCAGCATTTCTTTTCCTTTCAAGTTCAAACCTTGCAAGTCTGTGAATCTTAAACAAATCTAATCATTAAAGTGGTGATTTATTATAAAATCTGCATGTTAATGATAGCCATTAATAGATGATTTTCCCATTCTTAATTCATTAAAACCCAAAGATCATAGATTTAAAGCTAAAGCTGTCCAAAAAAAGCTTGTTTAGAAATATTTGACTATCAGAAATCCTAGTCCCTTACCATGCCTGGGATCCAAAACCATACCAAGCCAACTGAAGCATCTGAAAACCCAATCCCAGGAGAACTGTATTCTTATTTCCTATTGACTTCATCAAGATGCTAAGAAATACCGTCTGAAAAGTAAAAGAGAAAAACCTGTAAGAAAATCACTTTAAAGCATCTCAAGTGATTTGCTGCTTTATAAACAACATGGACATATCACAGAATACTATCAAAATTGCCAATACTATAAAGATAAAAACAAAAAGATATCTATGTAGTGCACTTTAAGGTTTTCAAAATTATATACACAGAGAAACAAAATCCCAGGTAAGATGATATATATAATGCTATGACTCAGGATATTTATTAGATAGGGTCAAACCTCCTCTTAGTAAATGATGATTATCAAAAAAGAAAAAAGAAAAAAAATGATTACTATTTGTTAGTTGCAGAATTTCAGAATTCAGACACCTTCTGAGTTTTGTCAAAAAAAAAAAAAGGTCCCAAAAGTTTTCATTTATTCTTGTCCCTCTAGGGCTATGCAAAATAAAGCTAAACTTTCTTCTTTTAATGTTGAATAGGAATTCATTAGTCATTATGATATAGATATATTATTATATAGATATATATATTATTATATATAATATCATTATAATGATTTTACCTCTGAAGAAATCTCATTTATCAATACTTATTAACCATCCATAAGGAAAAAAATGAAATTATATGAAATATAATTAGTTTTACAAGGCAAGAGTTCAATAAATTAAAAACCTAGTGAGAAGAGAAATATAAATATGTGTGTGAATATTCTATATAGATACTTATTGTACATTTTTGGTGATTTTTCCAACAATCCAGATCACAAGACAGCTAGTTTGCTAGAAGAAGACTTTAAAGAGTGTTTATGGCAAACAATCTAGTGATTAGCCTCTAATAATTCACTGGTGTTTGGATGAAGGAAATACTTGTCATGCTTAAACTCAAAATCCTTGCAATATCCATGAGTTTGTGCTCTGCTAGCATATAGTCTTTAAAAAAAACCCATTCCAAAATAAGGCTCTTAATGAGGCCTCTAATATACATATCCCACATAAAGAATTTTAGTGGTGAAAAAAAAAAGTCCTTTGAAAACATCTGCTTATTGAGGCACGAATATGATAAGTGTACTAAAATAAAACTGGAGAGGAGGTATTCTGGGGTTAACAAACTAACTGAAGTTATCAGAGATAGGGATAGATACTGGATTTATGGTTTCTTGGAACTACCATTGAGGATCCCTCCTCTAAGCTGTAATTCAGACTCTTCTGGATATAAAATCTTTAACAGCTAATCAGAACACTGAGGGATTATGTGACTTGTCCAGGAGCACATAACCAGTATTAACTCAAAGGGAGGACTTGAACTGCCTATAAGGATGTGTGGAGTTCTGTCTTCACCTGACTGAGACTCTTAGATGGTTAGCGATACAGTGCAATCCAACACAATTAATATCAATTGGGGGGGGGGGGGATTTAAGTCAATGTGCAACCCATTGGGATGTTTCCATGAACTCCATGACATCTCTTTATTATTAAAAACAAAAAAATCTTAGGTCATTTTAAATTAAAAAATTAACTTGATTTACAAATGCTAACACTTGATTTTCTCAATTTAGCATTTTCACACAAAGAATATGACATTTGCTTTTATTATTTATTTTTTTAATTTGTGAATTTAAAACATTAACATGGACATTTTCATATACAAAGAACAGAAGAGGAGATGGAATATGCAATGGCAAAGCTTTACCATGCATGTAGTTTTAGGTTGATATTCAATTTAACCTAGTACCAATAGTGTCCTGCTTGTCTATCACTTCAGAACTTTCTACTTGTAACTATTCCTTCCAACTCTGCTCTTCCTGCTTAACCCCACCTCCTTTCTTTCCACCTGTTTCTCTGCAAGTTTGACATATTTTTTATTTTATTTTTATTATGAACTTAAAATAGTAAATAAAGCAGGCAGTTCTATATAGTCAGTCAATCAAGAAGCATGTATTATCAGGCACTGTTGCTGAGTGCTGGTTTTCAAAGAAAGTCAGAAGACCATCCTTGCACTCTAAAAGCTCACATTCTAACAATGGAGACACTGTTCAAACAGAGATGTACAAACCAACTGTAAAGAATGAATAAGATAATCAAGAGAGGAAAGGCACTAGAATACAGTAGAAGAGATAGAGGACTGGCCATAAAACTGCAGGGAATGTATGTATTTTTTCCAAGTCTCTAAGTTCAGAGTGTAGTGATTACTCCACATTTGTATACTTTTCTGATGCATGTCAATTTTGGGAACTAGTAAGTTTCTCCTACTTCTTCCTCTTTTCTTCCCTACTCTATTTTATTTTCTGTTCCTTTTCTTTCCCCTCATTAAACTAAACAAAACCATACATTGGATCCATGCTTCCTTCCTTGGCTCTTTCCCTGGCCCCCAATTACAACAGGATTCTGCAGTCATTTCTTCTCCCCTTATTAGCAGGTAAACAATGCTGGTCAGTCCCTACCAACTGCTCAAAAGTATTTACCTTTGTCTCTAGTATTTGCATTTCAAAGATTCAACACAACTGTGGTCTTTTCATCAGGAAAGCCTCAAAGCCCTCTTTCATTAAGGTTCTTTTTTTTTTTCCACCAGTAGAATTCTACTCAATCCTGCAGGGTAAATTATTCTTGATTGTAAGTCTTTTAGAATACAATTTTCCAAGATTTTCACTCCTTAAATCATAGCTGCAGCAGAATATTCAAGTTATCTGTGATGCCCCTTACTTGAAATCTTTCAGTTCTAGATATTTAAAGTACTTCTTTTCTTTGATCTAGAATTTCTGGATTTTGTCTAAATCAATCCTTAGTATTTCAAATTTGGAGTTTCCTGGAGGAGGCCTCTCCTTTAATAGGTCTAGACAGTTTTCCATTATGCTTTTTTAAAATATGGGATCCAAGTTTTTTGTTTGGTTCCAGCTTTCAGGGATACAAGTGGTTCATGTGTTGTCTCTCCTCAACCTATTTTCCAGGTGAGTTGTTTTTTTTTTAGGTTTTTGCAAGGCAAATGGGGTTAAGTGGCTTGCCCAAGGCCACACAGCTAGGTAATTATTAAGTGTCTGAGACCGGATTTGAACCCAGGTACTCCTGACTCCAAGGCCAGTGCTTTATCTACTATACCACCTAGCCGCCCCCCCAGATGAATTTTTGATAGCAGACACACTATCTACTATTTTTCTTCCAACCTTCTGACTTTGAATTTACACTTGCAATGTTTTTGTTCTTTCGTGAAAACATTTTGTTCTGTTTTTTCCACTCTGTGTTCAATGAGATCATTATTTGGATAGGGTTTCCTATCTTCTGTTCTAAGTTAATTTTTCTCTTTTTGATTTTTCTTGAAATATCTATTTTCTTTTAATCTTGTTGCATTTCTTCCAACCACTTTTGGGATTAGTCTTGCAGATTAGTCATTCTCTTTGCTGAGGCTCTATTTTTACTTGTGGCATAATACTCTTTTCCTGGAATAATCACCTGAATTGTCTTAACTCATAGTACATTTTTTCTTTTGTTTACTCACATCTCTAGATTCAGTTTCTGGATTGGGATATTTTGCCTTTCTTTATATACCAAGTTAGTTGAGCAATGTCTGGTCCTTAGGAAGCCCTTAATAAATGCTTGCTGACTGAGAGTAAGGTTTAAAACACTCTCACCACTCTCTACCCTGTCTCTTGGATGGGGTAGGCTGCCCAGTTTGGGCTTGCTTCCCCCTGTAGAATAAAGTCAAGACCTGTACAGTTTGGGATAAGATGGCTTAGAACAGGCCCAAAATTCTTCCTAAGTCCTTGATTCTGCTTCTTTTCCTGGTATCCTGATGCCAGTATTGGTCTTGGTCCTTTTCTGTCTCATCACATAATCCCCCAAAAGAATCAGGTTCAGGTTCCATATCTTGTTACTGTCCTGACAGATGCTAGAGATTCTAAGATATTTGCTTATATATACATATATATATATATATATATATATATATATATATATATATAGAGAGAGAGAGAGAGAGAGAGAGAGAGAGAGAGAGAGAGAGAGAGAGAGAGAAGAGTAGGAATCCTCTGTAACCCTGTAATTTGACTAAAATAGTCAAACAGCTATATTCTGTCTTTCAATGTGTTCATGATCCCATTGGTATAAGTATATTCTCACTATTACAAATCAGAAAGTATCTGTTTCCATATAACTCTGATAAAAGATCTACCTCTACATAACAGACAATAGTGAATTTTTCCGAAAGGGAGGGTGTAGTCCCATGGTGATGATGTGGGAAAAGGGGAAATTCATCTTACCTTGCCAATTACTTATATTATACATATTCTTCTAAAATTTTCCTAGTCCCTCAAATTTGGAGAATGTCACTCTTACTTAAATTTCCTTTCCTCTTTGAATTTCTATAGTCTTTTTCAATAGTAATATTATTTGGCAAGACAGATTTTCACACAAACAAAAACAGAAGCATTAAAACTAAATTACATGCTCCTAGATAGGTTATTCATACTAAAGGAAGATTCAAGGTAACAACTATTATAAAATTTGCCTTAAATTCACAAGAGGTGAAAGCTCTGAATGTTACAAAATGTTATACAAAAAAAACTAAGAAATAATGTGACAATTTAATGCTCCAATAATTTCAATATGCTATTCAAAGTATTTATTTTGGCCCTTACCTGAGCTACAATGGACAGGATTCCTACCATGGCAATAAATCCTGCAATTTCAGCTGCTTCAAAACCTATAATCTGAGAAAGATGATAAAAAGAAGATTTTAATAATATTTTAGAAATTTTATTAATATTGACATCCTAAAGGTGAAAAAATTCTAATTATTTTTCAACCATAGGAAAACAATGCTAGAATAAGATTCATAAATCACAGCATCACTAATCAGAGAATTTTGAGATTTGAAAATCTAAACTTAATACTCATTCACATCTATCAGATTGACTAAAATAACAAAAAGAGGAAAAGATCAACACTGGCGAGAATGTGGGAGGACTGGAACATTAATGCACTGTTGGTGGAGTTGTGAACTAATCCAACCATTCTGGAGAACAATATGGAACTATGACTAAAGAGCAATTAAACTGATCATACCCTCTGATCCAGCAAATCCAATATTAGGTCTCTATCCAGAAGAAATCATAAAAAATTGGGAAAGTCCCACATGTTCCAAAATATTAATAATAGCTCTTTTTATAGAGGCAAAGAACTGAAAATTGAGGGGATGCCCATCAATAGGGGAATGGTTGAACAAATTACATATATGAAAGTTATGGAGTACTTTTGTTCTATAAGAAACCATGGATAGTCAGATTGTAGAGAAGCATGGAAAGAATTACAGGAACTGATGCTGAGCAAAGGGAGCAGAACCAAAGCAACATTGTACATATTAACAAGAATATTATGAGTTGATCAATTTTGATGGCTGCATCTCCTCTCAGTAGTTCAGACCTAGAAAAATCCTGGAGACCTGTTATGAACAATGTTATCTACCAAAAACAAAAAACAAAAAAAAAAAAAAAAAAAAACTAGAAAAACTGAATGAACACTATTTTACTTTATAAAAATTTCTCTTATTTTCCCTTGCTATCCCATGGTTTTCTTTCTATTCCCTTAATCCTAATTCCTCATACAGAAAATGACTAATATGAATACAAGCTAAACATAAATGTATATGTACAATGTTCACTAGACTATTTGCCATGCAGGGAGGGAGTGGGAAGGGAGGTTGGAAGAAAATTATGTAATTTATAAATATGCATGTGGATGAATGTTGAAAAACTTTCATAATATATAAGTGGAAAAATAAAATATCATTTAGGAAAAAAAGAAAATCTAAACTTAAACAGGATTTGTTTACAAGGTGTACTTATGAAAACAAAGAAAATATTCAGTGTATTTTTTACAGATTTAAGTCTTCTTGTTTTAAACTTTTTTGAAGGGAGGGAGAATTCTTATGAATTCTAGTGCTGATAACTAATTACTAAAAGACAAAGAAATTATGCCTGTTTTAATCAAAGCACTTACCACACAAATCCTCTAACACCTTATCAAGAATACATGGATAGGGGCAGCTAGGTGGTACAGTGGCTAGAGAACCAGCCCTGGAGTCAGGAGTACCTGAGTTCAAATCCGGTCCCAGACACTTAATAATTACCTAGCTATGTGGCCTTGGGCAAACCACTTAACTCATTTGCCTTGACAAAAAAAAAAAGCCTAAAGAAAAAAAAAGAATACATGGATGAAATGTATGTTTTAAATATCAGTGAAAATAGTTTTGGTTATTCCCTACTTCCATAAACAAAAATGCAGGTAAGATTATTTTAAAGTAAATCAGGCTAGGGCAGGGGAAGGGTAAGAGAAGAAAGAATTTAGAACTCAAAAATGCTTTTTAATGAATGTTAAAAAGTTTTTTTTAATGTAATTGGGAATATTTAATGAAATAATTTTTTTAATTAAATTAGGAAAGCAAAAAAAATACAGTTTGCAGGGCAGGAGGGGAGAGGCAGAGTTGTCTTCACTTTAAGATATCCCAGGACAAGTTAAAATGAATGAACATCTGCCAACTGCTCATATCTTTAGCCTCCTAGTTGTGGTGATGCTAAGTGAAAGGATTATGGCATGTTATGTAAAATCCTTTAGTATTTAAAGCACTTATAGAACAACTTGGACCTTTCCTATCTTTCCAGGCTTCTTAAACTTTAATTCCTTCCATATGCTCTACAATGCAGTAAAATTGGTATCCTTGCCCTCCCATTGTTTTCAATGTCTAGAGTAACCTCTGCCCTCTCCTCTGTCTACTGGCCTCCTTGGCTTTCTTCAGGATTCAGCTTAAATCTCACCTTATACAGACCCTCCCCCCCCCCATATCTTTCTAGAAAGGGGAAGGGGTATCCAGGCTAGAAGGGGTGAGGAGAGGGGTAGAGAGAACATAAATACAGAGTACATAGAACTAAGTAAAGTATCAAGAGATTGAGCCTTGAAAAAGCTGGGCAAAGGAAAAATGGGAGTCAATCTTAGGGAACAACATGGAAGCAGATGTGGAAGTTTAGTAAAAAAAAAAACTTCCTTTTTTAGTTCAACTGGAAATACTCAGAAATAAATATTTCTCATATAAAAAGACCTTACTCTTTTGGAAAGTAAGTAAAAAGAATAACAAGCAAGTAGTCAGAAATGCCTAGATTTAGAAAAATGATAAATTAATAAAAAGTGTCTCTGGCAGACTCTTGTCTAAAACATAGCAAACAGAATTAATTTTTATTTTCTTTGATAAGAGTTAGAATGTCAAATGAGGAAATATTAAGCTGGCCAGTTTCTCCAGAATGCATAAAGGAAATTTCTGTGAATAAATATGGAAAAGAAGGCTAAAACAAGATTGCAAAGGGCCTTAAATGTCAAGCTAAAGTCATGAACCAGAGTGAATGGAAGTATTATGGTATCCTCACCCCCCCCCAAAAAAGAGGATAATTTGAAGCAAAGATAAGAGCAAAAAAAAGATTGGAGAAAATAAAGCTCCCCCACCTGCAGTGAAGAGTAAGAAATTTTTGTTTGTTTTTGTCCTTCATTTTTGAAGAAGAATACATCAGAGTCATGACAAGCACATAAATTGGATTTGAATGAGGGGGGCTGTGTTAAGTCACCAGCCTCACTTTCTCCTCCAGAGTCATCTGGGTCCAGTGGCCAGATATGAATAAGGAGATGGTCCTGGATACAAGGCAATCAGGGTGAAGTGACATGCCAAAGGTCACATAGCTAGTAAAAGACAAATGTCTGAGCCTGAATTAGAACTCCTATCCTCCTGACCCCAAGGCCAGTGCTCTATCCACTCTACGAATCATCTGTGCTGAAGAGTAGGAAATAACGTTCCAGCACAGGAGAATGAGAAGTCATCATCACACCAGAAGACAAAGTGATAGGGAAGCCAAGGGGAAAAAAATTAAGTAAAAAGGGGTAGTCAACAGGATAAAAAGCTTTAGATATCCAGAATGTTGAGGACTGCGAAAGGAATAGCATATTTAGCAGTTAAAAAATCTGCTATGTAACTAAGGGGGAAAAGTTTCAGAAGTCAAATTACAAGGAATTGGGAAAGGAAGAGATAAAGAAATGGAGATAATGAGTATAAAAATGCTTAAACTAAGAGTTTGATTGTAAATAGAAAAAGCTGACAGAAGAGAGAACAGGATCAAGAAATGGGGTTTCTAAACTTGTTTTTACGGATGGGAGAACTGGGCATTTTTATAGGTAACTATGAAGAAGATGTTACATAAGTAGAAAACAGAGAGACAGAGACTTTGGGGAGAATTAAGATGAGGAGGAGTGCAAAGGAGAGGACCAAAGAAAATAGATTGGGAGAGTAACACAAGATTGAGATTTGATAAGATCTGAGCATCAAGAGCATCGAGAGGTAAGGGATTCATTCAAGGGAAAGGTCTCATAATTTAACAGATGATCTACAGGGTTGCTATTGTCACTGCTGAGTTGCTTCAATTGTATTGTTTCATGACTACTCTTGGTGTTTCCTTGGCAGACATACTAGAGTGGTTTGTCATTTCCTTCTCCAACTCATTTTATAGATGAGGAACTGAGGAAAACAAGATTGAGTATCTGAGGCTGCTTTTGAACTTATGAAGTGAATTTTTCTGATGTTAAGTCCAATCCTTTATCCACTTTGCCACCTAGCTATGGGGAAAGAAAGCAAAAGGAGGACAATAAAGACAGCACAAGGTATGGGTTGAAACTACAGGAAAAGGAGGAATGACTAATGGTCACAATTATGATTCAGAATAGACTATGAAAAAGTGAACCAGAGGAAGAGCTGAAAGATAAGCTGTAATCAATGAAAGCAATTTGATGTTTTTTCAGAAATAAGTTCTAGATTTCTGGCATCCTCCTTCTACCTTGGGTGTCACTTCAGTAAAGCTTAACAAATGTCTAAATAAATTTAACTTATGTAGAATATAAGCTTTCAGGTAATTTTTAAAAGTAAGCTGTAGTCTTCCTTTTCTCACTTCATAGTACTATAGGCTATTTCCTGTTGGAATGATATTTACCTTTAAAAAAAATACAAATCTCCTTTTTCAAGTCTTATGTTCTATCATTGACTGTGTTTCTTTCAGTGAAAGCAGACTCAGAAATTTTCTCTTTATTTTTTGCAGAAATAACAAGTGAGATCCGGTTCTGACCCTGGGAGATCAGCTCCACTTAAGAGGCTTACTATTCTGGAGTTAAGGGGATAAGCATTAACATAGTTGTATACCTGGGCCCCAGGTCAACAATAATATTGACCTTGGGCAGCAATATCAGTTGAGTCCCTTCATTTAGCAACAGATTCAGTCATGTAGGCAAACTAGTCATACTCTGAAGGTGTTAAAGGAATTTTGAAGAGTTTCAAAACAGTGAACACTGAATGGCAAGTCCAGCAGGATGTGTTTGATCAATAACCCTTCAATGTGATGGGCAGAGTAGTGGAATTTGATTACTATGTGCTTTTAACAGGAGTATTGTCACAGTTGATTGACAGATAGTTTTTTGTTATACTTCTTTCAAGATACTCTCACCCAAAGAGGGTGAGAGATTGGTAAGCCCTCTCTGATATACAACTCAAGAATTCAAAGGCTTACCTACCTGTCTTAGATAGAGGAAAAAACTAGAATACTGCCCGGCTTCAGGAAGGTATGAAAGAAAGACTGTGATACAGATCAGCAAAACTGTGGAATCTTTTCCAACTTTCTTCAGAGACTGAACAAGAGGAAAAAGAGAAACATATAAGTAAATAATGTCAATATCTGTGACACTGATATTTCCCAATATTCTAGACAGCTGGTACCAATGCTATGACCCCTTAGAAATATAAAGAGTAGATAATAAAAGTAGACAAATCAAGAGCTGCCAATGTTATAAAGAAATTCATGGAATAATGCATCTTAATGATTATTCTACTATATCCATTTCATCAGAAAAATAACTCAATGGAATGATTCAGAACTTTAGAAACAGCCTGCTTACTGCCTGTGAAATACTATTTTTGTGTCACAGTTAATACATAATAATATATAAATTGTATTAATTTGTGAAAATTCAATTAATAGATTGTGAAAAGGCAAATACCCTTGGAGAGTATCAAAAAAATCAAAAATTTCTCCTTCATTCATCAAAGAGTTAAGAGTAATAACCAGCAGGGCATTTTCATTACTCAAAAATTCACTTTTCATTCATTAAGTATAATGAGAAGAACACAAGCCACTGGTGACACTCTTCTTTTCCTCAACCCTTGAGTTCATTAAATATTTTAATTAAAAAAAAATCATCAAGGCAAAGTTCAAATCCCATGTGGAACTTAGTACATTCTAGTCACTGATTTGTTAGTAACCAATTCCCTACTTCCTTTATTTTAAAGAAATTCAAGATTAAGTTGCATTAGCTATGACTGTAGAAATTTTCTTGATTCACATGGCTAGGGAAGAAATTAGGAAAATCAAACATATACTGCTTCTTGAATAATTGAGTTTTACCCCAAAAGGATCTGCTTGCTCCCATGAAATTGAAGGTCCCCAAGAAGCAGGTCTCATTTTTTCAGATAGAGATTCTGGAACAGCTAACAAGATGAAACAGATATCCAAGAGAGCCACCACGGTGGCCACAAGGACAACTAGGTTATCTCCATAGCTAGCAGACAGATATGCTCCAATAGCAGGACTGGTTACCAAACTTGCTGCAAATGTGGCAGATACCTGCAAGGAAAATCATCCAAGTATTCAGTGATTCCTACACGTTTCAAACAGTAACATTGTATACTATTACTTGCTTGTTTTTCAACTCCATGATATCCTTCCTCCTTCCTATAATATTATATGAGTATAGTATACGTATCTATATATGTATAAACATAGAAAGCAGCAAAACTTTGAATGAATTCAAATAAATGTTGTCCTGAATATAGTCTAAAAATATTACCAGAAAACACTATGAAGTGGCATGTGCTATAAGTAAAGGGTTGGGAATCTTGCTATAATTGGAAATGAACATTATAAATTACTACCACAACAAACCATGTCAAGAATATTTCAATAAAAATATTTAAGTTAGAAAATATAACAACATTCAAATTTCTCTGAAAATTAATAATTTATTCTACAAGTTTCAACAAGTTCTTTCCTCTTTACTCCATTACTCTCATTTTGTGGCCATTTTAGGGTTTCTTGAATCCTTCATTAAACGGAGACAGAAAATAAAACATAAATAGTTCAAGAAAGAATATTTGAAAGTAGAAAGAGCTGGTGCTTTCAATTTACAAAGACTATCCATATTATGGATTTCAATCATCAACATTCCTCTTCTATTACCAAAGATAAAAGATTGCATTGTAATTTCTCTTTAAATTATATGCCTGAGAAAAACTGGAATTCCATCTTGATTTTGAACATTCAGAAATATATATAAATACGTAAATAAATATATGTATGTATGCATATTCAGCAAATAAAGCAGGCCACAGTATGCCACATCATGACCAAAAGACATGGCCTGAGTCCATCTTATCTGTAAAGTATAGAAATCACTTCCTAGTCTTATTCTTTGTAGACCCAACCCTTTCACATCTTCCATTTTCTTTAGTTTCATTTCTGAGAATTGCAAAAGGACTGTAACTTCAACTAACTCAAGAGACCACATTTAGTCTAAATGATAGCAGAAGTTTTCAGAGGGTTCAACAAAATGACTCACAGTTCCCATCTGAGATCAACATGTCTTGAAGTTGAAGCTTCATTATCTGACTAGACATCTCCACAAAATGCATTTGTGAGGAATCCCTTGCAAATCTAAGGAGGACCCCGAAACTTGCATACACCCTGTAATTTTTCATTCCCATTCTCAATATTCAATAAAGTTTTTCTTTTGGACTAACTTCTCCATCAATTGATCTCTTCGTCATAAGCTTCTGAATTATTGCCTACTGTCTGGCACTTAAATAAGTTCACACCCTGACCCCAACCTCATTTTGCTCATACCCAGCCTTAGAGCACAAGACTCTTCTCCACTCTCCACATGGCTCAGTCAAATTGGCTCTCTGGAGGTTCAACCACATTCTATCAGCTGTTCTTTCCCATGCCTCTGCAGAGGGTTGGACCATGCTTGGAATGCAGGCAATCCTCCCTTCTGCCTCTTAGAATCCTTTCAAGGTTTGGTTAAGGTGTCACATGAAGCCTTTCTTGGTTCTCCAGCAGCTAGTGCCTTCTCCTCAAAATCAGTGTACAAATGTTTTTCATTTGGTCTTGGTATCCCTCCAGCACCTAACCCAGTGTCTGGCACATAGAATATGATTAATAAGTCCTTGCTGATTGTCATTTCCTCTAACAACCAGCTCGAAGCATCTATCCCATGAGCCCCAATGACCTTGACCTTCACCTCTCAAAGCCCCAGTTGTCCCTCAGTTCTGACTGGGCCTCCATGACTGTCACTGCCACAGAAGCTCCTGGACTGCAGCATTCAGTCTAGTCCCAGTTAGGAGTTGATGCGCTTAGCTACACTGGTTCAGCTTGCATCTCTCCTTGTTGCCACTGCTACTCAGTCCTTGAAAGGAGGTTGAGAGGGACAAAGCATTCCAAATCTCAACCTGAAATCACCTCCCAGATTTAAGCAGCCTCTGGCAGGAACTGGCATGGTAGATGTTTAGAGATCTCAGAGCCTATATTTTTCCCCCATAACTCAAATGAACATATTATACATTCCATTAGGCATACGGTCTTCTTTACTGATATCAAGGAGAGCCTGGAGTAGGAAGACTCTGAAAAAAGGAAAGTTTCTGTAAGATGCTATAGCAGTAAATCAGGGAATGGGAGATGAAAGTCTAAACTAAGGTTAGTATAAATGCAGAAATGCAAGCAGATTTTTAAGATGCTATGAGAGGGAGAAGACAGATTTTTCCTGTATCAAAAATAAAAGTTAATGTTAAAAGTAGTATAAAAAGGGAAAACAATTGCTACAGGGAAAAAGATAAAGCATATAAAAAAATAAGAAAAAAGGATTATGATAGCAGTAAAAAAGTCAAGGGTAAGGGAGATACAGAGTTGAAGAGTGTCAGGATATGAATGACAGAAAAACAAGAGGTGTGGAGCCTCATCAATCAAAGTAAGTTCCAAATGGATTCATGACTCAGATATAAAAGGTTATATCACAAGCAAATTAGAAATAGAATGAAAAGGGA
This sequence comes from Macrotis lagotis, assembly GCF_037893015.1. Lineage (NCBI taxonomy): Eukaryota > Metazoa > Chordata > Mammalia > Peramelemorphia > Peramelidae > Macrotis > Macrotis lagotis. The sequence continues at coordinate 183,380,249 of NC_133666.1, forward strand.
AAGAAGAAATTATCTTTTTGAACTGATGGATAAGAAAATTGTTCATGATGAAAAAAATAAGATTACAGGCTATAATTTGGAGAATTTGATTGTATAAACTTAAAAATTGTTTGCATAAATCTAATACAGCTAATATTAGAAGGAAAATTTAACTAAGGAAAAAATTATCTTTGCAACAAATTTCTGACAAAGATGTCATTTCCAAAATATCTAGAGAACTGATGAAAAGTTGTAAGAATAAAAGCTATCTCCCAATAAATAATCAAAAATTCAAAATATGAAAAGGCAGCTTTCAGAAAAAGAAATCCAAGGTTTCAATAACTATCAATATTTGAGTATAGGAAAATAAAAAAATTGATCCCGAATAAGTAGAGAAAAGCAAATTAAAGTAAATCTAAGGTTCTACTTCATACTGATTCAATATGCAAAGGAGACCAAAAAAAAATAAAAATAATAAATATTAGTGGGGCTGTGGTAAAAATAAGCACTGATGCATGATAGTGGATGTGTGAATTGGTCCTGTCATTCAGGAAAGCAATTTGGAACTATGCCTCAAATTTTACTAAATTATACCTACTCTTTAACACAGCAATACCAATACTAACAATTTAATCCAAAGAGAATTTTATGTAATATTTTCCCAATTATATTTGTTTGTTTGTTTGTTTTATTTATTTAGGTTTTTTAAAAGGCAATGCAGTTAAATCATTTGCCCAAGGTCACACAGCTAGGTAACTGTTAAGTCCCTGAGGCTACATTTGCACTCAGGTCCTCCTGACTCCAGGGCCAGGCTCTATCCACTGCACCACCTAAGCTGTCCCCCAATTATATTATAAAACAATTTTTAAACATTTTTTTAAAAGTCTTGAGTTTCTAATGCTCCAGTGAAATGAGCAGAACCAGAGTACTGAACACATTAACAGCAACATGGTGTGATGATCAACTATGATGGACTTAGCTCTTCTCAGCAGTTCAGAAATCAAGGTCAAATCTAAAAGATGTGCATTAGAAAATGCCATCCACATCCAGAGAAAAAATTAGAGTCTTAATGAAGACTAAAACATTATTTTCATTTTTTAAAATTTGTTTTATGGTCTTTTTTCTCATGGTTTTTCTTCCCTTTGGTTCTGATTCTTCTTTCACAACATACCTAATATGGAAATATGGTAAACATCATTGTACATGTATAATCTATCAGTTTATTCACTGTCATGGGAAGGGGGGGGGAATGTGAAACTCAAAAAGCTTACAAAATCTTTGATGTAATTGAAAACTATCTTTGCATGTAATTAAAAAACAAAATAACATTTAAAAGAAGTTAAAAGAACATTTAAAAAAATTCTGAGTTCCAAATTCTATCCCTGCCTCCCTTCTCTCCTCCCTGAGACAGCAAGAAATTCAATAATATACATGTGCAATCATGTAAACCATTTCCAGATTAGTCATTCTGTTCCATATTAGTAGTCATTATGCACAAGAAGACTTCAATTTTTTAAAAAATGAAGGAAAGAAAGTGAAAAGGCATGCTTCAATCTATTCAGACAATATCAGTTCAACCTCTGGAGACAGACAGTATGCTTCACCATTAGTCTTCTGGGATTGTCTTAGGTCACTGTATTACTAAGAATAGATAAAGTATTCACAATTCTTCATTGTACTATACTGCTGTTATTGTGTTCAACATCCTCCTGGTTCTGCTCACTTCATTTTGCATCAGTACATGTAGTCTTTCCAAATTTTTCTGAAATCATCCTGCTTGCCATTTTTATAGCACAATGACATTCCTTCAAAATCACATACCACAGCTTGTTTAGTCATTGCCTAACTGATGGGCATCCTCTCCATTTCCAATTCTTAGCCACCACAAAAAGAGCTATTATAAATTTTTGTACGAATAGATTCTTTTCCCCTTTTTTTATGTCTTTAAGATATAGACCTAAACTGGAAACTGCTAGATCAAAGAGCATGGACAGTTATATAGCTCCCAAAGAAATTCTTTAAAAAGATGTGTTCAAAAATATTTTTAACAGCTCTTTTTTTTTTTGGAAGTGCAAAGAACTGAAAACTTTACAGGCTATCTATCGATTGGGAAATGACTGAATAATATATGGTTTATAAATATAATGAAATATTATAAGAAATTATAAATTATAAGAAATTATAAAATTAGGAATATAATCTAATAAATTTGAGTCATTTCCCTATATCTCTTGAAAATGAGACTTTTATTAGAGGAAATTTGTTGCAAAGTTCCCCCTCCCCCAAAAAATAGACCTTGGATGGCTATGTATAATAGAAAAGGGAAATAAAATATATGACCAAATATGAAGGGAATAAATGAACAAAGTATGGCACATGAATATTATATAACATTATGAAGCCATAAGCAAGGATAAATAGAAAGAATCAAGAAAAATGTGGGAGAACTTATATCAAATGATCCAAGGCAAAGAAACAAGGTCAAAAGAATGTAAACAAAGATTACAATGATATAAATGAAGTCAATGAAGAGAAGCAACAAAGTCTGGATCAAATAACATATGGGTCCATATTGTTAAAGTTAAAGGCAAGAAAGGAAAGAGGAATTTATCAGGTACCTACTATGTCCAAGAATTTGTGCTTAATACTTTACAAGTTTTACCTCATTTGATCTTCATGGGTGGTAGGCAAGTACAACTATTATTCTCATTTCAGTTTTGGTAAATTGAGGCAACAAATTAAGTGATTTGCCCAGAGTCTAGGAAGCAACTGTGGCTACATTTGAACTCACTTCTTGAATGCAGGTCCAAAATTCTATCTTTCTTTTCTAATACAAGCAAGGAAATTATGAAAGGTTATCATTCTATGGGGATATTACATTATCTGAAACATCAGAACAAGAGTTACCAATAACATTCTACTTAAAGGAAAAAAAATTTAAATGAAAACATTTTCACATAGAAAATCTTAGGGGGGTCTGGGTAAGATGATTCTCAGGTTCCTTCTATTTCTAAAAATTCTGATTCTGTATTTTTTTTCCTAAGAATTTTCCATTTTGTTACCTTTTTATCCTTATAAATAACTTGTGAAATAGGAAGTCACGGTGACAAGTCAACAAGTATTTATTAAGTGCTCACTTACTATGACCAAGATACTGTGCATGACCAATTTTACAAATGAAAACTACAGAGGCAGAGAATTTAATGACTTCTTCAAGTCATTACACATGGAATAGGCAAGGAAGGACCAAATCATATCACTCTCAAGCAAATGTTCTTTCTCATAAGCCAGCATAAAATATGACAGGCAGATGTTAATTGGTGTTGAAACTGAGATGGGACCTTTTATTCCCCAGTAATTCATAAATGTTGAAGTTTAAAAGCTACAAAGGGCATATTTAATAATGCATGGTAAGAAGAAAAAAACTATGCCTATAAATATGCTCCAATATGGAAAATAAGAAATATTACTAGTTCTATTTTCACAACAAAGTTACCAGTTTTTTTTTCTAATGTCAAATATCATCTAAATAACAGTAGCTTGGGCAGCTAGGTGGCACCGGCCTTAAGAGTCAGGAGTACCCAAGTTCAAATCCAGCCTCAGACACTCAATAATTACCTAGCTGTGTGGCCTTGGGCAAGTCACTTAACCCCATTTGCCTTGCAAAAGCTAAAAAAAAAAAAGCACATGTAACAGTAGTATCTTCATGATTCTATTATTGACACCCACATTTGAAAGGGTGAGCTTAATTCTTATATATGAGGCTATTTGATTAAAGAAATACAAAGAACCTATATTTCTATATCACCTAAAGGTTTACAAGGATTTTTTAAATTAATGTGTGTATACATGCACATGATTATGTGTATTATGTGTGTTCTTGTTTGTTCATTTATTCTCTTATTTCCCTCTCATTTGTTCTTCACAACAACCTTGGGAGGTAGGCACTAGTATTACCACCATTTTACAGTTGAGGAGACAGGTTTGAAGTGGGATTCTAAACTGTTTCCTAACTCTAAGCCCAGCATGCCATCTATCATAACACCTAAGCACCCCTAGATATTTCCACTCAAATTCCTTTTATCCTGATTTATTTTTCACAGTGGTCTGGCTTCCCATAGTCAATAGATTCTGTACTTCAGTATAAAGGAAAATGAAGGTAAAGGTGAAGGCTCTGGAATATTTTACCATGGTAACAGCTAGAACTATGATTATAGAAGGAGAATAAAGAATTAAAAATTAGATTTAGAAGAAATCATAAAAAGGACTTAGTTGCTCTTATAAGCTTTCTTTTCCTTCTCCAAGACTTATTTATTAATAAATGACAAGCTGTCAAAGTAACCAGGTGTACTACTGTTAATGATATTGCATACTTGGCAAATCACTTTCCCTGAGAGGATAATTTCTGTAATGAGTACAGGTCAACTGAAACTCACATATTTGAAATCCAATTAATGCATACACAGAACAAATTTCAAGTTCAACCACTTCAAGTTCAAGGAGTTCTTTTGGAGCAGTGTTCACTAGAATTTTTTAGCATAAAAAGAATACAATGAAATGAAGTCCTCTTTAAAATTACACAGTACATATGATACAAACTCAGTATTGGACGCCATTTCATTTCTCCTGGGCATCGAAAGGATTAGGGACTCTGCATGAGCCAAATCATTTTTCACTGAGTACCTTTATGTATCTGGTAGGCTCATATAATTTTTTCAAATGTGTTGGTAGGTAGACTCCCAATATTTTATACTTTCTGTGGTTATCCTGAATGAAATTTTCTTTCCCATAGCTTCTTCCTAAGGTTTTTTGCTAATAAACTGAAAGGCTGATTGTTTATGTGAGTTTATTTTATAACCTGCTACTCTCCAGAAATTATTTTTTCAATAATTTCGAGTTAAATCAGAAGGATTCTCCAAGTACATTATCATTCCATCTGCACAAAAATGATCATTTCCTCTTTACTGTTGCCTAAGCTCTCCATTCCTTTTCTGTTTCTTATTGCTATAGCTTAAATTTCTAAAACTATATGAAATAATAAAGAAGGCATTGTTTGATATTTTTAAAAATTACATTTTACTCCAAATTTTATTGAAAAAGTCTCTAGAAAAATGCAAATTAAAGCATCTCTGAGGTACCACCTCACACTTATCAGACTGGCCAATATGACCAGAAAGGATAATGATCAATGTTGGAAGGGATGTGGGATATCTGGGACACTAATACACTGTTGGTGGAGCTGTGAACTCATCCAACTTTTCTAGAGAGCAATTTGGAATTACACCCAAAGGGCAATAAAAATGTGCATACCCTTTGATCCAGCAATACTGCTAATGGGTCTATATCCTAAAGAGATCATGAAAAGGGGTTAAAAACATCACTTGTACAAAAATATTCATAGCAGCCCTGTCTATGGTGGCAAAGAATTGGAAATTGAGTGAATGTACATCAATTGAGGAATGGCTGAACAAATTGTGGTATATGTATGTTATGGCACAAAACCAGGAAGGGTGGGAATTCAGAGAACCCTGGAAGGATTTACATGAACTGATGCTGAGTGAGATGAGCAGAACCAGAAAAACATTGTACACCATAACAGCAACATGGGGTTGATGATCAATCTTTTTTTTTAGGTTGTTTTTTTTTTTTTGCAAGGCAGACGAGGTTAAGTGGCTTGCCCAAGGCCACACAGCTAGGCAATTATTAAGTGTCTGAGACAGGATTTGAACCCAGTTACTCCTGACTCCCAGGCCGGTGCTTTATCAACTACGCCACCTAGCCGCCCCTGTTGATGATCAATCTTAATGGACTTTCTCATTTTATCAGTACAACAATCAGGGACAATTTGGGGGTATTTGGAATGAAGAATACCATTTGTATCCAGAGAAAGAATTGGGCAGTTTGAAAAAAGCCCAAAGACTATTACCTCTAATTTAAAAAAAAAAAAAACCATTATCTTATATAATTTTGCTATCTCATACTTCCTTTTTGCCTTAAGGATATGATTTCTCTCTCAACACATTCAACTTGGATCAATGTATACCATAGAAACAAAGTAAAGACTGTTCTGTGGGAGTGGAGGAGGGAAGCGAGATTGGGGGGAAATCTTAAAATTCAAAAATAAATCTTTTTTTTTAAAAGCCTCTAGAATTTTTCCATTAAAGATGATGCAACCTCATGATTTTTAATATATCAATTGCAATGTTAACCAAAAATATATTTTAAGCTTTCTAATTGTGTTGTATCTACAGTTGGGGGGGGGGGGGTTTAGTGATATAATCATAGGGGTTTTGCTGGTATTTTTATTAATATAATTATGTTAACATTTTTTCTAATATTAAATCAATACTGCATTCTTGGTAAAAAATAAAATTAAAATGTCTCTTATCTTAAGCAACATTTTTATGTCAATATTTGTTAGAGAAGTTTATTGTTTTCTATTTTTCTTTTGTTTCTCCAAGGTTAAGGTTTCAAGACCTTAATTGTTTCATAGAAAGAATCTGATAGGATCTCTTCTTTTCCTATTTTTTCATTATATAATTATTTTGCATTATATATACTGCATTTATATATATATATATATATATAATTTACATTACATAATTATTAGAATCAATTCTTCTAAAGATAACTTGATAAAATTCACTTATAAATAAATCTATCAGTAAGCAGTCCCCCATTCTGCATTCCCACTCAAACCCCTGCCACACACACATCCTTCCTTCCCTTTCACTTATGGCTTGTTCATTATTCAATTTCTTCTTCTGAAACGTATTTTTTAAATTCTCTATTTCTCATTCCATTCATGTTGGCATTTTATATTCTTGCAAATAGTGACCTTTTTCATATTAGTATATAAAAGTACAAAAGTTTCTAATAATTTCCTTTAGTTCCTCTTCATTTGGTATAAATTCTTGTTTTTTTTAAGGGCAATTTTCCTTTTTAAAAAAATTCATTAGTGAGCAATTTTTTTAGATTTTTCTTCTGCTCCCTCCCCTCAAAGAAACAACTTGTGGTCATGTCATTAGGAACTTTTTCAATTTTGTTTTAAAAATGTCTATTTTCTTCATTGGGTATTTTGAAAGCTGACTTTCTAGTTTATTTGTTTTTTACATTGCTTGCCTTTATTGCTTAGTCCTTTCTCCCCCATTTTGATGAAAGTGTTGAGAAATAATTTTCCCCAAAGACTATTCTGGCTGCAACCCCTAAATTCTGGAAGTCATTTCAATTCTGTAATTTTCTTTGATGAAATTACCTTTTATATCTATGATCTGTTTCTCTGATCCATTTTAATCTTTAGGATTAAATTATTTAACTTTTGCAAAGCAATAGGGTTAAAGTGACTTGCCCAAGGTCACACAACTAGGTAATTATTAATTGTCTGAGACATAAAAAAAAATCTAAGTGAAAAAAATCTAAGTGAAACTTGATCAGGAGACAACAGACATTCTGAGTAAGGTTTAACAAAATGATAGTTCAATGTACCTTATTAACTGAATTCCTTAGATTTCAAAATTCACAGATCACACCTATCTAAATGAGTATCTACTCCATCCAGAACCTAAAGGAGAATACTTGTTACAACATATTCAATAATTATTCATCCAGCTTTCAGTTAAAGAACTTCAGGTACTTCTGACTCCAGGACCAGTGCTCTATCCACTGCACCACCTAGCCACCCCTGAATCTTTTTTTAAAATATCTTTTATTGAGTATATTAGATTGTGTTTTGAGGAAGTAAAGGATACGTTTAATCTGTTTAATACAGGATCTGTATTTATGAGGTTTTTTTTAATTTCCTAGCACACTCAATCTTTGTAAAGATGCCATTTACAGTAGAGAATGTATATTCTTTTCTATTATCAGAAATCTACCCTTTTTTCTAAAATTCTATTAAGATCTTAAACTTTCTTCCTGATTCTTTTAAAAATATTTCATTAGGTCTCCAAAGGAACACCCAGAGGTCCTCAACCATTATAGATTTGACTTCTATTTCAGCAAATTAATGAATTTTCCTTCAAGTAGATATTTTATCATTAGTACATATATTAAATACTGATATTATTTCATTTTCTATGATACCTTTAAAGCATAATGTATTTTTCTTGCTTAACACTTTGAACCCTATCTACTTTGTCTGAAAGGCGATTGTTATCTCTGGTTTTATAGTTACTGTTAGACATAATAAACTCTGCTCCAGCCTCCTGTTTATTTATGTGAAAGTCTGTATTATAAGTATGTTTTCAGTAAACAAAATATTTTTACATTCTGGGTTTTTTTTTTAATCCATTCTGCTACTTTCTTCTATTTTATGGGTGAGTGTATCCTATTCACATTCATAGTTATATTTAAATATATTTGCCTCCATGGTATCCTCATAGTACTCCTTTTTTCTTTTCAACTCCCATCACTCTCTTTGCAAAAAAGACGACAAAAAAAAGTGATGAACATAAGGAACCTATACTTGTAGTGAGCTCCTCTGTCACTGCCGTTGTTTTCATCTGATCACAAATCACTCTACAAGTAATATTTCTTTTGCTTATGTCTATTCTTTCCCAACCCAAAGCTTTCTCTTAAACCTCACTTTCCCCTCTTCCCATCCCTGCCTGTTTTCCCTTGTATAAGGTTTATACTATGAACAATTTTTGGCACATACTGTAATAGTTGCATTTTAGAATTATAGGGAAATAGGACTGTTTACCTCTATACTAAATTTTATCTATGAATATTTGTGCTTCCAGGTACTCTCTACCCTTTCTAATCTCCTATCCTGAGGTAACCTAAGGGGAAACCAAGTAATCCCACTTAAGTTTACTTACAATTCTAAATTTCTCTCCATATCTTAATTTATTCTCCTGAGTTTTGTCAAAAGCTATTTTCCTCAAAGTTCCTTTCCCTTTCACTTCTAGGGTTGATGGCTTTTTTCCAGATGGTTAATATTAGCATATATCTATATGGAACATTAAAATGTATAAGTATATATTCCTTTACACATAGTGCTATACATTTCTCTCATATGTTTTGAGATAGATCATAAAAATGTATCAAATCTCAAAAAAAAGGACTGAGGGGCTAAAAAAATTTAGCTTTCATACACACACATATATACATAAATATATGTATGTATATATGTGTATTTATGTAAAAGAAAAATCACCAGGTCAGGATATTCCTCTAATCTGGTGAAAAATAATCATGAGAGGATTAATTTACCACACCTAAATTTCTGAAAATGCTACATTAACAATTGCCTTTATGGATGGATCAATTTCTAAATGCTGCAATAGAATATTTTCTACAAGGCAAATGTTTGATAGAATAAAGGCCATACTTTTTAGCATTTATATTTACTAGGCCTTTATTTAACAGGACTCATGATGCTTCTAAAAACTCAGGCAAGAAATCATTACTCTGTCTCAATAAAATAAGGGACAAATGACCTTTCAAACCTCACATTCCACAGCAGTATATACAAGGAGTAAGCATTCTTATTACCATTTATAAGACTAGAAACAAAAGCACAAAAAGGTCAAGTCATTAATCAAGATCTCGGAGCCAGTAAATGGAACTGAAAAAAAGAACCCAATAAAGTGCTGTATGCAGTACTTCATTCTCTGAATTAATAACAAAAGTATTAAGCTTACTGAGAAATCATGTGCTTGTGATTTTTAAAGCTGTTTATTCATGAATAAGGTTTTTGTGTTATAATATATAACTACTTGAGCACACAATGCAGCATAACCAACTATGCTTGCATTCCTTACCAAAAACAAACAAAAAAAAAAATCTAAGTGAAACTTGATCAGGAGACAACAGACATTCTGAGTAAGGTTTAACAAAATGATAGTTCAATGTACCTTTATTAACTGAATTCCTTAGATTTCAAAATTCACAGATCACACCTATCTAAATGAGTATCTACTCCATCCAGAACCTAAAGGAGAATACTTGTTACAACATATTCAATAATTATTCATCCAGCTTTCAGTTAAAGAACTTCAGAAAGGGAGAAACTAAATCTTCTAAGCAGTTCATTCTACTTTTCCTCAGTTCCAATTGTTAGAAAGGCCAAATCTACCCATCTGAAACTTCCACTGCTCCTACTTCTACCTTTTGGAGTAAAGTTCAAACTCTGAAAAACATCAAAACTCATAAACTTAAAAAAACACTTAAATAACTACATTTTAATAGAATTGATGTTCTTTGAAATCTCAAGTTATTTTACAGATTTAAAAAGCACTGTTGAAAAAGATCACAGACTCACCAGAGTGCCAAATGGGTCCAATGTACAAAAAAGGTGAAGAACATTTGCTAAGACTATGTCAATCAAGGCAAATCCTTCTTCCATCCAGTAGCACTCCAAATACTCAAAGGGTCATCATGTTCTCCATAGTCTTCCCTTTTCCAAGCTAAACCTCTTTAATTCTTTCAACTGATCCCCATGCCATACTCTCAAAACCCTTCATCTTCCTGGTTGTCTTGGTCTGAATAGTCTCTAATCTATGAACTTCATAAAATCTGGCAAACATAACTGAAAAAAATATTTCAGGTGTAGTTTGTCAAGAACAGAGTCCAATTCTGACTTTTCTGACTCTGGTCTAGGCATATACCAGAAATTTAATAAATAATGACTACCTGCCTGATTAGCTTTCTTGACTGCAATAGCATATTGCTGACTAATATGGAATCCACTAGACCTGTGATAGTTATGAGACAATGATTAGGATAAACACTAGACCTGAAACTGTTAGACTTGAGTGCATATCAAAGCTCACACATTTACTAGCTTTGTGACCCTGACAAGTCACTTTCTAAACCTCAGTTCCTTCATCTCTGATCTGGAAATAGTAATTGCACCTAGTCAAAATACTACCTAGCAGTCTTCCCCCATCTTATATCTGTGAAGCTAATTTTTAAAATTCAAGTCTGGGCTGATTATCTATTTCTATTAACATATGTGTATATTTACCACTATTAAAAATGACCATACTGTCATGGAACACTATTGTTCTATTAGAAACCAGGAGGGATGGGAATTCAGGGAAGCCTGGAGGGATTTACATGAATTGATGCTGAGTGAGATAAGTAGAACCAGAAAAACACTGTACACCCTAACAGCAAAATGGGGGTGATAATCAACCTTGATGGACTTGCTCATCCCTTCAGTGCAACAACCAGGGACACTTTTGGGATATTTGCAATGAAGAATACCATCTGTATCCAGAGAAAGAATTATGGACTTTGAACAAAGACCAGAGACTATTACTGTCAAATTAGTTTTTTTTTTAAAAAAAAAAGCATTATATTATTATGTAATTTTACTATCTCATACTTTATTTTTCTTCCTTAAGAATACTATTTCTCTGTTATCACATTCAACTGAGATCAATGTATAACATGGAACCAATGCAAAAACTAACAGAATGCCTTCTGTGGGGGGTGGGGGGAGGGAAACAAAAATGGGGGGGAAATTTTTAAAACTCAAAATAAATAAAATCTTTCTTAAAAAAAAATGACCATACTAGATTTTTCCCAAGTTCCAAACAGTCAAAATCTTTTTGAATTCTAATCATCATTAATGTTTGTTAACTCTGTAATATGGTTTCAAATCAAATATACATAATTTCAAATTATCTGCTAATTTTATAATATATAAACTAAAATAGAAGAGTTATTCACATTGAAGGAAATTAAAGATATATAAACACAAAATTACCATTTCCTATCCAGGTTAAATTAATGAGGAAAGGATAGTTTATAAAATTTTCTTCACCATGATCACCACCAGCCCAACCATCAACATGTATATTTCAACAGCACTTTAAGGTAACAGCAACCCTGTAAGTTAGTCAGTTTATTAACCAATTTTATAGGTGAGACTCAGAGAGTTGGAGTGATTTTCCCAAAGGAAAAAGAGAGCCAGGGCTTCAACCCCATATCTTTTTCCCCTACCCCAAAGTTGATTATTCTTGTCTAGTCTAGACAATATAACTAAATTCACACTCTTTCCCTTAAAAAAAAAAAGTCACTTTACAGGTTCTAACTTCTTCAAAAATTCTCTTATGACCTGCCCCAAAATCAGCTTTTTATTCTCTAAAACAGAATAAAGAAATGGGAGATTCTAACTTCATAACACTGACTCCATATTCTTTCTGCAAGTATTACCTTAATACTCTTAACAGTCTTCTTTGTAGTGAATTCTTCAATTAATAGCCATAATTTTAAAACTGGTATTGTGTTAATTTTCTGTATACCTACATGGTAATTTACTAACTGCAAAACAAAAGTTTCATGTGATATCTTACCAATCCATAAGCAGTACTTCTCTCATGTTCTTGAGTAATATCAGCTACATATGCAAATATTACAGAGAAGGTAACTGAAAAAACTCCAGAGACAGAAATCATAGCGAAGTACCACCTACAAAGAAAAAAATTAAGTTAAAAATAACCTTGCAAATAATGTAAAACCCTAACCTTCCCATGCCATTTTATTATAAAAAAGATGGATATATATGTATGAATGAATATGCCCTTGGTTATGATTTCCATAACTAATATTAATATAATGTTTTCATTGATTATGAGATATGACATCATTTACTTAGTTAACAGACATAAAATTCTCAATACTTTCCCTCTAGGGCATAAATATCAACATTTATCACTCATAAAAATGAAATCATTTCCTTGACAAACTATAAAAAACAAGTTATTAAAACTCAGATTGACAATTAACAAAGGCTATTAATTTTATTATAGTTTAAAATATAAATTGTTTCTGCCCACAAGGAATTATTTACACCCAAACCATTTTTCAGAGCAAAAAAATCTTAAAAGTATTATTTTATCAAGGTCTAGATGCCTCCTAAAAACATGTGTTCATTATGTGGCTTCCATTAAATAGTAAAAAAAAGTACACCAAAGCAGGCAGGGAAAAGTACAAGTGATAGAACTAACTAGAAATCTGTTATCCTAATGTACAAAGTATAAATGGGGTATAATCATCATCACAATAATAGCTAAGATTTATAGGGCTCTTTAAGGTTTAAAAAGTGTTTTACAAATTATCTCATTTTATCCTATCAACAATCTTGGGCACTAGGGTGCAGTTACTATTTCCATACCAGAGATGAAGGAATTGAGGTTTAGAGAAAGTGACTTTCCAAGGTCACAAAGCTATTAAGTGTGTGAGCTTGGATATGAACTTAAGCCTTCCTAGTTCCAGGTTCAATGTTTGTCTTAATCAGTGTCACACAGCGGCTATCACAGATCTAGCTCTCCTGACTCAAAAACTAAGCATTTTTTATAAGAAGAGATAAAAGATTTTAAAAAGAACATTGTTCTTGTTGGTCCAAATGGGAAGAAATCTTTGTTTCCAGACAAAAATATTCTTAAATATTTCTAACTCTACTTGCCTAAAATGCAAAATCTTTAGCTCAAAAAGAGAAGCTTGTGGCAGAATGGTTTAAAAGAAGAAAAGATCAGAAAGAACTATAGTGCTAATTAACACAAAAATTTTCATATTATCTAAAATGAAGCTTGAGATGTTGCCATGTAACATCTTATAGAAAAATTTGTCCAGAGGGTTTGCTTTCAGGTAATATTTTAAGTTTAAATACATGACTACAAAGTAAATTTAAACTCTTAAATACTGGTATGAGTTTTATATAAAGGATCTGTGATTTCATCAGCATGAGATTTATATTGTGCAAAACACGAGTCTCTTTTTACAAGGGAAAAAATACTGAATTCCTGCTGCAAACAACCACAGTTACTGAAGATGCTTTTTCAAAACAGAAATAGTATCAGGGTCACAAGAGTTATTTAAAAAAATATTTAAAGTATTCCTTTTAACTCTTAAAAAAACAATAATTTCACAGCCTGTATGTATACTGCTTATTACAATTAATCATAATAATTAATAACAACTACTAATCTATGACAACTAATTTAGACACTATGTTAAACACTCTACAGTTATTATCTCATCTGATCAAGATTCCAAGAGCACAAAAATGTAAGTAGAACTTCAATCACAGGTAGCATGAAACATCTTGTCTTAAAATACTTAGTAATGTATGGTATTAGACAAGTAACTTAACCTCTGTGAACTTTGGTGTTTCCATCTCTAAAATAAAAGGATTGAACAAATGGTCTCAAAATCCCTCAAATTTCTAAATCCATGATTATGTCCTAATTATATTCAGTCTCCAAAGAAACCAAAAAGGTCATTCAAGTCACCTGAGAAAGACATTGTCACTTACCATGGGTTTATTCTCATTAATGGAATTGGAAAACATGTGAAGAAAACTGTAACTAGAAGAAAAGGTTTTCTTCCCCATACATCAGAGAGAGCACCTATAAGGGGGGCACTCAGAAAGGATAACAGTCCCTAAAAAAAAAAAAAAAAAAAAGGAAAGAAATGAAAGTGAATATATATGTAGTAGTTGTATTTTGAATATCATAAAATTCTTTATTTATTTTGAGTTTTAAGTTTGTGTCCCTAACACAAAATCATTTGAACTATATGTTCCTTTAACCTCTCTTCAAATTTCAACTAGAAATTATTTTAAGCAAATTATCAATGGAAAAGAAAAAGGACAGAGATAGAGAAATTTTCAAAAAAGTTTGGGAACAGAGATGCAATATACATATAACTTTTTGTCTTTTGACAATTTTTGAGAAGCCTAGGAAGAATAATTCAATTAAGATTTAACACAATTGGGGGAACTGCCATGTTGAGTCCTAGGGGAGATATAAAATTTACAAAATAAAGGTTCCACACCCACATGAGCCTAAGTCTGGTAAAGAGATAAGATCCACCTATGGATAATAATAATAATGTAAAATATTAAATATTAAGAACATCAGAGAAGTATAAAAAGCTATTAAGTAAAATATGAGGGAAAAAATCATTTACCACCAAGGGTTCAGGGAAGGCTTTGGATGAAAAGTGACATATGAATTGGACTGTAAATGATATGATGATATGTCAACAGATATAATAGTATAATAAATTACAGAAGACATTAGCAGTACAGGGAACTGAATGAGCAAAGTCACAAAAAAGGGAAATGAATATTCAGGGACAGACATCAGTCCAATTTGCCTTAAGTATAAAGCCCTTGAAGGGGTATATAAAAAAGGTGGAGAAGGGGTACAGCAGATTAGAGAGGGTCTTGAATAAAAAAACTAACAAGTTTAATTTTCATTTGAAAGACAATAAGCAGTAATCAATATTGACTTTGGAAAAGAAAACATGATACCTCCAAATCTTTCCACATTCTGTCAATATACCTAAAGGAGCAGTTATTAAAGGGGAGGAGAAAAAAATTTCCAGATAAAAAATCTCTGATGAAGATAAAAAGAGAATTGATAAATATATCAATGACAGAATAGCAATGATAAAAATATCAATGGGGGAATGGCAAGAGTCATTCCATAATAGATGGGGTAATCAAAAGATGTAAACATAGATTTCAAAAATGCAATCTACTTAACAACTATTTACAAAAATGCTACAAATTACGAATAAAAGATGTAAATTAAAATAATTCTGAGATCTCACATCTCTCCTTTTTGATTGGTGCAAGAGGATTTGTAGGAAGACAATTACATTAATGCACTGCTGTTAGAACAATGAATTCATCCAACTGATCAGGAAAACTACTCAGAATTTTATTAGAACATTCACTGAAATGTTCTATGCATGTGTGTGTGCTATAGATAAGTTTGCATGATACCACTAAGGCACAAGATCAAAGATAGAAAGTTCCCTTATATAAAAATCCTTATAAAAGCACCATTTTGAGGGAGCAAAAAACTAGGGGAAATAAAGATAATTATGAACTGGCAAATGGGGTAAAAATATTGTGGTAAATAAATGTACTAGAATGTGACCAGAACATTAATTACAAATTACACAATATTACAAAAAGAAACACAATTGCAAAGAATTCCAAAAAATGGGATAATGTGCATAAAATGATGCAGAGGGAAATTAAGTAGCATCAGAACAACTTAAAACAACCATCACAATAATGGGAAAAGAATTAAACATCAGAACTCTGATCAATGCAGCTACCAATCTTGACTTCAGAGGGCTAATGGTGATGTCTCCTCCCAGAAGAGAGAACGGAGAGTGCAAGGGGAGGTATATATTGTCAGACATGATCGCCGCTTAGTTTTGACCCTGCCTTTATCAACCTCCCTCTTCCCCTTTGCCTCTCTATCTTCACTCTCTTCAGTTTTCTTTTAGTTTCTTGAGAGCAGGGACTTGTCTGGTTTTATTTCCCCCATTTATATTCCCGGCACTTAGCATAGTCCCTGATACCACAAGAGCTTAATAAATGTGTATTGTGTTGCACTGTATTGTACTAAACCTACTTCTTTTGTTACTGTTTCAGAGGGGCAAGTATAGCAAAAAGGAAGAGGATTCACTGGGAAATAACATGTTAAAGGAGGGAAAATGGCATCAATATTTTTTAAAAATAAAACATGCTAAATATTCTGGCAGTGGTATAGATTAGATTAATCAATAGATTAGAAAGGGAAGAGAACAAAGGTGACAAGACTTTTAGGGGACTATTGTATTAGTTCAAGTAGGTGAAAAGAGCCTGTACTAGGTGATACCAGTAAAAAGACTAGTCATGGAAAAAGAATCAATAGAAAGGGAGGACACAAAATTATAATTTAAGATTAAAACCAATTTAAGAAACCTGATCATTGTAAAAGATCTTCCATAATTCCAAAGTACTAATGACAAGGCTTGCTATTCACCTCTTTAACAAAAAGGTGATGGAATTCAGATGCAGACAAGGTCACATTTTTGGATATGGACAATAATATGAATTTGCTTTGCTTGACTAGGTTTTACTTCTTTTTCAACAGGGGGCAGAAGGAGGAAAATTGGAATTGCAATTTTCCAACCTCCCCAAAATGAGAAGAGAACATTTGAAAACCAGAAGAAATCACAGACAAGTTGGGAGCTTTAATGATTTGTACTGGTGGGGGAAGAGGTTGGGGGGGGGGGGTAAATCAAGATCTACATGGTGGGGACATATAATCCCTCCTTCTATAATGTAACATGCATGGAAATGCTCACTTTGTTTAGTGTTTGACAGGTTGAGAATATATTTTTAAAATTAACTCTTATGATTTAAGAATAACAGATCTGCAATAGTTCAACTTACTTAATATCTCAATAATAAAACCAAGACCTAAAGAAGTTAAGTAATTTGCCCAAGATTTCACAACTAAGTAAAAAGCAAAACTGGATCCAAATCTAGTGCTCACCTACTAAACAAGAAATAATGTGCTTCCTTGTAAAACTCGATTCTCCTGAAATTCTCATGTCTGTTTGACAAAGGTCCGTCTCATATATAGCTTAATCTCATATGAAGGGGAAAAAAAAAAAGAACAGAAGAAATTATAGTTTGGAAATCAGAAAACCTGACTTTACAAGGTAGCTCAACTCCTACCTAACTATATCACCTTAAAATAAACAAGTCAAACCTCAAATCTCTGGGTCTCAGTTTTCTCAATAGTAAAATCAGGATTCTGGACAAGATGATAACAAAGTATCAAGTATGACTATGACTCAAATCTTATCTATTGGATTTTGTTGAATAATTGATTCTTTATCCTCCTACTTTCCAAACTATGTCACCTTCAAAGACAACTCTGTAAGAATGGGGGAGGGGAGGAGGGATATTAAGCAAGATTAAAAACGGTAATGAAGTCTTTTTTTTCTGAAATATTCTTCTATACGAAGTGGAATTATCCAAAAGTAATCATTGTGTGCTAATAACCTTACAATTCATGTAGATCTTTAAGGTAACATAGCTATTTTGAAATGTTTCAAAAAATTAATTCCAGACCTTCCTTATATTTTTTGATTGAATAAAAACAATTATTAAAGTTTTCTGAGGAAAAAAGTTTACTATGAAACTAAATTTATCTATTTTAATCTTCAAATCATAAAAAGATCAAAAATTACAATTCAGAGAAGTTAGGTGGCACAATGGATAGAGCATTAGTCCTGGAGACAGGGGGACCTGAATTCAAATCCAACCTCAGACACTTAAAAATTACCTGTGTGACCTTAGGCAAGTCACACAAACCCATTGCCTTAAATAAATAAATTTAAAAAAAAAAATACAATTCATTCACAGTGAAAGTGATATGTAAAGATATTTGTATGTCAAAACCTAGAATATTAATCCCCTCAAAATAAATCAAGCAAAGTTAATAAGCATGTAAGTGTTTACTATATATCAACAAGAAAATGTGGAACACTATGGAATCAGAAAGAGATTATATATTGGGGAGAGAGGAGAAAGGGGGTAAAGCATAGAAAGAGTGAAGGGGGAGAACAGTGAGACATATATGTAGTAAAGTCCCCATTCTGGCCTTTCTCTCCACTGGAGACAATGAGCAAAAAGGAATAGACACAATCAAGTATCACAATGTATAATTAAGCTTCCCAAATGATCCCTCTGTACCAAACACAACAAAGCTACTCTTAAGTGATTTCTATCTGTCAAAGAAAGAAAAGGAAATTTTCCTAAGGAATTCTTAGAGAGACTATATTTATTCTCTGATTCTGAGATGAAAAAGAATGGTCAGTCCAGTAGCCAACTTGGCCTCTTAACATTTACCATTTCACATGATAATTCACTGAGCTCACAGAATCTCCAAAGAATGCCAGGAAGGTGCAGAGAAAAGAGTAGTTTGGCAAATACATATTCCAGCCATCTACTCCTTCAAAATCCAACAATTAGGGCTATGAGTTATGGGCATTGTCTACCCCAATTAGAAAGTGAGCTCTTAAGAGAGCTTAAGAGATGGTCTAAATTTTCTGTTCATATCCCTATGTGTGCTTAGATCAATGCTTTGCATGTGGAGCTTAATAAACATTTTTCCATCTCATCTATTCTTCCTTTCAAAACTGGTATGAATTTCATAAATAAATTTGAGAGATGAGTAGCAGACCTGGGAAATAGGAAAAATAAAATGTCAATCAGCACTTGCTCAAAAGTTTCATTTTTTATAGAAAAAGAAACAAACCACACCCTCTGATTCCCTTGCAATGAAGTCATAACATGCATTGATAAAAGGAATGAAAACTGGACTTTTTTTCCCCCTAGGTAGTTTTCTCATTTTGGCTCATTACAAAGCACACCTTTCATTTTCATTTTTAAAATTAAATTGAAAAACTTTGCTCTTAGGAAAATGTATCATTCTCATATAATCAACAGATAACAGCCTAAATCTAGAGGAAGAAAAGGAATTTAAAATAACAACATACACTGCCCTTAATCTTTAGAACCTAGAAAAAAACATAAGTTTAATGTTTAATGAAAATTCAATTTTTATTTTTCCCACAGGATAATTTTCCTAGCTGAAGTACTGATGCCTAATTTTTATAGAGATGATCACAAACACCATAAAGATTGCTATTCAATATAAATTCATTGCTAGGCAATACTTTCTATCAATTCTATACAATTTAGCTTAATTAAATTTAATTTAATCCTCAGAAAGGGGACAATTAGGGGAAGTTGGCAACTGTTAAATTATAACTGTCAAAAAAGAAAATTGGCCTGAAGCTGGAATGCAGATAAATCCTTGGGAAAGAAAATCATAGAGAGGGGGGTAAAGCTCTCTTGGTCCAGGAACATAAAAGCAAACAGTAGGAGCAGTTACCTAAAAGATTGTAAATTACAGTTGGCTATGATTTCAGATAACAAAAACTTTAGGACTTTTTCAGGAAAGATTGAGAATCTTGGAGCTAGACTGCTCAAAATTAGTCAGGAGAAATGTTTTGTAATTCTTGGGGACTATAGGCAAGGATGGTCCACCTAAATTTAGGGGCACCAGAGAGAAGGTAAGAGTAAGATATAAGCAGATGACCACAGACTAGAGAACAAAAGAAGACTATAGATATCTGAGTGTAATGCAAATCAACTAAACTGGTAGATAAGAATTAAGTTCAGTCAACATCTCCTTTCTTCTCCCTACTATTCCAAGAGTAAAATCTCAATCCCTTTCTTCAGAAATCCCCCTTAGGCTGGATGGATATTTGCTTTTATGTGACTGGCTACTATTAATAAATTACATGTAGATTAATAATGATTTTTATCAAGTCTAAAAATGTGTAGTCTTAGACTGAGAGCAGGAAAGGTAAAGCCAGGAAAGCACAGATTTCCCCTAAAATGGCTCTGGGATATTTACAGAGTTTCTGTAATTTTAGTAATTCCTGGGATCATTACAGAGCATATACACCAGACTGTCTTTGATCCAGGTCAAAAGGCACTGGATGGGGAGAGCTAGATCTTGCAGCAGATAGAGCACTGGCCCTGGAGTCAGCAGAACCTGAGTTCAAATCCAGACTCAGATAGTTACCAACAGTATGACCCTAGGCAAGTTCCTTGACCTTGGCTGTCTCCACAAAAAAAAAAGGTACTGGATCACTTTCCTACACCAGGAAACATCAATAACATAATAATAACTGTCATTTACATAGCTTTATATTTGTAAATATAGATCTATACGTATATATATAATATTTTTTCAAATGTTTTATATATATACATATATAGGGTAAAAATATTGTGGTAAAAATGTGGTAATATATATATATATATATATATATATATATATATATATATATATATATATATATATGAATCTCCCAAATCTAGGGAAGTAAGCACTATTTTTTTATCCCCATTTTACAGATGAAGAAACTAGGGCTCAGAGAGTTTTAAACAAAGATTATAAAACTATATATCTACAGCAGGATTTAAATTACAGATTTTCCTGACTCCTAAGTTCCTCATTTTATTATACTGTAAGTTCAATACTCTATAAATGGCACCCTTGTTGCCTCTAGAAAAGAGGCTAGATTTACTTTTAAGAAGATCCTAAAGAAAAAAGATTGTGGGCTAAGTGGCACAGTGGATAAAGCAGCAGCCCTGGAGTCAGGAGTGCCTAGGTTCAAATCCAGTCTCAGATACTTAATAATTACCTAACTGTGTGGCCTTGGGCAAGCCACTCAACACCATTTGCCTTGCAAAGAAAAAAAAATTTTTCTCAACTTTAGGATTTTTTTTCTTAAAGAGATTTTTAACCCATTCTTCTTTTGAAACAAACACTGACTAAAAATGATTAAAACTACCCAAGGCTGATGATGGGCAGTGGATGGTCTGAAGGACAAGAGGAGAAGGGAGTCATGAGTGGAATATTTTGTTTGTAGCATTAACTACTAAAGGGTCAAACCTGCAAAAGGGAAAAAAGGAAGGGGGAGATCAAAGCAGAATAATGAACTGAAAGAGAATAGTGAAAGATGAAGAAGAAAGAATCAATAAATAATTCAACAACAGGGAATAAAAAAAAAAAGAAAAGAGTTTACAAATTCAAAACCACTGAGATGGCACATTTCTGGGTGATACCCAGGTGTTTATAATGTCAAAATGGACGACAAGAAGGCATCGAGTCTTAGGAGCTCCTGATAAAACTCATAAGCTAAAGACTCTAACTAAACTTTCGAGAGACAGAACCCACAAAGGGACCCAGTGAGGCAGTTCTCCTACTCAAGGTAACCTGGAAAAGAGCAGAAAGGCTCTGCTCCCCAGGGTTGGAAGGGCAGCCACCCAGAGCAAGCCAGAGCGAAAGAACTTCAGCCTCCCGGAGGCAGCCCCAGGGCACTGGGAGTCGTGGCTCACAGCAGCAGGGGAGTCTCCTGAGCTACACCCCGAGGAGCACTGGGCACAAAGTGGGGGAACAGCGGGGTACCTCTGCCAGAGCAAGCACGTGGAACCCAGCCCTCAGGGCACACAGCCAGCAGCTTGGTCTTTCAGCAGCCCAGATCCAGGAAACAGAAGCAGGCAGAGCCAGTAAGCAGGAGCCACCAGGGGAGGGAAGTGAGGGGAGTGAAGAGACACTGCCAAGCCCTGTCCTCTGCCCCTGGAACAGGACTCTGGGGCTCTGACCACATTCAGATTCTGATCTCAGTCTAGGCCCCCCCATAAAACAACAGGCCCCCCCACCTCGGCCCTGTGGCGGGGGGGGGGGGGCGCTTATGGTCATTCACAGACCAGGAGGGAGGACAGAGCCTCACATACTGAGACCCTTGTGGGAGTGTCCCAAAAGCTCAGGAAGCACCCCAAAACCAGGACCAGGCTGGGAAAATGAGCAAGCAGGGAAATAAGAGGAAGACTATTGAGAAATATTTTGCAAATGAGCCCAAGAAGGAGCAAAATACTCAGTCTGAAGATGAGGAAGCACAAGCTCCTGCATCTAAAGACTCCAAGAAAAACAGAAATTGGGCTCAGGCTATGACAGAGATCAAAAAAGACTTTGAAAATCAAATGAGGGAGTTAGAAGAAAAACTGGGAAAAGAAATGAGACAGATGCAGGAAAAATATGAAAATGAAGTCAGCACCTTAGTCAAGGAAATCCAAAAAAATGCTGAAGAAAATAGATAGCATGCTAAAAAACAGCTTAGGTCAAATGGATAAAACAGTTCAAAAAGTTATTGAGGAGAAGAATGCTTTAAAAAGCAAAATTGGCCAGATGCAAAAAGAGATTAAGAAAACTCTCTGAAGAGAACAAATCCTTCAAAGAATAGAATTCAGGGAGATTGATGAATTTACCAGAAATCAAAAATCAATACTTCAAAACCAAAAAAATGAAAAATTAGAAGAAAATGTGAAATATCTCATTGAAAAAACAACTGATATGGAAAACAGACTTAGGAAAGATAATTTAAAAATTACTGGAATACCTGAAAGTCATGATCAGGAAAAGAGCCTTGACATCATTTTCAAAGAATTACTACAGGAAAATTGCCCTGATATTCTAGAAGCAGAGGGCAAAATAGAAATGGAGAGAATCCACCAATCCCCCCGAGAAAGAGATCCCAAAAAACCAACCCCTAGGAATATTATAGCCAAGTTCCAGCACTCCCAAGTCAAAGAGAAAATATTACAAGCAGCCAGAAGGACACAGTTCAAACATCGTGGAGCTGCAGTTAGGATCACACAGGACTTAGCAGCAACTACATTGGAAGCTCGTAGGGCTTGGAATACAATATACTGGGAAGGCAAAAGAGCTTAGAATGCAGCCAAGAATGAACTACCCAGCAAGGCTGAATGTCCTCTTCCAGGGAAAAAAATGGACTTTCAATGAACCAGGGGAATTTCAAATGTTCCTTTTGGAATGGCCAGAGCTGAACAGAAGGTTTGATCTTCAGATACAGGATTCAGGTGAAGCATGGAGATTGGAGGAGAGGGGGGAAATATGAGGGACTTAATGAGGATGAACTGCATGTATAGAAAAATGATACTGATAATATTCATATGAACCTTCTCAGTTAATAGAGCAGGTAGAGGGAGCTTCTATAGTTGAAGCACAGGAGAAAGCTGAATTCGAAGATAAAATATGGTGTAAAAATGGAGTCAATAGAAAAAAGGGAAATGGAATGCAAGAAAGTAAAAGGAGAGGGAGAATAGTCCAAGATATTTCACATAAGATTTTTTTTTATTACAATGAGCTATTGCAATGATATGGAAGGGGGGAGGCAAGAGGGAATGAGGGAACCTTTGCTCTCATCAGAGATGGCTAGGAGAGGAAACAGCAAATATACTCAATGGGGTATAGACATCTGGAGTAAGAAGGAGGGGGGAGCAGGGGGAAGGGGTGGGGAATGTGAATAAAGGAGGAGAGGATGGACCATGGAGGGAGAGTGGTCAGATATAACACATTTTCTTTTTTACTTCTTGCAAGGGGCTGGGATTGGAAGGCCTACCCAGGACCATAGGGTCAGGTGGATTCTGGGCCTAAGGGGTGGTATGGGGGCTCAGGGCTTCTTGGCCCCAGGACCAAGGATCTGTCTGCTGCGCCACTCAGCGACCCTATAGCAGAGTCAGAGTGAAAGGAGAGAAAAAATATAGTACATGGTAATGGAGAAATAAGAAAGGAGGGAGTTGCAATCAGCAATGGCAAGGTTGGAAAAATATGGAAGTACCTTTTGTGATGGACTTATCACAAAGAATGTGATCCGCCCCTGACAGAGTTGTTGGTGTTGGAACAAAGACTGAAGCACATTTTTTGTTATTATTATTTGGGGGAGGGAGGGTGCAGGGCAAGTGGGGCTGGGTGGCCTGCCTGGGGCCACATAGCAGGGTGATCTTTGGGTGTCTGGGGCCGGATTTGGACCCAGGTGCTCCTGGCTCAAGGGCCAATGCTCTGTCTGCCACCCAGCCACCCCTACTATTATTACTATTTAATTTTATTTTGGGTCTTTTTTTTTTCTTCTTTTTGGTTTTTGCAGGGCAGTGGGGATTGGGTGGCTTGCATGTCACATGGCTGGGTGATTTTTGGGTTTACGAGGCTGGATATGGACTCGGGTGCTCGTGGCTCCAGGGCTGGTGTTTCATCCATTGCGCCACCTGGCCATACCTACAATTATTACTATTATTTTTTTTAATTTTAATTTTTTTCTCTCCCCTTTACTTTTTTCACCCAAGCAAGTCTATCTATATTCATAGGGGGAGGGGTATTTTGTTTACTTGTAAACAAGAATATTTTATTAATGTAAAAAAAACATTTGTACAAAATGAGAATAAAATAATAAATCTAAAAAATAATAATAATAAAAAAGAAAAAAAAAAGAAACCAGGAGGGATGGGAATTCAGGGAAGCCTGGAAGGATTTGCATAAACTGATGCTGAGCAAGATGATCAAAACCAGAAGAACACTGTATACCCTAACAACAACATGAGATTGATAATCAACCTTAATGGACTTGCTCATACCAACAGGGCAACAATCAGGCACAGTTTTGAGATGTCTGAAATGGAGAATGCCATCTATATCCTGAGGAAGAATTGTGGAATTTGAACAAAGACCTTACCTTTAATTTAAAAAATAAAATAAAATAAAATAAAATGTCAAAATGAATGAACTCCTGAGGACAGGATTTAGTGTATGATCTAGATATCAAAAGATACCCCTTCCACTGCTTTATCCTCCCCCCCCAAAAAAAACTCATTACTCCAGTTCTGCTAGTCAGTTTATTTTACCCTCTTCACACCACTGTTCATCTTATCTCTGATACCTTCTTTCCACTCCCTTCATCAATCCAAACCCTTTCCATTGCTAAAATCCAAACCAGGCCCCACTTCTACATCAGTTTCTACAACTCTAGCTCACACCAAATCCTCTCCCCAACTTATTTCTCTGAGAATCCCAAACAGTGCCAATAATTCTACCTTACACTGTTAACCAACAATCTCACATAAGATAATTTTACCCCCAATAAACATTTATGCTTTCCAGGTGCAAAGTGGTTCCTCCTATTTAAAAAGAAAAACTCTTAGGGGAAAACATTTTTGCACATGTTTCATTTCTATTGGTAGCTGAGGCCTGTGAGGTATACCACAAAAATGTACACAGGTCAGTTTCTCAGAGAGGCAAATGGCAAATCCCAAATGACAGTCCCTTGTGAGAAATCTGTAAGGTCAAACTATTGCTAAAGATGCACATTAGTTTATGGTTGTGCTGTTTTAGAGAGAGGAAGGAAAATTGTGGATTTTGAGACTAAATATGGGGCTAAGAATTCTGAACACTATGAATCTAATTTAGCTTTACCAAAAGGTTCCATTCAGTGTGGTTAATCACTTATTCCCTCTTTGCCTAAGATTCCATGAATAGGGAAAGGGTATTAACACTTATCCAGATTCCCCAGAAAGAAAATAACTAAAAATCCCTGTTATAAGGAAACCTTTTACAAATTACCTAGCAAAAATTCATGAAAATTTTGTAAAACTATAGCAGGTTCAAACTGTTGCTTTAAGATATTATTTAAGTTAATGATAAATGAAGTAACTTTGTTTTTCCAGTGTAACTCAGGTCAGAACCTAAACCTAGATCTCCAGATGAAACATTAGTTGTCTCCCCAAGTGTTACATGAATCCCCTAGAGGTCTTATTTACAATTCTAGCTTCAGTTCTTATTCAACCCACACAAACAAGTCTTTTTTACCTTCACACCCTGAATGAGACCATTCATAAGGAAAGTATGTTCAGAAAATGTTTCATGTAGGACCTGCCAAAAAAAGAAAGAGAGGGTCAAATAATCTACACCACAGATTGAACTGCAAACTTAAAAGAACAAAAAGAAACTTTCTTTTCAGAGATATTCAGAAAAATTTTGTCACAAGTTGTTTTGCTATTATCTTCAAACATAAACTCTTCCTTATATCCATCAAAATTCATCAGCATTTAGCTAAATATAGTAACTATCATTAGGAACTATTTAATTTTGTCAACAATAGATAAAAAAAATTTTCAATTGAAATATATAAGTATGAAATTGTTAAATGATTCCAGAAGTCACATAATGATGACTGGGGTCCAAAGCAATTTTTATGTTATCTAATCACTGCAGCAAGGTCATCCTTCTAACTTTCCCCTATCAAAACTCTCCCCTTCCCAGAAGAGCTGTTCAAACCTTTTGATCTCAACTTCAGCCTTCTTCTTTCTCTGTCCCACTCAAGCAGAGGACACCTAATATTTTGCTAAACATTAAAAGGCATTTGTCGTGAATGCTTTCCCCCCCCCCAATTCTATGTCTCAAAAATCCCATGAGAGTCCTTATTATTGTTTCAGTCTCTAGTGAAATAGGTGGCTCAACTCCTGATCAAGTCTCTTTGCTGACACCCTCAATGCTCTCCTGCCCAGTCTCCTCCAGCAGATTGCATTCATTCTACTCCCCTCTAATTGTTCTAATCTCTATCTATGTATTAGATCTTTCCTTTCTGTTTTACAAACATGTCCATGTACTATTCCTAAGACTTTATCACTCCTTGTTCCAGACAAGTTATCTATACTTGTTAGTTTCTTCCCCATTTTCTCTTCACCCACTGCTCAACCTGTTTCGCTCTCTCCAACATTACCATAAATCTTTTATTTTACAAAATCTGATGAATTTTTCTTAATCTTCCTCATTCCTGACCTCTTCAGAGCATTTGTCATTACTGACCACCCCAAAACTCCTTATCAATTTCTCCTGCTTAGATAATCATTACACTGGTTCCTCCTGTTTCTTCTTTCATTTCTATGAATCAATATCCAGGTCTTATCCCTTATACACAGTTGTTCCACAGGGGTCTGTCCCAGGTCTTCTTTTTTTCTCTATACTTTTTCCTCAGTGACCCCATCAATTTCCAAGAGTTTAACTATCATCTCAATGCAGAAGACTTCCAGTGCTAACCATTTCTCCTAAGCTCTGGTACCACATCACCATTTGCCTAATAAACATTTCCAACAGGATTGTTCTATAGGCATCTCATATTCAGCCTGTATGAAACAGAATTCTTTATGTTTACCTCAAAGTATGTTCCTCTTCCTAACATCCATTTCTTTCAAGAGTACCACTATCCTGTCAGTTAACCAAGTTTATAACTTAGGAGTCAACCTTAATTCTTTAATCTCCTTCATTCTCCTCCCCACCATCCAGCTGTCACATTCTGTCAATTTACCTTTATAGTATCACCTGGTCTTTAAAGAAATGACCACATAATCCCCAGGATCACAGCACACCTTCAAATTTAAGAAAAAAATTTTTGCCATAGTAAAAGGTAAAACTAGAGGTCAGTAAAGACTAACCACCTACCACCTATCTGCCACTAATTTGTCTTTCTGTGATGCTACTATATAATCAAAAAATGACTCACATATATAGCAATTTAAAAGTCACAAGACATTTTCTTTAGGAAAGATATTCTGGGACTGCTAGGTGACAAAGTGAATAGAGCACTGATCTAGGAGGACCTGAATTCAAATCTGGCCTCAGACCCTTAATAATTGCCTATCTGTGTGACCTTGGACAAGTTATTCTTAACTCCATTGCTTTAAATAAATTAAATTTTTTAAAAAAAGAAAAAACTTTTAAGAGTATACTTTTGTCCTCATTTCACTGATGTTAAATGACTTGTCTATGGTTCAACTATTATTAAAACAAATCTTTACTTGAAACTTTACTCCTTTCTGTCAGGCTTCAAACAAAGGTCTACTGATTCAAGATTTTTATTCTTTCAATGATTCAGATGTGGATCAAATGGCAAAGTACAAATGAAAATAAATGTGATTAATTATATGTAGAAATTCACATTTTCTATATTTGATTGTGTATCACCATCAAAAAAAAATAAAAACCAATTCTCCATCTGGTCCAACACCTTCCCCCATCTTAAAGATAAGTCAACTAAGACCCAAGAAAAAATGATAAATTTCTGAGTTAATAATTCAATAAAATAAAATCACAAACATCGTACAAATGTCTATAGTCAAGGCCCCCCGAAAGTTTTTTCCTAAAGGGAGAGGAGAGGCTAATAGGAATGCCATCTGTTTTATGAAGACTGCATTGGTTTCCTCTTGACAAAAGGAAGGTGGTCCCTGGGATATGGTCAGCCCAGAAGACTAGCTGAGTAACTGGTTTGGCTCCCTTATCCCTAAGACTTAAATGTATTGGCTTGTTTGCCAATTTAATAATCATAGTTAAATTTATTGCTAAAGTGCGGAAATGTGATACAGGAGAAGCCTCAGGTAATGATAAGTGGTTAGATATAGTACCTGGGAAAGCTGTGGCTACAGCTGTGAGGGGCAGCTAGGTGGTGCAGTGGATAGAGCCCTGGAGTCAGGAGTTCCTGAGTTCAAATCCAGCCTCAGACACTTAGCAGCTAGCTGTGTGGTCTTGGGCAAGCCACTTAACCCCATTACTTAGCAAAAACTTTAAAAAAAAAAGATGTATGGGGAGTCCCCTCAATAGGACAAGAAGGTGACAGCCACTAACATTCAAGGGTTAGGGGGAAAGATATTTAAATGACAGTGAAAGCAGGAACATATTGAAAAAGTTAGAACACCAACCACATTTGGAAAATGAAAACAAATTCGTTTTGCATGTTTGGCAATTAGAGGGGAAAGGTGAATGTATACATTTGATTTTTAAGGATTTTGCTTGATGGCACAAAGGAGAGGTCACTGAATCTAAAACTAGAATAACCCCCAGCTCAGACACTTACTGGCTGTGTGAATCTGGACAAGTCACTTTGTTCTCCTAAGCCTCAGTTTCTTCATGACTAAATGAAGATAACAAAAGCACCTCCTTCCCAGGATTGTTGTGAAAACCAAATGAGGTTACATATATAAAACTACCTTTTTAGCTTTTAAACTCAGAACAATTTATAGATCTCATACCAAAAACTTAAGTGAAAAGGACAACGGTTAGGGGTTAGGAAGAGGGTAAGCATAATAAGTATAATCTCTGACAGAGATCTCATTGGAGAAGGTCCTAAACTATTAAACTCTGCTGAAATTAAAGTTATAAAGGAAAAGAAAAGGAGCAGGAGTTAAGATGAGGATTGGGAACAAATGCTGGTTAGGACCAGTTCCTTGGACTTATCTCATTAATATCCTATGAGTCACAACCTCCTGGGAGTGACTTCTTCAAAATGAGAGCTAGTGAGCAAGCTTTCACTAACTACCAACTTGAAAGGCTGCATAAGTTAAAACATCAAGCTAATGAATCATTAGAATAAGACTAATGAAGATGTGATCTACTGGGGATTATTCCCAAGTGTTGTCAGTAACAGAGTTTACTGGCTTGAAGACTTTACAAAGGATGTGTTGAACCAGTTTCTTTCTGCTGAACCAGTAAGAGACTCCCAAATAAAGATTTTCCCTTTGTCCTTTTACAGGTGGCCAAAATGGGGAATTTGTTAAATTTGGCCCCAAAAGGATAAATTCCTTTGTAGCCATTTATCCGTTAGGAGATATCAAAGGAGGAAATGAAATTTTTTTTAATGGATTTGGTAAACAGTATCTATGCTCCCTTAATAGAAATCCTGCTCCCTATCCATAAGGCCAGTCTTCCTGAGTTGCAATTAATCTCATCTTTTGAGTAGAGCCCCACTTGAATTGTTTCAGGATTTAGTTATAAGAGCTTTGCCACCCAGACTACCATAATTGCCCAGGCAGATCAACTTGTTGAATTCTGAGAGGGAGACTAGTTGTACAACTATTTGGGCAAACAGGGCTGTCCAAACAGACAGGTATTCTAAGGATGATGGGAAGAGACATCTTATCATGTGATGATACTCTTTTCTATAGGGAGATCTGGATTAATTTTCAACCACTGAATAAAATAACTGATGCAGCTTATTGGGGTTTTAATAAAACTACACCAGAACATATAAAACTGGGGCAATAAAGGTCCTTCTGCCCATCAAAATTTAGGAAATGCCTATAAGTCACTACTCCATCTCATCATTTCCCAACCCCATTAGGTCATTCAGGGCCACCTTATATCCAGATCTGAAAAGTAATTAGACTGAGCCTCTTTAAGGTGAGGGTTGAAGTTTGTCCAAGGCTTAAACTGTTCTAACTGAAGATTAGAGGTCATATGCCTGAATCACTAGGTACTTGGAGGCTGGGGAAGCAGTTCCATCACGCAAAGGTTTGCTAAATATCACCAGTTAAATTACCACTGTAACTAGGGGAACTATGAGAACTTCAGAGAGATAATTCAGTTTCTGCTCAAAGCTGGGAAGAAAATAATCAAGAGAAAGAATGACCTTGTTCAGGTGATCATTCTCAGTTGTGGAAGCTGATCGGGAAGAGCATTCTGTGGATATGGATATATGCTAGACTCTTGAGAGTCAGGACCTTCCAAGTCCTCTTGTATTTCACCATCCAATACGTCTGCAATATACTCTAGTGACAGTATTTCCATTCTTTCTGCTTCCGGTGGCATTCTCATTCAAGTGCCCTCCAGTATACTTCCCTCAGTCCCCAGCTCTGTCATGGTTCTTGGATGTTCTCATAAATCTGTTTTATTAATATACAATGGTTCCCTATGTCTATTTAACTTTTTAATCAATACAGGAGATATATTTCCATCCTGTTTCTTAGCCAAAAGTGTTAAGATAACTCTGTGGTCAAATTTGCCTCACTATGTTTACTTCACCTTACTTGTTAGCCATACTTCGTATATTTGTGTGCAAAAGTTAGGTTATAGGTTTTACAGATTGGTTCTTTTTGAATTTTGACTCCTACTATTCTTCCTATCACTTAGTTACTATAAATCTAGCTGAGGAGATAAATCAACTGTTAGTTTTCTGTCCTTTCCAATCCCCTTGCCCCACTGCCATAATTTTTATTTTCAATTTAAAGCTTTTTGATTAAATTTTCAAGACTCTTGACACTCTTGCCAGTCCCTCTTACATATATTCCACCCCTGGCCAGAAACTTATTATTCTTCTATTTTAAATTTAAACAAAAATCTTAAATAAATCTAATTCTCAAACATTATCTTCTCAACCAGATATTTACTCCTTAACCAACATTATCTCTATTCTGATACCTTTGCTGTTAACTGGCAATAAAAAGGAAAACATTCATCTGGATTTTTACAACATAATTATAAAATCAAACCCAATTCTATCAAAACAACTTTAGTTGTTTTTATTGTCATGTCTGATTCTTTGTAACCTCATTTGGGTTTCCTTGGCAAAGATACTGGAGAGGTTGGCCATTTTCTTCTCCTATTCATTTTACAGACAAGAAAACTAGGGTAAATAGGGTTAAGTGACTTACCTAAGGTCATAGTCAGTAGTTGTCTAAGTCTGGATTTGAACTCAGGTCTTCCTAGTTCCAGGCCCAGGACTCTATCTACTATATCATCAAATGCCCTGAAATAACTTACCATCAAACATGTATTTCTAAAGTACCTACTAAATAGTTAGCACTTAAAATAGTACCCTCTATTCCTCAGATATCTCAGCATAAATGTATATAATGTTCAATCTGCTAAGATAATAGATTTCTTTACCTCAAAATCCAGATCGTGTTCTTACTAGTGTAGAAGATCCTTAGCTTCCTCAAATAAAAATCTCTGCAGCTCTGGTACCTACTATACCATTTTCCTTCTGAGCTATCTTCCACAAAAGAAAGAGACTACAAGCAGCTGTACAGCTAAGTACTGAGGACCTCCCCTATAATACAGTCAAGACAACTCAGGCTTTTCCAAGTACACTTCATAACATTCAAATAATGATCAATAGAACTCGTGTAAATGAATACAAAAATGATGACAAAATCACTGGCCACAGTTATTTCTAGCATATTGTTAGCAGTCTATCAATCTGTCTGTCACTTTGTCTCATAAACACAAATATACATACATATGTACTTGTGTGTACACACACACACACACACACAGTCACAAACTTACTATGAGCATAGGTGTTGTGAGCAGACCCCAAGCAAAGAACTCAAGGAAGATGACGACAACTGCATGGTACACACTAGGGTGACCAAAACCTTGTTGCTAAAAAAAAAGAAAAAGAAGAAACATGAAAAAACTGTGACCAAAGAATACATGATTTTCTAAAACATGACAGATTTTTTAAAGGCATTAATATTTTTAAACACTTGATAAAAGAGGGTGGGTCTTTCTATATCTCTAAAGCATCCATCATACATGTAACTAAATGTCAAGGGCAAAGAAAACTGTGAAAATGTTAAAAATAATACACCATTCACTTATTTTTATTTTAAAGCTCGACTTTAGAAATACAGTAATAAAACATTTGCAAAAATAAAGCATTTTGATAAGATCAAAAACATAAAAGGGAATTAGATTTAAAGATCAAAAATAAAAATCCTAATTATTTTGATTAGAAATATCTGTTCACAGGGGCAGCTAGGTGGCACAATGGATAAAGCACCAGCCCTGGAGTCAGGAGTACCTGGGTTCAAATCCGGCCTCAGACACTTAATAATTAGCTAGCTGTGTGGCCTTGAGCAAGCCACTTAACCCCATTGACTTGCAAAAAAAAAAAACTAAAAAAAAGAAATATCTGTTCATGTACCTAAATTTCAGAATACACCAATTTTAAAATGCAATAACAATGCACCATTAAAAAGTACCTTCCCATTACTCCCATTTTGCTTCAGTTTGTCCTTCATTTTCAAAGACCATGACATCAGGGAGGTGATGCCATGACAAGCAGGTGAATTGAATTTGAGTGGGGGGAGGGGGGAGCTGTGCTTAGTCACCAATCTCACTTTTATCTCCAATCACTGAGTCCAGTGGCCAGATATGGATTAGGAAGACTGGAAATGGCCCTGGGTGCAAAGCAATTAGGGTTAAGTGACTTGCCCAAGATCACATAGTAAGTAGCAATCTGTCAGATTTGAACTCCCATCCTTCTTAGGGCAGTGTATAGAGTACTGGCCTTGGAGTCAGGAGGATGGGAGTTCAAATCCAGGTACAGACACTTGATTCTTACTAGCTGTGTGATCTTGGGCAAGTCACTTAACCCTAATTGTCTCATGCATCCAGGGTCATTTTTAGTCATTCTGATTCATATCTGATCCCTGGACTCAGAGGGATCTGGAGGAGAAAGTAAGTCTGGTGACTTAGCACAGCACCCCTCACTCAAAATCAATTCACCTGCTTGTCATGGCACCACCTCTCTGATGTCATAGTCTTCTTCAAACATTTTGTTTCAGTATAGATAGCATTAAATGCTACATCAAAATGTCAATAGCCATAATGAGGTTGACAGCATTGTCACAGCTAAATCTGGGAGGCACTGAAGGAAATTGTGGGAGAAAAGAGGTATTAGACTAAATACCAGCCTGAAGATCAACAGAGCTGTTGTGCTGATCTCATTGCTGTATAGGTGTGACGCCTGAACAGTGTGCCAGCACCATGCCAAAAAATTCAATCACTTCCATTTGAATTGTCTTAGGAAGATTCTGAAGATCATCTGGCAGGAAAAACAGTAGACACAGAGGTCCTTTCTCGAACTAAATGACCAAGCATTCAAAAACTCAACCACAGAGAACATAATTCCAATAGGCTGGCCACATTAAATGAAAACTAACATTTGCCAAAAAGCCTCTTTATAGAGACTTCACACAGAGGTGATAAAAGTGATAAAAGGAAACTCTCAAGGTCTCTCTCTTACAAACTATGGGGGTAGATTGTATAGCATGGGAGACCCTGGCTCAGGATTGCCCAGCATATATCATTGCCTCATCGAGGGTGTCATGTGCTCTGTAGAGAGTCGCCTGAGGGCATGCCAAGCAGAATTGAAGTAACTCAAAGGAAGGCAAGATGTGCAAGTTTAAAGAATCCATCCAAGGTGATCACATTTGTGCCCCACCTGTGGTAGAGAGTTTGAGCTCATATGGGGCTGATCAGTCACAGTAGGATACACTGTAACTTTACCCTAATATAGTGATGGTTTTTGGTCCTCTTCAAGAATAAAAGCAAATAACCAACCATAAAAGTAAAAGCTGAATTTTTTTAATCCTCTTAACTCATGATAAAATCAAATAACAATATTACATTTTATGAACAAGTCAGAATCAACTCATTGAGCATTTTGATCTTAAAAGATTATTTACACTTAACCCCACTGCCTTGCAAAAACCTAAAAAAAAAGATTATCTTAAATTTTTCTATATAAGCATTTAACATCTAATGATCAGTAATTATTATATAAATTTTGATCTATTTTTAAATCTCTCCCACCTTCCTGTAACCCCATCTTCTTAAAGTAGTCAAATTTTGTATTTTGCCTTATGGCCACTCCCTAGCCTATTGATTCCAGATTGCTCACAGGATCATATTTTAGAGATGGAAGGGATCTAAGATATGATCTAATAGAACACCACAATTTTATAAATAAAGAAACTGGTCCAGACATTGCCCAGTTAAAGTCACACAAATAATAATTAGAGCTGGAATTTGATAATAATAGCAGCTAACACTGACATGGGGCCTACTATATACAAAGCACTGTATTAAGTCCCTTACAAATATTAATCTCATTTTAGTCTCATAACAACCCTAGGTGGTACTACCCAGTTGAAGAATCTGAGGCAAACAAAGGTTAAAGGACTTGCTCAGGGTCACACTGCTAAGTAAGTATACCAGACCACATTTGAATTCACATCTTCCTGACTCCAGGTTCATTATTTTATCCATTTGAATACAAGCTGCCCTAAATAATACACTCAATGATAAGGTGTTCCAAATTTCAAAATACATATTCCAAGAATAGTTTATAAAATATTTCTTATATACATCATAGTTTTACATCAGTATAAATTGCAACACTTTGATTAGCCACATCTCTCACAAGAAACCTTTCTCTCCACTAACAACCAATTCAACTCACCTCTACATAATAATTAAAACCTGAATGCTACAAAATTTAGAGCAACCAAATTTGACCCCAAAGAAAAGAAGACAATGAAATTCAACCAACTTCTTTGAAGAAAGAAAATTAAAGGAATGGCACAAAACAGAGAAAAGCAGACTTTTTTAAAGTTGCAAGGTTTTACTGAACTTTTTGGTTTTTTTCTGTTTTAATTTATTTATTATAGGGATAATTTTCTGAATGAAGTTAGAAGAAGGATTCACTTGGAAAGCAGAAGAGCAAAAATATAAAAAGAAAAATTTTTAAATAAAGCAAACCAAGTGATTAAAGGAAAGATTTTCTGTAACTGGGTAAGAAAAATGGAATATCAAAAGAGGAAGGAAAAATAGATAAATAAAAAGATAAAACACTAGACAAGACAGGGATATGGGGGGGAATGCAAGGCTGTGAAACAGAGATAAGAGTGAAGCCTAAAAACAAACAGCATAAAGAAAACTTTTTTCATATTTAATTAAAAAACTAATCTCAAGAGCTGAGTAGTACCAATGAAACCAAGATAGAAAGTAAAGGCAAAATTTTTACAGTTTCTGATAAATATACTCATTTCTAAATATATTCAGAAAACTGAATCAAAATTATAAGAATACAAGTCCTTCACCTATTAATAAACATTCAAAGGATATGATTAAAGTTGCCTAATCATATGAAAAAATGCTCCAATAATTGATTAAAGAAATACAAATTAAAACAACTCTGAGGTCCCACCTCACACCTACCAGTTTGGCTAAAATGACAAAAAAAAAAAGGAAAATGATCAATGTGAAAGGACACTAAGGCACTGTTGGTAAAGTTAGTGAACTGATCCAACCATTCTGGAAACAATATGGAACTATGTTCAGAGGGCAATAAAAACTATACATATCCACTGATCCACTGCTAGGGTCTATATATCTCAAAGAGATCATTCAAAAGGGGGTGAAAGACCCACATGTACAAAAATATTTACAGCAGCTCTTTTTTTGTTGTGGCAATAATTGGAAGTTGAGGGGATGCCCATTCAGGGGAATGGTTGGGGGCAGCTAGGTGGCACAGTGGCTAGAGTACAGGTCCTGGAGTTAGGGGTATCTGAGTTCAAATCCAGTCTCAGACACATAATAATTACCTAGCTGTATGGCCCTGGCTAAATCACTTAATCCCATTGCCTCACCCAAAAAAAAAAAAAAAAAAACGGGAATGGCTGAACAGGCTATGGTAATGTTATAGAGTACTATTGTTTGATAAGAAAGCACCAGAGTCCTAACTTCAGAAAAGCAGAGAAAGACTTGAATGAACTGATGCTGAATAGAGTGAGTAGAACCAGGAGAACAATATTATCTAGACTAACTGGAACACTGTGAGATAATCAACAATGATCAACTCAACTCCTCTCAGCAGTTTAGTGATTAGGATAATCCTGAAAGACCTGTTGAGGAAAATGCCATCCACATCCATAGGAAAAAAACATGGATTCTGAATGCAGAGCAAAATCTACTATGTTCAATTTTTAAAACTTCACTTTTTCTTTTTATCAAGCTTTTTTTTTCCCCTTTAGCTCTACTTCTTTCATAGATTGACCAACGTAGAAATATGTTAAAAGTGGGGGCGGAGCCAAGATGGCAATAAGAGAGGATCATCTCTTAGGTGCGCTCTCTTAAAACTTATAAGCTAAAGACTCTATATTTTTAAGAGACAAAATCCACAGAGGGACCCAGTGAGGCAATTCTCCAACCCAAGGTAACCTGGAAAAGAGCGGGAAGGCTCAGCTCCACAGGGTCAGAGGGGTGGCCCGCCAGAGTGCAGGAACTTCAGCCTCCTGGAGGCAGCCCCAGGGCACTGGGAGCTGTGGTTCACAGCAGCGGAGGAGTTTCCTAATTTACACCACAGGGAACACCAGGTACAACTTGGGGGATCAGCGGGGGGCACTCTGTCAGAGCGAGCACATGAAGCCCAGCCCTAAGGGCACACAGTGAGCAACTTCACCAGGGCAGCCCAGATCCAGCAACGGGAAGCAGAAGCCTGTAAGCAGGAGCCCCCAGGGCATGAGTGCTGAGCCTAGAAAGGAGAGTGGAAAGAGATTGCCCAGCTCTGTCCTCTGTCCCTGGAACAGGGCTCTGGGGTTCGGACCACATTCAGATCCTGATTGCAATCTAGGCCCCCCACAGAACAGCAGAGCCCCTCCACCTCAGCCCCATGGCAGAGGGATTCACTTGTGGTTATTCACAGACCAGGAGGGAAGACAGAGCCTCACACACTGAGATCCTTGTGTGGGGGTGTATCCCACTAATACTCAAAAGCTCAGGAAGCACCCCAAAACCAGGCTCAGGCTGGGAAAATGAGTAAGCACAGAAAAAGGATGAACACTATTGAGAAATACTTTGCCTATGATACCAAGAAGGATCAAAACACTCAGTCTGAAGATAAGGAAGTACAAGCTCCTGCATCTAAAGACTCCAAGAAAATTAGAAATTGGGCTCAGGCTATGACAGAGATCAAAAAAGACTTTGAAAATCAAGTGAGGGAGATAGAAGAAAAAGTGGGAAAAGAAATGAGAGAGATGCAGGAAAAACATGAACATGAAGTCAGCAGCTTAGTCAAGGAGATCCAAAAAAAATGCTGAAGAAAATAACATGTTAAAAACCAGCATAAGTCAAATGGATAAAACAGTTCAAAAAGTTATTGAAGAGAAGAATGCTTTAAAAAGCAGAATTGGTCAGATGGAAAAGAAGATAAGAAAGCTCTCAGAGGAAAACAAATCCTTCAGACAAAGAATGGAACTGAGGGAGGTTGCTGATTTTATGAGAAATCAGGACACAATACTTCAAAACCAAAAGAATGAAAAATTAGAAGAAAATGTGAAACATCTCATTGAAAAAAACAATTGATATGGAAAACAGATTTAGGAAAGATAATTTAAAAATTATTGGAATACCTGAAAGTCATGACCAGGAAAAGAGCCTTGACATCATTTTCAAAGAATTACTACAGGAAAATTGCCCTGATATCCTAGAAGCAGAGGGCAAAATAGAAATGGAGAGAATCTACCGATCCCCCCAAGAAAAAGATCCAAACAAAAATAACCCCCAGGAATATTATAGCCAAGTTCCAGAAGTCCCAAGTCAGAGAGAAAATATTACAAGCAGCCAGGACACAATTCAAATATCATGAAGCTGCAGTCAGGTTCACACAGGACTTAGCAGCAACTACATTAAAAGCTCATAGGGCTTGGAATATAATATTCCGGAAGGCAAAAGAGCTTAGAATGCAACCGAGAATCAACTACCCGGCAAAACTGAATGTCCTCTTCCAGGGAAAAAAGATGGACTTTCAATGAACCAGGGGAATTTCAAATGTTCCTTTCGGAATGGCCAGAGCTGAACAGAAGGTCTGATCTTCAAATACAGGACTCAGATGAAGCATAGAGAGTGGAGAAGAAGAAAATATGAGGGACTTAATGATGATGAACTGCATGTATTCCTGCATAGAAAAATGATATTGATAATACTCATATGAACCTTCTCATTTAATAGAGCAGGTAGAATGGGCTTTTATACAGGAGAGAGCTGAATTTGAAGATACTGCAATGACATGGAAGGGGGGGAAGGCAAGGGGGAATGAGGGAATCTTCGCTCTCATCAGAGGTGGCTAGGAAACAGCATATATACTCAATGGGGTATAGGCATCTGGAGTAAGAAGGAGAGAAGGGGAACAGGGGGAAGGGGGGGGATGTGAGTGATGGAGGAGAGGATGGACCATGGGGGAAGAGTGGTCATATATAACACATTTTCTTTTTTACTTATTGTAACGGGCTGGGATTAGATGGCCTGTCTGGAACCATAGGGCCAGATGGATGCTAGGCCTAAGGGGTGGTATGTGGGCTCGGGCCTTTTGGCCCCAGGGCCAGGGATCTGTCTGCTGCACCACTCAGCTACCCTACAGCAGAGACAGAGTGAAAGGAGAGAGAAAATATCGTACATGGTAGTAGAGAAGTATGAATGGAGGGAGTTGCAATCAGCAATGGCAATGGTAAAAAAATATGGAAGTAACTTTTGCGATGGACTTATCATAAAGAATGTGATCCACCCGTGACAGAGCTGGTGGTGTTGGAACACAGACTGAAGCACATTCATTATTATTATTATTATTATTATTATTATTATTTTGGGGGGGTGCAGGGCAAATGGGGCTAGGTGGCCTGCCTGGGGCCGCATAGCTGGGTGATTGTTGGGTGTCTGAGGCCGGAATTGGACCCGGGTGCTCCTGGCTCAAGGGCCAATGCTCTGTCCACCAACTGGCCACCCTTATTATTATTATTATTATTATTATTATTATTATTATTATTATTATTTTATTTTATTTTGGGTCTTTTTTGGGGGGGGTTGCAGGGCAGTGGGGTTGGGGTGGTTTGCATGGGGTCACATGACTGGGTGATTGTTGGGTGTATGGAGTCAGATTTGGGTTCGGGTGCTCCTGGCTCCAGGGCTGGTGCTCCATCCACTGTGCCACCTGGTTATACCTAAAATTATTGCTATTATTTTTTATTTTAATTTTAATTTTTTTCTCTCCCCTTTACTTTAATCGCTCATGCAGGTCTATATTTTTTGGGGGGAGGGGGTATTATGTTTACTCTTAAACAAGAATATTTTATTAATGTATAAAAAACATTATTTGTACAAGATACAAATAAATTAATTAATTTTAAAAAAGAAATATGTAAAAAGTGAATATACATGTACAATCTATACCAGATTGCTTGCTGCCATGGGGAAGGGTATGGAAAGGGAAGGCAATGGAAAAATGTAGAACTCAAAAGCTTGCAAAAGGATCAATGATGAAAACTATCTTTGAATGTAAGTAGAAAATAAATAGATTTTTTAAAGGAACTTAGTATTGACTAAATACAAAAGAGAAAAAAATACCTAATAATCATAAATGTGAATGAGTCAAAGAATCCAAAATAGAACAAAAGTGGCAGAAAAGATGAAAGTCAAAAACTTGCCTTATACAAGAAATATTTATTAAAAAGGATACACACATACACATAAAACAAAATATT
Organism: Macrotis lagotis; assembly: GCF_037893015.1. NCBI lineage: Eukaryota > Metazoa > Chordata > Mammalia > Peramelemorphia > Peramelidae > Macrotis > Macrotis lagotis. The sequence continues at coordinate 183,420,564 of NC_133666.1, forward strand.
AGAATAAAATCTACTTTGTATCAAATTATTTTTGAAAAAAGTAGAACTTAACAAAATGCTATCAGATAAAAATGTTTCAAATCATAATATCAAGAACAATAAAGAAGTTAATTTCATTAGGCTAAAAGGGAGCAAGAACTTTAGGGAGTATCTACCCCAAGCATGTGAAGATTTCCCCCATTGGAATGGATGGATGAGAATAATTTGTTCCAAAGGCCATAATGGCAGCTGGAGCAGGCAAACCGATCAGATAACAAAGATGTAAAGATTATTCACTGCATCCCAGGTCATCTTTAGTTGTATTAACTTTTGTCTTGTCACTGGATTTCAATGACTCTGGGTCAGTGAGGCAGACAACTGTGTGTATGTCATTTAATCCAATATATGAAGAAGTCATTGGTCCTTTGAAAATGAAGGATGAACAATAACTATCACCAAGAATGAGTTAAAAAATGAAAAAACAATTATTTATTAAGCATTTACTAATGGGCCAAGTACTGAGCTAAGTACTGGTTGAAAGAAATAGAAAAGTAAGACAGTTAACCCCTCCAGGAACTCACATTTCAGGAAGAGCCAACACATATTGGAGGTTTTAGCTATAGCAAAGGTGAGATGCAAAGTCATAGCGCTCCTTAGGATGAAAGGGCAATGTATCACCTTGATTTGGATAGTAATGCATTTTCTTTAACATCATTTCCATTGATAAAAGCATGTTTTTGATACTGAACCACTTGTTATGATAACACAGCCAAACAACAAGGGTAGCTTCTATGATTGATGATGTATTGATGTTTCTCCTTCATTCTCAAAGAAGACCATGACATCAGGAAGGTGATACTATATGACAAGCACATGAACTTGATTTGAGTGAGCGGATGCTGTGCTAAGTCACCAGCCTCACTTTCTCCTCCAGAGTCATCAAAACAATTGGAGATGGTACTGGATACAAGGCAATCAGGGTTAAGTGACTTGCCCAAGGTCACACAGCTAGTAAGTGACAAGGTTGTATTCAAACTCCCATCCTTCTGACTCCAAGGTTCTTGAGAGGGAGGGGGAAGAACAGTTATTCTTAGGACTGTCTTCTGAGCTGACTCCATCAGACTGTGAATCACACCCTCCTGTCTTTCTTTCAAAATATCTTTTCCTTCAATAAGGCTGGTGAACTTGCCTCAGCAGTAAAGCTTTCATTTCACTGGCAAAATGGAGTATGTACTCTTGTAATTTTCTTAGTTACCCCCTAGTTTTAGATATCAGGTTCATTAAATACCAAGAAAATTTTATAGCAGAAAATAAGAAAAACATATCTATGCTTCTGATGAAGCATAAAGTTCTAAAGAAACAAGTACTTGATTACTAAACTCTGGTAAAGCTGTTTTCCTAAAGTTTCATTATCTAATTCCTTCCATTAAAATGATCAAATCAAATCAGAACAAATCTAGCACTTCTACAAGATGGCCTCTCACATATTAGAAGATAAGTATATTCATCAATGTCCTTTCTTCTATCAAGTTAAAAATTCCCAGTTTCTTCACTCACCTCTTATATACTATGTTCAAGACTTCTTACCATGGTGACATCCTTCTTCTAGACCCTCCCTCCTTTTTACTCTCCTTTCCTCATTCTCTACTATAGTTTTTTTTTTTGGAGGGGAGGGGGTTAGGTTTTTGCAAGGCAATGGGGTTAAGTGGCTTGCCCAAGACCACACAGCTAGGTAATGTCTGAGGCTGGATTTGAACTCAGGTATTCCTGACTCCAGGGCCGGTGCTCTATCCACTGCACCACCTAGCCACCCCTCTACTATATTTTCTTGCATAAACACATATACCACACACTATACGATGTATGCAGAAAGGAACCATTCAATTTTCTTTCTAATATTTTAAAGAAGTTGGGCTTTTTCTTTGAAAAAAATGATCTCTCAGAAACTGACAAACCTATCATAAATAAGGACATGCTTTCTCTAAAAATTAAACTTTAAATAATCGCACAAGGTATCTCATACAAACTACTGAAATAGGGTTGGATTAATGTTAAAATTCTTTTTCTTCTTCTTCTCTAGACTTACTAAAGCTTATAATTCTTCATTACCCAATAAAGATTGTGTCCTTAAATGAAAATGAAAGTCATAAAACCAGGAAAATGTTGTCGAGGAAAAAGAGAGGAAATAAAATTTCTCTTTCAATGATAATACTCAAAGATCTTTAAGGTCATCTTGCCTGGAAAACCAAAGCAAACTTCTATCAAATTAAGAAAACACAAATTGTTATAAAAAACAAAAAAACAAATATGATGAAGAAAGAAGCATAAAATGACAAATTAACTGATGCAGAGTAAAACAGTCAAGCAAATATACATAAGGACTACAATACTGTAAAAATGGAAAGAACTACAAAACAATCAATAATGAAAGTTGCAGGATAACAAAGAGCAAGGATGTCCCTAAAGAAGATGAGAAGATAGTTCCCTCTCTTACTCCTTGGTAGAACTGGCAGGATGGAATACTGCATATATTTTCAAGCATCTTTAGTGATTTAATCAGTTTTACTGATTCTTTCTCTTTTTATTTTTAAAATATTTTTTGTTATATGGAATGGTTCTTTCAAGAAGGGGAAGAAAGGGATATATAGAGAAAATTCAAACATTGTAAAAATAAGGGATATCAATAAAAAAAAAATTGAACAGCCTAATGAAAAAGGAGCAAATGTTCACCATGACTAGCAGAGGCTCATAATAACATACAATGTACAAAACAAGTATTCCCAGGAGTTTCATTAAATATTTGGAACCTTAACCAAGGCCATGAGCTTCTGGACTAAAGTCTTCTGAAGTCTATTTAAATTGTTATCACGCATACACAGCTCCAGAAAAAAAAAAATATAACCCAGCAAGGCAACAAGATGGCTAAAGAAGGGATTTTATCTAAGTTCAGTTTTCCTCTATTACCTTCAAATGGGAAAATGCCCCCCAAAATTAAATAAGAAAATATAAACTAAAAGAAAATAAAATATTTACAACAAAGTTACTATGGAAAAAGTAGTGTAAACCAGAATAGAGGAGAAGTATTAACACAAAAGAAAGACTACGGGTAAGAGAATGCTTGGGGAAAATTATAATTCTGCATCAGCTATGGCTAGGTTCTCAGAATTGAGAATAAAAAATAGAACTCCAAGAAAAGCATGGAAACAAAAAAATAAGTTGATAAAGAAAGGAGTGAGATGAAATTTTTTTAAATTCATGGCTCTGAACAAAACTTTGGAAAAATCTTAAGGATAATAAGAAAAAAAGAGACAGCAAAGAAATGCAATGTTACAACAATAAGGGACAATTCAAAAGACAGTATAATCAGAAAAACTCAAGTATGAAAATTCAAAGTCAAATAAGTTCAGACAAAAGGACTGTCTCATTTGTCTCTAATAAAAATATGATGCAAAAAAAATTTAACGTTTCTTTTAAAAGCACAAAGGAAAAACTGCCAGAAAATATTAGTATCTACAGTAAATAAACAAAATTCACAGGTCACTATAAGACCCCCTTCTCTAGGTTTAACTTACCCAGAAACATGTTTGTCAAAATTCAGTAGTCACAAGGCAAAAAAAAAAAAAAAAAAAAAAAATGATATTAAATGGTCAGAGGCACAGTTTACATGACAGAAATCTATAGTCAAAACTACCTATGATATTTTGCCATGAGTAAAATAAAAGAGGAAAAACTGGAAAAGGAAAATTTCTAAGGAAAAAGAATCATCTTGCATCTAAGGATTATATCCTTAAAAATTTAACCTAATCATATCAAATGTACACAATGGAAATCTGAGGGTGGGGTGGAATTAAATGAGTTTGAATAGTTCAAAAGGATTTAAATATAATCGAATATTTACATACCAAGAGGAGAAAAAAAAATTGTCCCTTGAAAAATGTCCTTCCTTGGGTTTTCAATATGAAATAAATTCCCCTGAATAACAGTTCTCAAACTTTTTGGTCTCAAGACTATGTCACACTCTTAAAAATTATTTTGAGTGCCTCTACACACTTTAAAATTGCCAAGAAGGGGCGGCTAGGTGGAGCAGTAGATAAAGCACCGGCCCTGAAGTCAGGAGTACCTGGGTTAAAATCTGGTCTCAGACACTTAATAATTACCTAGCTGTGTGGCCTTGGGCAAACCACTTAACCCCATCTGCCTTGCAAAAAACCTATAAAAAAAAAATTGCCAAGAAGCCCAAAGAACTTATGTTTATATGTGTTATATTAGAAATTTAAATTGATAATTTTTAATATTCATTCATTTTAAAATAAATACATTATGTTAACATTTTATGAAAAATACCATCTTTTCCTAAAAAATTTAATGAGAAAAGTGATATTGTTTTACATATTTATGCAAATCTCATTAAGGTTTAGCTTAAGTGGACACACTTGGATTCTCCTATCTGCTTCTGCATTCATTTTGTTGCAATGTTGTTTCAGTTGAATTGTATGAAGAAAATCTATTCTCACACAGATGTGTTAGTTGGAAAAGGGAAAAGTTTATGAATAGACAAATAATGTCTTATTTTATTATAAAAATAATTTTGACCTCAAGGATCCCCTGAAAGGCTCTCAGGATCCTCAGTTCCATGGCATACTCTATTAGAAAGCTATAATGCTGAAGGCCTGAACCATCAACTGAGTCCAGCTAGTCAACAATTACATCTGAATCTGACTGTATGATAATCTATCTAATCCATCTCTCTACATTCTTCACAAGGATATATTTGATCAAAAACTTTGCCAAAATCTAAACATATTATATCTGCAAAATTCCCCTTTACTACTACAACTTTAGTAATTCTGTCCAAATTTAAAAAATAAAAAGGAAATGGGGTTACTCTGCTATAACTCTTTGGTGATGAAGCATGTTGCCTCTGTAATAACTGCTTTTCCCTTCTAGATATTTACCAAATGTCAATTTAATAATCCTTTCTAGAATATTCTCAGGAATTCAAGTCGAACATTGGCCTAGTTTAGTAAGCAGACTTGGTTTTCTTAGCCTTTTTTGAAAATCAGGCCAACATCTGCTTTTTCTCCAATCTTATGCTCTTTCTCCCACTTTTTAAGAGTTCTGAAATATCACTGACAGTGATTCAGCCATGATATCCACCAGCTCTTTCAGGACCTATGGGCCAGGTAACATATAAATTCATCAAGGGCAGCTACAGTGCTCTCCAAAGATCTCCTTACTCATCCTGGTTATCAGCTCTCTTTTAGTCATTTCTGTCATATCAATCCCAATGCAAAAGGTCATTCTCCTTTGAAGGTAAAACAAACAAGAGCTGAGATGCTTTATATTCTCCCTGTTATCAGATATCCAATTCACTCCAAAGAAAGGTTTTTGATTATCTCTGATGCTCTGACAAAGTAAAGATTTTCCCCAATATAACTTTTTTTTTTTACATCTTTAAAAAATATTTTATTGTGCAATATGTCAACCTTTGGTTACAATCACTTATTTTGCCAGATTGGCATTGAAATCACAAGATTTTGAAATATATTTTAGGATTTTTGTGGTTGTGGAAATCACACAATGCATTAGGTATTAATGAATTAAAAGCATTCCTTTAGCAAAAAATCCATTTTTCCAAATCTAGCCTTGATTATAAACCATAAATTTTCCTTCTTAAATATATTAAGTATTTCACTAAATATTTCTCAATGATATATGTATATACGTATATATATATATATACATATACATATATATGTATGTGTGTGTATATGTATATGTATATATATATATATATATATATATATATATATATATATATATATATATAGTAGGTTTTTGCAAGGCAAATGGGGTTAAATGTGCCCAAGGCCACACAGCTAGGTAATTAGTAAGTGTCTTATACCTGATTTGAACCCAGGTACTCCTGACTCCAAGGCCGGTGCTTTATCCACTACGCCACCTAGCCGCCCCTCAATTATATATTTTTAAAAAATTTTACCAACAAAACCTTTAGGAGGAGGAGGAGGAGGAGTTCTTTTTATTAACTTTAACTTGCCTTGTTAATAACCTTAGGATATTCTGAAATTTAGCATTTGTCAAATGAAGACATAGCCCACTATTTGATATTGTTTCAATCTTCCATATGTTTGTTTCTTTCTTTCTTTCTTTCTTTCTTTCTTTCTTTCTTTCTTTCTCTCTATCCAAATTGGTTATTGAGTTACCTGCAGTTCATATTTGGTCATTTCAAACAAATCCCATATTTCCTTCTCTCTGAATCAGTTTTCCTCTGCGTCTTCAGAATCTCATCCTTAAGACAACTTACAATCTTCCTGGGCTGAATTTCTCTCAATCATTTTATCCATGAACTCTTAACCTAGCTTTCTTCTAAATCTACAAAATCTGCTTTCTCAAAAATAGATGTCCAGTTTTTCTCTCTATTATAAATTCTAAAACGAATGGATAACTTGCCTACAAGGTTTCCTCATTTCCTTGGCAGCAATCCTATTGATGAGAATCAGATCCAAAATAGAATTTCTCCCTATCATGACCTCTACCTTTTATAGGATGAAATTATCACTAAAACAAATAATAAAGTCATTGGCTGCTCTGCTTTTGGTAGATGTCTGGATAACTGAAGTATCCCATCATTACTATGTCCTCTTTGTCAGGTTTATGGTATTTCCCAAATTCTCAAACTTCTTTATTTTGTCCAGATAGTCTATAAGTAGATTCCCATGACAGTATCACTTCTATTTCTTCCTTCCTCAACTTTCTTTCTGCTTTGCTTCCTGTGACAAGTTAGAGGTGAGGTGACTGGAGACCAGAAAAGTTAAATGCCCTATCACAGAAGCTGATAAAAGCAAAACTGAAATTTTACCCAGACTTTCTTTCTCCTAGCCCAATGTGATCCAGACACCACAGTTGCCACTAAAATCATTCATTGCAGTGTTAACACTGGATTTTCTAACCAAATGGACTCAAGAAAAATTCCCATGCTAAAAATTGAAAGCATTCCATCTTATGCACTTTCATAGGCTCTCCCATGAAATCAGTTTGGGAATGGAAATCATATTGCTTGCCTTCTCAATGGGTGATGGAGGGGCATAAAGGAGTATTTGGAACTGAAAATAATTTTTAACAAAGAAAATTGCATTAAATTTGTTTTATCTTTGAAGGCAGAAACAAGATGTTCTTTTTTCCATTTCTGGTTTTTATATGAAAATTCTCATTTTATTTGTTGCTTAAGTTCATAATTTTTGTGAAAAGTACATTTTTGTTTTAAACTTTTCTCTTATATTTTAATTTGTTTAGTTGTCTGCATTCCTCATTTGAATCCCTCAGTGTCAGGGATTAGAACATAGATTATCTTAATCTGAAGTTCATGAACTTGGTTTTTCAGTATTGTGATGAATATATGTTGTTATAATTGCCTTCCTTAGGAACTTGAGTATTCCATTTTCCCCAATTAAAAATATTATTCTGATAAAGGGGTATCCCTTTATATTCTCTCCTCTGACCTCAACAACCCTACAAGGTAGCTGTATTATTATCCCTATCTTACAATTGAGGAAACTGAAGCAAACAAGTGACTTGCCCAGGATCATACAGCTAGTTTGTGAAAGAAGTTGACTTTGTTCTCAGGTCTTCCTGACTCCAGGTTCAGGGCTCTACCCCACTGTAGAGCCTAGCTACCTCAAGATGGGCATCATATGCTAAGTGAAGTGAACCAAACCAGAACATTGTACACACTGACAGTAACACTGTGAGATGATCAAATCTGTTGGATTTAGCTTCTCTCAGCAATTCAGTGACCAAGGACAATTCTAAAAGACTTGTGATGGTAAATGCCATCTACATCCAGAGAAAAAAATATGGAGTCTGAATACAGACCAAAGCATACTATTTGCACTTTTTAAAACTTGTTTTATTTTCTTCTTTCTCATAGTTTTCTTTTCCCCTTGAGTTCTGATTCTTCTTTTACAACATGACTGTAAATGTTAAATTTAAATCAGATTATTCACTGTCATGGGATGGGGGGGGAGGTAGAAAAATGTAAAATGTTTACCAAAAGATGAATGTTGAAAACTATCTTTGCATGTAACTAAAAAAAATAACATTTAAAAAAAAGGCACTGTCACCTAAGCTTGATCAGAGAAACAAGTATTGCTGTTCAGTCGTTTCTATCATATCACATTCTTCATGAATTCATTCTGGGTTTTCTTGGCAAAAATACTAGAATGGTTTGCTATTTCCTTCTCCAGTTCATTTTTACAGATGAGGAAATTGAGGCATACAGAGTTAAAGCGACTTACTCGGGGTCACACAGCTAACAAGTATATAAACCCATTCTGAACTCAGGGAGATGAGTCTTGACATCAGGCCCAGCACCTTTATCCACTGCACCACCTAGTTGCCCTCAAGCTTCCAGGCTGACAAAGGGTGGAACAAAAATAAATAGCTAAATAAACTCCTGTTCTCTAAAAGGATTCCTATAATCCCAATCCTTTTACTCTAGGATGCACTGACAATGACATTTCTCATCTGGGACACTCCATCTTCCAACTAACTCCTTGCCTTTTCATTGTCTAGGATGCTCTTTCTCTCTCCATACCTCCTAGCTTCCCAGTAGTTTCCTTCATGACTCAGTTCCAATATTACCTCTATTGCAAGAGATCTCCCAGTCCACCCTCCCCCCCCCACAGCTTAAATTTGTGTTCATAATTATTTGCAGTTTGATTCCCCCTTAGGTGAGCTCCTTAGGGCAGGAATTGAGGATGGAGTAGGGTGTTCATTTGTTCTGTTTAGTTTTCCTCTCTTTAAATGCTTGATGACTCGCAACAAACATAAGAAAATATGGAAGTGGAATCTGTCCAACACTTGAAGTGCATGGGATCTTAAATTTTAGATATAAAATGAATTTTAGAAATCAATTAGTCCAATCCCCTCATTATTTAAGGGAATTAAGATCCATAATCACACAGTAAATCACACAATGAACAGCAAAGGCAGAATTAAAATCCAAGCCCTTGCAATTCCAAAAGTAGTCAAGAATTCCAGATTCCTTGCCCTCCACACCAACATATCAATATAATCTCCCCTGTTATAATAATATTGCAAATAAATCACACTCATCTATAAGGAGAAAACTATTTGCCAACCCCTCATCTTCCCTTTTAAGGACATAGGGGCCTATAGAGATTAAATTAACAATTGTTAAATTTTTCAGCATAAACACATCTGATTAATAAGCAAACTCCACAAATCAGGGCTTGATTTACTGTTTTGTTGATTAGATTTAATATAGTGAAAAAGAAAATGTTAACTATATAAATCAAAGGGGCGGCTAGGTGGCACAGTGGATAGAGCACCAGCCTTGGAGTCAGGAGTACCTGGGTTCAAATCTGACCTGACACTTAATAATAATTACCTAGCTGTATAGCCTTGGGCAAGCCACTTAACCCTATTTGCCTTGCAAAATAATAATAATACTAATAATAATAATAACCTAAAAAAATAATAATACAAATCAAACTTAAATTGTGTCAATCTGTTGTTACCAGCATATCCCAGAATAAGCCTTTCCCCAACTGTGTAAAACAACAGGGAATGCTAGGTGGCCAGTGGATAGAGCACCTGCTCTAGCGTCAGGAGTTCCTGAGTTCAAATCCATTCTCACACACTTAATAATTACCTAGCTGTGTGGCCTTGGGCAAGCCACTTAACCCCACTTGCCTTGAAAAAAAAAAAATAAAGACGCTTCTAAATTCAGAAGTTCACATGCTCCAAGCTTTTTTGGTAGCATATCAGTTTCAGTTTAAAGTTTCTAAGTATTCACTATAAAATATATACATAGACATTTATTTATAAATTATATATACATACTATCCTAATATATTACGCATACTATGAAATACAAAAAAAAATTAATGATATGAAAGTTGAAATAAAATATCTTGGGGCATCTAGGTGGCGTAGTTGGATAAAGCGCCAGCCCTGGAATCAGGAGTACCTGGGTTCAAATCCGGTATCAGACACTTAATAATTACCTAGCTGTGTGGCCTTGGGCAAGCCACTTAACCTCATTTGCCTTGCAAAAAACCTAAAAAAAAAATTTTATCATTTATCTCCCATATAAAAAGGCTTGTCACTTTAAAAAAATTTTAATATTTTCATAAGAACAATGTGAGGTTTTTTTCATTTTTCTAGTTTTTTTAAAACAAAGTAGTAGGGTTAAGTGACTTGCCCAAGGTCACACAGCTAGGTAATTATTATGTGTCTGATACCGGATTTGAACTCAGGTACTCCTGACTCCAGGACCAGTGCTCTATCCACTGTACCAACTAGCTGTCCCAAGAGAACAATGTGATTTAAGAGACTTTGTTATTTTTTTAAAACGGTTGACACTTGGTAATAACAATTCAAAAGTCTGGTTCTAAGACTAGTTTAATTTCTATACTTGATGTGCACAGCTTTCCAAGTTGCAAAGAACACCTCATAAAAAGAGGTAGATCCAAATGGGAGCTCATCATGCATCAATGGTAGCTGAGTTTACTAAATCATTACATTTACTTTTCAATTACTCAGAAGGTTCTATATTTTTAACAGTGGAAGATTTAAAAGCAGATTAGAAAAGGTTGTTTCCAAATATTTTGTGTACAAATGTAATGACTTTATACATTATATTCACAAATTGGTTTTGGCAATAAATGGTTAGTTTTTAAATGTGCTGGTTCCATACTATCCTTAATTAATATCCCTGGGAACAATATATAATAAGGATGTTAATGAGAGGGAATGTTCCTACAAGCACAAAGGCCAAGCTGTTTGAAAACTATGATCATCACTGAGCATACACATTACAAGCCATCTCAAAACCATCATGGACCACCACAAATGTTAAAGAAACAAACCTTATATTGTCTCTCCTTGAAATATTAAGGTTGCTTTCTGATTTAAACTTTTCTACATTTAATGTTACTTTCCATTTTTCTGGCCAATTTGAAATGAACTGATTGGCAAAACTGGACATTCAATCTGTGAATGTAATCAGTATGCCAGTAAGAGAAGAGAAGAAAATAACATCAGAAAAGATTTTTTACTTATAAAGGTTAGTTTTGAACTAAATTTGAAATGCATTTATCATTCAATATAGTGTTTGTCGGTAATAAAGAAAAGTAAATAATTTATATTTTAATGGGTGATCCATTTTCATTGAATTGATATGGTGACTAAAAAGAAAAATTGACTTCTAGCTTTCAAGAAAAGAACTTGTAAAATTTTCTTACCATTTTTCTACAATATTTGTGTTAGCAAGTTCTGATTTTAAATCAAAATACGAAACTAAACATGATACAGAACTAGATTTAATATTGTGTTTAGTACTTGATCACATATTGAAACTTTTGTTCAAATTAAAAGTCCAACATTGAAATTAAGTATGGAGAAATAGATATAGATATGAATATGGAAAACTTAACAACACATGTGTGTGCATACATAGATATAATATTTTCAAAGTTGTAATTTATTTCATTAAAATGTAATTTATATTAAAAAAACAAAATAAAGAAATTTAATATAAGTATTGCAAGTAATAATAAGAAACATGAGAACCTACTGGATTATTTCTTTTAATTCTTACAGAATTCCTCATGTAAAATATTCATAATTGTCTTATTTTTATAATTCCATGTTTAATTGCAAGCAGAATAAAATGCTTATTTGCATCATTTGCATTATTATTATTATAATGCAAAATTTAATTCAGATCTTTTGGAATAAAATTTATCATTATAGTTATTGTAAGCATTTATGAATAAATCTAGAAAAATATTAAGAGTAATATTTTAAATTACTCTGGAAGTTCACAAAACTTCTCTGTTAAACAGATTTGCAGAACTGGGAAAAAAAACTTTGGCGATCACTGCTCTAGTACCATTTACAATCCACAAGACAGGTTTCAGCCTCAAAACAAGGTGATCTCAGAGTTAACAGATGGCTGGACAAAATCAAACTCTAGACCATTAAACTGCCTAGGGGCAACAAAGTGGTGCAATGGATAGAGCATCAGTCATGGAGTCAAGAGGACCCAAGTTCAAATCCATTCCCAGATACTTAATACTTACTAAACTGTGTGACCTTGGGCAAGTCACTTAATCCCATTGCCTTGCAAAAACCAAAGAAAAGCTATATACTGCCTATGCAAAAGGGAGGGAAAACTGAGTCAGAAGATCCAAACTGTGCTTGTAGCACCACAGGTCAGGGTATCATGCACAACAAATATGTGTTCTGAGTCACTGATATCTAGAGGATTTAGGCAGAAAGAGACAATAGCAGGGGAAGAGTCAGAGTTAAGGGAAATGAGCCAGCTCGCTTAATATACACTAAAACATGTGAGTCACTATTATTTTTCAAGTTAGCCATAAGGCTTGATGCAATTTCTGAGAAAAAGAGTAGTTCTTTTTTCTGCCATTCCTGCCCTTCCCAAAAGACACACACACACACACACACACACACACACACACACACACACACCCTGAATTCTTCTAAGAAAGGACTGTACTTTTCATTCCACCATTAGGGTTAAAGGGTTCAAAAAAGAAAATAGGTCCTCAAACTAACTAAATTCTACCAATCCTACAAGGCTAAACAACTAAAGTTCCACTAATTCTATGAATACTCCAGTCCTGATTGACATGCCTCACCTTTAACTTCTCATACAAGCTACTCAATCTCTACAAGTTACATAAATCAGAAATGAAGTACTGACCTATCATTTGTTATTGTTTCATACATGTAATTCCTGTTCTTCTTCCAAACATTTTAAATATCTGGAACTTATTACCATATATATCTGCAATTGCAACAATGTTTAGCATAGCTCAATACTGGCTTACAGATGATTTACCAGAATCTAGGCCACAAGTCTTTGTCCACGCTTGAGAATCTTTTACATTATAAACTGAGAGAGCAAAAATTCACTGTAGGATTATCCAACATTCTGACAGTTTCATAAAATTTCTAAACCGTTCAATTCTGTGAGTATCAACTTAAGCTTCAGAAATCTGACAGTGGCTTTTATAGTATCATGGGTGTTATGAACATTCAACAAATACCTGAAATGTCCAAACTGCCTATTTATTTCTACAAATGTACAAATCAATTTAGAGGAAGCATCCTACCATGAAAGGAACCTGGAATATTGAATCCAGATAACTAAATTCAAATCCCAGTTATGAAATGCTAACTGTTTTTATACCCAGTATGTAAATGTGAGCTATTATTGGTTTTTTTTTTTTTAAACAAAGCCCTTACAACCCTAAAATAAGTCTAACACACTACGATGTAAGACAAGAGAGACTGTGTGGTATGGTAGAGAGAGAGTTAGCTTCAGAGCCAGGAAGAGCTGAGTACAAATCCTAACTCATATCAAACCATCAATAAATATTTACTAAGCACCCACTATGTGCCAAGTCCTGAACTAAACAATGGGTGAATATATAGGCTGTGGGAATCTAAACAAGTCATTTAACATAAGAGCTCTGAGAATCTCTCTAACATAATCAATTATTGAAAGAATGTAAACTTGCTTTGGAAGATAGAATTTCTTCAACTGGGAGTTCCCTATATGATATTCCTAGCACAAGCTTATCCCTAACTAAATACAATGCTTAATAGACACAAAATTGCATGACAGCACTGCACATGAAAACTTTTTTGTACAGGGAGAGAAAATGCCAAAACCTCAATTTTTAAAGAAATAAGTAATACACTCTATAATACTAGTAATTTTCAGGTTTGTTCTTATCCCAAAAATAAAAATAAGGGGGGAAAGGAATTTTAGCACAAGAAAGGGCTTGCAAGCAAGATTGGGGAGAAAACTGTGAAATTCAAAATAAATAAATAAATTTAAAATTTTTTTCAAAAGAAGAAAGGGCTTGCAGATGTAAGCCAATACTCTTTTAGAGATCACACACACACAGAGCTAGTCGGGATACTTAATAATTCGAGTCTATTCAAACTATTTGGTAAAAAACAATAATCATTTCTTATATATAAGACCACATGAGAACATATAGATTATAATGATATTCTACCAAAAATTACAGGTAGATGTGTCTTTCAAGAAACTATACTTCATGAATAGCATATAGTTAAAATCTATGTAATGACTATGATATATATAGATATATAGATTTATACATATATATATGTAAATATGACTTCATCAAATAGTATGAATACACTGGTTTTTGTTTAGCATTCATTTTTCTACAAAACATTTTAATATAGTCCATGGTCAATGACAGTTTATCTACTCAGACAGCTGGGAATGATTTTTACCAATATAATTTGCAAAAAAAAAGGGTTAAAATAGTTTTGCTACTTACATAATTTGCCACTGTACTTCAGAAAGGCCTGAATCTGATTATCCCCAAGTAAAATGAAACAATTACAAGGACATGTTAATAATTATTCATGCTGTTTCAAATGATAATTTCTGGAGCACAACTCAGTTAAAATAAATATTTACAAGTATTTTCATAAACTAAGTCTATCACAATCTAATCACTCTTTAGCCCAAATTCATCTTTTTTTGTCAGTTAAATGTTAATTTTTAAAATGCCTATTCTTCCTTAAAAGCACTTGAGTCAAGAAGAAGGTAGATTCCATTACACATACTGAATTATATTTAGAATACAAAGATAATACAAAATAAATGAGGTGACTGAAACTTTCTTCTCCAAACCCAACTAATTCAATGCAGGAACAACTTGCCTAAAATGAGGACAAGAGATTAAATTTATTGTTTGACTGTTCCGAGTCAAATGGCTTAGATAATTTTATGGGGAGAATCAACTGCTGAAATAATCTGAGAGTGCCTTGTATATAGGTGGAAGTTCAGTAAATAGCTATTTGCTTAATTTTTGCGATTTTAGTTAATAGAACCAAACCAACTTAAGCAATAGCACTGGTAGGCAAACATCACTGGTCTACAAGTTTGCAGAGTAAGAAGAATATCTATTTTGCTTATCTCAAAATATGCAAATGATTCAATTTCATAAGCATTTATTAAGCAACTATTTTGCCCCAGCTGTGCAGTCAAGCCTCTTACAGACTACACTGCAGGAAGAAAACAGCACATACACAAATAAATTATATACAAGCTCTGTAAAGAATAAATATAAAGTAATTTCAGGTTGAGAAAAAAATAACAACTGGAGAAGATCAGGAAAGAGTTTCTGCAGGAATATTCATATATGAGATAGAGATTAATGTCTTCTTACAAAATACAGTATAATTCAACACACCAGTGGTAATTTTACAATCCTTTCTTAACTTGGCAGTTTCCCTCAAACAAAATTAAATCAAGTAGTTTCGGGCCCAGGCATAAATTTCACAAAAGAGAAAGGTGGTGGAGATGCAAAAGCAGCAACCAAATGGACAAAATGAAAACCTCAAATTCTGCTTGTATTGCTTAGGGCGACAGAGCAGCTACACTTCACTCCACCCATTTTCTCAGAAGGAGGGATCCCTGCCTGCTGAACTCTGTAGTTGGCTGTTTTAGATCAGGCCATGAGCTGACAAACTGAATAAGCATCCCATTAACTATGCAAAAGAGCCCCAAACAAGGCTCACAATGGATGGGGAAACCAATAAACATTATATAGATTCACAAACTCCACAGGGATAGAATTTAATACATGTTTGTTGAACTTTTATTCCTCAGTAGCAAGATCAACAAAAGACACAATGTAGAACCAAGGGTATGAAATTTGAATTCAGGCTTCAATCCCCAGATACCACTTCTGTGACCTGGGGAGAAATACTTGGACCTTTTTCTTAATCTGTGCAATGAAGTAAGTGAGAGGAAAGGTCAGACTGGATAATCTCTGATCCATTTCAACACTCAAGTTAAGGGCCTATAAGGCAGCCCAGAAGATGGAAAACTCTTCCTAAATTGGTCTTTCCAGTTTCCCTGTACCCATAAGATCTACCAGCTCAGTTATCATGGTCTGCATTCTTATCTATAGAACCATCCACTGAGCTGGTGGACATCAGATTTTTCTTCTATTGAGACCTCCTTGGCACTGTCAGAGAAATGAAGGTGATTACTTCTATACTGAAGAGAATCAAAAAAATAAAAACTTTAGGGATAAATACTGGACCCTGAATTTCATTTATACAGGATACTGCCAGATAAAGAAATTTCATCTACTAATATAGCTCCCAAAAGGTTCTCTGCAGTTTACAGTCTTAGCCACATGCCTAGAAAAGATTACTTAACCTAATAGGGTTCAATAGGACCAAAGAGCCTAAATGTTTCAGAGGTGAATTCAGTTTTCTAGCTCCTACCCCAGCTACTATGCTTCTAGACAAGAGGGATGAGAATACTTAGTTTCAGAGAAAAGTCTCTAAGCAAGGATGTTTGGCAAACAGAAAGAGGGGCACAAGCTGATGGTCCTAAGTTCATTCAAACCTTTCTACCATGCCTTCCCTACCAATAGTCTAGAAGAAACTCATAAAAATGTTCATCAGCTAGTCAACCTGGTGAACTCAAAGTTCTCAAGGAACTCAAGATAAAATGAGGGCAATTTAGAATCGTTCCTCAGTATTTCACCTAAGTAGCCCATAATTACCTTTTCTGTGCCACAAATTCTGCAATCCAACAGCTATGAACAGGGATCTTATTAAATTGGGAAAAGATCACATACATAAGGGGGAAGCTGGGTGGCGCAGTGGATAGAGCACCGGCCCTGGAGTCAAGAGGAACTAAGTTCAAATCCACTTAATAATTACCTAGCTGTGTGACCTTCAGCAAGTCACTCAACACCATTGCCTTGCAAAAACTTTAATAAAAAAAAAAAGATTACATACATTAACATGAAGAATACTCATTAGGTATCTGATTTCCCATCTCTTTCAAAATGCCAGGAAAGCATCCTGATATAGATAGGCTTCCAGGATATATCATAACCCTGATCTCTTTCCAGCTTTTTGTTTTGTGTGGTATTATTTTTCAATTACCTTTTCCCACTTTTCCTCTGAAACAACTTTAAATGAAACCTCTAACCAGACTCTGTAGTGACAGAACTCATAAAAAGATGAAGTGAAATAGTTTTTCAGCTTAATATATCTTGGAGAAAAAAAAGATATCTTAAGAGGAACTTCAGGAAAGGTCCATCGCCCTTGGGGAAGAGGGAAACGCAACCCAGCACAGACAGGAAGTAGGGAAGTCAGTGAGAGTCAATGATCAATCAGTACCTGAAGTCCCTGGGCCTGGGATCAACAGGACAGCAGGTCAGCAGAGGGCCCCAGCCCCAGCACAGAAGGCATACTTCAGTATTAAAACACCAGTACAATAGCCAGACCCGGATCCATCTACCCCAGTCCAGGGAGCAAGCCTCCAAAATCTAAGGCCACTGTGAAGAAAATCAGTGACCACACCCTTGGTCCCAGCACAAGAAGCTTGGGACTGTGCCATCTGTCTAAGGGAGCAGAGCTCAATTTTTAAAATGGGAAAAAAACAAAGAGCCCTAACCACAGAACACTACTGTGGCAACAGGAAAGATCAAGATGCCATCATAGAACAGGAAAGAAGTGGCAAAATTCCTACAAATGAAGCCTCAAAAGGGATGATAAATTGGTCTCAAGTCCCAAAAAAAAGTCCCTTTGGAAGAGATCAAAAAAGGATTTTAAAAATGAAGTAAAAGAGGTGGCACAAAAATTGAAGAGGATACAAGAGTTATACAGGAGAATTACAAAAAAAGAGACAACAGCTTGGAAAAGGAAGCACAAAAACTGACTGAAGAAAACAATTCCTTTAAAAGTGGAATTGATCAAATGGAAAAGGAAATATTGCTTAAAAATTAGAACTAAGCAATGGAAGCTATAAGACATAAAAATCTGTCAAACAAAATCAAAAGACTGGAGAAATAGAAGACAATATAAAGTACCTCATAGGAAAAACAACCAACCTGGAAAAGAAATCCAGGAGAGATAATTTAAGAATTATTGTAGGGATGGCTAGGCGGTGCAGTGGATAGAGCACCAGACCTAGAGTCAGGAGTATGTGAGTTCAAATCTGGCCTCAGACACTTAATAATTACCTAGCTGTGTGGCCTTGGGCAAGCCACTTAACACCATTTGCTCTGCCAAAAAAAAAAAAAACTAAAAAAAAATTATTGGACTACCTGAAAGCCATAATCAAAAAAAAAAAAAAAAATAGCACCTAGACAATATCTTTCAGGAAATTATCAAGGAAAAGTGCTCTGATATCCTAAAATGAGAGGGTAAATTACTCATTGAAAGAATCTACCAATGACCTCCAGAAAAAAATCCCAAACTAAAAACACCAAGAAATATTGTAGTCAAATTCCAGAATTATCAGTTCAAAGAGACAATACTGCAAGCAATCAGAAAGAAATAATTCAAATACCAAGGAATAACAGTCAAAATTACACAAAACTTGACAATATCAACATTAAAGGATCAGAAAACCTGGAATATGATATTCAGGAAGCTAAAGGAGCAAGTAATACAACCAAGAATCAGATAACCTGAAACAAGTGAGCATAATCTTTCAGAGGGAAAAGAGGAATATTCAACTTTCCTGATATAAAGATTAAGAGCTGGGGCAGCTAAGTGGCGCAGTGGATAGAGCACTGGCCCTGGAGTCAGGAATACCTGAGTTCAAATTCAGCCTCAGACACTTAATAATTACTTAGCTGTGTGGTCTTGGGCAAGCCACTTAACCCCATTTTCCTTGCAAAAAAAAAAAGATTAAGAGCTGAACAGAAAATTTGTATCTTCAAGCACAAGTCTCGTGTTTATACCCTTAAAAAAGAAAATAATACTTGTATCTCTTGAGAATTGTATTTCTATTAGAACAGTAAGGAGTATATTTAGAGGAGGGGATATAAGTTGATTATGATGTGATGACATTAAAAAAATTAAGATATGGGAAAAAATTGTACTGAGTGAAGAAGGGGAGGCAGAATAGAGTAAATCACATTATATAAAGAGGCACAAAGGACCTATTATAGTGGGGGGGTGAACACTGATTGAATTCTATTCTCAATAAATTTGGTTCAAAGAGGGAACAATATATACTCCCAAATGGGTTTAGAAATTTATACCACCCTACAAGTAGGAGAGGAAAGGGGAAATAAAAAGGATACTAACAAAAGGGAGGAAGTCTCAGGGAGATGATCAAAAGCAAAGTACTGGTAAAAAAGGATGAGATAAAATCAGAGAGAAAAGTATAAACAGAAAAATAGAATGGAAGGAAATACAAATCACAACTGTGAATGTGAAACGCATGAACTCTTCCATAAATCACTATCAGACAAAATCCTATAATGTATTGTTTACAAAAAACACATTTGAAGCAGAGAGACACACACAGAATAAAGGCACAAGATTGGAGCAAAATATATTATACTTTGGTCGAAGTAAAAAGGCAGAGGTATCAACCCTGACCCCAGATAAATAAAAAAAATTTAATTAAAAGAAATAAAGAAGGAAACTACATCCTGCTAAAAAACAATGAAATAATAGACAATAAATGAAATGATATCAATACTAAATATATATGCACCAAACAGTAAGTATCCAAATTCTTAGAGAAATTAAATGAGTTACATTTAGACAGAAAAACTATACAGTTGAGGGACCTCAGCCTCCCTCTCTCAGAATTGGATAAATATAACCACAAAATAAACAAGAAGAAGGTTAAGGAGGAAAAAGAGAAAATTGAAAAATGATAGAAAGGGACAAACCTTTTTCTCAGCAGTACATGTCAATAAAATAGGGCATTAAAAAAACCTTATACTCAAATGGAGAAAGGCAGAAATATTAAATGCAATAAAAATTACTGTAATAAAGGGCCAAAGACCAAAAATTCATTGGAAACTAAATAATCTAATCCTAAAGAATGAGTGGGTCTAACAAAAAATTCTATAAACAATAATTTTATCCAAGAGAATGAAAAGGAGACATCATATCAAAACTTATGGGATGCAGCCAAAGCAGTTATTAGAGAAGATTTTATATTTCTAAATGCTTACATGAAATAACAGAGAGGGAAAAAAGGAGATCAAATGAATTAGACATGCAACTAATAAAGCTAGAAAAGAAATAAAAAATCCCCAACTAAATACTAAATTATAAATCCTTTGATTTAAAAATCAAAGAAGTTGATAAAATTGAAAGTAAGAAAACTATTGAACTAGTAAATAAAACCAACAGTTAGTTTTATGGAAAAAAAAACAAATAAAATACATAAAATTTTGGTTACTTTGATTAGAAAAAGAAAAGCAAATTACTAACATGAAAAATGAAAAGGGTGAATTAACCACTAATGAAGAGGACATTAAAGCAATAATTTGGAGATATTTTGCCCAACTGTATGTCAATAAATGTAACACTCTAAATGAAATGGGTGATTATTTACAAAATTATAAAAGGCCCAAATTAACAGAAGATGAAATAAAATACTTAAATAACCCCATTTCAGGAAAAAAGAAATTGAACAAGTCATCAGTGAATTCCCTTAGAAAAAAATCTCTAGGGTGAACATTTAAAGAACAATTAATTCCAATATTATATTAACTATTTTTAAAAGTAGGTGAAGAAGTCCTGTCAAATTCATTTTAGGACACAAATGTGGTACTTACATCTACATTAGGAACAGTCAAAACCAAGGGAAAAAATTATAGACCAATTTCCCTAATAAATATTGATGCAAAAATTTTAAATAAAATATTAGTAAAGAAATTACAGCAATTTATGAGTTGGATCAAATTCTGTGACTGGAAGGAATTTGTACCAAGAATGCAGGCCTAATTCAATATTAGGCCCTCCTGACTCCAGGACTGGTACTCTATTCACTGCACCCCCTAGCTGCCCCTCAATATTTGGAAAACAATTAGCATAACTGATCATATCAATAACCAAACTAACAGAAATCATATGATTATCTCAGTAGAAGCTGAAAAACATTTTAGCGGAGCAGCTAGGTGGCGCAGTAGATAGAGCACTGGTCCTGGAGTCAGGAGTACCTGAGTTCAAATACAGCCTCAGACACTTAATAATTACCTAGTCGTGTGGCCTTGGGCAAGCCACTTAACCCCACTGCCTTGCAAAAATAAAACAAAACAAAAATTTTAGCAAAATACAGCATCCATTCCAATAAAAACACCAGAAAACATGGGAATAAATGGAGTTATCCTTAAAATGATAATAGAAACTATCTAAAAACCCCTCAGCAAACATAATATGCAAAGCTAGAAATATTTCCAATAAGATTTGAGGTTTAATAGGGATGCCTGTTAACACCACTATTATTCAATTATTTTACTAAAATTGTTACCTTTAGCAGTAAGAGAAGAAAAAAGAAATAAAAGGAATTAAAATAGGCCATGATGAAATAAAATTCTCACTCTTTACAAATGATACAATGGCATATTTAGGAAATCCTAGATAACTAAAAACTATATGAAACAATTAACAACTTAAGCAAAGTTTCAGGATACAAAATAAACCCACATATATCATCAGAAATTCTACATAGAGCGGCTAGGTGGTGCAGCGGATAGAGCACTGGGCCCTGGAGTCAGGAGTACCTGAGTTCAAATCCAGCCTCAGACACTTAATAATTACCTAGCTCTGTCACCTTGGGCAAGCCACTTAACCCCATTTGCCTTGCACAAAAAAAAAAAACCTAGGGGAAAAAAAAAGCAAGAAATTCTACATATTCCAACAAGGTCTAGCAGCAAGAGTCAGAAATAGAAATTCCGTTCAAAACAACAGCAAAGGGGCAGCTAGGTGGCTCAGTGGATAGAGTACCAGCCTTGGAATCAGCAGGACCTACCTGAGTTCAAACCAAAAGCAAACAATATAAAATATTTGGGAGCCAACCCAAGATAAACCTAAGAACTATATGAACACAATTAAAAAAACAATATTTTACACAATAAAGTCAGATATAAAAAACTGAAAAATATCAACTGCTCATGGGCAGGCCAAGTTAATATAATTAAAATTACAATTCTACCTAAATTAATCTATATATTCAAAGTCACTCAAACAAAAAAAAATGCAAAGAAAGATGCCCAAGTCATACCAGATCTAAAACTATATAATAAAGCAACAATTACCAAAACTATTTGATAATGGTTAAAAACAGTGTGGAAGAATAGTGAAATAGATTAGATTCACAAAACACAGTACTAAGTAACTATAATAATCTATTACTTATTAAACCCAAAGACTCCAGTTTCTGGGATAAGAAGTCACTATTTTTTGCAAAAATTCTGGAAAATTGAAAAATAATATGGCAGAAACTAAGCATAGACCAATATCTCAAACCCTACACCAAGATAAGGCTGAAATGGACACTTGATTTAGACATAAAAGGTGATATCATGAGTTATTCAGAAGAGCAAAGAATCTGACAGCAGATCTAGGAAGAGGAAAAGAATTTAAGATCAGATAAGAAATAGAGTGCATTATGAAATACAAAATGGATCATTTTGATTACATTAAATTGAAAAGTCTTTGCACAAAAAAAATCAATGCAATAAAGATGAAGGAAATCAGAAAGCTGGAAAACAATTTTTATAATCAGTGTTTCTAAAGAAAGCTTCATTTCTAAAATATATAGAAAACTGAGTTGAATTTATAAGATTGCAAATCATTCCTCAATTGATAAATATGGCTGATCTCAGGTGAAGAAAGTAAAGATATTTAATAGTCATAAGAAAAAATACTCTCAAATCATTATTAATTAGAGAAAAGCAAATTAAAACTATGAGGTACCAATCATATATCTGAATGGTAAATATAACGGAAAAGGGAAATGATCAATGTTGGAGGGCTTGTGGGAAAACTGGGACACTAATGCTCTGTTGGTGGAGTTGGGAATTGATCTAACTATTCTGGAGACAATTTGGATTTATGCCCAAAAGGAAGTAAAACTGTGCATATCACAAAGACAATTTACAGATGAGATCAAAGCATTCCATAGTCATATGAAAAATTGCTCTAAATCATTACTTCTTAAAGAAATGCAAATTAAAGCATCTCTGAGGTACCACCTCACACCTCTCAGACTGGACAATATGATCAAAAAAGATAATGATCATTGTTGGAAGGGTTATGGGAAATCTGGGACACTATTACTTTGTTGGTGGAACTGTGAACTCATCCAACCTTTCTGGAGAGAATTTTGGAACTACACCCAAAGGGCAACAAAAATGTGCATACCCTTTGATCCAGCAAAGCCACTACTGGGTCTATACCCTGACGAGGTGATGAAAAAGGGGAAAAACATCACTTGTACAAAATATTCATAGCAGCCCTGTGTGTGGTGGCAAAGAATTGGAAATCAAGTAAATGTCCTTCAATTGGGGAATGGCATAGCAAACTGTGCTATATGTATGTCATAGAACACTATTGTTCTATTAGAAACCAGGAGGGATGGGAATTCAGGGAAGCCTGGAGGAATATGCATGAACTGATGCTGAGTGAGATGAGCAGAACCAGAAAAACACTGCATAGCCTAACAGCTACATGGGGCGATGATCAACCTTGAAGGACTCACTCATTCCATGAGTGCAACAATCAGGGACAATGTGGGGCTGTCTGCAATGGACAATACCATCTGTATCCAGAGAAAGAACCATGGAGTTTGAACAAAGACCAAGGACTATTTCCTTTAATTTAGGGAAAAAAAACTGATACCTTATTGTCTGATCTAGTTATCTCTTATACTTTATGTTTCTTCCTTAAGGATATGATTTCTCTTTCATCACACTCAATTTGGATCAATGGATACCATAGAAAACAATGTAAAGACTGGCAAATTTCCTTCTGTTGGAGATGGGAGGAGGGAATAAGATTAGGGGAAAAATTGTAAAACTCAAAATAAATAAAATCTTTAAAAAAAACTGCACATCCTTTGATCCAGAATGTCACTACTAGGTCAGTTTTCCAAAGAGATCATAAAGAGGGTAAAAGATGCACATGCACAAAAATGTTTATAGCATCTTTTTGTGATGATAAAGAAATGGAAATTGAGGAGATGCCCATCAATTGGGGAAGGGCTGAATATGGTGAAATATTATTGTCCTATGAGAAATGATGAGCAGGTAGATTTCAGAAAAACCTGGAAGCACTTACATGAACTGATGTTGAGTGAGCAAAACCAGGAGAATATTGTATGACAGCAATAGAGATCAAACACAATTATAAAAGACCTGTGATGGGAAATGCCATCCACATCCAGAGAAAGAACTATGAAAACCGAAAAGAAATCCAACTATACTATTTCCATTTTTTTACTTTTTTGTGTGTGTTTCTTTTCTCAGAGGAAAGGTTTTTCCCTTTCTTTATGATTGTTCTTTCACAGCATGACTAATAGGGAAATATGTGTCATGATTGTGCCTGTATAATCTATATCAGATTACTTGCTATGTTAGGGCAGAGGGAGGGAAGGACGAGAGGGATAAAATCCTACAAAAACCTATGTTGAACACTATCTTTACAAGTAATTGGAAAAATATGTTTTTTATTTTTTTTTGCAAGGCAATGAGGTTAAGTGGCTTGCCCGAGGCCACACAGCTAGGCAATTATTAAGTGTCTGAGGCCGGATTTGAACTCAGGTACTCCTGACTCCAAGGCCAGTGCTCTATCCACTGCGCCACCTAGTTGCCCCCTGAAAAATATTTTTTAAAAAAATGCTTTATAAAAAGATAAATGTTTTTGACTGAGTGGCTTCAGCAATTTTACAAATATCACCATTACCTCCACCAACTGGAAACTCCCCAAAGTAATTTTTGACTCTTCCCTCTTTCTAATCATATCCAGAAAGCAAGCACTAAATTATCAATTTCAAAATGTCATTTCAACTCATCACTTCCTCTCTAATCTTACTCCCATTACCCTAGTCCTTCCTCATATCACCTCACATCTTGATTACCGCAGGCTTCCCGAATGGCAGATCATTCATCCTTTCAATCCTCAAAACTGCTTTTATATTACTTCAATATCAAGTTTCACTGATTTCTTAAGAATTAGTACTTCCTCCACCTACCATAGTAGAGGATTTAAAGACCTGCCCCAGGGTGGCAGAGTAGATAGAGCACCGGCCCTGGAGTCAGAAAGATCTGAGTTCAAATCCGGCCTCAGACACTTAATAATTGCCTAGCTGTGTGACCTCGGGCAAGTCACTTAACCCCATTGCCTAAAATGGAGGGGGGGAGAAATTGTCTCAATTTAAGAGATTGTCTTGGGGCAGTTAGGTGGCACAGTGGATAGAGCACCGGCCCTGGAGTCAGGAGTACCTGAGTTCAAATCCGGCCTCAGACACTTAATAATTACTTAGCTGGGTGGTCTCGGGCAAGCCACTTAACCCTGTTTTCCTTGCAAAATCCTTAAAAAAAATTGTCTTAAATTCTTCAACTAACACCCTGATCCATCAGCAAAAAGAATGAAATTGCTGAAGGCTCAGATAGTGATTAGTATTTTTTAGCCATAAAGACTTTTTAAATTAAGGTACACATACATACAATATATATAATCGCACAATTAACAGAATACAATATGGTACAAACAAAATTTTTATATATATTGGGAAAGCAAAAACATTTGTGACTCACTTTATTACTATATTCAATTTATTTTGAAATTTATTTTACTGCAGTAGACTGGAATTGAACATGCAAATATTTGTTGACTTCATTCAAAGTGTGACCTTGCACAAGTCATTTAAGCTCCTCAGCCCTCAATTTACTCAACAATAAAATGAGTGAGGAGAGGATGGACTAAGTATTCTCTAAAGTCCCTTCCAACTCAAATCATGCCAAGATTCTACAGACTATTAGTTTGAAAGGATCAACAAATATTTAGAATTTTAAAAAATATACAAAAACTTGTAAGAAGTGATAAATCAGAGGGGTCTAGGTGGCACAGTGGATAGAGCACTGGCCCTGGAGTCAGGAGTACCTGAGTTCAAATCCGGCCTCAGACACTTATTAATTATCTAGCTATGTGGCCTCGGGCAAGCCACTTAACCCCGCCACTGCCTTAACAAAACAAACCTAAAAAAAAAAAAAAAGTGATAAATCAGAGAAAAAAAAGGCAGAAAAACAATATACACATTCTTGATGTGGAAGAGTGAGTGTGTGTGTGTGTGTGTAAACAAAGTTTCAGTCTTGAGATAATATTAAGAAATATTAATATAACAGTGTTTTGATCTCACCACATCTAAACAGGTTTAATTAATGCCAAGAAGACAAAGTCCTGGACTAAAGTCCTTTAATTTCACTTCAATCAAAATTATCTCATCAGTTTTAAAAAGAAAACAAAGTCAGTAATGACTCCTAAAATTATATAGCCTTTTGATTGTGGTGACTAAACTAAAAGTAGAAAACTAAACTAAAAGTAGAAAACTTTAATTCAATTAAGAGAAGTAACTTTTTTTTAACCTTTGACCAAACTGCGAGGAAAGCTTAAAAAAGAGGTAATGAATGGTTTCACAAAGCTACTTCTCTAAGAGCATGCCAATATTGACACATTAATGCTTGAATTTAAACCTTCCTGGATTTTAATAGAAACTATTAGTTTAATTATCTAAAAACATTTGAAATAAATTAACAGGAAAACATTGAGGTTTTTCTTCTACATCTAAAGCAATGGAAAAACAACACTAAAAGGAAACAAAACTCAAGTCAAAAACAATGCACAGGGGCTCCTGGAGTCAGGAGTACCTGGGTTCAAATCCAGTCTCAGACACTTAGTAATTACCTAGCTGTGTGGTCTTGGGCAAGGCACTTAACCCCATTAGCCTTACAAAAAACCTAAAAAAAATGCACAATTTGGAGACAGAATGAATGAAAAGTTACTAAGTACTTTGTCAAAATGGGTAAATTATGTTCACTGAATCCCCTTCATCTACAAGCTTAGAAGATGGGATTGATGTTGAGGATGCTATATAATATATAAGGAGAAAAAGAAAGTTAAGCCCATGAAAAGAAAGAAGAAAGCTGATTTGAGATCAAAGAATTGTAGCTGAAGCTAAACCCAGTCAGGGAAATAACCTCAAGCCACAAAAGAAAAAAAAATTGATTCGTAGGACAAAAAAGTCAACAGAAAGACAGCACTGATTTTCATAATTCAAAGTTATGTCTCTAAATATTTTCTTTGATGATAGTAATACTACCCATTTCAATCAGTCTCATGACATTCATGTGGGTGGTGGTTATGTGAAATTCATTAAAAGATAAAGACAAAAATTTTTCAAAAAGGGCACATGATACTACCATGTGGATAGTATTTTTGTACCTTGTCCCATTATAGGCAACACCATTAATACTGAATAGAGGGGCGGCTAGGTGGCGTAGTGGATAAAGCACTGGCCCTGGAGTCAGGAGTACCTGGGTTCAAATCCGGTCTCAGAAACTTAATAATTCCCTAGCTGTGGGACCTTGGAAAAGCCACTTAACCCCGTTCACCTTGCCAAAAAAAAAAAAAGACTGAACAGAAATGCAGTTGGAAAGAATAATAACAATTATAATAAATGTGTAACACTAAAGTTTTCAAAGAGCTTTATAGATATCTTATTTTATTCTCACAATTAGAAAGGAGGTATTAATATTCCCATTTTACAGATGAAGAAACTGAGGCAAACAAAAGCCAAGTGACTTTACCTGAATCACAAAACTACTAAGTATCTAAGATAGTAATGATCTGCTGCAAATGTTTACTTTATTAACATTTTCTCTGGCACTTTAAGTCTAGACAATCAACAAAGAAATATATCAAACCCTGATTTATGGTGTTTTCCAATTTCCAAGAGGTGAATAGTCACAATGAATCATCTTTGTGAGTTGACCCTAGTACCCCATTGGTCTAAGGTCATATTTGAACTTGAGTCTTCCTGACTCCAAATCTAGCATTCTATCCTCTGTACTACCTCACACTATTTCATACCAGTATTTCCTCAAATTGTCTGTTTGGAAAAAAAAATAATTAATCACATATTAAAATTAAGACAATTAAAACAGTGAGTTTATGTTCTAGTCTAAGAAGAGGATGTAGCAAAGATATAGATTGTATTCATATGTATTTATATATATATACATTTAAATACACATATATACATATATATGTGTATATATATATATATATATATATATATACACATATATATGAATTCCTGTCAAAAGTGACATCTTCTTTGGCAAATTATCTACTGAGTTCTGGTGACTGCTCCACAAAAACCAACTAACCAGATCCAACTTTACTGGCAATATGGCAATATGACAAAATTACATTCAACATGGAATTGGAGCTAGGCAAAAAGTGGGGTGAATGTGAGAGGGAAAACAAAATTAATGGTACAATCATGAATTTAGAGAAATAATAGAAAAAAAATTAGAATCAATGAAGCTGAACATCGTTCCTAGTCCTATCATAAATTTAATTCATCATTTTCAGCACAATTAACCTTTTAACTCTATATACTCACATTTTCCCAAAGTGAAATACTATCACTATATTATTGGCATTACTATCTACTAATTATAATTAGTGGAAAGTGTGCCATATTCATTAGTACAGCACAAATATGCTTTTTTTCTCATTTGAAAGAATTGGCCAACAAGTAATATATCACTATATAAGTATGCTATCTAAGAAATATTATAATTGCTGGAAAATATTCCATATTCATTAAAATATTAAAAATATGCTTTTTTCCTCATTTTAAAGAATAAATGGCCAACAGTAAGGGGAAAACAAACAGAATGTGTTAAGGAATTAGATTCCATTGAAGCTACAAAAGGAAAATATGTGTAAATACTTTAAATAAAGGAATTTCCTCCCAGATGGTGAAGCAACAAAATGCCAGAAGATAGATGCAGTCAAATGCCCTCAATCTATTCTGAAACTCAAATAAGAGAAAGAGAGGGAAAGAAAAGGGAAAAGAAGCAAAAGCGAGAGAGGGGGAAGGAGAGATTTTAATCAGAACTCTCTATTGCTCCCCTAAACCAGGGATCCTTAATTAGATTTCAAGAGGTGTATGAGGAAACATATCCAAAGAACAAGAGAACAGAAGAGCAAAATGGAGGTCTTGGACTCGGTTTCCTCTTTTGCTTCTTTTGCCTAACCTCCTTGAGAAGGCACATTAGTTGCCTCCCTTCTCACTCTCTTCACACTCCACAATCAGGACTCTGACCTTAGCATTCATTTGCTGGATCTCTCCAACAAAGCTCTCTAACCATCACTCCTCTTCTCATTTCTCATCCTTGCAGACCTCTCTGAACACTTGACATTCTCTTCTCTCTGCTTCCTGTCCACTCTTCAGTCTCTTTTGCTGGATCTTCATTTATGTCCAGTCCACTAACTCTAGGTAACTGCTAAAGCCATGTTCTAGACCCTCTATATTATTTTGCTTGATAATCCATGCACTGAATCTCTATGCTAATGATCCTCAGATTTCTAAGCCCTAAACTCCAGACTGGCTGCCTATTGGATCTCTCATACTAGATATCCTCTAGACTTCCAAAACTCATCACATCCAAAACTGAACTCTATCTTTTCCCCAAAACCTGCCCTCTTCTTAATTTCCCTACTGCTGTGGAAAGTTTCACCATATTCCCAGTTATTCCAGCTCATATCCTAAATGGAATCTTTTGCTGAGTTCTCTCTTTGAAAACTCTCCCTTGAATATACCCTGTTAAAAAAAAAACATGCCTTCTTTTTACCTCTAATACTATCACCACTCTAGTATATACCCAAATCACCTCATACTTGCACATTCCAATAGCCTGCTGGCTAGTATCACTCCTTAAAGAGTCTTCTAACTAGACACAAACACACACACATACACACACACACACACACACACACACACACACACACACAGTGTCTGTCTGTCTGTCTCTCACCTCTGACATCAAATAGAAAATCCTGTTATACTTCTAAAGGTCACCATAACCTGGCCCTTTCCTAACTTTCCAATCTAAGAAATGACCTCTTACACCTACTGCAATTTGGGAAGATTGATCTTCTTGACCTATACAGGCAACAACACTCCGTATCTCTCTAATCCAAGGGTCTTTACTGGCTATCCTCCATGTCTGCCAGAACTCTCTCCATCTGAATCTCTGCTTGTTGACTTCCTTCAGACTTCAGTTAAAAGTCTCACCTTCTGTAAGGAGTCTTTCCCAATACCTTGTTAATGCTCGTGCCATCCCTTGGTTGATTAACTCCAATGAATCCCGTATTTATCTTGTTTGACATAGTTGTTTGTATATTGTCTCCCCTACTAGACCCTTGAACAGCAGGGACTATCTTTCACCTTTCTGTTATCCTCAGTACTTATTTCAGGCAGAGCCTGGCACCGAAACTCTTAATAAATGCTAGTTTCTTAATAAGTGAACAGAAATTTAGAAGACCAAAAACCATTCCTCAATAGAAAAGCAATCAATGGATATGAACAAACATTTCTCAAAAAAGAAATTGAAAAGCATTATCATATTAAAGAATATTCCCAGGTCAGCTAGGTGGCACAGTGGATAGAGCACCAGCCCTGGAGTCAGGAGTACCTGAATTCAAATCCAGTCTCAGACACTTAATAATTACCTAGCTGTGTGGCCTTGGGCAAGCCACTTAACCCCATTTTCCTTGCAAAAACCTTAAAAAAAAAAAAAGAATATTCCCTATCACTAATAACAAAATGCATATCAAACAACTTAGATTTTACCTCACAGGCAATAAATTGCAGATGACCAAAAAAAGTATAGTCAGTGTTGAAAGATTTGTGAGAAGATAGGCACACTAAGACAATGCTGGTAAAGTTGTAAATTAGTACTATGCTGGAAAGAAATTTGGAATTATGGAAATAAAATGACTAAAATATTCAGAGATTCCAACAAGATCACTGACAAAAGGATCCATACATACCAAAATATTTATAGCAGCACTTTTTAATGGTAGCAAAGAACTAAAAATAAAGTAAATGCCCTTTGAGAGGAGAATGGCTAAACAAACTGTGGTACATGAATGTAATAGACTATTATTATGCCATATTTCAATGACAATTATAATCAGTACAGAGAAGCAAGAAAGACCTACATGAAGAAATACAAAGTGAAATAAGCAGAATCAAGAAAACAATAAACATAATTAATGATTACAACAATGTAAATAGAAAGAACAAAAAATAATTAAAAATTAATGTTACAGGAGCAGCTAGGTGGTACAGTGGATAGAGCACTGGCCCTGGAGTAAGGAGTACCTGAGTTCAAATCCAGCCTCAGACACTTAATAATTACCTAGCTGTGTGGCCATGGGCAAGCCACTTAACCCCATTGCCTTGAAAAAACTAAAAAAAAAAAGTAAATATTACAGAATTGCAAATAACAAGCTAGATCCCAAAGAAGAGAAATGACTAGGACAGCTCTTCATTGATCCTCTACAAAGGCAGGAGATCTGCAGATGTGGAACATTACATATAGTCAGAATGCTTTTATTTGATGCATTGATTGACTTTGACAATTACTTTTCCCTTCTTTTTTTCTTTTAAAAAATTATTATAAAATGTTGTTCTCTCTAAGAAGGGAGTAGACGGAAAGACAGAAATTTATTTTAAGTATAAACAAAAAAAAAATCAATAAAAATTTACTTTACAAAAACAAAAACTTAGACACAATGGAGTCAGTTACATAGGTAATCTTATTTTTGTTCTTTGTATAAAGAAATTAATATTCATGTTTATCAGTGTGTTAAGTTCATAGTAACAATAACTTAATTTTTAAAAATCTGCACATTTCAAGCAAAAAATGCACTAGGATAGAATCCTACATATCCTCTTTTCCCAAACCCTCCCCATCCCACCACTAATTCAAATACTACAGGTGATATTTTGAGTGTTTGTAGAGAAATATCTGCTATGTCAAAACAAAAAAAAAAACAATTAATTTTTTCTAGAGGGGAAAAGAAAATGCAACATTTGGAGAGCAAAAAATTATATAAGCAGTAAATTCAATGATAAGCATACTTCTATAACACATTAATGCAAAAAAAAATGTGTGGATGTTCACATGTCACACAGTAAACATGCCATTCCCCTTATTAAGTATAGCCAACACTAGAAATGTGTCCCAGTTTTTCATTGTCAAATGGAGGTCAACCCATTTCTAAAAGCCTTCATGCTCAAGGTCCAGTGACTCTAAGAAGGAATTTAATTGCAATTAAAAATTCACATGTGATATTATTTAAAAGTATTAATAAAAATAAAAATTAATGAGATCCCCCCAAAAAAAGTCAAAAGTTTATTTATATGTACATGCTTACTATCACTAACAGAAGTCAACTGACCAGTTCTATAAACTCTCCTTTTTAGACCATCAAGGAACAAAAGTTTAAATGGATACCAATTATCCATAGAAAGAGTCTCCTTTCCCTGACACTGTCCTGTATATTGCTGAGAACAGAGGGGGTTTTTTTGTTTGTTTATATTTATCTGTGAAGGAGAGAAATATTGTTGCATCAAAAGAAAAAAGGACCAATAGTTTAAGATACATTCCCCATGGGAGCTACAACTGCAGATCCTTTCTAGTTACTTTTTTGTTGTTCAGTTGTTTCAATCCTGTTCGACTCTCTGTGACTCATTTAGGATTTTCCTAGCAAAGATACTGTAATGGTTTGCCATTTCCTTCTCCAGCTCATTTTATAGATGAAGAAACTTGAGGAAAATGGGGTTAAATGACTTGTGCCAAAATTCCACAGCTAGTAAGTATCTGAAGTTAAATTTGAATTCAGGTCTTCCTGATTACAGACCCAGCTTTCTATCCACTGTTCCACTTAGCTGCCTCTATTTTCTAGCTACCACTATACATAAAAAGATTTACATTTCAATTATCTACTACCCCAATAATTTTGTGGCATACAATTTGCCTTATGGTGTCTCAACATAATAAACATTTGTGTACAAAATCTGATTTTTTTTTAAAAAGAGTTAAAAGAGAGGCAGCTAAGTGGTGCAGTAGATAGAGCACCAGCCTGGAGTCAGGAGTACCTGAGTTCAAATCTGCCTCAGACATTTAATAATTACCCAGTTGTGTGGCCTTGGGCAAGCCACTTAACCCCACTGCCTTGCAAAAAAAACTAAAAAAAAAAGTTAAAAGAGCTTTGAAAATTCTATTCTAACCCACTAAGGTGATATATTAAGTGAAATAACTAAGGTCCTAATTAGGACTCAAACCAGTTTATGTTTTCTAAGCAGTGACTCTAGATTTGTACAAGTTACTAAAATTGAGAGAGAGAGAGAGAGAGAGAGAGAGAGAGAGTTAATCTCCCTATTCCAATTTGTGCTTATCTAGTAAAAAAACATTTTCACATGGCTCAAAATTTCTAGTCTTTTCAAAACTGGAGAATTATTTTAAAAGCAAAATATGTAAGGATTACTAAATAATACTGATGTACCATCTCCTTCCAAAAGAGACATTTCAGTGTTAAGAAGTTGTATAACTGTGTACTACAAAGGCCCAAATTGAAGGCAAATGCTATATGCCTAGACTGCTAACGAAACAGAAAAACTTCTTGGGGCCACCAGTATCAAAAAGCTAGAAAAGACTGTCATTAATATCCTTGCTGGAAGGAAGGCAGGAAGGAATAAAAGAAGAAAGTAGGAAAGGAATGGAAGAGAGAGGAAGATGAAAAATAAGTTAGGGAAGACCATTTCTTTGAGAGATCTAAGACCATTTGATTTAGTGTTAAAGTCAAGTTGTCTTCTTCTTTCCTCTTTCAGACAGAGTTCAAAATTCTGCCTCCATGTCAACCTGACCAAGTTTTTTGACAAACTTCAGGAATGATAAAACAATGCCTAGACCTTCAATACTAACTTCCTGGCATAGTGGTCTTTGAAGACTGAAGCCAAATGTACTACTAGAAAATGCTTCCTGTTTCTTTTAGATTCAGGTCCAAAAGTTCTGTCTTCAAAAAACAAAAGCACTTTAAGCCTTCAAGAGTCACTCATAGATGAGTAGAACCAGAAAAACACTGTACACCCAAACAGCAACATGGGGGTGATGATCAACCTTGATGGACTCTCTCATTCCATCAGTGCAACATACCATCTGTTTCCAGAGAAAGAATTGTGTAGTTTGAACAAAGACCAAGGACTATTACCTTTCATTTAGGGGGGGAAAAAAATTGATATTTTTGTCTGATCTTGCTATCTCTTATACTTTAAGTTTCTTCCTTAAGGATATGATTTCTCTCTAGTCACTCTCAATTTGGAACAATGTATACCATGGAAACAACCTAAAGACAGACAATTGCCTTCTGTGGGGGGGGGGTAGGGGGAGGGAAGTAAGATTAGGGGGAAAATTGTAAAACTCAAAATAAAGTCTTTTTTTTAAAAACTCACTCATAATACCCCAGAAGGATAGGTAATAATAATTATTATTATTATTAATAATAATAATTAATAATTTAGGCTTTAACTCAGAAATTCTTAATCTCAGAACCTATGAACTTTTTTTTCATATTTCCTTAACTATTTCAATATTTTTAAGGGTTTTTTGGACTTTTTTTTTTAATAATTCAGAAACATCCTTCTGGGAAGAGGTCCATAGGTTTCACCAGACAGTCAGAAGGTTCCTGACGAAAAGCCCAGTATTGACTAATTCATTTAAGAGTTTCACTTTTCCTTGCGGTAAGCCCTTATCTCCTGATGGGCCATGCCCCGGGCGCGATCTGCAGCAGGGTCTGCAGCAGGGTCTGCAGCAGGGTCTGCAGCAGGGTCTGCAAGCAGGGTCTGCAGCAGGGTCTGCAGCAGGGTCTGCAAGCAGGGTCTGCAGCAGGGTCTGCAAGCAGGGTCTGCAGCAGGGTCTGCAAGCAGGGTCTGCAGCAGGGTCTGCAGCAGGGTCTGCAAGCAGGGTCTGCAGCAGGGTCTGCAGCAGGGTCTGCAAGCAGGGTCTGCAGCAGGGTCTGCAGCAGGGTCTGCGAGCCTTCCTGCTCACACCGGGGACCTGCAGGGCACACATGCAGGAGGTCCAGTGCAACTCCGGCTTTCAGCCCAGTTCTGGAGAGAACAAACCCCACTGCCTCGACTCTCAAAGCGGGCTTCGGTTGATACAGCATCATTTCTAAATTATATTCCTTTGACCTTCGGGGCAGTTTGCGCGTGACTTTGAGGTTTTCCTCCTCTGCTGGCTTATTCCTAACTCCTGTCACTTGGCACCGGCCGCTAATGGACTCAGTATTACGCGTCTGGGGCAGGGGTGGCGGTCGGGGGCCCTGGGCTGCGCGACGCCCAACTCTAAAACAAGGCCAAGCTCCAGGAGAGGAACTTTTCCCCAATTGTAACTTTCTTCCTGCCATTAAAGCACCAGCGGCGGCTTCTTCTTCCAGCCCACCGGGAGCTGCCAGTCGCGGCAGCACGGGGTGGGGGCCCTGCCCGCCCGCGCCCGCCCGCGCCCCCGCCCGGCTCCAGGAGCGCTCACCGAGGTGCTGCCCCCCAGCTTGGCGCCGATTCTCTTCACCAGCATGATGCCGCTACGGCGCTTCTCGCGGAGGCCGCCCCCTTCCCCCTCCGCCGCCGCCGCCGCCGCTGCCGCCTGCTCCTCCTTCTCCGGCGGCAGCTCGGGACTCATATCGGCCCCATTCTGCAGGGGGAGGCAAGCAGGAGGAGAGGCTGCGGCCGCGGCCGCGCGGGGTTCCGCTCCCGCCCCGGGGCCCGCTCGGGCTGGCAGCGGCCTGCTCCCCGCGCCGGCGCTCGTTCCGTCATCTGCTTCGCTAGGGCCGGCCGCGCTCGCGCTGAGCTCCCGCGGCGGCGGGGACGGAGGCGGCGGCGGCGGCGGCGGCGCCAGCGGCGGGGCGCGGGCGGAGGCCGGCAGCCAACCCGACCGCGGCGACGAACCGGGGCCCGGCGGGGGCGGCGCGGGCTCCCGGGCGCAGGCGCGGGGCCGCCGGCGCGGAGGACGAGGGCGAGCCGCGCGGCCGCGGCTCCGGGATCGCCCTGCCGGGCAAACTAGGAGCCCGCGACCCCGCGGCTGAATCCGGGCGCCGCTTCCCCAAAACTTTAGCCGCCTCCGGAAACGCGTCACCGCATCCGCTCGCGGCGAGATCGGCCCGCCCTCCCTCCTCTTGAGCTCCCTCTGGAGCGAAGGGGCGGAGCGGGCGCAGCGGGCGCAGCGGGCGGAGCGGGCGGAGCGGGCGGAGCGGGCGGAGCGGGCGGAGCGGGCGCAGCGGGCGCAGCCTCTTCCGGGGCGCGGAAGGCTGCCGCGAGCACCCGGGGCTGTGGCGGCTGAGCGAAGGAGTCCGGAAAACTCCGCCACCCTGGGGGCATCCCAGGCCACCCGGCTGGAGAACGCTCTGCCCTCCATACAGTTTATGTTGGAGATGATTGCATAAAACAGAATAGAATTCCTCCTTGGTGGAAGCAGCCTTTGCTATGGTTGTAACAGAGAATTTTCCCTCTTTTTATCGTAGATGTCTTAATTTCGTTTCTGCAAAAGATTTTCTTGATCATATGAGAATTATCTATTTTATTCTTTATAACAGCTTCCATCTCGTTTGGTTAAGAATGTATCCCTTCCTAACAAAAAAAATGTGCACACCCTTTGACCCAGCAATAACACTACTGGGTCTATACCCTGAAGAGATGAAAAAGGGTAAAAAGTCACTCGAACGAAAATATTCATAGCAGCCTTGTTTGTGGTGACAAAGAATTGGAAATCAAGTCAATGTGTATGTCATGGAACACTATTGTTCTATTAGAAACCAGGAGGGACAGGAATTCAGGGAAGCCTGGAGGGATTTGCATGAACTGATGCTGATTGAGATGAGCAGAACCAGGAAAACACTGTACACCCTATCAGCAATATGGGGTGATGATTAACTTTGATGGACTTGCTCATCCCTTCGGTGCAATGTCCAGGGACAATTCTGGGCTATCTGCAATGGAGAATACCATCTATATCCAGAGAAAGAATTATGGACTTTAAACAAAGACCAAAGACTATTACCATCAAATTAGAAAAAAACAAACGTTATCTTATTATGTAACTTTACTATCTCATACTTTATTTTTCTTCCTTAAGGATAGGATTTCTCTCATCACATTCAGCTGAGATCAATGTATAACCTGGAACCAATATAATACCAATATAACAGCTAACAGAAGGCCTTCTGTGGGGGGTGGGGGGAGGGAAACAAGAATGGGGGAAAATTGTAAAACTCAAAATAAATAAAATCTTTCTTTAAAAAAAGAATGAATAAGAAAAGAAAGAATGTATCCCTTCCCCAAAACTAAAAATTATAATGATATGCTTCCCTTGTAATTTTTTGTGATATGATCTTTAATAGGCTACATATCTATTTTGAATTTACTGCATATGTCATGCTAGCCTAAGCCTAATTTCTTCCAGCTGATATTTCACTGTTCCCCACAGTTTTTATTAAATGCCTAGTTCTTCCCTAAGTAATCTATATTTACAAGTATATCAAATACTAAAACATCTAAAACCACATGATCATCTCAATTACGTTAAAACTATATCTTGTTCTCTCCTCCTGACCCACCCCTCTCTTATACTCACAATACTGAGTGTATAAGTAGCCAGTATAAAGTGACAATAGTTAGAAATAAGATAGCAAAGGAAAATCTAAAAGTCATGCACAAACTATTCCAAAGATCAAAGAAATATAATTTAGAAATTATATTAACCAAAAAAAATGCACATCCCAATAATGTATGCTGAATCAGGGAAAATTAACTAGACTTTTCTGACAGGGTCTTCCGGTTCCCTGACATGAAAATTTCAGACGAGTTCTAGACATCCACGGCAATACCAACAGGACACCAAATGGTGTTGACAATTTGTGTTAACTTTAATGTTTATGGACAACTTCTTGATGGTGTGGATATGTTAAACTAAACTCAAGATGACACAGATGAGAGTCTGTTTCTCAAAAAATAATAATAAGACCCCAGATTCCTATTCCTTATCACCCCTTGTCCCCAACAAGCACTGTTTCATCTCCTCTGGATCCATGCTGCTGGGTCCATGCTCTAATCTATGATTATGAGAATAATACTTGATGCCTCTCCCCCCTTCCCATTCCCTTCCTTACTGAGACCTGCTTTCCTTTACCACCCTACCTTGACCCTATGCCATCTGCCTATGTATCCCTTTCACAGGTTGTCTCTTTATCTTTTGTGTCATTTGCCCTACAACTTCTGTGCTTTACTTAACAAAATGAGATTTCAGCCTCACATCAGGTTGCCATTATGGTCTTTCCTAGTGAAGTACCCAAAGAGTTCTTGAGTGTATGCCCCCCATTTGAAAATTTCTTAAGTTTTTAATGTAACATCTTTATGCTAAAAATCCTACACATTATAGCCAGAGAGACCTTTTAATATAAAAAGTATCTATCTAAAGCAAGATTATATGCAATGAGGATACATTAAAACTATTTCCAATAAATATGGGAGTGAAGCAAGGATGCTTGCTCTTACCACTGTTATTTAAGATAATTGTGTAAATTGTAGCAATAACAATAAGAAAAGAAAAAGAAATTACAAGAATAAAAATAGAGGAGATGCCTGTTTAATGAAGATATGATGATCTACTTGGAAAACCTAGAGAATCAGCAAAAATACTAATTGAGTTATTTTTAGACATTAATGAAAAGTTAATAGTTTCAGCAGAATCACAGGCTACAAAATTTATCCTCAAAATTAATAATATTTCCATATTAAAAATAACAAAAGGCAAGAAGCAATAATAAGGAAATTCTGTTCCAAATAACTACAAAAGTAAAAAACAAAAACCAGGGATCAACATTGACACAAAATTCTTATACAGATTCAATTACAAAGTGCTCGGTAAAGAAATAAAGAACAACTAAAATAGTTGAAGGATTATCTAGTGCTCATAGTTAGGCTGTACCAATATAATAAAAATGACAATATTAACAAAATTAATTCATACTTTTAATGCTTTCCCAATTAAATTATGAAGGGGATGATTTATAGAACTTGATAAAATAATAACAAAATTCATTTAGAAAAATAAAAACTTGAAAATTTCAAGGAAAAAGATTAAAAGAAGTAAAGTCAAAGGAAAACACTTCCAGACCTCAAACCATATTATAAAGCTATACCATTCAGTATTGATTAAAGAATAGAAGGGGCGGCTAGGTGGCACAGTGGATAAAGCACCAGCCTTGGAGTCAGGAGTACCTGGGTTCAAATCCAGTCTCAGACACTTAATAATTACCTAGCTGTGTGGCCTTGGGCAAGCCACTTAACCCCATTTGCCTTGCAAAAAAAAAAGAATAGAGATGGGCAATGGAACAGATTAGACAAGGAAGATTGAGAAACAATAGAATTCATTAACTCAGTGTTTGATAAAGTGAAAACTGAAAACTTAAATCACCTAGGGAAAAACTTCCTATGTAATAAAAACTGCCAGGAAACCTGAAAAGTCATCTAAATTAGAAGAATTTTAGATTACTTAGAAGAAGAAATTAGACTTAGATAACACACAATATTCCACAATATATTCTAAATAGATATGTGATCTTAATATTAAAGATCATATTTCTAAAAATTAGAAGAGCAACATATCATATATATCTCACAGCTT
Source organism: Macrotis lagotis (assembly GCF_037893015.1). Classification (NCBI taxonomy): domain Eukaryota; kingdom Metazoa; phylum Chordata; class Mammalia; order Peramelemorphia; family Peramelidae; genus Macrotis; species Macrotis lagotis. Next base: position 183,460,211 of record NC_133666.1, read on the forward strand.
TGGGTAGAAGATATATTCTTAACCTAGCAAGAGAGAGAGGCAATTTCAAAAGATAAAATAGATAACTTTGATTACTCAAAAATGAAAAGCAGACAGCTTAACTCATCAAGAATAATAATGGAAGTGGGAAAAAAACAGTTTGTAACAAATTTCTCTGATATGGTTTGGTTTCCAAAATATATAAACAATGAAGATAGATGATAGATAGATAGATAGATACATAGATAGATACATAGATGATTGATAGATACATAGATAGATGATAGATACATAGAGATGATAGATAGATAGATAGATGATAGATAGATGATAGATAGATAGATAGATAGATAGATAGATAGATAGATAGATAGATGATAGAGACAGATAGATAGATGCAGAGAGAGACAGACAGATTCCCCAAAAGATAGTCAAAGGATATAAAAAAAAACACTTGTCAAAAGAACTGCAAAGTATTTCTAACCACTTAAAAATGTTCCAAATCATTAGTAATGGGAGAAATGTAGATCAAAACAACTCTAAAGTTTTATCTCATTCCTTCCAAATTATCAAATGTGACCAAAAATGGCAACAGTCAGGTTTGGAGAAGTTGTGAAATAATAGGCACATTAATATTTTGATAGTGGAGATGTGAAATTATATAAATATTCTGAAAGCAATTTGGAATAAAGTAAATAAAGTGACTAAAATGCCTATACCTTTTCAACCAGTTACTTCATTACTATAATTATGCCCCAAGAAAGTCATTGATAAGAAAAAAGTACTCCTAAACTTCAAATATTTGTAGCAGTACTTTTTTTGATAGCTAAGAATTGGAAATAAAGTAGATGCCTCTCAACTGACAAATGACTAAACAAATTCTGGTACTTGAAGATTATGGAATATTACTGTGCTATAAGAATTTATGTAGGGGCAGCTAGGTGATGTAGCAGATAAAGCACCGGCCAAGTACCTGGGTTCAAATCCGGTCTCAGACACTTAATAATTACCTAGCTGTGTGGCCTTGGGCAAGCCACTTAACCCCATTTGCCTTGCAAAAAAAAAAAAACCTAAAAAAAAGAATTTATGTATATATTCAATACAAAGAAGCATAGCAAAATCTAAATGAAGTGAGGCAGAGTTAAGTAAGCAGAGCCAAGAAGATAAAATATACAGTAACTTCAACACTATAAAAGTAAAGAATGACACACACACAAAAAAAATCAAAAATAAATGTGACAAAATTATAAAGAACAGGATTTGAATAAAGAGATATAAGAAGACATACATACCCTCTGTTGACTTTTTCCTCTTACAAAAATACTTTTTGCTATATGGAATAGCTTTCTGGGAAGAAGTGAATCAGGCATACATGGCATAACTATGGTGAAGAAAAAAGAAAAAGAGAGAGAAAGAAAGAAAATATGTATAAAAACTTATTTTAGGGCCCACGGAGGCCCAGGCGGCACAGGAACCGGCAGCGCAGAGCAGAGGGCATAATGAAGCTCATCATTCTAGAAGATTACCTTTAGGCTAGTGAATGGGCTGCCAAATATATTAGAAGTTGAATTATTCAATTTGGTCCAGGACCCAACAAGTATTTCATTGTGGGACTTCCTACAGGGAGCACTCCTCTTGAGCCTACAAGAAGCTGATCCAGTATTATAAGAATGGGGACCTCTCCTTCAAGTACTTGAAGACATTTAACATGGATGAGTATGTGGGCCTCCCACATGATCATCCTGAGAGCTACCATTCTTTCATGTGGAACAATTTCTTCAAGCACATTGACATTTGCCCTACAAACACCCATATCCTTGATGGAAATGCAGCTGATCTGCAGGCAGAATGTGATGCTTTTGAAAAGAAGATCAAGGAAGCTGGAGGGATTGAGCTTTTTCTTGGAGGTATTGGTCCTGATGGGCACATCGCATTCAACAAACCTGGCTCGAGTCTGGTGTCTAGAACTCGAGTGAAGACTCTGGCCATGGATACCATCCTAGCCAATCCCAGTTCTTCAATAGAGATCTCTCAAAAGTCCCTATGATGGCTCTGACTGTGGGTGTGGGTACAGTCATGGATGCCAGAGAGGTTGTAGTCTTAATTACGGGAGCCCACAAGGCATTTGCACTGCACAAGGCCATTGAGGAGGGGATTAGTCATATGTGGACTGTATCTACCTTCCAGCAGCATCCCCATGCAGATTTTGTGTGTGATGAAGATGCTACACTGGAGCTTAAAGTGAAAATTGTTAAGTATTTCAAAGGGTTGATGCTTGTTCATAACAAACTAGTGGAACCATTGTACAGTATAAAAGAAACTGAGAAAAGTCAATCTTCAAAGAAACCATATAGTGACTAACTTGCCCTTGGAACCAGATGTCTAATCCCCCAAAGACATATAGACTTTGAGGGAACAGGTCTTTAGGGAAAAAAATTTATTTCATTGATCAGTCCACTCCAATGTTTTATCTGCCTTTGATGAAAATGAGTGTACATAATATTCTGTATTCAGTTGTAAGGGTTGAAGCTTACAGAAATGGGTGTTTTATACTGTAATTTGATTTTCTCTGAAGTATGTTTTCCTTATTTTCTACCTGCTAAATAAGGAAAAATATCTAATACACGTACCCCCAAGGCATAGGGAGAGAGAAAAAGAATGGAAACATGAAAGAGTAGACCTGGAGAAAGTGGACATTTTGGACCTCAACAGGATTACAAGTATAGGTAGGATGGGTAGTCTTGCTTCTCTCTCTTTCCCAGAATAACCCTTTACTTCTTAGGGTTGGGTTTAGTAGAACAAGAATGTTTCACTCTTAAGATTTGTGAGTACATTCCCCAATTGACAAATGGTCAAAGGATATGCAAAGGCAATTTACAGATGAGGAGATCAAAGCAATCCATAGCTATATGAAAAAATGCTCTAAATCATTAATTATTAGAGAAATGCAAATTAAAGCTTCGCTGAGGTACCGCCTCACACCTCTCAGATTGGCCGGTATGACCAGGAAGGATAATGATCATTGTTGGAAGGGATGTGTGAAATCTGGGACACTATTACACTGTTGGTGGAGCTGTGAACTCATCCAACCCTTCTGGAGAGCTATTTGGAACTATGCCCAAAGGGCAACAAAAATGTGCATACCCTTTGACCCAGCAATACCACTACTGGGTCTATACCCTGAAGAGATGAGGAAAAAGGGTAAAAACATTACTTGTATAAAAATATTTATAGCAGCCCTGTTTGTGGTGGCAAAGAATTGGAAATCCAGTAAATGTCCTTCAATTGGGGAATGGCTTAGCAAACTGTGGTATATGTATGTCATGGAACACTATTGTTCTATTAGAAACCAGGAGGGACGGCATTTCAGGGAAACCTGGAGGGATTTGCATGAACTGATGCTGAGTGAGATGAGCAGAACCAGAAAAACACTGTACACCCTAACAGCAACATGGGAGTGATGTTCAACCTTGAAGGACTTGCTCATTCCATCAGCACAACAATTGGGAACAATTTTTGGCTGTCTGCAAAGGAGAGTACCATCTGTATCCAGATAAGGAGCTGTGGAGTTTGAACAAAGTACAAGGACTATTCCCTTTAATTTGGAAAAAAAAAACCAAATGTCTTATGGTTTGATCTGGTTACCTCTGAGAATTCTGTTCTCTTTAAGGATATGATTTCTCTCTCATCACACCCAATTTGGATTGAGGTACAACATGGAAACAAAGTAAAGACTGACGGAGTGCTATCTGTGGGGTAGGGGTGGGGGGAGGGAAGCAAGATTGGGGGAAAAATGTAAAACTCAAATATCTTTAATAAAAATTAAAAAAAAGAATAAAAAAAAGATTTGTGAGTACAAGGCTAAACCTTTCGCTTTGTGGTCATGTAATATTCAATCACTATATTGGGGTGGCTAGGTGGCGCAGTGGATAAAGGACCGGCCCTGGAGTCAGGAGTACCTGGGTTCAAATCTGGTCTCAGACATTTAGTAATTACCTAGCTGTGTGGCCTTGGGCAAGCCATTTAACCCCATTTGCCTTGCCAAAAACCTAAAAAAAAAAATATTCAATCACTATAGACAATGTATAGGGCACTGTGGTAGACATGACAATAGACCAGGTAGACTGTCCTCTGCTCCCTAGGATCTCTCTCCATTAGGTGTGACTAGTCATATACCCCAGTATTATTTCTCTCTTCACTGTTGCTCATTCCACTCACTCTTATGTGCCTATGACAAGTTACTACTGGCTCCTTTTCTGGGGAAAAAAAATTTTGTGAGTGATTCAGGTGCCACTGACAGAACTTTTTGAATACTATATTTTCTACTTGTATTTCAATTTTAGCTAATATGAGATTAGAAAAATTCTGTTTTAAGCTGATGGATAAGTGGATTTGTTTATTATGTGATATTTTCTATTAAATTCAATATTTTCAAATGAAAAAACTTATTTTAAAAAAAAACAAGTTTATATGCCCAAAGGGCAGCAAAAATGTGCATAGCCTTTGATCCAGCAATATCACTACTGGGTCTATACCCTGAAGAGATGATGAAAAATGGGGATGAAAAATGGGGAAAAACATCACTTGTACAAAAATATTTATAGCAGTCCTGTTTGTGGTGGCAAAGAATTGGAAATTAAGTAAATGTCCTTCATTTGGGGAATGGCTTAGCAAACTGTGGTATATGTATGTCATGGAACACTATTGTTCTATTAGAAAACAGGAGGGATGGGATTTCAGAGAAGCCTGGAGGGATTTGCATGAATTGATACTGAGTGAGATGAGCAGAACCAGAAAAACACTGTACATCCTCACACCAACATGGGGCGGATGATCAGCCTTGACTCACTCATTCCATCAGTGCAACAATCAGGAGCAATTTGGGGCTCTTTGCAATGGAGAATACCATCTGTATCCAGAGAAAGAACTGTGGAATTTGAACAAAGACCAAAGACTATTACCTTAAATTTAGGGGGAAAAAAAACTGATATCTTACTATCTCTTATACTTTATGTTTCTTCCTTAAGGATATGATTTCTTTCTCATCACACTCAATTTGGATCAATGTATACCATGGAAACAATGTAAAGACTGACAAATTGCCTTCTGTGGGGGGTGGGGGGAGGGAAGCAAGATTGGGGAAAAATTGTAAAACTCAAAATAAATAAAATCTTTAATAAAAAAAGGGGGGCAGCTAGGTGGCGCAGTGGATAGAGCACTGGCTGTGGAGTCAGGAGTACCTGAGTTCAAATCTGGCCTCAGACACTTAATAAGTACCTAGCTGTGTGGCCTTGGGCAAGTCACTTAAACCCATTGCCTTGCAAAGACTAAAAAAGAAAAATAAAAGGAAAAAAAGTTTATCAAGCACCAGATAGTTGAGATTAGTTATTTCTGTTTCTTCCTTATCTAATTATGTCCATTTATCTGTGTTTCTATTTTTCTAACAGAATCAAAAGCTTTTGATGATTGCTGCTTTTTAATGTAGTTGAGATCTGGATTGCTACTCCACCTTCATTCCTTTTTTAATTTGATTTTTTTCAACAAAATTTTTTTATCTCTTCCTCCCTCATCCCCCACATTAAAAAAAAATCTTTGCAACAAATTTGCAAAGACAAGGAAATAAAATACCTTCATTGTTCATGTTCAAAAAGTATGTCTTATATGGACCTGAGGCCATTATTTCTCTGTTAGGAAGTATCATGCTTCTTTATTAGTTCTCCAGAATGGTGGGTCATAGTTGCATTAGAATTCTTAAGTCTTTCACAGTTATTTGTCTTTATGAGGCTTTTATTGTATAAATTTTTTCAGCTGATTCTGCTCATTTCATTTTGCATTAGTTTATACGAGCCTTCCCAGATTTTTCTGAAACCATTTTCATCATTCCTTATAGCACAAAAGTATTCTCTTACACAATAGGATATGATTTATTTGGTCATATCCCAGGTGATCAGCAACCCAATAATTTCCATTTTTTCTCTCCACTACAAAAAAGAGTTGTTACAAATATTTGTATACATTTGGGTCTTTTTCCCTTATTCTTTTGTCTTTTTGATGTATGAGGGTAGTAACGGTATTGCTGATTCAGAGATTATTCATGATTTCACAATTTGTGGGACACAGTTCCAGATTTCTTTTCAGTTGTTTTATAGTGACTTGGAGCAATTTTTCATGTGCTTATTGATAGTTTGGATGTCTTCCTTTGAGTGGCCTTGGGCAAGCCACTTAACCCCATTGCCTTGCAAAAACTAAAAAAAAAAAAAAATGGGAAGCTTAGTAAAGAAACCTCCCCAACACACACACACACACACACACACACACACACACACACACACACACACACACAAACACCAATTATCTTTTTCCTTTAATTTTAACTAAATTAGTTTTGTTTGTGCAAAAACATTTTAATTTTATGTAATCAAAATTATCCATTTTATTTCCTGTAATTCTATCTATCCTTAGAGTGTTTATAGACTCTTTCCTTATCATTGATCTCAAAGATATTTTTTCTTTCTCTAATTTGCTCATGATGTCAAACTTATATCTAAGACAATATATCCATTTGGAGCCTATCTTGTTAAACAGTATGGGAAATTCTTTCATATTTCATTTCTGCCAAACTGTTTCCCAGTTTTCACAGAAGTTTTTGATAAATGGTGAGTTCTTATCCCAGTAGCTGGGAGTCTTTGGGTTTATCAAATAGTAGAATACAATGTTAATTTACTTCTGTATATTACTAATTGATCCTTCCATTTCTTTTTTGTTTTGTTTTGTTTTGTTTTGTTTTTAGGTTTTTGCAAGGCAATGGGGTTAAGTGGCTTGCCCAAGGCCACACAGCTAGGGAATTATTAAGCATCTGAGATTGGATTTGAACCCAGGTACTCCTGACTCCAGGGCGATCCCTCTATTTCTTAACAAAAAACACTTTGATGATTGTTTCTTTGTAGAAAGATTGATATCGGCTCCTTAGCCCCCCTTTCTTCTCACTTTTTTTATTATTTTGATTGGAATTCTTGACTTTTTATTCTATAAATAACATTATTATTTTTTTCAATTCTATAAGGCAATCCTTTGATATTTTGATTGATATAGCTCTAAATATGTAAATATCAATTAGGCAGTTTTTATTTCATTTTTATTATATTGCCTTAATATTTTTCAATTACTTATATATGCATTTATTTCTGTAAAAAATGTTTTATAGTTGTATTCATATAATCCTTTAGTATGCCTTGATAGGTAGACTCCCAATATGTTATAATATATATATATATATAGTTGTTTTAAATGGAATTTCTCTTTCTATCTCTTCTTGCTGAGGTTTGTTGATAATATAAAGAATTATTGATGGTATATGTGGATTTCTTTTCTATACATCAATTTTGTAGAAATTCTTTCAATTAATTTTTGTTGTCAAAGTAAGTTCTCTAAGTAACCAATGGAATTATCTGCAAAAAGTGACAATTTATTTCTTCTTTATTTATTCTTATTCTTGTCTGTGTTGACTTATTTTTATTTTCTTGCAACAGCATTGCAAGTACAATAATAATGTTGATAATGGACATCCTCGCTTTGTCCTTAATCTTAATGGAAAGGCCTCATTTCCCCTTTCATTCCTAAATTTTTTTCACTATTTACTAGTCTAGATCTTTTGTTACTCCAAATGCACTTTATTATTAAGTTAATTACTTAATTATAATTAAGGGAATGTTATTAATATTTTATTAGCCCTTCAAAGTATCCCTTTGATATTTTGATTGGAATGGTCCTAAACCTGTAAATTAACTTTGATAATATTGTCATTTTTTATTACACTGGGAAAATAAAATAATAAATACTACATATTCCTCCATCAATTTATTTCTCTGTATTTATTTAATGAGCATTTTTCTAATTAAATCTATATGGTTATTGATTAGACTTTGATAGATTGATTCACAAGTATTTTATGAATTTTGTCATTATTTTGGGTTTCTTCAGTGATGCTTTCCTATTTTTTCGGTTTTAAAATCTCTCCTTCCCTCCAACCAAAAATAGAATCATTACAAATATGGATATTCATACAAAATGAATTTCTGTATAAGCCATGTTCCCTCCTCAAAAAAAGCACAAAATAGAAGAAAATATTTAAATTTGTACTCTGAATCTGTTAGTTCTCTCTCTGGAGGTAGGCAATATGTTTGATTATGAATCTGCAGAAATGTGGTTGGTCATTGTGTTGGTCAGAATTGTTAAGTCTTTCAAAGTTTATTATCTTTACAATATTGCTTATTGTATAAATTGTTCTCTTGTTCTACTCTCTTCATCTTGTATCTGTGAATATGTGTCCTCCCAGTTTTTTTTCCTGAAATCATCCCCTTCATCATTTCTTACAGCATAATATCATTCTATCACATTCATATACTATAGCTTATTTAGTCATTCCCCAAATGATAATCAATGGTTATGTTTGATTAAGGAGTTTTAGTTTCTATTTGCTCCTACAAAATGACTTGTTCACACCAACAAAACTAAAAAAAGAGTAATTAAGTAATTTTGGTAATGAAGCGATTATAAAACAGGTAGAAATAAATCAGTTTTACAGTGAAAGTAATCAATAAGTCCCAATATAATAAAAAGAAAGCAAAGCCTACATAAACATAGATATTAAAAGAAAGCATCACCAATTGGGGAGCTTCAATACTGAATCAACAGCGGTTGGGGAGTCCTGGGGGTACAATCTTCCGGATTGGGAAGGCCCCAGGTAAGGCATCTTCTTCATGGGTGAAACTCCAATCCAAAGAGGGTCTAATTAGATCTTAAATAGCTTGAGAACAAAGAAGGCTTCTTGCCAATTTTTTAATGGAATAAAACCAAACTCTCCAGGTTGTCCAAGGAGGGAGCCACCCCTCCCCGACCCCCAAGAATTATGGTGTTTACATTCAGAAATTGCTAGTTCCTGAAGAGATAGGCAATGTTCATCAAATATAACCTTGAGAGTCTGGCCAGGACCAGACAAGGACATTCAGCAGTTCTTTTAAATACTCAAGCTGTTTTAAATATGTGCATGAGATTGGTCCTGCTCATCTCCCCTCCCTGTACATCAGGGGTGAATTGGGGGTCAGTGATTCTCTGTATACCAGAAGGAAATTGAGGGTCAGAAATTCTCTGGAGCTAAACTATAAGGCCTTACCATGGAAAAATCTTATATCTTATGCATTAACCATACAGGTTATGGACAAATAGTTTTCAAAAGATAAATCAAAACTATCAATAGCTATTTGAAAAAATAGCTCTAAATCACTAATAATTAGAAAAATGCAAATTAAAGAAGAACCACTTCATGTCCAGACATTAACTAAGATACAAAAAAAATATGATAAATGCTAAAGGGAATGTGGGATATGATATACTAATTCACTGTTGGTATAGGGCATGGAGTGGAGCTGGAGTATGAATAGTTCATCTATTCTGAAGAACAATTTGGAGCTATGCCCAAAAACTGTACACATCCTTTGATACAGCAGTACCACTAGTGGGTCAAAGAAAGGATCAAAGAAAGAGGAAAAGGACCCAAATGTACAAAAATATTTATAGCAGCTCTCTTTGTGGTAACAAAGAATTGGAAACATTTTGTAATTATTTTGAGTGGGACTTCACTGTTTATTATTGTTACTTGGATTGTTATTGAAGAGTGTTCTGTTTGGTAAAGTACTTTCTCAATTTATGAGAATAATTAGTTTATTACAGGTTCATTTTTCTTTAAAAGGTTGATAGACTTCTTCTTTGGAACACGATGTCCCTTACCTTGATTAAGAGCTCCACTTGACTTCCTGAGCATCTCCTGCCTTCTCTTCTCCAACAATCATTCCAACTCCTTCCTATTATAACTTTGAATTCTACCACTAAAACAATCCTGGGCTCTGACAAATGAATTTACACTTTATTTTGCTCAGATCCAAGTTTCTACCTTATTTCTAAGTATCTCCATCCATAGCTCCCCTCCTCTACCTTGACCCTCAGATTTTCTTCTTAGCTCTCTTTTGTAGTTTAGTTTCCCCTACTGGAATATAATCTCCTCTGAGAATAAGAACTTTCTTGCTAGGTTTTATTTGGATACCAATGCTCATGACAATACCTGGTATAAATTAAGTGCTTGGTAAATATTCTATCATTTATCCATATAGCTAGTAACTTTTCTATACCTCCCTAGCTATTCAGTAGATACTTTGGTTTGTTACATGTAGAAGTGTGTGGGAGCCAGCTTTTTCCAATAGCTAAATTTCCAGTGTAAGCATTTAAATGTCAGAAATCTGTAATTAATACAAACCATGGTTTTGTTGTAATTGCTGATTTCTTAGCTTAAGAAAATGGTGGAGAAAATGAAAGTAATGTGGATTAAACTTAAAAGTGCATTGTACATATATTTTTCAGACAACCAGTAATTAAACATTTACCAGAATACCACCAACTGAATGTTATAGTGATGTTATCTTCCCTTAAAGATTTTTTTGAGAAAGAAATGTTGATTATCTTGTCTCTTTCTTTTACCTGGAAAATAAGAAGAGAAATTTATATCAAGATAATTTATTTACTATCTAAATATATTTACCCACAAGCATACTCTTAAATTATGTATTGCCTAATACTGAATCAAAAACTATTCTTGAACTCCTCCTCCAAGGTTTGATACAATTTAGTTCTCCTATTTTGATTAAATGATTATTTTTAAAATTTATCAGAATGAAAAAGTTATTAGAACTGGTTGTTGTTTCAAACTGAAGTCAAGGACACAGTTTGAACTAATGATTTCATATTTAAGGAAATCATTTAAATCATCTTCATTCTTAATAACTGAAAATTCCACTAGGTGGAAGTACAGTTTCAAATACAGAAGAAAGATTCTCTTCAGTGGGAAGAAAAAAGAAAATCTCCCAAATGAGGCACTAAAAAGCTTTTTGAGTAATTTACTCTTTATATGGAAAAAAGCAATGTTTAAATCTAATATGTAGTTATCCTACCCTGATTAATGTAATTACAGAAGGCCTAGCCCTAGATTATCTGTTAAATCAATAGGAAAAGTAAACTAGGTATGAACTAGTTCTTTATTTCAAAGGAGTGAAATACTTTGATCATTGGATGAAATCAAGGCACTCCATACAAGAAATGTGTTGGGATTGGTGGAAAGCATCAAGAACACTTCTGGGCTTTATATGTATTTTTAAAAATAAATTTATTATGAACTTAAGCATCCCAAAAAGATCATTTCTATATACACAGTTTAACACAAAAAGAAAATTATCATGAAAATATGACTTTCCATCTCATTTTGCTTACTTAAAAATATTATGATAAATTCTACATTTTACTTTAAAACTAATCTTCTTGTCTGTTTCTCAACTTCTTCTCTTCTGTGTGTTTTTTTAAAAATGTGTCAGTTGAACCTAATTTATTTTACAGCAAGCCAGTTCAGAATCAAGACTTCCATCAGAAGTTTCAACAAGCTAATCTAATAGCAGTAGAGAGAACTTCTTGAAGTGGAGGGAAAGAGGAGGGTTCTTCCCCTCCCTTCCCAAATACCACCACCATTGAACAGAAGAGTTACTGCAAACTTCCAATCATAGGAAGATTTGGTTTTTCTAGCTACGCTGGTAGCAGTGTCCCCAGAGCATCTGAAACTGTTGGCAACATCTGCACCTAAAGTTGAAAGAACATTGAGGACAAATTAGCTTCATAGAGGAAAGGCTATCTCAGGATTCTAAGATACTGTCCTTCAAAGTCCAATAGGAATCTCCAAATAAGGAGAATTTGATGAGAATTCTATAAGGGAAGAAAGGGAAGAATTTTTGCCACATCTATCCCTCTTCACATGTTCCTCACTCTCTCTATACTTTATGGCTGTTCTCCCCATAGATTGTGGATGTATTTGTGAAAAAAATATGCAGATTTGGGGGAGGGGGAGTTTTTCTTCATACCAATTGTATTACTATATAATCTAAGAATAAACTTTTTTCCCCTACAAGCTCATTGTGGCTATTGGCTGATAATTAATGGCAATCATAACAGATGGGGTCTTACTAAAGATAGTATTAGAATCCTGGACCCTTTAAGTTTACCCTAGATATTCTGAGCAGAAAAATAGTAACTGCCATCTAGGGACCTAACCCACCAGAAATGGGAGAAATGATCAGAAGAGTGTTATGTAAAGATTACTAGGTTCGTTACATTCTTTGTTCAAAACCTTCATACTATTTCTTTTATAAAAGAAATATAATCAGGGAATCCCCTAGATCTGTTAAAAATGGAGCTATCCCATGGAGCATGTGCATAAAGATGGACCTAGTCACTTGATTAAAAAACCTTCATGACTCTTGAATATAACCCCATGAAAGGGATCTGAATCATAACATATTAAGCTCTGAGACAGGAAAAGGAGTCCACTGAATATACTTTTAGAAGAGTGACTCTGAAATTAAAGCTATCTATGATCACATGAAAAACACTCTAAGTCATTATTGATTAGAGAAATGCAAATTAAAACAACTCTGAGTACTACCTCAAACATATCAGACTGGCCAATATGAATAAAAAGGAAAATGATCAATGTTGGAGGGAATGTGGGAAAACTGGGACATTAATGTATTGTTGGTGGATCTGTGAACTGAGCCAAGCTTTCTGGAGAGCAATTTGGAATTATGCTCAAAGGGAAATTAAAATGTGTATACCTTTGATCCAGCAATAACACTATACCCTGAAGAGATCATGAAAAAGAGTAAAAATCCCATACATACAAAAATATTCATAGCAGCTCTTTTTGTAAAAAGAATGGGGGGGAAGCTAGGTGGCACAGTGGATAGAGCACTGGCTCTGGAGTCAGGAGTACCTGAGTTCAAATCCAGCCTCGGGCACTTAATAATTACCTAGCTGTGTGGCCTTGGGCAAGCCACTTAACCCCATTTGCCTTGCAAAATCCTAAAAAAAAAATTGGAAATTGAGGGATGCTCATCAATTGGGGAATGACTGAACAAATTGTCATATATGTATGTGATGGAACATCATTGTTCTATAAGAAACCATGAGTGACGGGATTTCAGAAATGCCTGAAAAGACTTGCATGAATTGATGCCAAGTGAGATGAACAGAACCAGAAGAACAGTATACACACTAACAACATGGGGTAATGATCAATTATGATGGACTTATTCCATTAGTGTAATAACCAGGAACAGTTTTAAGGGATTTGTGATGGAGAATACCATCTGTATCCAGAGAGGGAACTATGGAGTTCAAGCAAAGACCAAAGCTTGTTATCTTCAATTTTTAAAAGTTGTCTTATGTATTATATAATTTTGCTATCTATAATGTTTTCTTTCTTCCTTTGGATCTTATTCTTCTCTCACAACATATTCAATTTCAATCTTTGCTTATCATGGATGCAAATGTAAAATCTATATCAGATTGCCTTCTGTTGGGGGAGGAGGGAAGAGAAGGAGGGGAAAAAATCGTAAAACTCAAAATCATGTTAAAAAAAGGATTGGTTAAAAACTGCCATTGTATGTAATTGGAAAAGAAATAAAATATTTATATAATAAAAAAAGAGATCACAAAAAGGCTTAAAAGTCACATGTACAAAAACATTTATAGCAGTTCTTCTCATAGTGGTAAAGAAATGGAAATTGAAGGGATGCCCATCAGTTGGGGAATGGCTGAATAAACTGTAGTGTATGATTGTGATGGAATCTTTTTGTTTTGTAAGAAACCATGAGGAATGGGACTTCAGAACATCCTGGAAAGATATGCATGAACTGATGCAGAATGAAGTGAGCAGAACCAGAAGAGCACTGGGTGATGATCAACTGTGATGGATTTGTACATTTCAACAGTACAATAATCAAAGACAATTTTAAAAGACTTGTGATGGAAAATACCACTCATATCCAGAGAAGGAACTGTGGAGTTTAAATGCAGACCAAAGCTTATTATCTTCAATTTTTAAAAGTTGTCTTATGTATATGTTGTTTTTTCTCTTTGATTTTTTTCCCCTCCATTTGGATTTGATACTTCTGTCACAACATAATTAATATGGATCTATTATTAGCATGGTTACTCAAGTATAACTTGTGGTAGATTGCTTTCTGTCAGAAGGAGGTGGAGAGGGAGAAAAAATTTAAAACTCAAAACCTTGCAAAAAAAAAAAAAAGAAAATTACCAAAGACTTCCTGGTGGAGCCAAGGAGGCAGGAAATTAGCAATGCTCCCAGAGCTTTTTCTTACACAATGCTAAAATGAGCCTCTGCACAGACATTAAAAGCTGTAGATAACTACCCCGAAAAAGGATGATATAGAAATAAATTCTTTTGGGCGGGTGGGGGGGAAGGGAGAGGGGAAGGGGAAGCCAAGTAAAGCTCAGCCAAGCAGGAGAGCTTCCTGAAAAGCCAGCTGGAGGCTTTTAACTGAAGTGGAGTCCAGGTCCCAGCAGCTAGACAACAGCACAGGTCCTAGCAGCTAGATAACAAACCAGCAGGGCAAAGTCTTAACTCCGGGAATACTAGAGCAAAAGACAGGATTGGTTGGGAACAAAGCACTGTATAGGCAGAGTCTAGAAATAGAGAAGGAAACAAATCTCTACAGAGGCAAGACCTGGACTGCATAGGCAACATCTTAGCTATCTATAAGCCAGGGATCAGAATTCAGCCCCAGCACAAAAAAGCTTGGGTCTCTATTCGCTATACCCAGAGCTCAAACAATTAAAATGAGTTAAAAGGCTAAAAGAGCACTAATTTTAGAAAGCTATTTTGCAGATAGAGATGATAGAAAAGCCACCTCAGAAGAAGAAAGTAATGACAAATTACTTGCATGGAAGACTCAAAGGAGCCTATGAATTGGAATCAAATCCAAAAATCTCATAGAAAAGCTTAAAAAAGAATTTAAAAATCAAAGAAGAAAGGAAGAAAAATGATCAAACAAAATGAGAACAATGCAGGAAAATTATAAAAAATTGACCAGAGAAACCAACTCTTTTAAAAGTAAAAATAACCAACTTGAAAAAGAATGCAACTCTTCAAAACATAAAATCAAACAAATGGAAAATTGCCATTGTATTTAGTTGGAAAAATAAATAAATAATTTTTTTTAGGTTATTGCAAGGCAATGGTGTTAAGTGACTTGCCCAAGGCCACACAGCTAGGTAATTAATAAGTGTCTGAGGCTGGATTTGAACTCAGGTCCTCTTTGACTCCAGGGCCAGTGCACCACCTAGCTGCCCCTAAAATACTTTTTTATAAAAAGAATAGTGACTGGGTTTTCCTGTCTCTTCACTTCTCTTTTTTCCTCTCCTCTCCTTCTGCTTCCCTATCATTCATTTACCCTTCTCCTCCCCTTGCCTATTTCTCCTAGGTCTTGTCATCCTTTCTCTTCTCTCTCTCTTCCTTGACTTAAATGATATTGATATGACATCATGGGACTATGCCAGGACACATTCTCCAAAATTGCCTCTGAAGTCAATGGCCACAGTGAAAATAACAATCATCTAGGAAAAAAAATGTGAATAAACTGACCAGCTTGAAAAATCTAGAAATGAAAGAAATTGTAGAACATGTTATTAGAAAACCAAAAGACTTAAACCAAAAGTATGCAACCATTTCAGCATAATCTGGATCAGATACTTTAATTGAGGAGCATATGGTAATTATTGAACAGGCAGTCAAAAAATTGTTTGCATTTTCCATGAAGATAAAAGCCAAGTAGAAGAAACTGATGACGTCTTTTATTTTGGAAGAAGACCAATGAAATCATGGGGTGATGTCTTGACTCATAGGTAAATTGCAGAGTCGCAGTAATCATTCTCACATTCTCTTCTAGAGTCATTGAAGTCTAGTAGGAAGACAAAAGTCAGGAGGACTGGTGGTGTCCAGAATGCTTTGAATGACCTTGACATCTTTGATATTTGTCAAAGCCCCCCACTCCATAGTGCTCTGCTTCAGTCACCTTCAAGGCTTTTGGAACAAATTGATTACCCTTAGCCTAGTTTAACCCATCTACTGAGAAAAGTTTTTACCAGAATGTGGCCCCTGGATATGTTCTAGCTTCTTGGAGACAAAGGTAAAAGTTGGGTGGGAGGTGGACACCAAAGAGGGAGTCCTGAAAAGGGCTCATCAAGTTCTCACAATTATGGCTCATTGGCCTAGGGGTATGATTCTCAATTTGAGTGTAAGAGTTGCCAAGTTCATATCATCTGTGTGTGTGTGTGTCTGTGTTACCAAAAAGAGTTTTCAGAAGAACTAAAGCATGTCAAATGAAACTTATCCAATTTGCAGTTCAAGGTCATAAAAGGAAGCAATGTTGTTGATACAAGAGATATCCCAGCCCCTGAGCTTGGGATTTTATGATTATCTTGTTGTGTCTCTAAAACTTTTTCCTTCTGAATGTCACCTTTGACATCCTCTTATGCACTGTATTATAAGCTTGCTTAAACATATACTCAGATTCCAGGATTTCTAGAGCATATAGAGATAAAATCTGTATTTCACAGAGGTAGAATCCTTTTTTTTCCCTCTGCCTTATGAGTGGATCTTTGTTTATATAATCAGCTTAATTCTTGAGCTTAATGTGTTTGATAACCTGTTCTTGAATTTTAACATAAAATGCCATTTTTATAACCCTTTAAAATTTTGAAAAGGAAAGCAATCAATGTTGAAGAGGATGTGGGAAAATTGGGGCATTAATACATTATTGTTGGAGTTGTGAACTGATCCATGCTGGAGAGTAAGGAACTTCATCCAAAGAGCAATATCTCTTTGATCCAGCAATACCACTACTAGGTATATATCCCAAAGAGATCCTAAAAAAATTTTGTTCTAGTAGCATTTTTCTTTCTAAAATATTAAATGAAAAATAGTATAGTATAATGGATAAAGGATTGAATATTGGCTACAGGAAGACCTAGATATAAATCCTGCCTGTAACAAATAACTATGTGATCATGGGAAAGTCACAAAATAATCAAAATAATCATAACAACAATAGTTATAATAAGTACTACTGATAATGATATGAGGCAACTAGGTGGCATAGTAGATAGCGTATGGGGGCCTGGAATCAAGAAAAGTCTCTCTCTCTCTCTTTTTTAGAATTTTTGCAAGGCAAATGGGGTTAAATGGCTTGCTAGGTAATTACTAAGTGTCTGAGGCCGGATTTGAACTCAGGTACTCCTGACTCCAGGGCCCGTGCTCTATCCACTGCGCCACCTAGCCGCCCCAAGAAGACTCTCTTCTTACTCCAATATCTTTGCCAAGAAAACCCCAAAAGGGGTCTTGAAGAATTGACATGACTGAAAAACAACACTGATATATCAATTTCTCTGTCAGGCACAATGCTCAGTACTTTACAATCACTATCCCATTTGCTTCTCACAACAATCCTGGGAGGTTGGTACAATTATTATTCTCATTTTACAGAGAAGAAACTGGGTCAATCAGGGGTTCAATGACCTACCTAGGGTTACCCAATCAGTAAGTGACTGGATTTGAACCAAGTTCTTCCTGATTCCATATCTTGTGCTCTATCCACTGTACCACCTAAGGTAGTTCATTTCTCAGGGCTCCTGATCATTAATTACAGAAAGAGGTCTTGGTCATTTTCAGTAAATGCAGTGTTCATTCAAGGAAACCAGAGATCTGGATACACAAATTAAATAATGTATTTCAGTGCTTTAAAGATCTATAATTTCAAGGTGGAAAAATCTTTTCTCTCATACAGATTACAACTTCTATACCCTCTCCCAACCTCTCCTATGATGCTAAACTTTTTTTACCTTCACCTCAATAGTTGGGGATTTAATCACTACTATTTCTTCCTCCAAATAACAAATTCCTGCCCTAAAACTAACTTTTTTGTTCATTTGTTTGGTTTTGTTTTTGCAAGGCAATGGGGTTAAGTGACTTGCCCAAGGTCACACAGCTAGGAAATTGTTAAGTATCTGAGGCTGGATTTGAACACAGGACCTCCTGACTCCAGGACCAGTACTCTATCCACTGCACCACCTAGCTTCCCTACCTAAACTAACTTTTAAGGAAGTGCCCATGCCATCCATGATCATCAGACTACAACTTTCACTCCTTATTCTCTGGATTTTTCTACCTTAATCCAATATATATCTATTCCCCCCATACCCACTTTCCTGCTCTTTTTATTTGTTTACATACACATTAAAATGAGAGCACTTTGAGGACTGCCTTCCTTTCTTTTTGCTTTTGTTTGCATTCTCAGCTCTTAAAACAGAATCTAGAAGACTAAGCACTTAATAAATGTTCTAACTATCTATCTTAGGTCCTGGTCTCTGAGTTGTTATGAATAAAAACAGTACCATCCAGGAACCAACCTTTGATATGCTTCTCAAAACTTAACTAGACTGATCTTTGGACAAGAGTTATTAAAGTCCATCATTGAGATTTTCTTTGAATCCTTAAACACCTCTAACAGTCTTAAAGAATCCAGGGCACTTTACCATCACAATGAGGAAGAGGAATTTAAGAGGTTATGACCATGAATGTAGCAAAAGTGCTACTCTGATTCCTAACTGTGGCATGAAGGTAGTTTTCACTTCTTGAAGGCAATATTAACAGAACTCATGTTTTGGCTGTTTCTGCCACACTGGAAATATTTCAAGTATATTCCCCCAATTTATATTTGCCTTTCGAGCACCAGCTTAGATAAGTGTGGAGAAGCTTAAAACCAACAGGCAAACTATTTCATGATACAAGTTTTTTGATATAGTATCTAAGAATTTTTTAAGAGAAAAATGCAGTTGATTGGACAGTTGTCCATGGCTGAATATCAACACAGCAAAATACTTCCATGGCATAGTCAAAGAATCAGTGCTCAGTCCTGTTTGTTTAACATTTGTTATCATAATTTGAATAAAGACTTAGATGATATGCTGTTCATGAAATTTGTAGATGACATTTTAAAACAGGGAATCAAGTTAGAGCACATACAACTGAATCTATGTGAAATTCCACAGGAGAATACATAGTTTTACCTTTCTGTAGAAAAATAATGAATTTTAGTATGACAAAATAGGGGAGGCATAGTTAGTAGTTATTCAGAAAAAAAATATGTGAATTTTAGTGAACTACAAACTAGTATGATTAAGTAGTGTGATGTGGAAGCTAATAAAAGTAATGTGATCCTGGACTGCATTGAGTCATACCTTCCTGGAATAGAGAATTCCACAGCATTCTACTCTCATCAGGCCCCATTTATAACATTGTGCTCAGCTCTGGATGCCAATGGTTAAAATAATCTTGAAAATGAGAAGCAACCAATATGATGAAGGGCCTGAGACCATAAAGATCTAATGAAGGAGGGTGGCTAAGTGGCGCAGTGGATAAAGCACCGGCCTTGGAGTCAGGAATACCTGGGTTCAAATCTGACCTCAGACACTTAATAATTACCTAGCTGTGTGGCCTTGGGCAAGCCACTTAACCCCATTTGCCTTGCAAAAACCTAAAAAAAAAGAAAAAAGATCTAATGAAGGAGAAGAAAGCACAGGGAAGGCATGATAGTTGAATATAAGTAGTTGAAGGCTGTCATGTGGATAAGGGATGAGACTCAATCTGATGGTTTATAAAGGGCAAAATCAAGAGCAATGAGTAAAAGTTGCAAAAAAGTCTAATTTAATCTTGATGTCAGGAAAAACTTCCAAACATTTAAAGTTGTTTAAAAATGAAATGGGTGGCACAGAGACATAGTGGCCTCCTCTTCCTTGTAAGTTTCAAAAAGATGCAATCCTCACAATTGTCAAATATTATAGTGGGAATTTTTTCCATGCATTGGATGAACTAAACAGACATTGTGGTCTCTTCCAACATCAAAAGTTTTAATTCTGTGATTCTATGCTGAAGGTGTTTGGCATTATCCCTGGATGTCCACTGCAATGATATTCAAACAGTAAAGTTTTGCAGATGTTCTTATTTGTGAATCTTATGTTGCTTGCATCAAGATTCAAAACACCAGAGAGCTTCTTAAATGAAATACATAATCACACAAAAAATTTCAACCTAACCATCCACCCAGGTAAAATGAAGTGAATTAAGGTTGCCTATTTTCAAGACCATATAGATTGAATGTGCAACCCGATACATTGATATATCTATCTATCTATCTATCTATCTATCTATCTATCTATCTATCTATATATAATACAATACAATGAATACATGTATCTTATATACACATATATGAATAAATAAATATGTGTATATACAGACATGCATTTAAACATTTGTCCAAGATATAAAAAATCAGTGTCTATCTGCATGTATACACATGTGTACATGCTTATATGCACATATTTATGAAGTAAACACACCGTATTTCATATATAGATATATTTATATGTGTATGTACATATGAATTATGTGTGCATGAATTTGTGTGTATGTAGTATAGACAATGAGGTGGTTCCAAAATTGAACAGTATGGGGAATTAAGACTGAATTACCTTAAGGAATTATATAATACATTTAATGAGAACAACATCTATCCCACCCCCAGTTTCTCCTGAAACAAAAAGCTTATTTTTTTTGACAATAACATTTTTTGCTCATTAGACTGTGAGCTCCTTAAAAGCAGAGGTGTTTTAGGGTTTTTTTTCTCCATATATACCCAGTACATAGCACAGTACCTAGTACATGAGTAGATATTAACTTGGATTGACTTGGCTTCTGATGAAGTTGTCTGACTGTGGGTTATAGAATAACCCTCTCTCAGAAGAACTGAATAGGATGGTTGTGAGCAGGCTGCAACATTTTAGAAATGAAGAATTTTGCAAGAGAGTAATAGAAAAGGATACAATCATTTGCAACGAGGAATTATACAGGAGAGTGGAATGAAAGATATCTGTATGCCCAGAAAACAAGATGGGTCAGGCATCTGGTAAGAGTGAAAGATGGTAGATGGAAAGCCTAAGTGCTTCATGGGATCTTTGAAAGTGAATTTGACAAAAAACATGGATAAAAGTCTCATAGAATGGGTAGAAATGCTGGTGTTGCAGTCAGCATCATTGGAAGGATGAGGTCATAGATCTATCAAGGTTCCAAAATGTGTTCACTCATTCAAGTGCTCTTTTCTTTGTCTCTGGTTGGGATTTCTAGGTTCTTTCAATATACAGTGGTACCTCAATACTCATTGTTAATTTATTCTGGAATTCTTGATGAGTGATGAAATCAAGAAGGGAATGAATTTTCCCATAAGAAATAATGTAATTAGAAATCATTTTCCCCAGAACTTTGACCTTTTACTAGCTTAATATTAAATAATGAAGTTGTTTTGTAATATAGAACCTAAAAACTAAATAAATAAAAATAATGAATAAAAAAGCAATTGATTATAGTAAAATAAAATAAAATTTAATTTCACTTCACCTGTACTGAGATTTCTTAGCATAATGGGATGTTGTTTGTCCTTTGCTCTAGAAGAGGACCATGATTATGTATCTTGGAGAAATGCTAGAGGGAGGAGGTTTGCAAGGATCAGTGGAGGTTCAATTATCAATGAACTCACAAGGCTCTCTGACTCAAAAAAGTAAGAAAAATTCATAAGTGTTCATTTACAATTCACTGCAAAACAAAATGACAAGTTAATTCACAAAGTTCTTTAAGGAGGCAATAAGGTTTTTTTTTAAGTGAGTTTTAATAGAGATGCAGAAGAAGCAATAGTAGCAACAGTAGTAGTCATAAGTAGGGGGGTGGGGAGGTGGAAGAGAGGTTTGAAGAAGAGAAATACAACTGCAAGTAAGCAGCCAGACTGATCTGCTAAATCAGATGAGTTCAACAGCTTGAAGATGAAAAGTTTGGATTTTTCAAGAAACTCTTTGGGGAGGAATCAGGTCGAGTTATGGGCAGAACTGGGAGGAGTTAGGGAAAAGGGCATGGCAAATTCAGGGAGGGACTAAGCAGTGGCTTAATACATGACTTGATTATATTTCTGAACATGTCTGGAGGAGTTCAATGTTTACATTAACCTTAAATTCTCAAATTAGGGTTAAGAATTTAGGGGCAGCTAGGTGGCACAATGGATAGAGCACTGGCCCAATGGATAGAGCACTGGCCCTGGAGTCAGGAGTTCCTGAGTTCAAATGTGACCTCAGACACTTAATAATTCCCTAGCTGTGTGGCCTTGGGCAAGCCACTTAACCCCATTGCCTTACAAAAAAACAAAAGAATTTAAAGCAGCTTGACTGGGAGTTAGAGATTTTTGGTTAACATTAGTCTCACAGAATGTATATGATGCTTGTCCTGGTGAGATAGACTGAGACACTAGTTTAGATACAAAGAATAGGAAAGGTTTAACAGTTTTAAAAGATTAACTATTTTAACAGAGGGCTTTCTTGTAAGGGAAGTTTTATAATAATACAGAAAAAGAAAAAGGTTATGACATTTGTCTCAATACAGAAAATGAGGGGAAAAGATTACAATATCTCTCTTTTAACCCATAGTTCTCCTGCTTCAATATCAAGGAGGTGATACCATGACATGCAATTGAATTGGACTTAAGTGAGGGGCTGCTGTATAAAGTCATCAGTCTCACTTTTTCCTCTGGAGCCATCTGGGTCCAGTGGCCAGTTATGCATCAGGACATCTGGAGTAGCCTTAGATGCTAGGAAGACCTTGGCCTTTTAAAAGCTAAAGTCTTTCCTAGGTCACAGTTTGACTGGGGCAAAGCCTGTTCAATGATTAAGGTAGGTGAGTAAGAAATGCAGCAAAGAATAGTCTCTTTTTCATAGTCAAAAAAATGAAACCTGGAGGGAAGGCCTCAGGGTTTCAGGCCAAAATAGAAACAATTGTTATTTACATTCTGTAATAATATGAAATACATCTCTGAACCAATCAAGGTCCAACCAATGAACAAATGGGGCTTAGCCTGGGATTCTGCACTATTCCTGAAATCAACAGTCCTCAGTCCTCTGTTTCTTCTTGAGAAAGGGGGGGACAAATGAGGACAAATGAAGACAAGTGATGAAGCATTTTCTCTTGCAGTACTGCAGCATGACTCATACAAGTCCTAATAGGTGCAACAAGTATCTAGCAGACTCAGAGTGCTGAGACATTTTTTTCCTCATCAAAATGAGATGAGTAATGTGTTTGATGAATTATGAAACTGACAAGTATCAAAGTAGTTTAAAACCAAGAAGATTCCAAGAGCCAATTAGTTTGGGGAAAATAGTGTTAGGCTTGTGATGGAAGGAGTGGAGAGGACAGGTTATTTTAAAGAACAGGAGAATTTTGGGGGAGAAAGACCAGAATAGACAGTCCATAAAAATAGAGATGTTAAAAAAAGAAGGGGGAAGGACCAAAAGCAAACTTTATCTAATTTGCAATTCTACCTAGGTTTCCAGTGGCAGTACTTACTTAGCTTGCTACTGAAAATCAGCTTATATGCTGAACTTAGCATTTTTACTGTAGGTAGCTGATTCCTACCTTAGATGAATACAAATTCTAGAGGCAATAACTTAATAGAGCTAACAGAGATAAAATGCTAAGAAAAAAATTTCCCAAAATAACATTCTCTTAATTTGATATATTTCCCCAATACATGTAATAATATTCCATTAATATCTCACAAATTTGTCATTAGTTCTCTTATGCATCTTGCAAAAACTATCAGTTTAATTTTAGATGGATAAAGAAGGATATTGGACCACTAGAAAATAACTTTGATCACTTTATTTCCTAAATATAATCCACATAGCTCTATTTTAGCCTCATTGTGCATCATTAGTCTAAATGTTCTGGATTTTTTTTTTGATGTACAACTTTTCTGACAATCTGTATCTAATACTTAATTAAATTTTAATTATAACTAATAAAACAACTAGTTACTCCAAAAATACTTATAGTAGCTCCAGGAACAAAGTAAGATAAATATCAATATCTCAATCATAATCCATGAAGAATTTTGACTATATCACTATTGTGTTTTGGTGAAGTTCTCTCTTGCAACACAGACTTGAGTGCCAGGAACATAAGAACTACAGAGAACAAACTATAGCAAAATTTCTCTCTTCTACCCCTTTTCATCTTTGGCTTGGGGCCATAAAAACAGTGTGAAAAATTAAGTTTCTAAATCTTATATTTCTGATCAAAAATTGATTTCTTAGCTTCTAATTAAGGTCTAGAAGTCTGACCGTTAATCTCTACTTTTCTTAAGAACTGTGTCTCTCCAGCTAAAGACCATCCCAAGAAAGCAAGAAACTGGTCTGGTTGTCTCCGTGAGACTTAAATTCTTATATTTTTGACATTTTGGCAAGGAAGAAATACCAATGTTTTATATGTCTATAACATATCTGATAACAACATAAAATATCAAATTAAAAAGGAGACACTGGTCCTGCTACTATTTAGATCTTTGTCAGTCCTGACATAGAAAAGATCTTATGGGTGGGTAACAGGATCATAAAGTAATTAATGACACCTTTATACACTAATATGTAATCTGACTGGTTAACTGTCAAAAGTTTATGACTCTGAGATTCCTATAAATACTCTTACCTCATTAAGCTCTATGTAAATATCTTTAGTGAGGTCTTCTTACCTATGGGATTCTAAGTAAATTTAGAGAATAAAACTTTATGTTTTATCTAACTTTTTCTTATTTAATTTTTAGCCCAAAATAATTAAGGTTGACAAGACATAGATATTAGATATAAACACACATATACATACCCATTTATGTAATATACATATACAGTCTAAAATAAGGGTTCTTTTTAAATGTTTTTTCCTTTATAAAATTTTATTCATTTTTTGACCTTAAATACAAAAAGACCAAAACAGAATATTTCCATATACACACAATATAAAAAAGAGGATTCAATATAAAACCATGAATTTCCATTTCCCACTATCTACAATATTATACATAGGTCTATCAGTCCTTTCTCTGAATTTAGATAGTATCTTCATAAATCTTTTGAGATTGTTTTGAGTATTTATAATACTAAAAATTTTCTTAGGTCATTATTGTTGCTGCTGCATATAATATTCTGTACATTTCACTTTATTATTTCATGCAAGTCTTTATATGTTTTTTCTAAAATAAATCTTCTAACATTATTTCTTACAGCAAGGTAGCATTCCATCACAATCACAAGTTGGTCAGTTGGTCTACATAGCTCCTCTTCTTTTTCTTTTCTTTCCTCTCCTCTCCTCTCCTCTCCTCTCCTCTCCTCTCCTCTCCTCTCCTCTCCTCTCCTCTCCTCTCTCTCTCTCTCTCCTCTCCTCTCTCTCTCTCTCTCTCTCTCTCTCTCTCTCTCTCTCTCTCTCTCTCTCTCTCACTTCCCATATTTGTGACTACTCTGCCCAAAGGCCTGGTAAGATTTCTTGGAGGTGACAGGTCCCAAATCTCTCTAGATTTTCTGGATTGGCCAAAAATGGGTCTCAGGCAAAGCCCAGATGGTCATTGTTTGGACCCTGATTGGTTCAGAATGAATGCAAATAGCAATTTTTTCTGTTTTGGCAGGAAACTCTGAGCATCTTAATCAACTTGGTTGATTTTTTTAGGGGGTGGGGTTCTTTTTGCTTCTTTTCTTTCTTTCTTAGTTGACAATATTCACTGAGAAACTCTGAGGGTCTTACCCCTGCAGTTTAATTTTTTTGAAGAAAGTGATTTTTCTTGGCCTCTTTTCCTCATCTCTCTTACCTAACCTTAATCACTGGATGGGCTTTGCCTCAGTCAAACTGTAATCTGGGAAAGATCTAGCTTTAAAAGGCCAAAGTCTCCCACTGCATTCCAGGTCATCTCCAGTCATACTGATCTGTATCTGGACACAGGACCCAAATGGCTCTGGAGGAGAAAATGAAGTTAGTGATTGCCCAGCATCCTTTTAAATACAATTCAATTGCTTGTCATGGCATTACCTCCCTGATTCATTGTCTTCTTCTAGAACAAAGGACGAGTATAAATCAACAACAACTTTTTTAGCCATTCCCAATTCATGGGTATCCCCTCAATTTCCAGTTATTTGCTACCACAAAGAGAGCTGCTATAAATATTTTAGAAAATATAAATTCTTTTCCTTTTTCCCTAATTACCCTGGAAACAAACCTAATAATGGTATTGCTAGGTCAAAGGGTTATGTTTTTCCTGGTAATAACCCCACTTATACATAACATATAATCTTTGTAATATATTATTGTAGTCTCCTAGTCAGTATTTTATTTAGGATTTTTTGCATCCATATTCATTAATGAAATTGATCTATGCTTTTCTTTTTCTATTTTTGCTCTTCCTGGTTGAGGTATAAGTATCATATTTATTTCATTAAAGGAGTTTGATAGAACTCCTTTGCTTATTATTCCCAATAATTTATTTAATGGAATTAGTTTATCTTAAATGTTTGGCAGAACTTACTTGTAAATCCATTGGGACCTGAAGCTTTTTTAGGAAGCTCACTTATGACCTATTCAATTTCTTTTTCTGAAATGGATTTATTTAGATATTTTATTTCCTCTTCCGTTAATCTAAGTAGTTTATTTTTTTGTAAATCGTTTTTCATTTATCTGAAATTGTTAAATTTATTGGCATAAAATTGGGCAAAATAGCCCATAATTATTTTGATTTCATTGTAGTATATTTGTGCTTTTCTATTTTTAATACTAGTGATTTGGTTTTATTCTCTTTTGTTTAATTATATTAACCAGTATTTTGTCTATTTTACTGTTGATTTTTTTTTCATAAAATCAACTCCTGGTTTTATTTATTAATTCAATGGTTTTCTTACACTCTATTTTATTAAACATCTTTAGTTTTTAAGATTTCCAATTTGGTATTTATTTGAAAATTTTTTAATTTGTTCTTTTTCTAGTTTTTTTAATTGCATACAGTTTCATTGTCTCTTCTTTCTCCATTTTACTGATATAAGCATTTAGATATGAATTTTCCTTTTATTACTGCTTTTGCTTCATCCCATAGACTTTGATATGGTTACTTCATTATTGTCTTGCTTCTTATTGTCTTTAACCCACTCAATCTTTAAGATTAAGTTGTTTAGAGTACATTTAGTTTCTAATCTGTGTTTCCATGCTCCCTTACTGAATATTATTTTTGTCATATTATGATCAGAAAAGGATGTATTTAATATTCTGATTTTCTGCATTTTACTATAAAGCACTACATACCACTGAGAATAAAGGTATTTTTCTTTCTACTCCCATTCAGTTCCCTCCAAATATCTATCATATTTAATTGATCTAAGATTCTGTTTACCTCCTTAGTGTCTTTCTTTCTCTTTGTTACATTTATATAATTCTGCAGGGAAAGTTAAGGTCCCCCATTATTGTAGTGTTGCTATCTATTTTCACCTATAATTCATTTAACTCTTCCTTTAAAAATTTAGATGCTATAGCATTTGATGCATATAGATTTTGTATTGATGTTGCTTCATTTTCCATGGTACCTTTTATCATGTTGTTGTTTCCCTATTTAATTCTTTTATTAAATTTATTCTGACTTTAACTCTGAGATAGATTATTACCCTTGCCTTTTTTTAAACCTTAACTGAAGCACAATAAATTCTATACAAGCCCATTATTATAACTCTATGTTTATTACTCGTTTTTAAATGTGTTTCTTATAATGTTAGATTCTGGTTTTTAATCTACTCTTATCCATTTCTGTTTTATGAGTAAATTCATCCTATTCACATTCATTCGAAGTTATAATTACTAGTTGTGTATTTTCCTTCATCTTGTTTTTGGTTTCTATTATCCTTCTCATCCTTTTTTTACCTAATATCTCTCCTTACTTCTGATAACTATCTCTCTAATCTTCACCCTTTTAAAGAATCCCTCCTTTTATCCTCTCCCCTTACCCTCCTAATCCCTAATCTAGCTATCCTAAAAATTCTCCCCTTTTTCTCTCTCCACCCTCCCACTTCTTGATTTACACACCCTTCTAAAAATCCCTCCCTATTCTGTCCCTTTGTCCTCCTATTTCTTTAAAAGTTTAGAATGTTAATATATTCTAGATATATATTTTATTCTCTCTCTAATCCAGTCCTGATGAGAATAAGGTATCACAGTTATGACCCCTCAACCCCTACCAGCAGTGTAACAGTTCTTTCATTCACACCTTGTCTGTATAATTGTTCCATTCTATTTCTCCTTACCCAATTTTAGTTTTTAAGAACTATCCCATGTTGCTCAACTCAACTCCAAGCCTTACTTGAAAAGTGCTCAATTTATTTATAATAACATTCTTAAGAATACTGATAACATTTTCCCTTATAAAAAGCAGTTTGAGTTTATTGAGTCCATTATAATCTATCTTTAATGTTTACCTCATGTTTCTCCTGGATCTTAGATATTAAATTTTCCATTGGCTTCTGATCTTTTTGTTGGTTAAATACTTTTTTTCATTCAGAATTATACTCAGTGCTGATGGGTAAATTATTCTTTGTTTTAACCCCAGCTCCCTTGCTCTTCAAAATAAAATTTTCCAAGCTCTTTGGTCTTTTAATGTAAATGCTGTTAGATTCTATATTATCCTGACTGTAGTGCCAGAGTATTTAAATTGTTTTTTTTCTTGCTGTTTGTAGTGTTTGCTCCTTAGTTTGGTAACTTTGAAACTTGTTTATGATGTTCTTGTAAGTATTCATCTAGGGAAGCTTTCTTTTGTTGATTTTTTTTTTTTTTCTATTTCTATTTTGCTGCATCACTCTAAGAACTTCAGGGCAATTTTCCTTAATGAATTTTTATAACATAGTATCAGCAACTTTTTTTTTTATCATAACTCTCAGGGAGTCTTACAATTCTTATATTGTGTCTCTTTGATCAGTTCTCTAGATTTTTAAAAAAATATTATGCATTCTCTTCTATTTCTTTTATTCTTTTGATTTTGTTTTGTTACTTCTTGGTGTCCTATAATATTATTAGATTTCCCTTGACCAATTCTAGTTTTTGAGGAGTTACTTTCTTCCTTAAATTTTTGGATCTACTTTTCCAATTGTTTACCTTTCCTCTCATAATTTTCTTGATTTTCTTAGATTGCTCATATTTTTCCCTAATCTTTCCTCAATCTCTCTCTTATTTGAAAATAAAAATCTTTTTTAAGCTCTTTCTTTGAAGTATTTTTGACTTTTTTAAAACTTTACTATCTTTTTCTGAGTATGAACCCAGAACCTTTCTATTCCCATAGTAGTTCTCTCTGGTCATTTTTTGCTCCTTTGTTTACTCATTTTTAAAAACTGCTTATTATTATATTCAGGTTCTAGTCCCAAGATGTGGAGGTATGAAGTGGAGTGATGGCTCAGGCTTCAAGTTTTTCATACAACAGTATGCCTTCTAGGTACTGCTTAGGGAAATAATCAGTACTCTTTTCTGTCCCTGAATCACAGGTATAACTATGCTGTCATCACAAATAGTCTTGCTCCCTTAGGTTCCTCCTATAACTTGAAAACTTCAGCCCTCCCCTCTGCCCTGGAACTGAACCTAGGGACTCCCATCTACTGAATGTGCCCATATCCAGTAGTGTCTCCATCTCTGTTATCACTTTCACCAGGGGTGTATTCATTCTTCCTTGCCCACAGACACAGCTCAGGACAGCAACTGGTCAGTACAACTGGGTCTAGCATCCAGCAGAAGGACCTTCAGTTTTGCTCTACTCAGCTGTCTGACCATGACATTGTCTGTGAGGTGACAGTTTTTGAAGCTGAGGCTGTCACCTGTCAATCCAGCTCGTCTCAGGGGCTTGTTGTTTAGTCTTTAGACTCCCCAGGAGGTACTTGTACTTCAGTTCTGACCAAACTTCCACCCTTGGAGGTCAGGTCTTTTCAGGTTGTCTCAAGAGGACAACAGCTTTACTCTAACTTTTAATTATTTTTGCTATTTAAAGTTCACTTTGAGGTGGTATTTTATCTTGTGGGAGAAATTTGGAAAGTCTAATATTTCCTGCTTTCTCAAAAGTCTCTCAAAAAGTCTTCTCAAAAAATCTCAAAATCTTCTTCTAAGGTAAGGGTCCTAAAATTTTGTATCATGGACCCCTTTGACAGGCTCATGAAACCTATGGATCCATTTTCATGATAATGTTTTAAATATCTAAAATATAAAAGAAACCAATCATATTGAAATACATGTAAGTAGACTTTGCTTTGTACAACCCCAGATCACTTGTCAAGGTGTTATTGACATGGGAGATACCAGGTACGAGGGAGCAGTCATTTTGCATTCCCCTATCATTTGACTAGGAATAATCTCTTTCCATTGTCTTCATAGCTGGAATAAATTTCCTGTCTAAAATAATCAGACTGGAACAAACTCTTTCCAGTGACATCTGCAGGGAGGGGGAGGAGAGGTCAATGTCTAGTTTATCAGCAGCACAGGCACTGGGTGGTTCAGTTTAGACTCTGTTACCAAGAAACAGGCTTGGAGTTTGGTCTGTCTTGGTTATCCTTGTCAGTTCTAGGTACAATCTTTGTAGTCCCTGAACATGAACTCAAATCATGACAGCTTTGGAAACAAGATTCTAGGCTGGATAACTGCTACCAGCATAACAAGGAAGTCTTTAAAAACAGGGTATCTGGGACTCACACTCATGGAAGACTGGATATGAGATTTGGTGGGACTGTGCTATATAAGAACCTAAACTATGAATCTAATCCTCTTCCCTTCTCCAGAGACTGAAGTGATACAAGTGGGAATTAAGTCTTCTAGGTGTTGGGGGTGGAGAAAATGATGTTTGTATGTTTGCTCTTGTGATATTTTTGAAGTAAATATTCCTTTGTAAATGCTAATATAATTTTTAAGAGATTAAATGAAATTGGTACTAAAGAGACCTTCTAAAACTGTGAGAACACAATTAGTGAAGCTAGAGTCAAAGACAGAAAAGACTGACCACTCTCTTTAGGGTATTATAGAAGCCTGCAGGAGAGGAGAAATATAAGGGTCATGATCTTCAGATGGTGGGGGCCAGAGTAGTCACTTATATATAATTATCAAAATATTAGAGAAACAAGTTCAAATATTCCTTTGAAATCTAGCTAAGAACCCTTGGTTATGGGAATGAGAGGGTTCAGACGAAAATCTCTGTCTCAGATTTCAGAAAAACTTGGAAAGACTTACATGAACTGATGCTGAGTAAAGCAGAACCAGGGGAACATTGTACAACTTAACAACAATAATGTGCAGTGATCAACTATGATAGACTTAGCTCATCTCAGCAATACAGTGATCAAAAACAATTCTAAAAGACCAATGATGGAAAATGCCATTGACTTCCAGAGAAAGAAATATGGAATATGAATGCAGATCAAAATATATTATTTTAGGGTCGGCTAGGTGGCACAGTAGATAGAGCACCAGCCCTGGAGTCAGTAGTAACTGAGTTCAAATCTGGCCTCAGACACTAAATAATTACCTAGCTGTGTGGCCTTGGGCAAGCCACTTAACCCCATTTGCCTTGAAAAAACCTAAATATATATATAAATATATATTTATATATATTAAATATAATTTAATAATTTATAATAATTATAATAATTATTATAATAATTATATTATATTTATTATATTATTTATTATTATTTCTATATTATTATAATTATTATTATAATTATATATAATAATAAATAATAATTTTTATATATTAAATATAAAAAATAAATATATATATAATTTCTACCTTTTTAAATGTTTTTTCTTTTTTCCTTCTTGTGGTTTCACCCCCTTTTTTTGTTCTGGTTCTTCTTTCATAGCATGACTATTGACTATTATGGAAATATGTGCAACATGATTATATAGGTATAACATACCAGATTACTTGTTATTCTAGGATGGGGAGGGCAGAGTAAGTGGGAGAAAATTTTTCAAAATTTGCAAAAATGAATGTTGAAAATTATCTTTACATATAATTGGAAAAATAAATAAGAAAAAAAATCTCTGTCTCTTTTATTCTCCTCCCTTATCACCTTGGGCTGGCTAAAAGCTACAATTCTCAGGAATGAGAGGGAATGAGTAGAAAGAAAAAAGTCATCATTCAGATGCTGTCTTCCCCAAAGATAGCCTTTGTAAGCAGGTTCTGAATGACTCTACAATTTTTAATTTCAAACATTCTCTCTTTCAACCTTTATAGCCCATAGAACAACATATAAACACTATTAGTTGTCATTATTATAGTTTATATGTGAGGCATATGTGTGAGTATTATCTAAAATATAAAATGACTGGCTTATGAATGGCATGGATAGAAAAATGATCTGGAATTTGGCCTATGCCTAGCCTGTCTCCTAGATCATTATTAGGCCAAAATTATATTTATCCATCACACCTCAAATATCAGAAATTTGTGCACATAATACTTCAGGGGCTTAGGATCAATAATATTTTTTAAATTAAAAATTTATTCCTATCCTACTATTACTCTAAGCTCTCCAAGTATCAGGGTGTGAGGTGATTTGATTTAGAGATCTTGTCAAGTAAATACCTTATAGAATTTCATCTCTTCATCCTCAGTAACATGCTAAAACAAAAGAAGCAATTATCATGGTGGACTTTTTGCAAATACTTATTATTAGCATCACAACTTTTGACTAAATATACCTGAAATAATGTTTTTCATTGCCTCTAGACATAAAATAAAATGGCTTTCTTTGCTTTTCTAAGCTGTATCTGTGAGATGTAATAATAATAATAATAATAAAAATAATAATAATAATAATAATGTTTGTTCTTTTTTCTTTTAGGCTTTTGCAAGGCAAATGGGGTTAAGTGGCTTGCCCAAGGCCACACAGCTAGGTAATTATTAAGTGTCTGAGGCTAGATTTGAACTCAGGTACTCCTGACTCCAGGGCCGGTGCTCTATCCACTGCACCACTTAGCCACCTCTGTCCTTCATTTTTGAAGATCACAACATCAGGGAGGTGATTCCAGGACAACCATGTAAACTGATTTTGAGTGAAGGGGTACTTTGCTAAGTCACCAGTCTCACTTTTTCTTGTAGAGCCATCTAGGTCCAGTGGTCAGATATGATTCAGGACAACTGGAGATGGCTCTAGATGTGGGGCAGTCAGGATTAAATCATGAAATCAGGATTCCCCAAGATCACACAGCTCCATTTGAACTCCCATCCTCCTGATTCCAAGGCCAATGCTCTATCCACTGTGCCATCTAACTGCCCTCTGTGAGATGTATCTATTTAATTGCAACTTAATTTGGTGGGGGGGCGGGGGAAGGTTTCAGCAAGAATGTCAAGATTAATACCATTTAGCAATATGTTGATTATCATACCTATCACCAAGTTTCCTTACCTAAATGTCATCCTTGACTCTTCATTCTCTCATCTTTCCCCCAGATCAAATCACTTGCCAAATCCTACCTTTGTAACCATCATTGAAACATTTGTCACATTACATTTTCTTCTCTGATCCTGTCACCAACCTCACACCTGGACAATTTCAATAGAATACTGTTTGGTCTCCCTGCTTCAGGTGTCCCCATTCCAGTTCATCCTCCACTCAGCTCTAAGACTGATCTTTCTAAAGCACAAGTTTGGCCATTTCATCTTCACCCCCTACTCAAAAACTCCATTAACCACCTATTTAACTCTAGGATCAAAAGCAAAAAACAAAATCCTCTGGTTATTAAAGCCCTTTATAGTCTATCCCCCTTCCAACTTTTCCAGTCTTCTTATACCTTACTTCCCTCTAGGTTCTCTGTCATCTAATGACATTGGTCTTTGTGCTGTTCCTTTCACAAGTGATTTAAGCCAAGATAGGGCAATTTGGGCTTTTCCTAATACCCATGGTTATCTTCTCCAAGAACTTCTATAGTGAATGTAGAGAGAATACTTTCTGTAGGGCAGCTGGTACTGATTGAGGAGCCAGGATCATTCAAATTTGCATATTCATAAGGGTGCTTCTAAGCCTAAATACATACATTTTGGGATTACTGCTTGGTCATCTGTGATCAAGCAAAGAAGCACAAAGGAAAACTGCTGGCCAGGGGACCAGAAGCAAGCAAGCTTGCCATATCCAGTCCCTGCTCTAGTTGACACAAGGGAACAACTGACCAATAGTTTGTAGACACTATTATTCTCCCTTTTATTAAAACCAGTATATGTGATCCTGTGAATTCCTGCAGTGCTTCTCCCATCATCCAAGAAACATTGCCTCAGAAATCACTTCTGTTAATTCAAAGAATCATAGCTTTCTAGTTTGAAGAGACCTCAAAGGTCATCTATTCTAAACCCCTAATTTTGCCTCTGAAGACCCTGAGCTAACAAGATCAGCCTTTCTCAATCCCTCTTAATTCTAGTGCCTTTCTCCCTATTAATTATATATTTCTCCTGAATAGAACTCCTTTGGTATTTTGCATTTTGTCTCCCCTTTTATATAGTTAAGGTCCTTGAAGGTTCCTTGCCTTTTACCTTGCTTCCCCAGTGCTTAGCACAGGCCCTGGCATATAGTAAGCATGTAATGTTTATTGATTGACCAATTGATTGATCGAGTTTTAGGAAAGGGACTTGCTTTCATCTAGTCCAGTGATTATCAAATATTTTTATTTAGCCTTTCCTGTGAAGAATTGAGGTACACTGAAAATTTTAGCTGACAACAAATAAGGATTACTAGTATTTGGGTCTCCATATGCATTGCCTGAGTCTTGGGATTCTCTTGACTTTTTTTTCCTTACACCTACTTCTTCCTTCTCTACTTCATCAGGGCTCCCAACAGAAGTGGTCATTTTTTCCCCCTGATAATGCTAGGAAAAGGCAGGCAGCAAACTTAAGTTACTTTTGTTTGTGCTCAGATGGTTCAAAACATTTAGTATTTTTTACTTGATATTTTATTTTTCCAATTACAAGCTACTACATTTCCATTTCTACATTCCAATTACAAACAACATGGTAGTTTTTCAGCATTCACCAATTATACACATTTTTCTACCACTGTCCTTTCCCACCATCCTCCTATCCCTTCACCCTCCCTTTAGCAGAGAACAATCTGGTAAAAGTTGTACATTTGTGTACATTTTTGTTTAACATTTACATATTAATCATTTTGTGTAAGAAGAATTAGGACTAAGGGAAAAGAAAGAAAACCCTGAGATAAGAAGGAAAAACATATGAGAAGTTTTTATTTATTTATTTGTTTTTGCAAGGCAGTGGGGTTAAGTGGCTTGTCCAAGCCCACACTGCTAGGTAATTATTAAGTATCTGAGGTCACATTTGAACTCAGGTACTCCTGACTCCAAGGCCAGTGCTCTATCCACTGCGCCACCTAGCTGCCCCATAAGAGAAGTTTTAAAAAGTGAAAATAGTACATTCAGATTCTCTGTTTTTTTGTTGTTGTTGTTTTATGTTTGTTTTTCCCTCTGGATGTGTATGGAATTGTCCATAACAGGTCTCCCAGGGTTGTCCTTGATCTCTGAACTGTTGAGAGGTGCTACAACCATCATAACTGATCAACTCACAATGTTGTTGCTCAGACAAAACTGAATTGACAGTTGAGGCCAAAATAAGTAGTTTATAGTTTATGATTTTTTAAATGAATATGTGGAGAACGAAATTTAGCCACACATACCTTTTGAAAGCCACACCATGAGACATACTTTTGAGAAAGCACCATTAGCTTATCTAATTGCAAGACATCCAAGATTACCAAGAGAGCAAGTGGCAAAGTCAGTTATTATTAGCTACTATAGCTGTATAACCTTGGTCAAAGGTAAAAAAGCAGCTTTACTCACTCTCAAGGAGCAAAAAAAGGTAACATGTTTACAAAAAAAAAGTATTTCAGATAGAAGTGAAGGAAGGATCTAACCAAAGTTCAATAGTAGAGTTAAAAAGAGATCACTTTTACTCTTTGGTCCTTTTGTTTTCTCTTTTACTTCTGTTTCTTTAAAACATTCCCTATTTGGCATTATTTGTCAAATGTCACAAGTTTTTATTTGGGGGGAAAAGACACTGTATAATTAAATCATCTAGCTAGCTAGCTAGCTTAATAGTGTTGAAGTGCCATCTTGTTGATTTGAGCTCTGCCATGAAAGCCAAGAGTAAGATAAAGTGCAGAAAAGGAAAAAGAAGAGGCAGAGGTCCAAGTACTCTGAATGCGCTGATCACAGAAACAGATGGAATATCACACCCTTGCTCATAGCCCTCTGAAACCTTACAGAGTTATCACCCAATAGAGGACCTCTGTCTGCTCTCCTGTCTGTTCAGAATTTTTATCTCCATTGACACATACTTTTAACTACCATTTTTCTTCTAGAGAAAGGGCATTCCATATTTTAAGGAATATTTTAATATTAATATTTTAATATCAACACATTAAATATTAACAAACAACATTAAACTTTAATAAAATATATTAAACATTAATAAAATCATATCAATAAAAGACATTAAACATTAATCAAATAATTAAATATTAATGAAATGCACTGAACATTAATAAAATAATATTAATGAGGTACATTAAATATTAATAAAATAATATTAATAAAATATGTTAATATTTTAATAGCTATGTTTTAAGGCTATCAGTCTAATGAATCATCAAAAACTAAATCAAGCTAAATGCAGTTTGTTGCCTGCTCTTCTCAACGTGGTCTACCTAGCCGACCCGAGTGACATTCAGAACCAATTGCTTCCTTTGCAGTTCCATTCAGGACTTGCAGGATACAAAACCCTTCACACAAATCCAATTCACGTGTTTGTCATTTGTCATCCCCACTTCCCTGATGTCGTAGTCTGCTTCGAAAATGAAGGACAAACATTATTATAATATAAATCACTTCTTTTTTTCGCGGAGGGAAAAAAAATCCAACAGAACTCCAAGGAAGAAAAAGAGGCCTTTTCTTTACCTTTTGTGTGTGTGTTTCACGGACATTTTTGGCAGTGTGCAGAAGCTTACGGATCCCTACTCAGAATTAAAAAAAAAAATCATAACTGAAGGAAAAGCTCAATTTTATCGAGAAGTTAGTGAAAATAAGTGGTTATTTTTTTTCTCTTCCCATCCAAGTTCACAGGTATGTTTAATTTGGGGGCGGGGCGGCTAAGGCCTGGGCAGCCTGGTACCGTCCTATCCGGCAGTCTTCGGTCTGGACTTCCCTCCCTACTTCTCTCAGTGTCTGCTGCTCTTTTTTTCTTTAGCCTCTAGTAACTACCGCATCCAGGTCGGGATCACGGACTCCGAGCTCAACTCTCCCCATCGCGGCTCTCAGCATCCCTGCCCTCCCCTTTTGCTTTTTCTCCTCCCGGCCTTCCTTCAGGCTCCTTCCCCTCGCGGTCCTCCTCTGGCCCCTCCCCTTCCGGTCCTCGCCCCGCCTCTGGCCCCGCCCCCGCCAGCCAGCCTCGAGTTGGGCCCGGCCCCGCCCCTGGGTCTCCCGGAGCTGAGCCGGCGCCGCTCACGCACACGGAGCCGCCATTTTGCTGCGAGAGTCTCCGACTGGTTCCCCGGGGCTTTCTTTCTCTTTCGGGCGGCGGCGGCTCCAGTGGTGACCGGCGGCGGCGGCGGCTGCTGGCAGCGGGCCGACTCGGGGCGCGGCGGGAGGCTCGGCTCCGCGGAGGCAGTGCGGGGAGGAGCGGCTGGGAGGACAGGTGACTGGCCGGGGCCCGGGACAGGTGCGTGGCCGGGGCGCTCCCTCCCAGCCACGCCGGAGCCCCTCACCTCCATCTCCCCGGGCGGGGCCGGGCCCTGCCTGCCCTGGGACGTGGAACTAAGAAGAGGAGGGGGGCTCGTCCCGGTCGGGGACTGGAGCATGTGGGCAGGGGTCCCTGAGGCGGGGATCTCGTGGAAGGGGGCTGAGCGAGTGGGGGCGGGGCTCCCCTTCCCCCCCCCCCCCCCGCCCCAGGGAGCAGTAGACACACCTTTCTCGTGGAATTGGGGCTGATTTTCTTAGAAGATGAACTCTAGCAGAGCAAGAGACTCAGGCATTTATTTTGTTTCCCCGGGCCCTGCTGGCACGATGGAGACTATTAATAAACATTTATTTAGAAGGTTCTAGATCTGGGATTTTTAACCTTTTTTTTTGATGATGACAGTTTCATCAAGAACTTGAGGATCTTCCATTCCAAGTAACGATTTTAAATGCATAAAATAAAGTAGTATTACAAAGGCTCTTTGAGGTTCGCCAAACACTTGATACAGGTTCTCTCATTTATCTCGCAACCACCTCGGGAGGTAGGTACTGCTGTTAATCCCTATTTTTATAGATGAGGACACTCATTTCACTTACCTAGAGTCACATGGTATTTGAGGCTAAATTTGAAGCCAGATCCTACAGACATGACACCAAGTCTACCACTTTGAAACCAGTTATACTGAAATGATAAATAATAAATAAAAATATTTTTAAAAATAATTCACAGGACCCCAAGTTTCTTGGCAGTGTGAAATCTTGAGAGAAGCTCCCTGAGCTTTGATTTATCATTTCACCCTGTTGCTTTTTTAGGTTCTTTCTAGTTAGAATGTCCTAGACTCAGGAAGATCCTTTCTTCCTGAGTTCAAATTTGCCCTTAGACTTTTACTAGTTGTGTGGCTCTGGGCAAGTTACCAATTCTGTTTGCCTCAGTTTCCTCATCTATAAAATGAACTGGAAAAGGAGAAGCCAAACCTGTTTCTTTGCTGAGAAACCCCAGATAAGGTCCCTCATGACTGAATAATACTTCTTTCTAGAAGTCTTCAGGAGTGTGACCATGGGCAAGTCACTTAACCCCATTGCCTGGCAAAAACTAAAAAAAAAAAATTTTTTTAAATAGAAGTCTTCGGGGTCATTGAGAATATTATTATCCTACTTAAAATATATGTCTTGTGGGCTTCTTGAGTGAAAACTTCTCAAGGGAATTGTCCATGAAGTTTAAGTCATGAGGAAAACAATAAGATATTGATAGATACACCAGACTGTCTTCATTTACTGTAATTTTTTTTAATGTATAGTCCTGGCATTGCCATTTGAACTGAATCATAGACCTTTTTCAGTTAGTGAATCAACTAGGAGAGGCTAGGACTGAAAACAAAAACAGTTCGACTTTTGATTCTCAGATGTATCAGTAATGATACTGTGAAGAAAGATATTCTTCTTTTCCTCTTAACACTGTTCCCTTGCATCATTTGGATGGGATTCATAACAATAGTTGTTATGGCCAGAGAAGTCACCAAATGACCAGTTTGTTGGAAATGAGCCGCGCTGTACATAAGTAGTCGGTATTTAAGGCAGTATTCGTGTAATCTGTTACCACCAGTATGTTTGAAGCCTTTCGAACAATAGTAACTGCCATAGACAGTTCTTCAATGACATAGCCTTTCAGAACCCAGTAATTGAATTAGAACTTTGTGGCTGAAGTTTATAGTAACAATAATAATAATCACTTATATTTAGCAAATACAAATTTTGCAAAGCAGTTTTTTTCACAATATCCTGTGAAGTGGTTAGAATAGCTGTCTTCTGTTAGAGTTCTGTGACTTACTTATATGGTTACATGGTAAATATTGAACTATAACTCAAACCCAATTCAAATCTATTCAAACCCAAATTCAAATTTTTTCCATTGTTTTGCTTTTTTGTTTTGAGTCTAGAAATTATTTATTCTTAAATTACTTTAAATGATTTTATTTGGTTTTTATGATCTTGTTAGAAAATTTAGCAAATACCTGCTTACTATGTTCTAAGTACTATGTCAGGCTCCAGAAATTAGAGACAAAAATTAAGAAATCATTTCTTAACTGCAAGAAATTTACATTATATGAGGGAAACAACATTACACATATAAATAAATATAAAATTGAAAACAAAACAAAATTGAAAGTGATTTGAAGGAACACTAGTAACTGGAGAAGACAAGGAAATGTCACATATAGAAAGAAGTTGACACTTGTATTGAACATTGATAAAAGCTAGAGATTATTTTCCCCCTTTTACTGTTTTATTGGTGCCTTTTTATATCACAAGCATTTCAGAATATGACCCTTCTTCCATGAGTTACATCTTTTTTCAAAGATTTTATTTATTTTGAGTTTTACAATTTTTCCCCTAATCTTGCTTCCCTCCCCACCCTCACAGAAGGCAATTTGCCAGTCTATACATTGTTTCCATGGTATACATGGTATACATATCCAAATTGAATGTGATGAGAAAGAAATCATATCCTTAAAGAAGAAAAATAAAGTATAAGAGATAGCAAAATTACATATTTTGATAATGGAATTTTCCCCCCTAAATTGAAGATAATAGTCTTTGATCTTTTTTCAAACTCCACAATTCTTTCTCTGGCTTCCTCCTTAAGTCTGTATCATGTAGGTTTTCTAACCATCTATTTACCTCCTCAACTTCTTTCTTGTTTATGATTAGATTTATCTATATCTGAGAGTGGGAGGTTGAGGTCTCCCACTAGTAGAGTTTTATTATCTATGTCTTCCTGTAGTTCTTTCAGCTTCTCTAAGAATTTGGATGCTATCCCATTAGGTGCATGCATATTCAGTATTGAAATTACTTTATTGTCTATGGTACCTTTTAGGATGATATAGAGTCCTTCCTTATCTCTTAATGCTATCTATTTTTGCAACTGCTTTGTCTGAGATAAGGATTGCTACTCCTGCTTTTTTCACTTCAGCTAAAGCAAAATATATTTTGCTCCAACCTTTTACCTTTATTCTATATGTATCTCTCTGCTTCAAGTGAGTTTCTTGTAAGCAGCATATTATAGGATTCTGGTTTTTAATCCACTCTACTATTTGCTTATGTTTTAAGGGAGAGCTCATCTCATTCACATTCAAAGTTGTAACTACTAACTCTTTATTTCCCTCCATGCTACCTACCCTCTGATTGTATTTTTCCCCCTTTTTCACATTATCCAGTATTTTGTTTCTGAATACTGCCACCTTCAGTATGTTTGCCCTCCTATATCCACCCCCTCCCCTTTCTTTCCCCTTTCCCTTTCCTTCCTTTTGTTAATTCCCCTTTTTCTCCCTCCCTGTTTCCCTCTCCGCCCTCCCTTTTCCCCTGAGAATTATATTTCCATCACTGTTTCTTGTTAACTGAGTGTGTGTGTAAGTTAACTTTAAGCAGAGCCTGATGAAAGGAAGACTCAGGTGTCTCTCATCGTCTCTCTTCTTCCCCTCTATTACAATAGGTCTTTTTGTACCTCTTTATATAATGAGATTTACCCCAATCCCTTCCATCCTCCCATCCCCTTCCTGTCCCCCTTTTTTAAAGGGGTAGTGTTTTTTAAATCATTCTATCTGAGTCACAGAAAATCATGAGTATCCATCACTTCTGGCTAAGTTTATTCTCTCTAATAGAGTTACAATTCTTGAGAGTTATTAGAATCTTTCTCCCAAATAGGGATATAGCCAGTTTCTTCTCATTGGATAAGCAGTCTCATGGATAAGTCATGAGTGTCCATCACTTCTCTGGCTTGGTATATTCTCTCTGATAGAGTTACAATTCTCAAGAGTTAGAGAATCTTTTTCCCATGCTGGGATATAGTCAGTTTCATCTTATTGGATAGCAGGGTTTTTTTTCTCTTTACTTCCTTTTTTTTTAACCTTTTCATGTGTCTCTTGAGCTTCCTGTTTGATTTCCAAAGTTTCTATTTAACTCTGGTCTTTTCATCCAGAATTGTTGGAAGTCTCCCATTTTGTTAAATGACCATCTTTTCCCCTGGAAGAGAAGGCTCAATTTTGCCAGATAGTGGATTCTTGGCTGCATTTCAAGCTCCCTTGCTCTTTGGAATATCTCATTCCAGGCCCTTTGATCCCTTAATGTTGATGTAGCCGGGTCCTGCATAATCCTTACTGTGGCTCCTTGGTATTTAAATTGTTTCTTTCTGGCTGCTTGCAGGATTTTCTTTTATCTGATAGTTCTGGAATTTGGCCACAACATTCCTTGTTGTTTTCATTTTAGGATCTCTTTCTGGAGGGCATCAGTGTATTCTTTCAATAACTATTTTGCCCTCTGGTTCCATGGTATCAGGGCAATTTTCCATCACTAAATCCTGTAATATTAAGTCTAGGCTTTTTTCCTTGTCAATGTTTTCAGGAAGGCCTATAATT
Source organism: Macrotis lagotis (assembly GCF_037893015.1). Taxonomy (NCBI): domain Eukaryota; kingdom Metazoa; phylum Chordata; class Mammalia; order Peramelemorphia; family Peramelidae; genus Macrotis; species Macrotis lagotis. The sequence goes on from NC_133666.1 coordinate 183,502,208, forward strand.
CTCAGGTTGTCCCTCCTCAATCTATTCTCAAGGTCAATGCTTTTGCTGATGAGGTATTTTACATTTTCTTCTATTTTTTTATTATTTTAATTTTGTTTAACAGACTCTTGTATCTCATGAAGTCAGTAGTTTCCAGACTTCTTTCTTTTTTTTTAGAGAAGAATTTTCTTCATTTACCTTCTGCAACTCCTTTTCCATTTGGTCAATTCTATTTTTGTAAGAGTTTTTCATTTGACCAGTTGAGGTTTTGAGAGAATTGTTTTCTTTTTTTTAAAGATTTTATTTGAGTTTTACAATTTTTCTCCCAATCTTAATCCCCCCCCATGGAAAGCAATGTGTCAGTCTTTATTTTGTTTCCATGTTGTGCATTGATCCAAATTGAGTGTGATGAGAAAGAAATCACATCCTTAAGGAAGAAACAAAAAGTATAAGAGATAACAAGATCACACAATATGATATCTGTTTTTTTTTATCTAAATTGAAGGGAATAGTCCCAAACTCCACAGCTCTTTATCTGGATACAGGTGGTATTCTCCATTGCAGACAGCCCAAAATTGTCTCTGGTTGTTGCACTGATGGAACAAGCAAGTCCATCAAGGTTGAACGTTGCCCCCCATGTTGCTGTTAGGGTATACAGTGTTTTTCTGGTTCTGCTCATTTCACTCAGCATTAGTTCATGCAAGTCCCTCCAGGCTTCCCTGAATTTCCATCCCTCCTGGTTTCTGAGAATTATTTTCTTGTTACAAGGTGTTAATTTTCTCTTCCAAATTTTCCAATGATTTTTAAACTTCGTTATTTCTTCAAGGAAGTCTTTCTGTGCTGGAGAGCAGGTCATATTTTCCTCAGAGGTTCTAGGTCTCTCTGAGTTAGTGTCTTTTCCTTCCAAGAATTTTTCTATGGACCCTCCTTTTTGCTGGCCTTTCTTCATTCTCCTAAGACCTTGTGTTGGGGAGGGGCTGGTTCACAGAGGTTTGGTGTTGGGATTCCTTGAGGCTTTACTCACTGAGTATAATGTCTCCAGTAGGCCAGTTGGCTAGTAGGGGGTGCTGGTTGCTTTCTCTGGAGTGTCTGTGACCTTGATTGAGGCCCTCTTCCTTGGCCTGGTGGGAGTGGTTGAAGTTGTTAAATACTTTTGTCTTTGATCAATGGTGAGCTATACCCTGGGGTGAAGTCATCACTCTTCCTATTCACAACTGAGCTGGTTCTGCTGCTGGGCCTTAGCCTGGGGCAGAAGGTGGGCTGTGATTGTGTTTGCTCTGGGAAGGGGCTTCAGATGAAATGTAGGTAAGTATTCTGAGTTCTTTCCAACCAGAGGAGCCCAGGCATCCATGTCTTCAGCTCTCCTGCACTGGAACTCTCCCTGCAGCCCTGCCTGCAAACTCCAGAAGGTTAGCACCACAACCAATGCCTCTGCTCCCTAGTTGGCCTGAGTCCCCTGTGGCTGACTTGGCTCTAGCCAGGCCAAATTCTCAGGCCCTCAGGCTACTGGGCTTCTGCCCTGCACTAATCAGGCTAATCCGAAACTAATCCAAGCTCCCAGTCTGGCCTGGTCCTGTGCTCCTGGCAGAGTTCTCCCTCTGTACTCCGACTCACCCACAATCTCAGAAGACAGATTCTGAGGTGGATGTTCTTCTCCTGGCTTTTGGGTTTTGTAGATCAGATTTCTGTTAAGATGCTTGTTTCATATCATATATAATGGAAGATCAAGAGACCTTTAGCATTGTGCCTGTCTTCTCTCTGCCATCTTGGCCAAAATTCCCTTCTAGTTACATTTTTTAAATTGAATTTTAATTTTTGTTATGAAATTAGTAAACATAAACAAAGATGAACATAGCAATATACAAAAAATGTAAAAGGATTATATATGAAATTAAAGTTTTTTTTCCTATATTCTACTTTTTCCATACTATGTCCAGTTTTTTGGGGAGAAGGGGTAGAAAAAAATTGCAATTTCCGTACTGCTCTACTTGTTGGTGCCTCTTCTAAAGGAATTTCTCTTTTGCTACTTTCTAAATAATTCTTTGACATTCTTTTCCATCTTTTCTCTTTCTCTCATTCCTCTGCAAATTGCTCTCTCCCCCCACCCCAGAAAAAGAAAAACCCTCCCATTAGAACATAAACATCATTATTCAAAACAAATATTACACATTGTATCTGAAAATGACCCTCTCTCCGGTTCATTCCCTCTCTGCCAAAAGGTGAGAAACATATTTCATCATCATTTTGGGGAGTAATACTTGATTATTTTCTTAACAATAGCTCTTAATTAAGTTGTTCAATTATTTTTCTTCATAGTGTTGTACTTCTTGTATAAATTGATCTGGTTCTTGAGCCGTTCCTTATAATGTAGATTTAAAAAGAAAGATGAAAAAGCAGTTTAGCAAAATTAACTGATATGTTGACTGTATATAACAATATATGTAATACTTAACACCCACATAACCCTCCTCGACCCCAGGAAAAGGATTCAAATTTTCTCAACTCTTTTGCAAGATAAACTGATTATTATCATTAAATAATGCTTGGTTTTCTTTGATGCTTTTTAGTTGCATTTTTACAGTTTTGTATAATTTTTTTCTAGTTCTACTTCACTGTGTCACTTTATGTCTTTCCACGCTTCACTGAACTTTTAGTATACATTGATTCTTTTCTTTCAGTAGTAATACATTACATCTTTGTATCTCAATTTGTTTAGTTATTTGTTGATTGATGTCAAAGTTCTTTGTTTCTAGCACTTTACTGGGCATAACCTTTGGGAACCATGAATTAAAAACCCATCTTAGTATTTTTATAAGTGAGAGACTTTTCTGGCATTGACCTTTGAACATTTGCCTAATAATGGGATCCCTGGGTCAGAGGATATGGTCATTTTAGTGACCTTTTAAAAAATGTATTTCATAATTACTTTACAGAATAGTTGGACCAACTCATAGCTCCACCAACAATGTTTGGGTATGTTGTGAACTAGGGATTCTAAGAAATGGAGCTGAGTTGCAGAAGGAATGCATTCTAAATGTGACAGCAGATGGAGTATTGTATATGACATAGGCTAGTTTGACTAGACCAGACAGTGAAAGAGTAACAACAATCTTAGAATGGTAGATGAGCAAGATTATGAAGGGCTTTAAATATATATCATAAGAGAGAAATTTGGATTTTAGTCTGAAAATAATAAGGGAACCACTTTGAACAGAGGGAGTGCTAAGGTGAGATTTAGTGCTTTGGGAATTTTACTGGCAAAAGTCTTGGGTGGATGGAATGGAGAAACGGGAGACAGTGTAGAGAAATCAGGAAGCTATTGGAATGTTCCAGTTTAGAACCCTAAAGGATAAGGTCCTGAGTTATTGGTGTCTAGGTGAATATAATGGAAAGCAAAACTGTTGGATTTAGTATCTGAGGACCTGGGTTCAAATTTCAGCTCTGACCCTTACTGTCTGTATGACCTTGGACAAGTAACTTTACCTGTTTGACTCTCCATTTCTTCATCTTTGAAATGAGAGCATAGAATTAAATGATTTGACCTGTAAGGTCTAAGGCATAACTTAAGGAGAGTGGTATCCATTACAGAAATAGATTTGCAGTTTGAGGTAGTGGGGTGGGGGAAGTTGGGTTCTGTTTTGGATATGTTACATAATGAATCTGAAATGTCTATGGAATAGTTCAGTTTGAGGATTTCAAAAGGCAATTTAGGGTGGAACTGTATCTCAAAGAATATTGGTGTGGGGATGGATATAAGGAAGTCATTTACAGCAAGATAAGTGAACCCAAAATAACTTGAAATTACCAGAAAGGAGTAAAGAGAAAAGAGAAATGACCACTGGATAGAGTCTTTGGGTTATAACACACTGTTAAGTGATGGAATATGAACATTGATACAGAAGAGGAAATGAACTAAGGAGCTAGAAAGGTAGCAGTACCAAGCTAGAGTGCTATATGAAAATGCAGAGAAAAGAGGTTGATGATTAAAAATGTTAAATGCAGTGGAGAAAAAGCCACTGAATTTGGCAATTATTGTTTTGTAGAGTGTAGTTTCATTTGAATGATCAGATCAGAATTCTGATTAAGAGATTGTAAATGGGAACTAAATAAAGTCAGAGTTCAACTAGCTTTTTGTGTAGTTTATGAAAGGGAGGAGAGGTTGGACAATAGTTTGAGGGGGGATGGTAGAATCAGTTTTTTTTGAGGCTGGGAGAGATTAATATTGTTTAGGGAGAGATAGCTTTAAGAGAAGATTGGTGGTGGGAACAGGGGTTAGATAATCTACTGAAGAGATTGGAAAGGATTAAAAGTACAAGTTAAGAGATGGTCCAGTTTGGTTGGGGCATAGAATATGTGAAGGAGAGTAATGTTATTTCCCCCTTCCCTCCCCAATGTCCTACCAGTTGACCTTTTATATCCATAGCATCTCATAATTCTCTTAATTCACATGGCCTCTAGTTCTTACCATTTCTGTTCTGGACTTCTTGTTCCTCACTTGGTGTAGTGAAAAGAGCATTGACTCAAGTCAAGAGACCTTGATTCAATTCCCACATTTAGACTGGTTATGAACCTGGGAGACTTGAAAGAATGGAAGAACCTGTGACAGAAATAAGGAAGTTTAAAGAGGGTGGGTTTAAGGGAAGAGATGATGAGACCTGGTTTGGTGAGCTTGAGATGTCTCTGGGATATTCAGTTTGAAATGTCCAGTAGGCTGTCAGGGAAGTTCCTGTGGAGAATGGACATGGATCTAGAGATCAATGAGTCATCCGCGTCTGGGATTGGATGAGATTCTTGAGAGAGAATGTGAGGGTCCAGAACATGGCTCCCTGGTATTCATTATGTGTATATTCACTGTGTCCTTATACAGACAGAACCAGGAGAATAAGTTATATAATAACACAATTCTATAAATACATGTTTTCCTGTTAGAATTTAAACTTTTGGACCATAGAAACTATATCCTGTTGCTTAGTACAACGTATGACACACTTAGTAAGTGCTTGCTGATCGATTTCGGTCACCCACTTTTAATAACCTAGAAGTATTTTTTTTTATCAAGAACTTGCATACTTCAGTGATTATGAACATTTTTAATATTAAAAAAGCAAGAAAAGAGTACATATGAAACTCAGTCTATTTTGGGCAACTTATTTTTTAAAGTCTATATTAACTTGAACATTAAAGTTATATAAATGAGCTGCAGCATGGTGAAATGGATAGAGCTTGTCCCCTAGGGCTCTGTTCTGGATCCTTTTCTCCCTCTATGCTATTTACCTTGTGATCTTATCAGTTCCCATGGTTTCAGTTATCATCTGTATCTCAGATCCACTTAACCAGCTACAGCTCTTCTCCCAACCTCCACTCTCCCATCTCCAGATGCCCAGTGGACATTTCAAATTAAATAGAACTACAGACATCCTTGACTCATGTTCAAAACAACTCATCTTTCCCCCCCAAATGCTCCTCATTTCTGAACTTCCCTATTACCTTAAGGGAAAAAAAAAACTCAAAAAAGGGTTGCTCTTGACCAAAGTAGGGAAATTTACAAGAGAAGTAGATTTGGAGAGATAAATTATTTAAACAAGTTAAGTTCTAGATGCTTAGGGGAACTCCAGTTCAACATGTCCAAATGGCAGCTGGAATGAAAGAATGTACTTCAGGAGCAAGACTAGATTCCCATCTTCCCCTCTCTCTCAAAATTGGAAGATTTTCTGTATAGAGATCATAATTAAAGCTGATGGGATTGATACAATAGACAAAGATGTGTTCAGAGCCTTCAGATACATCCATAGAATTTATTAAGGGCATACTGTGTGCTAGGTATTGGGTGATACAAAGAAAAGCAAAAAGACAGTCCCTGACCTCAAGGAGCTCACAGTTTGATGGGTCTGGTTTACAGCATGCAAATAACCATGTACACAGTATAAAGGATAAGTTGGAGATAAGCAGCAGAGGGAATGTGATAACATTAAGGTGTAATAGGGAAGCTTTCTTTTAGAAAATGAGATTTTAACTGAGACTTGAACAATCAAGAGAAACCTGGAAGCATAGATAACAGAGGGAGAGAGTTCCAGGCCTGGGGGAAAGCCAGTGAAAATCTAAAGAAGGGAGATGGGATGTTATATATGAGAAATAGTACAAAAAAGCAGTGTCACTTTATAGAGTATGGGGGGGGTATGGAATGAGGTATAAGATGATTGGAAAGATGGATCATGTAGTCAAGTTATGAAGGCTTTGAAAGCTAAAAAGGAATTTATATTGGGTTTTAGAGGTAGTAGGGGGCCACCGGGGATGATTGAGTTGGTGGATAACAGTCAGGTGTGGACTTTAGAATGATCAGTTTGACAACTGGACTGGAGTGGGGAGAAATTTGAAGGAGGCCAACAAGCCAGCTATTGTAGGAGTCCAGGTATGAGGCTAACCATGGTGATAACCTGATATTAGAGTAGAGAAGGGGTTCATATAGGTGAGATGTTTGAAAGTTGAATAAACAGGGACAGGATTTTTTTTTAGGTTTTTTTCAAGGCAAATGGGGCTAAGTGGCTTGCCCAAGGCCACACAGCTAGGTAATTATTAAGTGTCTGAGACCGGATTTGAACCCAGGTACTCCTGAGTCCAAGGCCGGTGCTTTATCCACTACGCCACCTAGCCGTCCCAAGGGACAGGATTTTGATAACAGCCAAGGAAACTGAGGAATGGTCATGTCCACAAAGAAAACAATATTACAAAAAATGGAGAGATAGTTGTCATGCAGAGAAGTCAAGAGTTCAAGTTGAGTTAGATAAGGAGTCAGATTATAGAGGTCAAGGAGAGGAAATGAAGGCAATCTGTATAGACATCTTTTGACTGAGAGAGAAGAAAGATAAGATGAGAACTTGATGGGACTGTAGTGAATGGTTGGAGGTATGTTTTTAGGCAGTAGGAAACAAATCAGATAAGAGAAAGAGGAAGATGGATGTTGCAGTCTGCCTGAGGAAAAAAGGAAAGGATTGGATCTATGGGTCTTGGATAGGAGAAAGGTCACATCTTTGTCATAGTGAAGTAAAGGAAGACAATAGAAAATTTTTTCAAGGGATTTTGAGAAGAGGATAGTATTATTCCCCTCTATTCTCTTACTTGTATGCCCATTCTTCAGTTACCTTTGTGTTGATCCTTCTTTTACCACTCCCTTTGCATGAATGTTCCCTGGGATCTATACTGGGTCAAGGCAGTAGATACTTAATAAATACCTACTGCATGCCAGGTTAAGCATTGGAGGATACAAAGAAAGGCAAAAAGCAGTGCATGCTTTCAAAGAGCTTGGTGTGCAAACAAGATCTATGTGGGATGAATTAAAAATAAATAAGTAGAAAACACTGACATTAAAGGAGATCAGGTCTTTAGAAGGTGGGATTTTAGGCAGAACTTGAAGGAAGCAGACCCCTCACACCCTCCCCCTGGCACCCTCAACCTTGAAGGAAGAGAAATTGCCAGGCTTGGAGAACCACCATTGAAAACACCTAGATTCAGCAGATGGAGTGTCCTGTTTGAGGAACAGAATAGACACTAGTGTTATTGGATTACAGAGTATTTAATTTGGATGAGGGGGGTGGGGGGGGTTGTTTGGGGGTAGGAGGGAATTAGGTATAAGAAAATTGGAAAAAGGGCAAAGTTATTAAGGACTTTTAAAACTTTCTACCAGACTTTCTGTTCTCCCTCCAGTGTTCCTGAATGCTTTGCTTTGGACTAGTTGCCACTTTCCCAGGACTTTTAAGGGGCATTCAAAATCCTAGCATCTATCTGAGACTTTCTGAAACCCCTCAAATTTTCTCAGAGAGGCTCTCTGTTCTTTCTGCTTCTGGACAAGGCTGAAGTAGGTATATGGGAGGTGGGTGTGTTTCTAGGAGGTGGTCTGGCTTCTGGGGAACCATCATGATTTTCATTTCCATTTAGTCTCTTTTGAAGCTGTTACCATAATCCTGTCCCAGTTTATTTTACTTCCAAACATTTCACCTATATGACCCCCTTCTTTACTCTAATACATGATTGATCATTATTTTAAAGTTATTAATATTTTCAAAATTGTTTTCTTTAACATTATTGTAAACATGCGAATTTTTCTAACTTAACCTTTTGTCACTTCACTTTCTCAGTGATAATTTTTGTATCACTTGTACCTCCCATAACATTCTCCCTCTCAAAAAGAGTTCTTAGTAAGAAGAATGGTAAAGCAAAAATGAATCACATATTGAACTTTTCTGAAAATATATATCATTCTGCCTCCAATTGTGATTTGTCTTCATTTTCTGGAGCCCTAGTTGGTCTTGGTTTTTTTTTTTAATTATCTAAGGCAATGGGGTTAAATGACTTGCCCAAGGTCACACAGCTAGGCAATTATTAAGTGTCTGATTTGAACTCAGGTCTTCCTGCCTGCAGGGCCAGTGTTCTATCCACTGTGCCACCTAGCTACCCTGGTCTTGGTTTTTCAGTCTTTCATGAAGCTTTCCTATCTGTGTTTTAGGCATTATATACCTAGTGTTCCGGATTCTGTCCACTTCATATTGCATCAGTTCATACAAATCCTGTCAAGTTTTTTTGATTCCATTCCTTTAATCATTTTTAAAATAATATATACCCTTAAATTGATATACCATTAATTTGTTCAGCCATTCTACAGTTTTTTATTTCAACCCTTTTAGTTTCTAGGGGTTTATCCCCCCAAAAGTTCTGCTATGAATATTTATTGTACACAAAGGTCATATCTTTCCATTTTTGATTTCTTGGGGTATACCTTGTGTATTCTGTTGGGTGACTTTTTAGGTAGATTTCCAAATTGTCTTCCAGAATGACTTTACCAGTTCACTGCTGCAATAATGCATTATTCTGTCTCTATTCCTGTAGATCTTTCAACAATTATCATTTTCCTTGACAGTTATTTTTGTTTAAAATCAATGAAATTAATTTCATCAATTCTATGCCTTTAGGGGGGGTGTGGGTGTGAGTGTATGTGTTTTCAACCTTTGTCAGATTCTGAAAGTAATGAGATGCAGTTTTAGTTACTGTTTATGAGTTACTCTACCCAACACTTCCTGTATATTTATAAACTCTTCTGGTATACTGCAATTATGAAGGAAAAACTTATTTCTCATTCTTCCCTTCTATATTCTTCTCCTTCCTTTTTCTGTGGTCTTCTAAAGCAACCAAAATAAAACAAAACTATGTCTAGACCTTTTTTTTGTCTTTATTAATTCAGTTTGTGATCTTTGAAAATAGTGACATTCTAAAAATACAGTTTTCTCCCTCAGAATGTAGGTGCTTAAGTTTTCCTCTTTCCCCATTCCTTAAATTTATTTTTATAGGGTTATAGTGTTACTAAATGGCAGAAATGTTCAATCAATACCTATAAATAAATGGCATGATAAAGTAAATGGCATTCATCATATATTTAGATAACTTGATAATTCTCTGTTTACTGATGTATCAGTTCAGGACCTTGCTTTTGATATTTTTTATTTTTCACTGTTGATGCAGGAAGAATTTTGGTGTTGGAGAATGACAGCAATTTCATTCCTTATTTCAAATTCTTTTCTACAGGATTCAAATACTACCTACTGGTTCAAGTGAGCTTTTCTTTAAGCTCCACTTTTCTTGTAAGTTTATAATTTTTCTTTCATATTACTGAGAAATAATAGAATTATTATATTGTAGACATGTAATGAATTTGATAACCCTAAAGTCCTGATAAATTTTCAAATTTTATTGATGATCATAATTTGTTATGAGAAAATGAAGTATTTCATTACATATAGTAAGTCTAAATATATAACATTTTTTTCAGTACTCTAGATATTGAAAAAACCAAGGAGGTTTTGATGTTTTGTGTGGCACCTTCTGAATTAGGAACCATCATGAATGTCCCTAAGGGTGGTCTGGTGTTGTTTTCAGCTAATTCAAATTCATCTTGTATGGAACTTTCAAAGAAAATTGCAGAGTGAGTATTAAATTTGCTGCTGCTACTACTGTTATATGCTATTCAGCATTAAGTTAAACTTAGTTATATATAAAATACTAATTTTAAGATTCAGTTGACTATTAAAGATAAAATTTTTATGTTGGTGACATATTTAAATATTTTTGATTTTTGAAACTTCCACGTATTCTAACATTTGGATAAAATTAAATATTAGGGATTATTTATCATTATTTGAAGACTAACTTCCCTCATGAAAATTGATTTATAAATTTGTTTCTTGTTATATATAACTTTATCAGGATTTCTACAGTTTGATCTTTTATGAATTAATTTTTAATGGCAAGAATGTTGGTTGAACTCTGTTATTTATGTTTTTTAACTTTTCCTTTCTCTTATAGGAGGCTAGGGGTAGAAATGGGCAAAGTTCAGGTTTACCAGGAACCAAACAGAGGTGAGCATTAAGTTGATTGATTCAAATTCCTTTGGTTTTATCTTTGATTTAGTCTCTATATTAGCAACTTATTTGAATGTTTTGACTCAGTTGGCAAATCTCATTTCATTGGGATGTGGTGAAAATCTAGAAGCATTGGTTAAGTAACTTTTCTTTGTTTCTGTTTCTATGCTGGGGATACAAAGATAAAAATTACATAGGCCTCTACATTCAGAGAATTTCTATTCCCTTTGGGAGATGTGGATATAAATAAGTGTGTAGGACTCGCTGCTTAGATACCTCCTTTTCTAGTGCAGATTAGCATCTTTTTTTGCCACTTAGCTTACAAAGATGTTTAGAGCCCCTAGAGGGTGCCCCAGGAGAGTTCTTGGAAGATCATTGAGGCTAATCTCATTCTGCTAGTGAAGAAATTAAATCACCAAGAAGTTAGATTACTAGCCTAAGGTCATACAGTGTCTGAGGGTGGTTTGAACCCAGTTGATTCTAAATTCAATGTCCTCTGTACAACTCTGTGCTGTTTCTCCTTCATTCTTTTTTAAAAATATTTATTCTCTTTTTGTACAAATAATTTTTTTATAAATTAATAAAATATTCTTGTTTAAGAGTAAACAGAATACCCCCTCCCCCCAAAATATAGACTCGCTTGAGCGATAAAGTAAAGCAGAGAGAAAAAAATTAAAATTAAAAAAATAATAGTAATAATTGTAGGTATGTCCAGGTGGCACAATGGACGGAGCCCCAGCCCTGGAGCCAGGAGCACCCAAGCCCATATCTGGCCCCATACCCAACAATCACCCAGCCGTGTGACATGCAAGCCACCCCCAACCCCACTGCCCTGCAAAAACCAAAAAAAGGAAAAAAAAGACCCCAAATAAAATAATAATAATAGTAGGGGTGGCAGGGTGGTGGACAGAGCATTGGCCCTTGATCCAGGAGCACCCAGGCGCAAATCTGGCCTCAAGACACCTAAAGATCACCCTGCTATGTGGCCCCAGACAGGCCACCCAGCCCCATTTGCCCTGCACCCCCCCAAATAATAATGATAAAAAATGTGCTTCAGTCTTTGTGACAACACCAATAATTCTGTCGCGGGTGGATCACATTCTTTATGGTAAATCCATGGCAAAAGTTACTTCCATATTTTTCCACCATTGCCATTGCTGATCACAACTCCCTCCTTTCGTATTTCTCCACTACCATGTATTATTATTTTCTCTCTCCTTTCACTCTTGACTCTGCTGTAGGGTATCTGAGTGGCGCAGCAGACAGATCCCCCATCCCTGGGGCCAAGAGGCCCTGAGCCCCCCTACTACCCCTTAGGCCCAGCATCCACCTGGCCCTATGGTCCCATATAGGCCATCCAATCCCAGCCCTTGCAAGAAGTAAAAAGGAAAATGTGTTATATTTGACCACTCTTCCCCCATGGTCCATCCTCTCCTCCTTCATTCATATCCCCCCCTTCCCCCTGTCCCCTGCCCTTGTTACTCCAGATGCCTATTCCCCATTGAGTATATATGCTGTTTCCTCTCCTAGCCACCTCTGATGAGAGCAAAGATTCCCTCATTCCCCCTTGCCTTCCCCCCTTCCATATCATTGCAATAGCTCATTGTAATAAAGAAAAAACTTACTATATGAGATATCTTGGCCTATTCCCCCTCTCCTTTTTCTTTCTCCCATTACATTTCCCTTTTTTCTATTGACTCCATTTTTACACCATATTTTATCTTCAAATTCAGCTTTCTCCTGTGCTTCAACTATAAAAGCTCCCTCTACCTGCTCTATTAGCTGAGAAGGTTCATATGAGTATTATCAGTGTCATTTTTCTATGCAGGAATGCATGCAGTTCATCATCAAGTCCCTCATATTTTCCCCCTCTCCTCCAGTCTCCATGCTTCACCTGAGTCCTGTATCTGAAGATCAAACCTTCTGTTTGGCTCTGGCCATTCCAACAGGAACATTTGAAATTCCCCTGGTTCATTCAAAGTCCATCTTTTTCCCTGGAAGAGGACATTCAGCCTTGCTGGGTAGTTCATTCTCGGTTGCATTCTAAGCTCTTTTGCCTTCTGGTATATTATATTGCAAGCCCTACAGGCCCTGTGTGATCCTGACTGCAGCTCCACGATGTTTGAACTGTGTCCTTCTGGGTGCTTGTAATATTTTCTCTGTGACTTGGGAGTTCTGGAACTTGGCTGTAATATTCCTAGGGGTTGGTTTTTTGGGATCTCTTTCTCAGGGGGATCCGTGGATTCTCTCCATTTCTATTTTGCCCTCTGCTTCTAGAATATTAGGGCAATTTTCCTGTAGTAACTATTTTGAAAATGATGTCAAGGCTCTTTTCTTGATCGTGATTTTCAGGTATTCCAATCATTTTTAAATTATCTTTCCTAAGTCTGTTTTCCATATCAGTTGTTTTTTCAATGAGATGTTTCACATTTTCTTCTAATTTTTCATTCTTTTGGTTTTGAAGTAATGAATCCTGGTTGCTCTGAAATTCATCAATCTCCCTGACTTCCATTCTTTGTCTGAAGGATTTGTTCTCTTTGGAGAGTTTTCTTATCTCTTTTTCCATCTGGCCAATTTTGCTTCTCCTCAATAACTTTTTGAACTGTTTTATCCATTTGACCTAAGCTGGTTTTTAGCATGCTATTTTCTTCATCATTTTTTTGGATTTCCCTGACTAAGCTGCTGACTTCATTTTCATGTTTTTCCTACATCTCTCTCCTTTCTTTTCCCAGTTTTTCTTCTAACTCCCTCATTTGATTTTCAAAGTCTTTTTTGAGCTCTGTCATAGCCTGAGCCCAATTTCTGTTTTTCTTGGAGTCTTTAGATGCAGGAGCTTGTGCTTCCTCATCTTCAGACTGAGTATTTTGATCCTTCTTGGGCTCATATGCAAAATATTTCTCAGTGGTCTTCCTCTTGTTTCTCTGCTTGCTCATTTTCCCAGCCTTAGCCTGGTTTTGGGGTGCTTCCTGAGCTTTTGGGACACTCCCACAAGGGTCTCAGTGTGTGAGGGTCTGTCCTCCCTCCTGGTCTGTGAATGACCATATGCCCCCCTCTGCCACGGTGCTGAGGTGGGGGGGGGCCCTGCTGTTCTATGGGGGGGCCTCGACTTCAATCAGGATCTGAATGTGTTCAGAGCCCTAGAGTCCTGTTCCAGGGGCAGAGGACAGAGCTCAGCAGTCTCTCTTCACTCCCCTCCCTCAGCTCAATGGGCTCATGCCCTGGGGGCTCCTGCTTACTGGCTCTGCCTGCTTCTGTTTCCTGAGCTGCTGAAAGACCAAGCTGCTGGCTGTGTGCCCTGAGGGCTGGGTTTCACGTGCTCGCTCTGGCAGAGGTCCCCCGCTATTTCCCCACTTTGTGCCTGGTGCTCCCCGGGGTGTAGCTCCAGAGACTCCTCCGCTGCTGTGTGCCACGGCTCCCAGCACCCTGGGGCTGCCTCTGGGAGGCTAAAGTTCTTTTGCTCTGGCGGACCACCCCTCCAACCCAGGGGAGCAGAGTCTTTCTGCTCTTTTCTAGGTTACCTTGAGTTAGGAGAACTGCCTGTCTGGGTCCCTCTGTGGGTTCTGCCTTGAAAGTTTAGTTAGATTCCTTAGTTTCGAAGTTTTATAAGAGAGCTTCTAAGAGCTGTTGCTCTCTTGTTGCCATCTTGCCAGCCCCCCCCCCCTTCTTCATTCTTTAGGCAAGTACAGAACTGGTCAGTTTAATCTATAAACAGTGAACAAGTAACTGACTGAATTGAACACATTAATTAATTAAATGGACACATTTAGTGAAACTTGAATCAATTTTGCATTCAGAGTGTTTTAGTTAGTTATATTATTCTTTTTCTGTTTTACCACATAAGTATTATGACAATGTATTAAAAAATTATTTTTAATAGAATAGGAAGAGTTGGAGTCAGAAGACCTGAGATTTAATCCTAGCTCTGATATTTATTACTTTTGTGATCTTAGACAAGTCTAAAATCTTGACCTAGTTTCCTCATAGTAAAATTAGGAATTGGGTTAGACAATCTCAGAGCTCCAAACAATTCATTTTCCTTTCATTTTATTTGTTACTTTGTGGGAAAAACTGTTGAAAGTTCTGTTAGAGAAACTGACTTGATTAGGACGATTTGTTTGTGGCTAACTTGACTGTCACAATAACCCTGTGAGATAGCTAATTTTCCCACTTTACACATGAAGCAACTGAAAGCTTCAGTGATTTGCCCTGGGTCATCAAATAGCATTTTTTTTTTAGCTAGATATATAAAGACAAACACAGCTATTAAATTGGAGTTGAGATTTGAACTTGTATCTTCCTGAGTTCCAATCTAACACTCTAGGAAGCAGAGAATCCTTCTTGGGAGGCTTTGTGATTGTCCATCTCAGAAATTAATAAGGATCTGATTTAAAGTATTGGAAGTAGAACACCTCTTCTCCCCCTTCCTCCCCCACATAAATTCCTGATTTTTTGCCTCATTTTGAGTGTTGTTTCTCCCATTATGCTATAAGGTTCTTGAGGGCAGGAACTCTTTTGCACAGTGCCTGGCATGTTGTAGGTGCTTAATAAATGTTTATTGAATTGGATTGGATTGGAAAACAAAGTAGAGGTAAAAGCGATATTTCAGAGAGGAAGTATCTACAGGACTTGTCAACTCATTGGTTATCAGTTGAGAGAAAGAGAGGAGGCACCTAAGATAAGATTTTAAGACTAGGAACTAGAAAATCACTTATAGAATCTTGATTACATACTGATATGGCTTATAAAATCTTGATTGCATACTGATACTTAAACCTATAAGGAATACAAAGTTAAAATAGTCAGAGGTAACCACCTGGGGCTTGAAACTTGCTTATTCAGTGAATATATTTAAACTATTTTTGAGGGTTATTAACAATTTGTGTATAACCTAGTAACCTTGATAGCACTTTGTGCAATAGTTTTTGTGTCCTGAAGAGTTTCAATATTTTTCTATCATGTAATTAGAGCATCATGATGAAATTAAATAGTGAAGGGGAATTACATGATCTCCTTTGTCAGAAGGGAAGTATCTTCTCTAAGGTGAACATAAGTAATTGAGTTAACCTTGTAGGGCTCAAAAAAAATAATTTAAGGTTGAGTACTGGACTTGTGACTTCATTGATATATGGAATTGTTTCAGATGAGGAAGCTGTAAATTATATTGGCACATTCTTGCTAAAAATTATATCTTATGTTTAATGTTCAATATTATGATAAATATAAGTTGGTGAATCATTTTATTATACTTATAATATCTAGATAGTGACTCATCTTGAGACTATATTTTAAAAATAATATTAAACTATCAACTTTTTTTTTACTAGAAACAAGAGTTCAAATTCAAGAATCTGTCAGAGGAAAAGATGTTTTTATCATCCAAACTATTTCCAAGTGAGTAATGACTTACATACATGTTTTACTTTCTACTTTGGTGTTAAGCACAGTTATACTAAAATAGTAAGATTTGCATCTTAGAGTAATTATGATTTGGGTTTTTAACAAATGGGAGAAAGAGACACTATTAAATACATTGGTAATACATTTGTATTAAAAGGAGTTCAGGGGTGGCTAGGTGGCGCAGTGGATAGAGCACTGACCTTGGATTCAGGAGTACCTGAGTTCAAATGGGGCCTCAGACACTTGACAGTTACCTAGCCATGTGGCCTTGGGCAAGCTACTTAACCCCATTGCCTTGCAAAAAAACGAAAAAAAAAGTTCATATGCATTTCATAAAACTTTGTGCTATAATTTTATATAAATGTCTGAAAATAATTTTTCAGTGTAGCATTATTAATTGCTTCAGATGTTTGGGATAGTATTTACTAATTATACTATAGCTCACTAACATCTCTTAGGAATAAATAGCTAGATATTAAAGATAAATAAAGTTGTATTATCTTCAGAAGCAGAAATGAAAGCAACTGATTTCTTGGTTTTTATTTAAAATATTCATTTAGAGCCATGGTTACCTTAGCACTGGGAAAGATTACAAGAGAATATGCTAAAGCAGTTTATGTTTCACTGTGCTGCT
Organism: Macrotis lagotis; assembly: GCF_037893015.1. Taxonomy (NCBI): domain Eukaryota; kingdom Metazoa; phylum Chordata; class Mammalia; order Peramelemorphia; family Peramelidae; genus Macrotis; species Macrotis lagotis. The sequence continues at coordinate 183,518,624 of NC_133666.1, forward strand.
ATACTTGGTCCTTATTTTGAAATTGTTTTATAATATCCCAAATGTAGTAATGGAAGACTAACTATAATTTTTGGATCTAATAGTTTGACTTTGGAGTTTAAACTTACTATTTCCTCAACATTTATATAGGATAGCTCATCCAAAACCCATTTTTTTCCTTTTTGGTTGTTCCTCTCTGAATATATACATGCATGTCATAAGATGTCTTTTCATATGAATCATATCTTATTCAAAGCAGTGATTTAAACAAAAAAAGCCTGTATAATATTTGTTATTTATTTGCTGCATATTTGCTTTTGAAGTTCTGAATATTGGAGCATTTTTGACATATATATATATATATGTATGTATATATATATATATATATATAATATGCAGAGTAATGTTGAAAGAATATGAGGAAGAAATATTTGTATAAAATAGTCTTTATGCCATTTTAGTTAACTTATTTTTATTTTTACTCGATTTTACATACATACATAGGGCTTTAGTGAAATGTTTGTCTTGGCCTTTTGGTCATTGGGGGTAAAGTTTCAGTTATTTTTATAATGTAGAAATAAAGTTAGAGCAGTATTTCTCACTGGTAGTCACATCCTTGAGAGGCTCTGAGTGTTTCTTGATTCTTGTTTCTTGTCCATCATTTGGGGAACAGCTGAACAAGTTATCAGGGGATAGAGAGTTTGAAGATTACAGCCTATTTATACCTGCTTTTCACTTCCTCTATTCTATCATCACTAAAAGGGCAAGGTGCTAAATTGGTAGTGGGACCCCCTCCCTTTATAAGACCCTTCCATTTATGTAGCACGTATGTTGTCATGTTAATTGTCTGTTATTTTAGCTTTGGTTTTATTTTGTTTGATGTATTCTGAAATTGGAAACATCATCTTTGTACCCTGTAATTTTCTTACTATATTCAATTTCTTTTGCAATCTTTCATGTTATCTTTTTTTACTTTTCCTACACTAACACTTCTGATATAGCAATTCTCATCTTTTAAGTCTTCAGAAAACTTACTGTGTTTCCTCAAAGATAAGCAGGATTACTATATAAATGACTGTTCCTTGCCTTGTAACGTTTTTCCTTAATGTTCTTTACTGAATTGAGTTCTGCCTATTCATTACCCTGCAACATTCTCTTTTATGTTCTTTTTTTTAAACATCACTAGTATCCCTCCTTCCATCTCCCTATCTGTCTCAAACAAATAGGATTTATAAGACCAAAAAAAAAGAAGAAAAAAATTAGTACAACAGATCAAATTCATTGAAAGTGTCTGAAAACTTGTACTGTGTGTAATACCTATGGCTCTCCCACCTCTGCAAAAGGGTAGGTTGGGAGCCTCCTCTCATATTTCTTCTATTATGCTATGTTTGTTCTTAATAATTTTCCAACATTTATATACACCATCCGTATATACATAGTTCTTTTCATTTACACAGTTATAGTCATTGTGTATATTATTTTTCTGGCTTTGCCTACTTTGCTTTGCTTATTTTACTCTACTATATTTCGTGGGGATTTTTCTATGCTTCTCTATATTTATCAGTTATTTCTTACATTGATGAACCACAATTTGTTTAGTCATTCTCTAGTCAGTGGATCTATATTTTATTTCTAGTTCTTTCCAATCCCAAAAGTACAGCTTTAATTATTTTGGGTTATATGGAGACTTTTCTTCTTATAAAGCTCCTTGGGTTTATAAGCTCAGAAATGGAATCTCTAGGTCCAAGGTTGTGGACGTTTTAGTCACTTTATTTGCAAAATTCTAAATTACTTTACAAAATGGTTATACTTATTCACAGCTCTACTAACAGTGTATCAGTGTGTCTCAACCTCTTCCAATATGAACTATTTACCATCTTGAGTCATCTTTGCCAAGTTGCAGGCGTATAGGGAATAAACGTTCAGAATTATTTTGATTTGTATTTCTCTAAATAGTGATTTGGACCATTCTTTGGTGATTAATACTTTGCAGTTCTTTTTATGACCCCTTTTCCATTGGGGAATGACAATTGCTCATTCTTAATGTTATTCATTGTTTACATTTTCTATCAGGAAGTGGCTACTATCTTAAGTATATTTATTAAAATTGTTGATTTAGCTTGCATAACCTATCCTTATGGGAGAAATTTGATTCAAATTTTTTTCCTATTTGACCACTTCCATTCTTATCCTAGATGCACTAAATTTGTCTGTGAAAAAGCTTTTTAATTTCCTGTATTTTTTTTTATGGTCTCTATTCCTTTTTTTGGTTAAGAATACCCCTTCTAGGGATGTAAGAAATCTGGGACACTAATACATTGTTGGTGGATCTGTGAACTCATCCAACCTTCCTGGAGAGCAGTTTGGAATTGCACCCAAAGGGCAACAAAAATGTGCATACTCTTTGATCCAGCAATACCACTACTGGTCTATACCCTGAAGAGATGATGAAAAAGGGTAAAAACATCACTTAGACAAAAATATTCATAGCAGCCCTGTTTGTGGTGGCAAAGAATTGGAAATTAAGTAAATGATCTTCAATTGGGGAATGGCTTAACAAACTGTGGTATATGTATGTCATGAAACACTATTCTATTAGAAACCAGAAAGGATGGGAATTCAGGGAAGCCTGGAGGGATTTGCATGAACTGATGCTGAGTGAGATGAGCAGAACCAGAAAAACATTGTACACCCTAACAGCAGTGTGGGGGTGATGATCAACCTTGATGGATTTGCTCATTCCATCAGTGCAACAATCAGGGACAATTTTGGGCTATATGCGAAGGAGAATACCATCTGTATCCTGAGAAAAACTGTGGAGTTTAAACAAAGACCAAAGACTATTATCTTTTATTTAGGGGAAAAAAAAACCTGTTATCTTATTATGTAATTTTGCTATCTCTTATACTTTATGTTTCTTCCTTAAGGATATGATTTCTTTCTCATCACATTCAACTTAAATCAATGTATACCATGAAAACAATGTAAAGACTAACAGATTGCTTTCCGTGGAGGGGTGGGGGGAGGGAAGCAAGATTGGGGGAAAATGGTAAAACTCAAAATAAATAAAATCTTTCTAAAAAAAAAGAATACACCTTCTAGGGATACACTGTAGGAGGTGCTATAAATTAGACCAGTTCTCCATTCTGGAAAACAATTTGGAGCAATGCTCCAAAGGATGGCAAAACTATGCATTTCTTTTGTTCCAACAATACTGCTACTGGTCTATAGCCCAAGGATGTCAAAAGAAAGGGGGAAAGGTCTCATATGTACAAAAATATTTATAACTGCTCTTTTGTGTGGTAGCAAAAGTTGGAAAATAAGGGATGTCTGTCAGTTGGGGAACAGCTATACAAATTATAGTATTTGAATGTGATAGAATACTATTGTGCTGTAAGAAAGGATGAAATGTTTCAGAAAAATCTGGGGAGATTTACATGAACTGATATAAAGTGGAGTGACCAGAACCAGAACAATTTACACAGTAAAAGCAGTATTTTCAAGATAATCAACTTTGAAAGACTTAGTAACTCTCATCAATACAGTGATCCATCACAACTCTATAGGGTTCTCTCCATAGGAGAACTGCTGAACTCACTCCAGATTGAAGTATTTTTTTTCCTTTATTTTTCTTGGCTTTCCTCTCCCCCCCCCCCAAACATGATTAATGTGTAAATATGTTTTGCATAGCTTCTTATACATATATAAATATGTGTATGTGTGTGTATATACATATATTTATGTGTGTGTGTATGTATATATGTGTGTGTATATATATATATTGGCACCTTATTCCTTCCTTTTCCATTAATGGGTGGTAGAGAGGTTGGTGGTAGGGAGAGAATTGGAACCATAAATGAATAAACAAATAAATAAAAACATTCTTCTCCAACCCAGATCTGTGAGAGGTATTTGATTTATTTCTCTTCTAATTTTTTCATAGTATGATCTTAAATATTAAGCACATTTAATTATTTAGATGTGTTGTGGAATATGATGTGTGGTGTTGATCTAAGTCTAATTCTTTCCAACCTTTTTCCTTCTTATCTGATAGAACTTAAGTCCCAGAATAATAACTCTTAAGCAGTATTTTGTTGATACTTTGTAACTGAAATATTAATAGATGTTTTATTGAATGTAGTTAATTGAATTTAACATATATAAAACTAGAAATCTTTTATTTCAGGGATGTGAATACCACAGTCATGGAACTCTTGATCATGGTATATGCTTGTAAAACCTCCTGTGCCAAAAGCATTATTGGAGTGATTCCCTATTTTCCTTATAGCAAGCAGTGCAAGATGAGAAAAAGGGGCTCTATTGTTTCTAAGTTATTGGCTTCAATGATGTGTAAAGCTGGTAAGACCAATGAATGTTTGGCATTATTCTGGAGGAATTTGTTGTTGTTATCTTTATTTTCCATCTATTAAACACTTATATGGATTTTATTGGAACAGAACAAAAGATAATGAAATATGAACATAGTTACACATTTAAAAGTAATAAAAGATTTTCTTTTCAAAAGTGTATTAAATATTATATAACATGCAAAATTTTTCTGTTTTCCTGACCATGTTTAAAAGCTACGAAAAGCAAATACTTAACATAATGAATAGAGCACATAAATATAATTCTTTTATTATTATTAAAGTATTCTTTTTTTTAATTTTAAGTTTCAAATTCTCTCCTTTCCTTTCATTTCTTCACTCCTTCAGAATTTGCTGGAACTTGAAATTAATTAATCTAGAGTCTTGGTTAGTCAGTTATAAAACCATTTTACTGTCTCTGGACTGCTGTTGCTGCTGCTGCTGCTGCTGCATGTATGGCTTCCAGACAGGCTTCCACTCTAGTATCATGCATAAACTTCTCTTGCTGATGGCCTAAGTTTTCTTAGGCTAGAAAAAATGCCTCACCCTGTGATCTCTGCTATTCCAAAACTTGATTTGAGGTGTTATTTTTATAGTTGTTTGGAGGGGAATATTAAAAGAGCTCAGCTGGGTTGCCTCTAATCTGCCATCTTCTATAAAGATCATTCTTAAGTATAGCTCATATCATATATTATGGCTAACTCCTGATGATGCTCTTTCCCCATTTGAGTGATTTCAGTATCATATATTAATGAAAATTCATATCCTAATAGTATGTGCTGCTGTGGAGAATTTTTTCACCATAAGACAAGTTCCAGACAAGCAGAATATCAAAGATGTTGATAATTTTGAGGTGATGTGGACATAACTAAAGTTTTACTGACAATTTTGAGATGATTTGAATATATTAATGAAATTAATAACTCCAGGGTGGTACAGATAAGATTTAGTTTATTTCTTAAAAAAAAATCTTTAAAAATGATTCCTTAGACTTATGCTGCCAAGCACACACACACACTTCAATTTTTCCATCTTTATTAGGATCATGTGCTCCCATCTCTACTTCATGGTTTTATGAGAGAGTGATTGTACCTCTCTGTCTCCCCCTTCTGTTCCCCCTGCTATCTCCTTTTCACCATCCCATCTATCATCTGTACCCCTTTCACACTTGTCTTAGTATTCTCTGTGCCTAAAGTATGATTGCACCCCCACTTCTTATTGCCATCATGGGTTTTTCTCAACAGGAACCTAAAGAACTGGTCATGTCTGCGCCCTATTTCATACTATCATAAATTATTAATGATCACTTCATTCTCACTTTGCTGATTATCATTGCATATATTCTTTAAAGGGAGCGTGTGGGAATGAGGTCTTTAATAATGGTTGGTAAGATTTTTGTTTAAGAATTGACCTTTGAGGGGTGGCTAAGTGGTGCAGTGGATAAAGCACCGGCCCTGGAGTCAGGAGTACCTGGGTTCAAATCCGGTCTCAGACACTTAATAATTACCTAGCTGTGTGGCCTTGGGCAAGCCACTTAATGCCATTTGCCTTGCAAAAAACCCTAAAAACAAAAAACAAAAAAAAACAAGAATTGACCTTTGAAATGACTTTTCTTAAGTTGAAAACTTAGTAAGAAAACTATAGGGCAAACATGTTGATATGATTAATATTATTTTGGAAAATTTTAAAGTCTATTAGACTATCTAAAGTAGAACAAAATATAATATACATAATCTTAATGGTGCTAAAGCACCATTTTAAGTGGTCTCTTTGTGGACCTTATATCTGCTTTATTTTCAAAGGTTTGACTCACCTTATTACCATGGATTTACATCAGAAAGAAATTCAAGGCTTCTTCAATATTCCTGTTGATAATCTGAGAGCTTCTCCATTCTTATTACAGTACATTCAAGAAGAGGTGAGTTAGTATAAACTTCATTATTCTTTTTAGAAAAATATTATCTCTAAAATTGAAGGGTAATTTTCACCTTCTGCAGCTTTTGAACCCTTCCTGTTGGAAACAAAAAATGACATTATATTGGAGTTCCTTTTCTGTTCAAAAGTTTTTCATTAAAATTGACCCTTTTGATCTGATTTTTAAAAAAGGATCTAAATTTTATACATTCATTTTCATTTTATTCTTTAGTAATATTTCTTACTCTTCATTTCTGTGTGGAATTTTTAGAATATATTTAAGACCAAAATTTTTAACGAATTTCTGATTACAGGTAAAATCATTTAACCGTCAAGAATAGGAAATCTTTCACTTGTTAGAGGAAATTTAAAGTAAAGCTTCGTAAGTGAATAATAATTTAGTTTTTCATCAGAGACAAAAACTCTTTGAATTTTAATAATAAAAATATTAATGATGATAGATGGAAATAATAGAATTAACATGTAAATAATAGAAATATTATCTTTATTATTGCCAGTTAGCAGAGGGGAAAAGAAAGATTTAAAAAGGATACTGGGAAAGAGACATATAAAGGAAGCATAAGGACAGAGATAGAAGGAATAAAGTGAAAAAAAAGGAGAAACAAATATTAAGATCCACTTAAACATACAACATTAATTCACATTTACATTGTGTTTTAAAGTGTGCAAAATATTTTCCTCCCAACTACCCTGTGAATTAGCACAATTATTATCCCAGTTTTATAGGTAGATGAGAAATCTGAGGCTCAGAAATGATAAGTTACTCGCCCAGGGTTACTTTATTAGACAGCTAGCTAATAAGTGTCAAGAATCTTATCTTGAACACAAACCTCCTGACATATATCCTGGCTTGTTTCATCTCAGATGTAGTTTCATAGAGTAGCATCTATATCTTGTAGCCTTTTTGAAAACTGCTGTTAAGCATTTAAAGCTAAATTGTATTTTGGTAAATGGAAATAATCATACTTTTTGTTATGATTTTTTAATATGTAATTTGAAAATTGTTAATCATCTCTGATTTCTATTTTATGTTATTCTTAATGTTTTGTCTGAATAAAATGACACTCATTCATCCAACCAATAATACTTGCTTTGCACTTACATGTAAATATTTTAGTGAATGAAATGTCATAACTTTTTACTCATTGCACTTTTACTTATTTTCTTATTATATTTCTTTGTTTCCACTTTTAACTTCATGTGATTATAGTTAATAACTACTTTTAGTCTTCTTTAAGTTTTGGGGTTTTTTCCATTATTTTATCTTTCTAGATATCTTTGTATGTTTCATACTTGTTTTAACCTAATTTTATTTTAATTTTTTTAAATTTTAAATTTTAATTTTAAATTTAATTTAATTTAAATTTTAAATTTTTAAATTTTAATTTTAAATTTTTTTCAAGTGATTATTGACAGTTTATTTCCTTTTTGGGGTTAAATTCATGTGCCCTGGATAATTTTTCATTTAGGACTGTGTTTGTCTTTTTAATTTTTTAGCTGATAGATGCCATATTTTTAATCTTTCAAATTTGCCATAAATATTTTCCAACCTATTATTTTTGTCTTATTTATATTGTTTTGGTGCTTTTCCCATATAATCAAAATTATATGTTTTGGCTTTAATGTATTTTCTGTTAATTTAATAAAATGAGTAATCTCCCTTCCTTGAGATGTATAATTTCATGTTTTTTGTTTTTGTTTTTGTTTTTTTATTTTAATTTTTTTTTTTTAGGTTTTTGCAAGGCAAATGGGGTTAAGTGGCTTGCTGAAGGCCACTCAGCTAGGTAATTAGTAAGTGTCTGAGGTTGGATTTGAACTTAATACTCCTGACTCCAGAGCCAGTGCTCTATCCACTGTGCCACCTAGTTGCCCCATGTTTTTTGTTTTTATACCGCAATTTCCCAATGATTTTCCCATCATTTCCCTTACAAAGAGGCATTCTATAAATAACAAAAAAAAAATTAAGAAAAAAGTAAAAAGAGGATAATGAAAAGGGATTGGAACCTACATACACACACACACACACACACACACACACACACACACACACACATACATATATATATGAAATGAAGAGGCATAGAATGTATTTGCATATAATCTAAATAAAGATGAAGAGTCAGGCATAGTAAGGGTTCAGATCTTTTGTTGAGCTGTAAATCCAACTCCCATACTTTAATTTATTTAAAAAAAATTTTTTTAGTTTTTTTGCAAGGCAATAGGGTTAAGTGGCTAGCCCAAGGCCACACAGCTAGGTAATTATTAAGTGTCTGATGCTGGATTTGAACTCAGGTACTCCTGACTCCAGGGCTGGTGCTCTATCCACTGTGCCACGTAGCAGCCTCCTCCTGTGCTTTAATTAAAAGGTAGATTCTTTAAATTTTAGAGGTTAGTCTTCTGTAGCATTTACCTTAATTTATAAATTGCTTTTTCATATGGTCCACATATTATATTTTATATCTTATGGGAACAGGGCAAAAACTTGACTGATTTTTTTTTTTAATGGTCATTTAAAAAAAAAAGTTGGAAATCTTTCTTGAGGCATTTTCCTGAATATAGTATTTAATTCTAATTCTCCAACATGTTCACAGACTACTTCATCTTGTCAGATGTCAGAAAGCTTAGTTAGAGGATTAGAGCCCTATTTATTTTTCATTCTCTACTTCCTTGGTTTTAGTAGAGTAGTAGGGAGAGGTTTTGGGGTTTTTTAGAATCTGACATACTGATTAAGGATAGTGGAATCAAAGGAAGAATCTCCAGTTACTTAACATGGGAATTAATCATCATATACAGCTCAGGATGACCTTGAGAAATCAAAAGGTCATATTATGCAGGTATGTTTTTTAAGGTATAGAATTATATAATGCATTTTAGGAAGAATTTCATTAAAAATAGCTAGATTTGGGGCAGCTAGGTGGCGCAGTGGGTAAAGCACCAGCCCTGGGGTCAGGAGTACCTGGGTTCAAATCCAGCATCAGACACTTAATAAATTACCTAGCTGTGTGGCCTTTGGGTAAGCCACTTAACCCCATTTGCCTTGCCAAAAAAAAACCTAAAAAAAAAAAAGCTAGGTTTGACATAGTTTAATGCATAAAGGGGTACATTATTTTTTCCCAAATAACTGATTCTTAAGTGGAATACTTCATTTCCAACAGTCTAGTTAAATGTGGTTTTGTTATCTTTCCATTTAACTGTTTAGTAGAATTAGATTCTTGTTCAACAGGATCTGACTTTTATAAACATATGTGGTGAAATCATATTATTTAGTCTTTTCATATACTAATTATATGATATATTAAAACTCTAAAACTTAATTTAGAATAGTAAAATAGTTTTAATTTGTAAAAAAATCTTGAGTTGTAGAATCTTATTATTTAAAGGAATAATTTCACTTCCAATAGATATAATAATTTGAAATTACTAACATTATATGTTAAGACTTGTGAAGAGCATTGACTATACGTGATTGGAATCTGTTGAATGAGTTTAAAAAAGTTTTTATGAAACAATTTTTCTTAAATAATTAAAGCATTCTCTAATATGTTTATATCAACAACATAATTGTATTGAAAAATCTGTTAAAATTAAAACTCAAACTATTTGCAATAATATTGTTATTAAAAGTGGCTATCAGCTTGTCAATGATACCCTGTCCTGTTTAGGTTTTAGTTATGTATTCATATATAAATATAGCCATCTATAGTTGGAGTATACTGTATTCCTAGATCTATTTCTCCTTGTGTTATTTTGTGTTCTCTTTATTTTCCTCATTTGACAACTTTATTATTGTAGTGTTTTGCTTTAATTCAAGTTCTTGAATTTCAGGTGCATGTAAAGCCAATCTGACCTATATTTAACTAGTTAACAGAAAGTCTAAATTAGTGGATTCCAAATGACAAGCTGCAAAATGTATTTTTACACAGATGTTTTGTATTGTGCTAAACAATAGAGACAACAATCTTAATAACATTTTCTCATTGTCTCTCAGTATCTTGCTTTATACAGAGATAGTAAAAGACTGTGGGAGTTGGGGATTGTATAGTTTCTTTTATTTGTTCACATATACAATATTTGTCTTTTTCTCTGTATATAAAATATGTGTTCATGCATATATACATACATAAACTAGATGTATCTTTAACACTGGTTATTTTCTTTACATTGGGTAGCCATCCACTGAAGTTACTTGACACTGGTAAATCTGTTGATTAATACTCAAAATATAGGTACAGTTTATAAAATATTTTGCAACTTTGTTTTAAACTCTCTTCTCATCATCATGATTATGAACACATTCAAGGTTTGTTTCAGGTAGTATATTTAACAATTGATTCAAATAATATTAAATAATTTCTGTTCTAACTTTTAAAACCCTGTAGACATTTTTTCCTTTAATAACTCTTATAAGTTATATAATTATTTTGAAGAAAGTGCTTAAAGCAATATAATTATAAGTTATTTCCTCATGGAGACTCTGCACACAAATTTATTTGACTCTAGGATGCCCCAAAGGCTATCATTTCGTGTACTTCTTTGTCTATGCATGCTTGGGATATCAAAATTAAATGAAATTATTATTCAAAAATGTGTAAAGATTTTAATTTTTCTTCAGAATATGTTAAAACAATTGTCAAAATTTGCATATAGAGTTAAATGAGCATGAAAATTTGTGGTATATTGGTATATAAGATAAGCAAATGGAGATTTAACAGTTGCTTAAAAAATATGCATCTTGCTCTAACTAGATAAATGCTTCTAACCTAATAAATATTAATCTAATTCCTTTAACTTCATATTATACTAGTTTTTTATTGCTTTGAGCAATTTTTGTCAATAGTGTAGTGAGAGAATCTTGTGGCATCAGCTATGATCCTGGCAAAAATTCCAGAGCTTGGAAACTTGGAAGAATTAAGTAGCATACAAAGAAAGCAGCTTAAAGTAAACAAAGAAAAACTGGCTGTGAAGGGCTGTGGGACTGTTAATAGACTATTTCTTCTCTTACCTTACTGTTCTCTGTACCCCTGCCTCCCCATCTTTCATAGTTGTCTTGCATCTTTAGTCTTTTTTCTTTATCAGTGGAAAACTGTTTTGTTAAGGAATAACTTTGGAGGGGAATTTTAAGTAGGGATAAATAAGTCTTCTGTTTCTTTCTGATCTTTTTTTCTTAGTCTCTCCTCACTTTCTTTTTCCCAATTGCTAGATGATATAGAATGGGACCTTTTGTCTCTGGGATTCTTTGGTTGTTGGTAAGAGAATTGTTAATTACCACAATGACCAGTTTTCTCTAACATCAAATGAGTGATTGTTACAAATGACCCACCTTTTCACATGGTCTTTAAATTACAAAATATTAATAAAAAGGAACTAAATGCAAAATAAGATGCTAAAATGTGATTTTTGACTTGAGTGGGAAATTCTATAACTGGTTTAATTGATGTATTCTGCATTGAACTAGAGCAGCATATTTTTTATAATTCCATTTCAAGTATTTTACTACTTCTTTTTTAAAAGATATTTTTAAATGTAGGACTTTTTGAGGGATTTTTTTTTTTCATTTTCTAAAGAGAAAATGCATTTTAAATGTTTACATTCCTTACAATAATTGATGAAGTTTTAAATAAGATAGCATCCTTTATTCATTTCTATTAATTATTGAGATATTAACTTGAACAGATCAATAATTGCCATAGCAGTAAAAATTGAAATCTGTTATTTGCCACAGATCCCAGATTACAGGAATGCAGTGATTGTAGCCAAATCACCAGCTTCAGCTAAGAGGTAGGTAGGATCGTCTACTCACTCTCTCTCTCTCTCTCTCTCCCTCTCTCTCTCTCCCTCTCTCTCTCTTTTTTTTTAGGATTTTGCAAGGCAAATGGGGTTAAGTGGCTTGCCCAAGGCCACACAGCTAGGTAATTATTAAGTGTCTGAGGCTGGATTTGAACTCAGGTACTCCTGACTCCAGGGCTGGTGCTCTATCCACTGCACCACCTAGCTGCCCCTGTCTACTTTCTCTTAAGAAAGCTATTAATACTACTAATATAGTGCTATGATAATTACTTGGGATGAAATACAATAATTAAAATTGATGAATTGTTTAATGCAATATAGCAAATCTTCCTGTTGCTGTCATCACTTGTTTTATATGAATTAGCATCAAGTCACTAGGATTTGGGACATTTTCTTTAATCTGTCACCATAAAGGACATTCATTACATTGGATATTTAACATATCTTTGAAGAGTTTGTTTTTTTTAGGTCTGTCCTATTATCTGAACTTCTTCTGATAATTGTTTTGGTATAGCCTCAAAATGGAAAAGTGAGTTTCATCAGTAAACATGACTTCAGTCTTCAATACTCTAGTACTACTTTGACTTCTTGTTTGTAACAAGTGTTTCCTCATTCCTTTACCCTGCCCAGTAACAAGGGAGCCCCCTCTCTCTTTTAAGAATGTGATATTTTACTGTTCTTCCAACCTCAAGATGCCTATATTATACTCTAGGTGTTTTTTTTTTTTGCAAGGCAAATGGGGTTAAGTGGTTTGCCCAAGGCCACACAGCTAGGTAATTATTAAGTGTCTGAGACTGGATTTGAACCCAGGTACTCCTGACTCCAGGGCCGGTGCTTTATCCACTGTGCCACCTAGATGCCCTGAAACCCCACTATTTAGGTCAGCCATACAGCTGCTGCCTGCTTCTTCATTCAGTACACATTTTAGGATAGGACACCTTACTCCCAACTCAGTTGCAAGTCCCTTCTTCAGTGGATTGAATATGTGTCCCAGCACTTGGCATATGCTACTAATCCTTCTGTACTAGATCTGGGATCTCTTCTTTCCTTAGTACACAATAATAAGTTCCTGGGCTGGAAGACTCTGGAAAGACCCCATTCTAGTGTCCCAAGACCTCTATTTTTTCAAGAAAACTGTATCTGACTTTTTTCCCCCTTGAATTTTATAAGGTCTAGTCTCTGGTATATTTCTTGAATTTTTGAAGAGTAGTTGTGGGGGAAAGAGTTCATCTATAGGATTTCCTTCCACTCAGCCATCTTGCCTGGTCTCCTTAATTCCCAACTTTTTTTTCATTATTTCCCATGATTTTATAGGCTTTTCTACTTCCAAATGAATTTTATTATTTTATTTAGCTCTGTAAAATTTGCCTTTACTAGTTTGACTTGTATAGAACTAAATCTGTAAATAAACTTTTGTAGTATTGTCATTTATTTTCTTTAAGAAGCATTTTTTAATTGACTGTATATATTTATTGACTATACTGTGTTTTACAGAAATATGACTGACTTTTGCAGGTTTATTCTATAGTCTGCTACATTGCTGAATCTATTAATTCTCAATTAGAAACTTGGAAAATTTCTAAGTAAATTATCATATCACTAAATAAATAGTTTCATCTCCTGCATTTCTTTATATCCTCCATTTCTTTTTCTTCTTGTTTTCTTTTTTAAAATAAGTTTTGATTTTTTTATGTCATCAGTTTTCCTTCTATATCTTCTCTCACCCTCCCAGATAATATAGGTCTTGAACAACAAATAGTATTTTTTAAGACAAAAAAGTTAGCATAATTAAAAAAGTTTGAAAATATGACCTATATATATATATATATATATATATATATATATATATATATATAATATACATATATAAAACACCTGCAGAAGGGTGAGAATATCTTCTCATATCTTTAAGTCAAGATTGTTCTTTATAATTTTACATCATTTACTTTTGTTTATGTGTGTTTTTGTATACGTGTGTGTTTGATGTTCCTGTCTATTTTGTTAAAATCATTTTGCACTGCTTGGGCCTATATATACTGCACTCTGTATCAATTCATGTAAGATTTCTATCCTCCTCTGTATTCATCACATTCATTATTTCTTGGAATATAATATATAATTCTATAACTGTGCTAATATAGTACATCTGTGTGCCATAATTTATGTTCAGCCATCCTCTAATCAATGTGCATGTACTTTTGTTTTCAAATCTTTGCTATCATAAAAAGTGCTGGTGTGTGTGTGTGTGTGTGTGTGTGTGTGTGTGAGTTTATATATAAACTCTCAGTGGTTTCTGTGGGCAATAAACCCAAGTTTATTCAGTGGAATCTCTGGATCACAGATTATGTGCATTTTAGTCATGTTTATTTATATCTCAGTTGCTTTCCAAAATGTTGAATTGATATGCAACTCTAACCTCACCAGTATGTCCATCTTCCCATAATCGCTCCAAAAATAAATGTTTCTTTTTAGAATGTAGTGGAGAATTTGGATTTAAGATGTTAATCTAAGCCTAATTGATTAAAGCAGCCAATTAGCAATGAATACAGTGTTAAACCTGGAGACACAGAGATATGAGTTCAAATTTGGTCTCAAAGACACTAGTTGATAAGAAATGACAACTAGGATGGTTTCAGAAAAACATGGGAAGATGTCTGTGAGCTGATGCAGAGGAAAGTGAGCAGAACCAGATTATTGTATATAGTAGCAGCAATATTGTAATGGTGATCGACTGTGAAAGATTTAGCTGCTCTGTTCAATACAATGATCTAAGACAATTCTAAAGGAATCATAATGAAAAATATTGCCCATCTCCAGAAGAACTGATGAACTCTGGTTGCAAATTGAAGTATAATTTTTTTAAACTTTTATTTTTCTTGCTTTCTTTGCAATATGACTAATGAAAATATGTTATCCATGATTCCACATGCATAACTGATATGTATTGCTTCTGTTCTCAGTAGATGAGAGGGAGAGAATTTAGAACTCAGATTTTTCTTTAAAAGAATGCTTAAACCTTCCAGCCAAGATGGCAGAGAGAAGACAGGAACAGTTCTAAAGTCTCCTGATCTTTCCCCATCTATCATATGAAACAAACCTCTTATCAGAAATCTGACCCACAATACCCAGAAAGAAAAGCCAGGAGAAAGAACATCTGTCTCAGGATTTGTCTTCTGCAGCAGCTTTGGGCGAGTCCAGGTGGGTGAGTCTGGGCACAGAGGGCAGATCAGCCCTGATCAGCCAGATTAACAGCTGAATTGGAACTGGAGAGTCTTGAGGGTCCAAGAGACCTGCTAGATCAGCAGAGGGGCTAGGCCGCAGGGGCTTGAGTCAACTAGGGAGCAAAGGCATTGGTGTTGGCGCTCACCCTGTGGAGCTTGCCGACAGGGCTGGGGGGAGAGTTACGGTGTGGGAGAGCTGCGGACACCATCCCTGGGCTCCTCTGGTGTAAGGAACTCTGAGTTCATGCCTCCATTGCAGCTGAGGCCTCTTCCCAAAACAAACACAATCACAGACTACTTCTGCCTCAGACACAAGTGTGTGAGCAGAACCAGCCCAGCAGACAATAGGAGAGAAGGATGACCTCGCCCCAAGGTAAAGCCCAACATTGATTGAAGGCAAAAGGATTCAGTAACTTCAAGCTAAGGGAGAAGACCTCAATCAAGGTCACAGACTCTCCAGAGAAAGCAACCAGCACTTCCTACTGGTCAGCCAGAGAAATTGCACTCAGTGAGTAAAGCCTGTAGGGATCCCAACACCAAATCCCTGTGAACCAGCCCTGTCCCAACTCAAGGTCTTAGCAAAATGAAGAAGGGTCAGCAGAAAGGTGGATCCATAGAAAAATTCTTAGATGGAAAAAGACCCTAACTCAGAGAGACCTAGAACCTCTGAGGAGAATATGATCTGGTCTCCAGCACAGAAAGACTTCCTTGTAGAAATAATGAAGGAGTTTAAAAATCAACTGGAAGATTTGGGAGAGACAATTAATACCTTGCAACAAGAAAACAAATCCTTAGAAAATACAATTGGACAAATACAAAATGAGAATAACTCTCAGATCCTCAATTGGACAAATACAAAATGAGAACAATTCTCTCAGATCCTCAATTGGGCAAATGCGAAAAGAAAACAATTCTCTCAAAACTTCAATTGTTCAAATGGAAAGCTCTTTCAAAAGTAGAATTGACCAATTGGAAAAGGAATTGCAAAAGGTTAATAAAGAAAACTCCTCCCTAAAAAAAAAAGAATGAGTCTGCAGAAACTAATGACTTCATGAGACAGCAAGAGCCTGTTAAACAAAATCAAAAAAAATAGAAGAAAATGTAAAATACCTCATCAGCAAAACCACTGACCTCGAGAATAGGTCAGGGAGGGGCAACCTGAGAATTATTGGACTTCCTGAAAACACTGAAGAGGAAAAAAAAAGCCTGCGTTTAATATTACAGGATCTAGTGATGGAAAATTGCCGTGATATCATGGAACACCAGAGGGCAAAGTAGTTATTGAAAGAATACATTGATCCCCTCCAGAAAAAGATCCTAAAATGAAAACACCAAGGAATGTTGTGGCCAAATTCCAGAACTATCAGATAAAAGAGAAAATCCTACAAGCAGCCAGAAAGAAACAATTTAAATACCAAGGAGCCACAGTAAGGATTACACAGGACCTGGCTCCATCAACATTAAAGGTTCGAAGGGCCTGGAACAAGATGGTTCGAAGAGCAAGGGAGCTTGAAATGCAGCCAAGAATCCACTGTCCCACAAAGCTGAGCCTTCTCTTCCAGGAGAAAAAGATGTACATTTAACGAAATGGAACAATTCCAAAAATTCCTGATGAAAAGACCAGAGCTAAATAGAAAATTTGGACATCAATCAGGAGGTTCAAGACACACATGAAAAGGTAAAAAAGGGGGGGGGCAGTAAAAGGAAAAAAAAAACTGCTATCCAATAAGTTGAAACTGGCTATATCCCAGCATGGGGGAAAAGATTCTCATAAATCTTGACAATTGTAACTTTAACAGAGAGAATATACCCAGCCAGAAGTGATGGGCATTCATGACCTATCCATGAGACTGCTATCCAATGGGATGTAACTGGCTTTAACCCCACTTGGGAGAAAGACTCTAATAACTCAAGGATTTTAACTCTATTAGATAGAATGTACATAGCTAGAAATGACAGATAACTCAGAATTTTCTATGACTCAAATATAATGATCTAAAAAACAATACCTCCTTAAAAAGGCGGTCAGGAAGGAGATGAGAGGAGGGAGGGGATTGAATGGGGTACATCTCATTACACTAAGAGGTACAAAATGCCTATGGTAATAGAGGGGGAGAAGGGAGGAGATGAGAAACACCTGAATCTTCTTCTCATCAAACTTGGCTTAAAGTAAACTTACACATACTCAGTTAACTTAAAAAACATCTAACCTTTCAAGTATTAAAAGGGGAGGGGGGATGGAGAAAGGGAAGGGGAATGGGGGGAAAAGGGAAATAACGGAAAGGAAGGGAAGAAGGGAAAGGGGAGGGGTGATATAGGAGGATAAACACACTGAAAGGGTGGTATTCAGAAACAATACTGGGGAATATGGATAAAGCAGGGGGAGGAATACTAACAGGGAAGATAGCATGGAGGGCAATAAAGAATTAGTGATGAAAACTTTGAATGTGAATGGGATGAACTCTCCCTTAAAACATAAGCGAATAGCAGAGTGGATTAAAAACCAGAATCCTATAATATGCTGTTTACAAGAAACTCATATGAGTAAGGTAAGTAAGGTAAAAGGTTGGAGCAAAATGTATTTTGCTTCAACTGAAGTGAAAAAAGCAAGGGTAGCAATGCTTATCTCAGACAAAGCAGCTGCAAAAATATTGTTAAAAGAGATAAGGAAGGAAACTTTATCCTTCTAAAAGGTACCATAGACAATAAAGTTATTTCAATACTGAATATATATGCACCCAATAGGATAGCATCCAAATTCTTAGAGGAGAAGCTGAAAGAACTACAGGAAGACATAGACAGCAAAACTCTACTAGTGGGAGACCTCAACCTCCTGCTCTCAGATCTAGATAAGTCAAATCATAAAATAAACATGAAAGAAGTTAAGGAGGTAAATAGATTGTTAGAAAAACTAGATATGGTAGAGTTATAGAGGGAATTGAATGGGGATAGAAAGGAATATACCTTTTTCTCTGCAGTACATGAAACTTTACCATGTACTAGGACATAAAAACCTAATGATCAACTGCAGAAAGGCAGAAATAATGAATACATCTTTCTCAGATCACAATGCAATAAAAATCACATGCAATATTGGGCCAAGGAGATGTAGACTCAGAACCAATTGGAAACTGAATAACCTCATTTTAAAGAATGAGTGGACCAAAAAACAAATTATAGAAAGAATTATTTTATCCTAGATAATGACAATAATGAAACAACATACCAAAACCTATGGGATTCACTCAAAGCGGCTCTTGGGGGATATATTATATATCTTTAAATGCTTACATGAATAAATTAGAGAAAGAGGAAATAAATGAACTAAACATGCAACTAAAAAAATTAGAGAAAGAACAAATTAAAAATCCTCAATTAAATACCAAATTAGAAATTCTGAAAATTAAAGGAGAAATTAATAAAATGGAAAGTAAAAAAAAACTATTGAATTAGTAAAACCAAAAGTTGGTTTTATGAAAAAAATCAATAAAATTGATAAACCTCTGGTCAATTTGATTAAAAAAAAACCAAATTGCTAGTATCATAAATGAAAAAGATGAACTTGCCACCAATGTGGAGGAAATTAAAGTAATAATTTGAAATTATTTTGCCCAACTCTATACCAATAAATTTGATAATCTAAGTAAAATGGATGAATATTTACAAAAATATACGTTGCCCAGGTTAAATGAAGAGGAGATTAAATACCTAAACAAACAACCCTATCTCAGAAAAAGAAATTCAACAGGCCATCATTGAACTCACTAAGGAAAAAAATCTCCAGGGTTTGAGGGATTCACAAGTGAATTCTACCAAAAATTTAAGGAATAATTGGTTCCAATTCTATATGAACTCTTTGGAAAAATAGGGAAAGATGGAAATCTGCCTAACTCTTTCTATGAAACCAATATGGTGCTGATACCTAAACCAGGAAGAGTTAAAACAGAGAAAGAAAATTATAGACCTATCTCCCTAGTGAATATAAATGCAAAAATCTTAAATAAAATCTTAGCAAAACGATTACAACAAGTTATCACTGGGATAATACATTATGATCAAGTAGGATTTATCCCAGGAATTCAGGGTTGGTTCAATATTAGGAAAACTGTTAGTATACTCAATTATATCAACAATAAACCTATCAGAAATTATATGATCATATCAATAGATGCTGAAAAAGCTTTTGACAAAATACAGCACCCATTCCTACTTAAAACACTAGAGAGTGTAGGAATAAATGGACTGTTCCTTAGAATAATTAGCAGTATCTATATGAAACCACCACCAAGCATTATATTCAATGGGGAGAGGCTAGAGGCATTCCCAATAAGATCAGGGGTGAAACAAGGGTGCCCATTATCACCACTACTATTCAATATTGTATTAGAAATGTTAGCTTCAGCAATTAGAGAAGAAAAAGTAATTGAAGGAATTAGAATTGGGAAGGAAGAGACAAAACTCTAACTCTTTGCAGATGACAGATGACCTAGAGGATCCCAAGAAATCATCCAAAAAACTACTGGAAACAATTAGTAATTTTAGCAAAGTTGCAGGTTATAAAATAAACCCTCATAAATCCTCAGCTTTTCTATATATGTCTAGCAAGGTACAGCAGGAAGAGCTAAAAAGAGATATCACATTCAAAGTAACCTCAGACAGTATAAAATACCTGGAAGTCTATTTGCCAAGACAGACTCAGAAACATTTTGAATACAATTATAAAACACTTCTCACACAAATTAAATCAGATTTAAATAACTGAGCAAATATCAACTTCATGGATAGGTAGAGCTAATATAATAAAAATGACAATTCTACCAAAACTAAAATGCTTGTTTAGTGCCCTACCAATCAAAATTCCAAAAAAGTTATTTAATGAGTTCAAAAAAGTTATAAGTAAATTCATCTTAAGAAATAAAAAGTCAAGGATTTCCAGGAATTTAGTGAAAAAAATGTGCAAAAGAAGGGGGCTGAGCCCTACTTCATCTAAATTTATAAAGCATCAGTTATCAAAACTGGTTTGGCTAAGAAATAGAGTGGTGGACCACTGGAATAGACTAGGAGCAACAGCAGCAAATGAATAGTAATCTGCTGTTTGATAAACCCAAAGAGTCCAGCTATTGGGATAAAAACTCTCTCTTTGATAAAAACTGATGGAAAAATTGGAAGTTAGTATGGCAGAAAATTGGATTAGACTAACACCTCACGCCCTATACCAAGATAAGATCCAAATGGTTACAGGATTTAGACATAAAAAACAATACTATAAGCAAATTAGAAGATCAAGGACTAGTTTACCTGTCAGATCTATGGAAAGGGAAGCAGTTTATGACTAAGGAAGAGATGAAGAGCATCACCAAAAACAAACTAGATGGTTTTGATTGCATTATAAAGCTTTTGCACAGATAAAACCACTGTAACCAAGATCAAAAGAAATGTAGTAAATTGAGAAACAATCTTTACAACTAATGATTCTGACAAAGGACTCATTTCTAAAATATACAGAGAACTGAGTCTTATTTTTAAGAAAAGCCATTCCCCAATTGACAAATTGTCAAATGATATGCAAAGGCAGTTTACAGATGAGATCAAAGCATTCCATAGCCACATGAAAAATTGCTCCAAATCAATTATTAGAGAAATGCAAATTTAAGCTTCTCTGAGGTACCGCCACATACCTCTCAGAATGGCCAGTATGACCAAAAAGGATAATGATCATTGTTGAAAGGGTTGTCGGAAATCTGGGAACACTATTACACTGTTGGAGCTGTGAACTCATCCAACCTTTCTAGAGAGAAATTTGGAACTATGCCCAAAGGGCAACAACAATGAGCTTACCCTTTACCCAGTAATGTCACTACTGGGTCTATACCCTAAAGAGAGGATGAAAAAGGGTAAAAACATCACTTGTACAAAAATATTTATAGCAGCCCTGCTTGTGGTGGCAAAGAATTGGAAATCAAGTAAATGTCCTTCAATTGGGGAATGGCTTAGCAAATTGGTATATGTATGTCATGGAACACTATTGTTTTATTAGAAACAAGGAGGGACGGGATTTCAGGGAAGCCTGGAGGGATTTGCATGAATTAATGCTGAGTGAGATGAGCAGAACCAGAAAAATACTGTATACCCTAACAGCAACATGGGGGTGATGTTCAACCCTGAAGGACTAGTTCAATCCATCAGTGCAACAATAGGGAACAATTTTGGGCTGTCTGCAAAGGAGAGTGCCATCTGTATCCAGATAAAGAGCTGTGGAGTTTGAACAAAGTTCAAGGACTATTCCCTTTAATTTAGGGAAAAAAAACAGATATCTTATTGTCTGATCTTGTTATCTCTTATACTTTTTGTTTCTTAAGGATGTGATTTCTCTCTCATCACACTCAATTTGGATCAATGTACAACATGGATACAAAATAAAGACTGATTGCTTTCCCTGGGGGTGGAGTGGGGGGAGGGAAGTAAGATTGGGGGGAAAATTGTAAAACTCTAATAAAATCTTTTTTAAAAAATGCTTACAAATAATTTTTAATTAAAAAATTTGTGAATATATGGAAATTACATTCTTTTATATCAATGAATTATTTAATGGAACAGAAATGTAAATTTTTTTTACCATTATACCTTCCAACCAATATCCCCTATCCTTTATACCTCTCCTTCCTGCTGATTTTATCGTTTTTTAAAAATTCTTTTTTTGGGGGAGGGGGTGAAAAAGATACTACCAAGTTCTTTAATCACTGTCTTCCCTCATTTCCTCATGTATGAAATGGTGACAACAATTGTAGAATCAAATCCATACAACAGGATAGGTTACCTTCTATTGAAGTTTGTGAATATAAAATGAGATAATATTTGAAGAGTTCTTTGCAAATCTTAAAGATCTATATATCTTTCTATGCTAGCCCATTTTCTTTAAAAATGAAAGTAATATTGTTCTTCCTTAAACTTTATCAGAAAGATTGGTGCTCAGTGGCATTAAATTTATTCTTAATATTTATTTTTAGGGCACAATCCTTTGCTGAAAGATTGAGATTAGGAATTGCTGTCATTCATGGGGAAGCTCAGGATGCTGAGTCTGATTTGGTGGATGGGAGACATTCCCCACCTACAGTCAAAAACATAGCTGCTATACATCCCAGTCTGGAGATTCCCAGTAAGTCCAGAATTTATATTAAATTTTTTGTCTAGCCAGTTTCTTATTAAGAGAGATTTCCTTCTCATTTTTTCTTAGTAATTTTTTTCTTTTCAAGGAAAAGCTATATAAGAATTTTTTTTATCGATGCGTATTTATTGCCTAATGCTTTGCTTTGTAACTAGCATTGTGGGAAGGTATAGAAATGAAGATGGTATGTTCTATTTTGAATACCCAGTAAAGCTCAAAAGAAAGGTTTTATGTATCCAGGTCACAATAAAGGACAATTTAAAAGCAACACATTTATATTATTACTAGCTTGATGACATATATTTTATGTGTGGTAGAGAAATTAAGAGAATAAAAAAATAGTCAAGGAAGGCTTTATTGGATGTTACCCTTGTGGAAAAACCGACTGGAAGGAATCATTTGAGATTTTTATTAGCTAAGAGGAAGGATGGAGGGAATAGCATGAGAAAAAAAGATGCCTGAACTAAGAACAGAAGAAAAGATCTAAGACTTCAGGTTGGAGAGCATTAAGAGGGAAATTTGGATCATGTCAGTCAGGTCATGGAGGACTTGGAATACCAAGGAATTTAGATTTCAACTATCATCTTTTTCTTTGAGCTATTGAAAGCATGCAGACGTGTTGATTTGGTCCTATGTAGATACATGCTGTCTTCCATTAAACTGTTAGCTCCTTAAGGGCAGGGACTGCTTTTTTCTTTTATGTGTATCCATAGCATTTAGAATAGTTCCTGGTACACTGTGATTTTGTTAATAATTGCTTGTTCACTTTTAATTGACTTACTTCTGGTTTCCAAGCATTAGTTGTTGCTCCTTTCCCAGAACAGCTCCTTTATTTACTCTCTTGATCTCATCCTACCCTTGTTTAGCATTAGCTTCATTAATGAAATTATTCTCCTTGTTTTATTTCCCCTTCTCTGTTCGCACCTAATTCCCTAACTTTTTAGTCAAATATCCTCTTTTTTAATATGAAATTGAAAAACAATAAAAATGAACATTTTTATTTACAAAGAACAGAAAGAGATTGTATTTAAAACTGAATTTCTATTAAAGAAGCTTTTTAAAAGTGTATATTAAATTTATTAGATATTATCAGATTGTCCTGCTTGTTTAAATCACCTACTATACTTCCTTTCTAGTCTTTTTCATCATTACTTTGAATATTTATTGAGTTCCTTTTCTTTTGACACTTTTATCACTACCTCCTCTTCCCTTCCACAATTCTATCCCTGACAGTGTCCCCCAAATGAAAACCCTCCCTTATAACAAATGAGTATCATCAAGTAAAACATGTACCCATATTAGTCATTTGGTCAGTTATGAAAGTATAAGTTTTATATTCTGCACCCAAGTCCATATCTTCTATCATGAGGTGGAAAACGTTCTTTATCATCAGTCTTCTGGAGTCCTTATTAGAGTACTTAAGACTTTAATTTTTTTTTACAATACTATATTGTCATATTCATATTCTCTTGGTACTCATTTCATTTTACATCATAAGATAGGAAAGGGAAATAGGTTGTCCTATGACAGTCATGGTGGTGGGGGGAGAAATATGTTTCTCTTAGTCATTGACAGCTAGATTTTTGCCAGAGATTTCTTTAATAGAATGATCCTTTACTTAGAAGATGTTCATCTACCCAAGAGCCAGTATGGTTTTAGAAGGGGCTGAAGAATTTCAGTCAGTATGGTGTTTGCTCCTTGACAATTCTAGGTGAAATGGTAGGAGCAGAACAGAGATCTGTACACAACATTTGTTGATCCACCATGGCTTTTAATACTGTCAGTCATGAGGTCTTGTGGAAGATTATGGCAAAACTTGGTTGCTCAGAAAAATTCATTAGTATTGTAAGCCAGTTCCATGATGGTATGCTTGCTGGGGCCCTGGATAATTGACAGTGTTCTTTAGATTTCCCAGTCACCAGTAGAGTGAAGACTGTGTGCTTGCTCATGATGTTAAGCATGTTTTGTTTGTTTTTTAACAGAAATGCACTTGCTTTTTATTCTTTTTTTTTCCTTTTTTTTCTTTCTTTTGGTTTTTGCAAGGCAATGGAGGGTTACGTGGCTTGCTCAGGGTCACACAGTAAGGTAATTATTAAGTGTCTGAGCCTAGTTTTGAACTCAGATCCTCCCAATTCCTGGGTCAGTGCTCTATTCAATGTGCCACCTAGCTACCCCTGTTGAGCATATTTTTAGAGATGTCAAGACTTCATCAAGGACAAAAAATGGCATCAAGGTTAGCTAGTGTACTGACCTTTTATTAACTTGAAATTATTTAACTTTGAAAGACTACAAGCCAAGACTAAAGTGGAGGGAGAGTTGGTGCTCTACTTTTTTTTTTTTAACAGATATTTGTTTACAGATGTTTCAGCCTCTGAAGCTGAAATGAAACGGAGTTTGGATCAGATCTAGTACTAATTTTGCCTGACAATTAACATCAACAAAGCAGAGATTATCCAGCAGCCAACACCATACCATCTATATATGTAGCCATTGATTAGTAGTTTTGAATGTAGTAGACAAGTTCACTTTTGTTGGCAGTGTGCTTTCCAGGAATGTACACAAAGGTGATGAGGTTGATGCACAAATTAGCTCAGTATTTGGAAGGCTCTAAAGGAAAGTATGGCAATGAAAGTCAGGCACTCACACAGAAGTCAAAAGAAAATATACAAGGACATTGAGGATCTCTCTGAAGATCTTTGGAATTGATTGTGAAACATGGGAGACAACCAACAAGTTGGTCTATATCAAAGAAGGCACTGTGTTTTCTATAAGCAAAGCTCAATTGCAGTAGGTCAAAAAAAGGTGAGATGCACAAATCTAGCTGTTTCCTAAGTGATGGATATTTAATTTGTTTCTAGTTCTTTACTTTAGCAAGAAAGCTATTAAAAGTATTTTTGTATGTTTGGATCCTTTCATTTCAACTTTGATTTCTTTAAGGATGTAGTAATGGGTCAAAAGGTGTGTGTTGTTTACTGACTTTTTGGGATAGAAATCCATTAGTTTGCTGTTTGATTGGACTCATTCTCTGCTCCACCAAAGATGCATTTTTAACCTCTCCTTCCATTTCTCTTCAATAATTGTCTTTATTTTTCTTTTTTGTCACCTTTGCTGATATGAACTTCAGATTAACCCCTTTCCTTTTGCAATTGAAGAAACTCTGGTTCAGAAGTTTAAGTGACTTGTCCACAGTTCCAACGGGGAATGTCAGGTGGTATTTGAATTGCTTAGTTGAAGAGTTGATTGCTCAGTTTCCATTTATGCAGAGTCACATAGGAAATATGTGATAAAATTGGAATTCAAATTCAGATCATCTAATCTAGACTTTGTCATGTCATTTCCCCAATTTTAATGTTGCTATTCCTGAGCTGAGGTACCTAAAGAAACAATGGGAAGAGATTTTTTTTTAACTTTTTTTGCAAGGCAATGGGGCTAAGGAACTAGCTCAAAGTCTCACAGTTAGGTAATTATTAAGTGTTTGATGTTGGATTTGAAGTCAGGTCCTCCCAACTCCAGAGCTAATACTCTTCTCTATTCACTGTGCCACTAAGAACATAATCATAGTAGTGTGCAAGTGGTGATTTAATTCAGATTTTGAAATCAGTTAGTGTCCTTTTTTCATCTGCTGGGCCATCAGTCAAGTCGGTGACCATAGGAAAAAAAATCAATCTTTATCTCTGGACATCAGTTTCCTTAAACAGTTCTTTAGTTTTGATCTTAATTTCTTTTAAAAAGCCACATTTTCTTAAAATATTGTGTCAGAAAAATCATATTTGGAACTTTGTGTTTTCAAATCTGAATTAAAAAGAATGAGTATTAAATTAGTATTTCTGGGTTGTTTAAGGTTTTTCCTCATCCTAATATCTGCTATTAGGGGTGAATGAATGAATGGATGGATGATGAACAATGGATGGATGAGTAATGTTCTTAGCAAAAAAAATTCTAATGTTATAAAAGTGTAGGGATTTTTTTTATAATCATTTTATTGTAAAATTGATTCTGATAAGAAAGGAAATCTGAATTTTTAACTGCAGAGAAATTTCTTAAGGAAAACCTAACATGTATAACAGTGTGTTTCTTGTTTTTTCTTAAAGTTCTGTTTTTAATTCATTTTTTTTTTAATTTTGTCAGTGTTGATTCCAAAAGAAAAGCCACCCATCACAGTTGTTGGTGACGTAGGAGGAAGAATAGCCATTATTGTGGTATGTGGGCGAAGGCCCTTTATAATTTAAAATTTTTAGAAATATACCTAATTACTTTAAAGAATTAAAGGTTATATCTATGCATAATAGATTTACCTAATAACATATTGCATACATTGTATTTCATTAAATTCCTATGCTAAATGTCTTACTGAGTGTTGTAGATGACCTTAAATTATAAGCTCATCCATTACAGCATAGGCCTTGGCAAGTCTTTCAAAACTGGAAAAGCTTAAAGTAGGTTCCCAGTGATGGTTTATATGTGTGACCTGAGGACTAGCCCAGTTAATTTGGGGAGGCTCATCACTCAGCTGAATGTAGAAATTTTTTGACCATACCAACACATGAAAACCATCTATTAAGTAATCAAAAGATTGCAATTATTAGAGAAAGAAATTACTAATACTTATATTGTTGAAGATAAGGCAGGAAATGAGAGAGAAATTGATGTAGGACTAAATCCTACAAAATAAAACACAGGTGACAGTTCTCTGTGTCTTTTTCCACAGTACCCTCTTCAATTCAACATTATTCATTAAGGACAACAAAGTATTTTCTGAAATTTTTGTTTGTGTAAGAAGAATAATTCAACTGTAGCACTTAGTTGAATTTAATGTTTTGTTTTGGTAGTAATGTGGAGTCTAGTTTTTTTTAGTTTCCAAGTAATTGTGATGTTTATGATTATTGATGTTCCTTTAAGACATCGTTGATCATGAAGCAGTATCAAGACCCAAAAGAGGAATTGACCCACACCTGTCAACTAGCTTGATAACTAAATCATTAAAAGATCAGGTAGAAGTCATAGATTTATCTATCCTTTTACTTTAGTCTCCCTTTTATCTCCTTTTACCTTCCCTATTCATCTTCTCTCCTATTCTACTTCCTCTTCCCTCTTCCATATTGATTCATCTGATTACTCTGTCTTCTCTTTTTTTTGTTATACTGAATATTGAAACCTTCAGGTATTATTGATTATAAAAACTCCATATTCTTTACTTAAAACTTTAAAGTTGAATGTTATTTTAACAAGAAATAAGTGGTGGGGCTTCTCTTGGGATCTTTGCATTTCTAACTTATTTGTATATTCTTAAGCTACTAAAAGAATTTTTGTTTAATGATATTTCCAGACTCGCCAAATTTTATCAGTTAGAAAGGATCTTAATGTCCATCTATACCACCTATTCTCAAAAGGAATTCCCTCTATAACATACTTAACAAATGATCGTCTCTTCTCTGCGTGAAATCCTCTAATGAGGAGGCACTTGCCTTTTATACTATTGTACTTTGAGACTTCTCTTAACTGTTTATGAAATTTTTCCTGAAGCCATACTTCTTTTTTATATTTTCACCAAATTCTACTCTTTTCCATGATAGCTGTTTAAGTTTTTGAATTCAGCTATTCTGTTCCCTTAGATAAGGGTTGTCCAAACTGTATCCTGTAGTGCAATTTTATGTGGGCCCCTGTTGATTTATAAATGCTTTAGTAAATAAAGCCTAGCTTCTGAAGAGTTCTCATTAAAATGGCTATTGTTTCAATAAAAACTTTTAAAAGTAAGATTGGGCAGCCCTCCTTTAGAGTATTGTCTAGGCTAACTATGCCCAGTTTCTTTAACAATTGCATAACACACTCAGAGTTATTTTCTTTCCAGGTTGCTATCCTCTGGATGCTCTCCCAGTTATCAGTGTCCTTCTTAATCTTTTGCCCCTA
This sequence comes from Macrotis lagotis, assembly GCF_037893015.1. Taxonomy (NCBI): domain Eukaryota; kingdom Metazoa; phylum Chordata; class Mammalia; order Peramelemorphia; family Peramelidae; genus Macrotis; species Macrotis lagotis. The sequence continues at coordinate 183,546,985 of NC_133666.1, forward strand.
GTTCTTTTTTTTTTTTTTTTTTGCAAGGCAGACGGGGTTAAGTGGCTTGCCCAAGGCCACACAGCTAGGTAATTATTAAGTGTCTGAGATCAGATTTGAACCCAGGTACTCCTGACTCCAGGGCCGGTGCTTTATCCATGCCACCTAGCCGCCCCCGCCTCTAGTTCTAAACACAGTAGATGAGGATAGAGTACAGAATTGACTCTCACCTTCTTATTCTGAAAGCTATTCCCCTCTTAATGAGACCCAGTATTGCTCTGACTCTTTTGGAGTCCATATAATATTACCAATTTATTAAACTTATATTCTCACCCCATCTGTTCCAGACAAAATTCTGTCTAATCACTTCTCATCTTATGCTTAAGAAACTAATTTTTAAAAATTTAAGCAAATGACATTAATCCCCTTTGAATTTTCTCCTGTTAGCTTTAACCCCACATTAGCACACCACCTCAGCGACTCTGCATCTACTATAAGCAGGGCTCTCTGTTATACCTTGAAGATACAGAGACACAAAAGTCATATGTGTAATTCAAGAAAATTCAGAGGAAGAGCAACAAGGTCATACAGGGATAGTATTAAACAAAATATTTATACTGACAAAGCAAGGAAGAGAATAGGTGGCAAATGGGGAATAGTTTGGCCCTCCGCTCCCTTTTATTAGAGGTCAGCACCTGGTACAGGAGTTCTGAATGTAAAACCATGCTACAGTATTTGCAGTATGACCTAAGTAACATAGCTGTTTAACATTCTAAGTTTTCAACAGTAAGTTGAAACAGTACCAATAAGTGCATTCATAAACGAAGATACAGTAATATAGTTTGGACCAATGAAATGAACTTATTTTCTGTATTACTAATTAGGAGTGAAGAATGAGATAGGGAATTTAACTCTTACTTATAACCACCCAACAAGAGGCTAGTAATACCCAGTCCCTAGTTTTATTAGCCTTAGAATACAAGCATACTGAGAGACTGGAGCTATACCAATCAAGCTAGTTTTTACTGACTTACTATATTTACCTTTAAAATACTTAGGGTAATACCTAAGATAGTCCAGTACTCTTAAAGAGGGCTTGAGTTGGGTTTTGAACAGAGATAGACCTTAGATGAGAAGTGTCGGAAAGGGTAAAAAGAGAAAAGAGATGGTGGAATTAATGATAGGAATAAGTACTGTCTATTCCAGATACAAGTTCATTTTGGCTGGGTCTAAAGGGAGGTCTATATATGCCAAGTGAACATAATTTTCTCTGTGTGTGTGTGTGTGTGTGTGTGTGTGTGTGTGTGCGCGTGCGCGCACATATATGGATATGCACATACATAAACATACACATATACATCATATTTATGAATATGTGTATGTATATAATGAGTATATGTACTCTGTACAATGTAATTTTGAGTGTAACATTCATAGAAATAAATTGGAACCAATATGTGAAAGGCTAAGGAGTTCGAATTTTACTGTGTTAGCATTGGGGAGTTAATTTTGATCAAGGAAATACTTTGTAATAAAAAGTATTTTACAAAAATTGGCCAGGGATACATACAACAGTGAAATCAGTCATTGAAAAAAAGTATTTATTAAGTGCCAACTGTATTACTTACACTGTGCCCACTAATCTAGGGATACCAATACAAAGAATGAATAAATTCCTACTCAAAAGTAACTCAGGACTATACTTACAACTATATGCAAGGTAAGAAGGACCTATGCTAGTGTCTTAAAAAGGAAGTTCAGTACAATTCTATTATTTGATGGAGAGAGGAAGGGGAAAGTCTTTTGAGAGAGAAAGATATAGATGACCCAAGGTTTGAAAACTGAGTAATTGAGGGAATGATGACAGTAACAAATAGAATTACATCCATGTAGGAAGTTTATTTTGGTGGCAAAAAATGAGTGAGGTTTAGCACATTCAAATTCCAAAGCATTCTTTGTCTTTAGTGTTAAGTCTTTCTTTCTACCTCTCTTTTTTATCTGCCATTCCTTTCCAGGAAGGACTTAGAAGGTCTTCTAGTTATGGATATCCATATATAACCCATTTACAAGGAGCTTATGTTTTGAACCACATGAATTCTCTGGTAGCTCAAAGGTAGCTCAATCCCTCCTTCCCTACCCTATGCCAAAATCTTCCCAGTTCTTGCAGAACTCAAGAAAGGGTTCTTTTGAGGGCAACCAACAGTTCCTAAAGACTATTATAATCCGTAAGCTCCATATAACACTTGGCAAAAATTAGTAATTGTGAGTCTCCCTATCTTCTTGACTCATACAAGGTCTTCCTACTATCTCCAAAGATGAGACAAGCACACTTTTTCCTACAAATATATAAATGACAGGGTTGGCTAGAGAAGGTGATTCTGCTTTTCTGATCCAATTTCTCACCCAAGATGGGTTGTTTTGAAGCAACATTAATTCTGGATGAGAAAAGTTATATAATGGATAAAATATAAATATATATGAAATATTAAAAAATAATATTTGTTCAGTGTACTAGAAGATCCTATCAGGTAACAAAAGGAAGGTAGGGAAAGAAAGACAACACAATTACTGGTCACTGTTCTTTATTTTTACTTGTCTTACATTGTTCTGTTTTTATTGCAGTTTATTGTTGAAGAATTTTTTTTGTTTTTTTTGGTTTGTTTTTAAGTATTTGAAAGCGGTTTTTTTTTTTTGCTTTGTTTTTAAGTATTTGGGAGGAGTTTTTGCTTGTCTTCTCCTCTCCTAGTCCTCTGATCTCGCCCATTCCAGAACAGATCATTATCTGTCCTGTGACTTTAGGAGAGAGAATTTTTGACTTGATATATTGCCAAAAGAGTCTAGCATCAAATGATAAGAAAGCTGTAGACAATACAAAATACTTGGGAATCTCCCTTCTAAGGCAAATCTAGAAACTATAGGAACACATTTACAAAACACTTTTCACACAAATAAAATCGGATCTAAACAATTGGGAAAATGTCAATTGCTCATGTGTAGGCCGAACTAATATAATAAAAATGACAATTGTTCCTAAAGTAAATTACTTATTCAGTGCCATGTCAATCAGACTTCCAAAAAATTATTTTATAGAGCTAGAGAAAATAGTAAAAAAAAAAAAATTCATCTGGAAGAAAAAAGGTTAAGAATATCAAGGATTAATGGGGAAAAAATACAAAGGAAGGTAGTATAACCATCCCCAGATATAAAATTATATTATAATGTGACAATCATCAAAACTATCTGGTATGGGCTAAGAAATTGAGTGGTGGATCAGTGGAATAGATTAGATACAAAAGAAACAGTAGTAAATAATTATATAGTTGTCTAGTTTGATAAACCCAAAGACTCCAGCTTCTAGGTTATGAACTCAGTATTTGACAAAAACTGCTGAGAAAATTAGAAAATAGTATGGCAAAAATTAGTCATAGACCAGCATAAGGTTAAAATGGGCACAAGATTATGCATAAAGGGTGATGCCATAAGCCAATTAGAACATGGAATAGTTTATCTGTCTGGTCTATGGAGAGGGGAAGAGTTTATGACCAAAGAAGAGATAAAAGAACATTATAAAATGCAAAATGGATAATTCGATTACCTTAAAAACTTTTCACACAAATAAAACCAATGCAACCTAAATTAGAAAGAAAGTAAAAAACTGGTAAATGATTTTTACAGTTAGTGTTTCTGATTAAGGACTCATTTTTATATACATATATATATATATATTTTTATTTTTTTTTAATTTTTTTTTTTTTAACAAGCAATTGGGGTTGATTGAGGTTGTCCAGAGTCACATAACTAGCAAGTGTCAGAGGTCCTTCTGACTTCACGGCCAGTGCTCTATGTACTATACCCTCATTTCTACAATATACAGAGAACTGAGTCAAATGTATAAGAATAAAAGTAGTAGGACTTGATATTTGCAATTTTTGAAGAACTCAAACATACTCATTCTCTCTCTCTCTCTCTCATTCTTACGCTTTCTCAACCACCAGGTTATTCTGATAAATGCACTTTGCTGAAGATTGTTTTAAATATAGTTAAGATTGCCTTTTGATTTTATTTTATAAATTCAAACTGAACAGCTATGAAGTTAATCACTTCTGAATATTTAGACAGACTCTCTCACTACAATAAGTTTAAACTTTCAATCTAAATAAGACTATTGAAATCATCTAAACTTGTTCTTGGTCTATAGTGAACATAAGACAAATTTTCACAACACTGATATGTACCATGTAATTCAATCATGTATCAAATGGTCTCTGAGAACTGCTAAATGCATTAAGATGAAAAACTTCCAAATAAATATTAGTCTTTTACACTTAAAGGATTTATTAGGTGTTCACTACTGAAGAACTCTTGATGAATTGCTATGACTACAAAGACAAAAAAATAGTCTCTGCCCCCAAGGAGCTTACATTCTATTAACAAAAACAGCAGATCCATAAATAAGATGGGCAGAGAAGATAAAAAATGCAAGATAGTTTTTGGGAAAGAAGGAGAAGAGGAAACAGAAGCAAAATAACATTAAGCTTTCTTCATGTAGAAAGTGACACATGAGTGTATTTTGAAGGAAACAAATTTTAAGAGGTGAAAATAAAGAGGAAATCTGTTGTGGGCATGGGGAAAACCTGGACAAAGGTATGGAGATGGAAGGTGGAGCAACAGAAGGAAATCTAGTTTGGCAGTACCATACCAAGATGTGAGAGTCATACATAATAATGTTGGAAAAGTAGCTAGGGTTCAAGTTATGAGAGGGTTAAAAAGTCAGGCCAAAAATTATATCTTTGATGCTCAAGGCAGTAGGGAGGAAGGAAACAAGTATTTATTAAATGCCTTCTATATGCCGCCCTAGGAAGTAGATGCTGTTATTTATCCCCATTTTATTGTTGAGAAAACTGATATAAACAAGGGTTAAGTGATTTGCCTAGAGTCACTCAGCCAAGTAAGTATCTAAGGCAGGATTTGAACTTGTCTTCCTGACTCCATACCCAATGTTCTGGGCACTGCATCACCTAATCATTGGAATTTATTGAGTAGGGGAGAATTGTGATGGTTATTGTTTTTGATACATAGAAAAATACTTCATTTATCTGGGACCACCAGATTTAGTAGATAGGGATAAAATATCCTTTTATGCACCTTTACATCCATTCCTCAGGCTTGCTGTGCAGTCATATTAAATTCATCTGGTTTCAAGTTATAAAATAAGCAAGGTTTAATTAACTATCCCTTTTTAAAAGTGTCTAACTGAAGAGGGAAAAAAAACTGTACTTAAATGCAATTTATTAAAATTGTTAATTTTCATGAAAGTAAAAAAAATCAGTATTTTTAAGCTTCTAGTTGATCATCTACTTTCAGTTAATAAAAGAAAGTTAACACATTGTTGCCAAGATCCAAGGCTGATTCACCAAAAGGTCCAGCTTGGGAAAGTGATATTTGGCTATTAAGACTTTATTAAGGGTACTGGCCCTGGAGTCAGGAGTACCTGAGTTCAAATCCAGCCTCAGACACTTAATAATTACCTAGCTGTGTGGCCTTGGGCAAACCACTTAACCCCATTGCCTTGCAAAAACTAAAAATAAAAAAGACTTTATTTGGATGAAAATACAATTTCATGATATGTATTCCAACTTAGATAAGTCCCTTATTCACCAAAATGCTGATAGTATTAGCACTTTTTATAGTAACAAAGGAGTAGAAATAAAATAGATAGCCATTATTTGAGGAGTGGCTAAACAAATTATGGTACATGAACAGAGTAGAATAATTTTATGAATACAGAAAAATAAGGCAAAATTTAGGAAAATTGATGTAGAGGGAAATAGCATAACCATAAAAACAATATGCACAGTGACTACAACAATGCAAATGGAAAGAACATCAGCAAAAGAAATGGAAACTGAATGCTTTAAAATTATAATGACTACCCTCTGTCCTGTTACCTCTCCTCCCCCAGTGAAAAGAGATGTGAATTCATCAAGGACAACCAGGTTTCTGTTTTGCATTTTTGCTTTTATTTCCAATGTGAAGGTCATTCCCAGATTCTCAGCAGAGAAAACAAGCAAAATAACATTAAACTAGTTTCTTTTTTATCTCATTTCTTTTTCCTGCCCACTTAAGCAGCAGTCATATCCTTTCTTTTATTACCATCTTATATAGAAAACTCACAAAAAAAAAAGACAAAACCAACCAAATAACCTACCCTTTTTTGTTATCCTGAACTTCCCTTGCCTGGTGCCAGCTTTAGCAGTCCTGGCACTGTTTTTACAGGACCATGTTCATATTAATCCTGGTTGCCTGCCCTTGCTTCCATCTTATCTGCATCTTTTAGAAATATTTGCTGTTGTTACCTATCAGTCTCTTAAAAGAACTCCCATTTTTAATTCTATTGGGATTTTTTCCCATTGAATTTTAGAATTTTATTCTTAAGAATTTCTCATTTCTCTTGGGTTATGATTTCACATAAAGAATTTTAGTCCATAGGATCCTATTCACATTTGAATTAGGATCTCTAGTTCCTTTTACTCATTACCTAAACTTTGGACATTTATAGACATTTGAAGCATTGTGTCCTATCACTGACTCCTTGTATTTTGTCTCCTATGAACTTAGGAGTGTGTCGACTATTTTTTTTTCCCTTCATTGTAGTTATATATATAATTTGGTGAGGAGATATATATCTTTGTATGTATATGTGTAGTTTTCCCATCCTTTTTATTTTAAAGCTCAATTGATAAGATTTTAATACAGCCAATGAATATATATTCTTACCAACTTTTCTTAGGTTCTCTGTCCTTGGCTAGAAGTCTGTCATTCCTCTTTATTTAATTTCCCTCTCCTTGAAATTGGGACATGAGGGTAGAATGGGAAACGGTTTCCTTCCATATGCCAGGTCCCAGGTTATTTCTCTGCTGGATAACTGAAATGAAGTTTCCAAGGTTAGTGTTATTACTGACCTAGACTTGGTTGTTGCTGTTCTTGTTTGTTAAGGAGGAATAAACAGCTAAATTTTTTTTTCATGAAAAAGATTTTGGTTTTCCATGCTGTTCTTATAGGAAGTAGATGTTTTAGAGACCTTTTTGGAAAGTAATATGGTACAGTAGGGGAAAAAATCACTGGTTTAAGTTAGAAGACCAGAGCGCAAGTCTCAGTTTATTAGCCATGCAATCTTAAGCAAATTTCCCTGAGACTAACTAATCTCTCTGACACTTGCTTATAAAATATTAGCAATGGTAGGTTACATATACTTATTGCTTTGAGGTTTGCAAAATGGGCACATCAGCAAACCTATGTGAAATATGCTGTTATTCCTATTTTGTATCCAAGATTTCTGAGACTCAAGAGAAGTTAGTTGACTTGCCCATGGTCATATAGCTGTACATGTTGAGAATCAGAATTCAAAACTGAATATCTCCTGACTTCCAAATACAGTTCCCTTTTCTAAAATGAGTTTTCTGAGCAAAGATGAAAATACACGTACTGTTAACCTGACGGAATTGTCTTCACAGAAGACATTTTTATAGATTTTAAAGCAATCATTGTAAGTTGATGATCAAAATATATGACATTTCAAATAATTTCTAATACTAATTTATAATTTCTAATGAGGAATAGTTTTGATTCAACTAGTGTTAACATTATCCAGCAGACCTAATGGTGAGGTCTGACAAATTTAGGTTTTGCTTTGTCATTGTTGCTAAGAGAAAGATTTTATATATCCCAGTGATGTTTCTCTTTTGAAATCTCAAGATCCTTTAACTCCATAACAAGTTACTTTTAAAATATAAATGTGTTTTTAAAATAACATGATAAAAGGGTGGCTAGGTGGCACAGTGGATAAAGCACCAGCCCTGGAATCAGGAGTACCTGGATTCAAATCCCGTCTCAGACACTTAATTACCTAGCTGTGTGGCCTTGGGGCAAGCCACTTAACCCCATTTGCCTTGCAAAAAAAAACCTAAAAAAAAAATAACATGATAAAGCATGAACAAGGGACAGCTAGGTGGCGCACTGGCCCTGGAATCAGGAGGACCTGACTTCAAATGTGGCTTCAGACACTTAATAATTACCTAGCTGTGTAACTTTGGGCAAGTCACATAATCTGATTGCCTTGCAAAAACCAAAAAAAAAAAAAATAATAATAATAATAAAGCATGAACATGAAATAACATGACATCAAAAATTAGCTTCATTGTTTTATAATCTACTTTGGGCAGGACTTTTGTGCCTAGTAAAGTTTTTTTGTATATAGGTGTTTCATGAGAAAAAGTAATACAATTTGAGTAAAGTTCAAAGTTCAAATTGACTTTTTGGTTCCCTTTTTTAATTCCTTCTATTTCTTTAGAAATTCACCATTGTTTACTGTCTGGCTGTTTAGCTCTTTGATTATTAACATACTTCTAGTCTAGTAATGCTAAATATAACTGAATTAATTCAAGTTTATTAATTTTTTCCTTTTGAGTTACCTCATACTGATTGACCTTTCTTTTCTGTCTTTGTCAGAGAAAGTAAAGGAAATTATCTTTGAATTATATCTTCTATATAAATTCTACTTGGCATTTAAAATAAACATGTTACTAAGCCAAAGTTGTAGTAGCAATGTTAAATTGTAGTAGCTGTGAACTCAGTTACTTTATTATATTAAAATATAACTTTTTTAAAAAGACTACTTTAGATACTGTCTAAATGTTGCAAAACATTCTGTTATATTGCACTAGTTGTAAAACAAACTATTTCCAAATTTTTTAAGATAACCTCTCAGAAAAAAGTACCAATCTATTTTTGTTTTATGTGTAATTTTACAGGATGACATTATTGATGATGTCGACAGTTTTCTTGCAGCAGCAGAAACACTGAAGGAAAGAGGAGCTTATAAGATCTTTGTGATGGCAACTCATGGTCTCCTATCTTCAGATGCTCCTCGATTAATAGAAGAATCTGCTATTGATGAGGTAAATAAATCTGCTTCACAAGGTCAGAATAGTATTCTAGGACCTTGTTAAAGATAAATCTCAACTGAAATAATGTGAAAACATTTGTATTATCCTATACTTACTCAGAACACATTGAAGGTTTTGGTTATTTTAAGTTCCCTTTTAAGAGTTGGAGTTATTTTTGGTAAAATTAGTTCTCTTCCCTTGGCCTAATATGCCTATTATGCAAAACTATGAGAAGAGAAACAATGGTAATGGGTTAGAGGAATCATAACAACTCTACCTATCTGGCAGCTTTGCCAGCATGAGACTGAAAGCAAAAGGAAGTTTTTTTGTAAAAGACCTGAGCAGCTAAATTATGTCATAGAACAAAGTTTCTATATTTGAAAGAGCCATTGGAGAATGCTTCTACAAGCTCCATTTGGGTCCTTACTCAGATTCTTACCTGAATGTTTGATATTCTAACAAGGTTGATTATCCAGTTTTCTAACCCACAGCTTTTTAGTAGTAACAGGTATGGAAGGGATACCATTCTGAAATGCAGTTTGTAATAATTCTTTGAAGATATCTAAATTGATTGTACATTTTGACTACATATCCCATTGCTAGCATATCTTTATGTTAGTCCCACATGCACCAAAATAGCTATGGCCTTTCTTTAGAACTTGAAACAAAGCAGATGCCTACCAAAGCTGGTGGTACATCAATAAAGTAAGACTATGTCGTAATCAATAGGAAGGATTCATATAGAAACATGACATTATGTGAGTTGCTGCAAACTGAAACAAGTAAGCAAAAAAAGAATATAAACAGATTACAGGAATGTGAATGGAAAGAACAAAAACAACAGAATGAAATCTTGTTTATTTAAACACCCAAACTTAACCAAAAAGAAGATCTGGGAAACATTGGAAATAATGGAGACTATGGATATGGAAAAGTGCATCTTGATGTTAGTATTGCTATACTGCTTTCTCTTGTTTCTCTAAAAAAAATTTTTTTAAAGTTAAGGGATGATTCTGTGGATGGGAAGGAAAGAGATATATTTAGAAGTAAGGATGAGAAGAGAATATGTGAAGAATAGCATGTGGGCTTGTTTGGCTGGAGCATACTGTGTAAGATTGGAAATAATGTGTAATCTACCCGAACAGATAAACTGGAACCAGAGTATGAAGAGCTTTTACATGCCAAACAGAGTTTATAGCTTATCCTAAAGGCAGCAGGAAGCCACTAAAACTTCTTTAGTATGCTTAAACCTTTGGTTTCAGAATATTGGTGACTCTGTGGAGATAAAAACAAATAGATGAAGGGAAGCCAATTTGGAGTCCCTAAAAATAGTTCAGGTGACAGAGTTTGAGGGCCTAAACCATAGTCATTATGGTTGAGTGGACAAATGGGAATGAATGTTATAGATTGAAGTAAGACTAGATTAGTCAACTAATGATATATAGGGATTAGTGAGTAATAGGTTATAGGCGACTTCTGGTTTGTAAGCCTAGGTGTTTGGAAGAATGATGGTTCTCTTATCAGAAATAAAGAAGTTGAGAAGAGGAGAAAATTTGGGGCAAAAGACAATGAGTTTTTTGTGGTGTTGATTTTGACATAATTATGGTACACCTAAATAGAGATGTCCATATGACAGCTGGAGATGTGAGACTGATGGTTTAAGGGTGAAATAGGACAGGTGTATTTTGTGGGTAGTAATAAGTTAAAAATTTGGGGAATTAATGAAAACACTGAGAAAGTAGAGAGAGAAGAAACCAGGACCCAGGACCTGTCTCTGAGGTACATACTACAGAGGGGCTAGGACAGCAGTGAAGATCTTACAAAGTAAACTGAGAAACATCAGTCTAATAGGAAGAAAACCACAACAAAAGCAATGTCAAAAAACTCATGAAGGAGAGTGTCTAAGGGGTGAGGGACCCTGTAGTCAATATTGTCAAAAGCAGCAAAGAGGTCAAGAAGGATGAAAAAAGACTATTGGATTTAGCAACAAAGATTTCTTTGTGTTTTAGAAAGAGCTACATTGATCTACAGAAGCCAGATTACAAGGATTTAAGAAATGAGTGGGTGGTAAGAAAGTATAAGCAATAAATGTATATAACTTTTTCTAGAACAAGATTATATACTTGTAGGCCTCCAACTCTGGTAGGACTGGTAAATATTATGGAAACAAGATTAGTCACATTCAATCTGTATTTTTTGTTGCCTTTTGACAGTTTTTTGTTTGTTTTGTTTTAGTTTTTTGCAAGGCAAATGGAGTTAAGTGGCTTGCCCAAGGCCACACAGCTAGGTAATTATTATTAAGTGTCTGAGGCCAGATTTGAACTCAGGTACTCCTGACTTTAGGGCCGGTGCTCTATCCACTGCGCCACCTAGCTGCCCCGACAGTGGGTTTTTTTTTTTTTATGTTACTGTAGTCGTGTATTTTGTTTTCCTGTTTTTACCTTCTCTGGATTAATTCATACAAGTTTTCTCAGTGTTTTTCAGAATTCCTCTTTATTTGTTGGATTTTCTACAATGCAATCCCTTAATTAATGGGCATACACTTTATTTCCAGTTTTTTGCTACCAAAAAAAAGTTCTGAAGTCTGGAACTTTAAACTTTAGTTGTTAAGAAAATTAAGTTTTTCCAGACAAATATTCTCAGTATCTTTTGAGGGGTGAAGAGGGATATTCTTTTTATCTTGCCACCAGGGATTCTAGTTTTGCCTATTCAGTGTGTATCGTTAGCTGTTGAGGGGGGGAAATGTGTGTGCTTCATAGGTAAAAAATCTTAATGAAAATATTCTGGAACTTCTTGTTCATTGACTTCAAATTTGATGAAGATACAATAAGCCCTTACTAGAAGATGCTGGCATACTACCAAGACAAACCTTAAAAATAAAAAATAAGAGCTACTACTCAAGAGCATATTAGGTCATTTTATCAATCTTATGTTTGGTATATTTTTCTTCACAGGTAGTGGTCACCAACACAATTCCACATGAAATACAGAAACTACAGTGCCCCAAAATTAAGACCGTGGATATCAGCATGATCCTTTCTGAAGCCATTCGGCGAATTCACAATGGAGAATCTATGTCTTACCTTTTCAGAAATATAGGCTTGGATGACTGAGGTTTTGCTTTTTTTTTTTTTTTTTTTTCATTTAAGCTAACAAGGGCCAAACTGGAAATGTATAGAACATGTACTGTGAAGTATCATGCTTGATCTTAAATATTTCAAGGGAACCTTTTGGGGGGGGGTGTGGAAAGGATTATGGGGTTTTTCCCTTCAACCTTTTTTTTTTTCTTGATTTCTTAATCTATAAGGATAGACCAAATTTTTCACAGTTAGGTGGGATTGAGGGAGGGGGGTTTTGTGTGTAACTTTTTTAAAAATCACATTCCCAACTCACTTGTGTTTAAGAACAGAAAGGGAAAAAAAGATTGGTTTGATAGGTTTAGCTCACTATTTAAAAACAATATTTTAAGCTCACAAACCACCCCTTTTCCAAAGTTGCTTGATTCAAATGATTTAAGATGTTAATAAAATAATCTGTGTGATATTTGACCTTTAAAAACCAGAAGGTTATATGTTGTACGCAGAGACATTTTGTAGAAATGCTTTTATAGAAAAGCATATGAAATATGCACCTGTATTTATTTTCTGCAACAAAAAGAAATAAAGAATTTGTTGTGTGATTTTTTAAATTTTTATTGAATTGTATCATTGTTTGCTTACTAAATATAATTCTCTAATTATAACAATGATGACTTCTGTTTTTATAGTCCTTCAAAGTTTACAAAGCATTTTGCTCACAACAGCCTTCTGAGGAAGACAGTACAAATTTTACTTCCCCTCCCCTTTTTTTCCAGAAAAAGAAACTGAGACTAAAAGTTGCAACCCTATTGTCATGTCACTAATTAGTGTTGTAGCTAATATTCAGACTCAAGTCTCAATTCTACTCTAGCCATGTTTCTACCTTGTCATGTTGTAAAAATAAAATATCAAATAAGTGTTTTCTGAATTCTTTTATGGAAACAAAGAAAATCAGAGGCTTTCTGAAACTATTTTTGCAATATCAAATAGGTTTAATAATAGATTTTTTGTTTCTTATTTTCTGCAGAGTTTTATTCCTTTACTATTAGCACTTAACCAGTCAAGAAACTAAGACCCAGAATGGGGGAAAGTAAAGAAATGAAAACAAGATGCCTCAGATTTTATATCTTTAGACTTTTAAAAATTGGAAAAATACTTTGATTAATTATTGTTTATAGTAAACCAATAGCCACATTTTTATGTTTGTAACCACAAACTAATTTATTTGAAAATTTGAAAATAGGTTATTTAAAACTGAATCTTTTGGTTATATGCTCTTTTCTCCAAATTTACAATCTCTTTGCCTTTATTTAATTTTCAGTTTCAAAAAACTTTCAAACTTTGTTGGGTTTAGTCCTCCATTACACTGAGTCCCAATGGACCTAACCTGTTTGCATTTTCTCTTTTTGTTCCTTTTTAAAAAAAAATTTTAATTTTATTTAATTTTTAAATCAAGAGAAACCTGCCTTCTCTCCACTTTTTCCCAAATCTGCCAGGGTTTTTTTTTTTTTAATAGATTTTTCAAGGCAATGGGGTTAGGTGGCTTGCCCAAGGCCACACAGCTAGGTCTGTGTCTGAGGTTAAGTGTCTGAGGTCAGATTTGAACCCAGGTACTTCTGACTCCAAGGCTGGTGCTCTGTCCACTGCGCCATCTAGCTACCCCTCTGCCAGGGTTTTGAGATGGATTTTCCCCCTAATACTTCATTAGGTCTATTTGTTATCTGCCTCCAATTATATATTTTGTACATACACAATTTTTTACATATTGTTTATCCCATTACAATCTGAGATTTTCATCTTTTTGTCTTTCTTTGTATCCTTAGTGCTTATCACAGGATCTCATGTTTAAAAGATTATTGACTGACTGGCTCCTACCAGTCACTTAGAAAGTGGTCTTTTGAAAGTAGCCTGTTCATTATCAGTATGATAGTTGTCAAAACAATTCTGGAGTCTTTTCTTTTTTTTGCCAAATCAAATATCTATTGTGAGGATTAAAGACATAAATGAATCAAAACTCTATGTGAAATTAAAGGCAGGTGTAGGTAGTCTGCTTTGTGATCCAGGACTATTTGTGTATGAGGCAAAAAAATTATGTGAGAGACTGAAGACATGATGGGCCCTTTTGGTGGGGTGTCCAAATAAATTCCATTGTTGAGATGCACGTGTCATTTGGATGGCTTCCAACAGGATCTCAAGCTACTTTATGGAGAAAATGATGCCAGTAGGGAAGAGAATAAACTTTTATGAAGTGCCAGACACTGCAGTAAGGACTTTATTTTATTTTTTTATTTTATTTTATTTTTTTTAGGTTTTTTGCAAGGCAAACGGAGTTAAGTGGCTTGCCCAAGGCCACACGGCTAGGTAATTATTAAGTGTCTAAGACCGGATTTGAACCCAGGTACTCCTGACTCCAGGGTCGGCGCTCTATCCACTGTGCCACCTAGCCACCCCTGCAGTAAGGACTTTATAAGAATCTTATTCCACCCTGAGAAGTGAGTGCTGTGGTTATCCCTATTTTACAGATGAGGCAACTGAGGCAAACAAGTGATTTGCCCTGGGTTACATAGCTAATAAGTGTCTCAGAATGGATTTTAACTTGAGTCTTCCTGACTCTGGGCCTCGCTCTCTATCCACTGTACTACCTTGCTGCCCAATGGGAGAATGAAGATGGAAGAGCTGGAATATTTTATAAATTGAACATAAAGATAATATTAAGAACTTGTACAACTGGAACTAGGAATTTTTGTATTTGAGGCAAGTATCAAACTGGAGCAGGTAGAATGAAACTATACTTTTAGTTGAAAAAGGCAATGGGATACTTCTTGGGGGAGAAAAGACAGCTGCTGGGGAGGCTACTAAGAGCAGGGGAGATCGATTATATTTAGTACTTTATTATTTTAACTCATCTAACTATAACTGGGTTCTAGTCTGCTCTATGTTATTGAAAGATGGTAAGTGCAATCAGAGCCCTAACTTTGGTGCTCCAGATAAATTACTAGTTATCTTAGATAAGAGTTCTGAGAATTTGTAAGAATAATGAAAGCATATGATTAATTTGAAGCACTTGAGAAATATAAATGGTAAAATTAACTTTCTAGACTATTCCCCTTTTAGTAAGCAAAGTTTAAGCTCATTAGGGATAAGGACAGAGACATTGAACTTTTCCAGGCCTTTGAGTGCTTCAGGATCTCTTCTCCAAAATGTATATATTTGTGGTTTTGGAGGACAAATTCTTTTATAATTATTATTCTGGTTACACCATTTGAGAAAAATGCCTTTGCTCTTCAGAGTTTATTGTTTATGAGAAGCACAATGAAGAGGCATCCTGACCTTGTAAAGAGAAATAACTTACCCACAGGTCTGGCAATACAACTGTGTGTATGAGTACAGGCTGGGGAAGTGACCCTGTAGGGAATATTACATAATGATAGAATCTGAATGTTTTGTTTGGGCTTAGGGTCATTCATGTAGGGTTTGAGAGGTTTCCCATAAATTTTGCCTTAATGTTTTCCCTACTGACCACCATTACATTGCATGAATAGGGGTAAACTTTTAAGTAACATACCTCTAGGTTACAGTGTAACAGAAGAAGTTTATTTTTCAGTTTAGTTGAGTTATTAGCTATCCTGGCTGACATATTAACACATTTGTGAAAGAGGGTGTAAAGCATGCACAGGTTAAATTCTAATTAAACCACCATGAGGGGAAGTTTGTTACAGTCTGTAAATCACGCACTTAGCCATGCAGCCAGTACCTGACCCAGCCTGAAATAATAATTTAATTAGAGGAAGCAATATAGTACATTGGGTAAAATAATGCATCTACAGATAAGTCACTGAATCTCTCTTTACCTCAGGTTTCTCCTCCAGTAAATGAAAGGGATTGAACTAAATGACTCCTGAGCTCTCAGCTCTGTGACACTAGTGGAAACATAAGTGGACAGCTATAATCGAATTTAATATCAAATGAATCTCTGAAGGGGGGAACCTCGGATTTAGGTCTAAAGAGACTCAGGTGGTCTTAACTGATTGTCAGGAAAATGGGGATGAGTTTGCTTTTTTAATGTCCCTAAAAAGAACCCAGTAATTTAAAGAATAATTGAATTATTGTAAAATAATATCAAGTTCTTTAAGTTGTTAGGAGAATGAGTTGCATAATTTTCAAAAGCCAAGGAGGAATGACCAGACTTTCATATGTCCCTACTGTGCCTATGTTCTTCATTTTGTCCCAATTCTACCTTTGCCCTTTTATTTGCTGTTCTTCCCAATAAACCTATTTCTTTTAAGGATTTCTAGTAGTTTTACTTCTTTTAGGTATGTCCATTGCCATTTGGGGGCTGGAGAAGGGAATGGTAAGGAGCTATTTTGTAAGCCTTTCACTCTACATAATCTCAGAGATTTGAAACTAATAACACTGAGGATGATGAAGAAGAGGAGGAAGATGAGACAGCAATGATAGCATTTACATAGAATCTTAAGTGACTTGCCCAGGGTCTAGTAAGTGAAACTAGATTTGAGTCTATGCATTCCTGACTCTAGGCCTGGCATTCTACCCTCTGTGCCACCTAGCTACCTATATGTTTGTGCTCCATGGAAAAAAATGTGGTATCTTGTTTTGTGTCTGTGTGAATAAAAGGAATATGAATGTTTTTTATTTTTATAGAACCTTTTCTTTGTGACTATTTCCCCTCAGCTTTGGTGAAAGACTAATGGGACAACAAAGGGATCATATTTGTGATTCCTTGAGCACCGATCCTACAATTGCTTATGAAAATTAAAGGAACACAGGCAAAAATGTAGGAGCATAAGAAAGTCTGGTAATTTTGAAAGAAGTCATTTCTCCCTGACTTTTGAAAATTAGGTGACTCATTCTCCCATCAAAGTAAAGGTTAAAGTTATATGACAAATATACTCTTTTTTTTTTTAGCAAACTGAGATCTAGATAAAGATTATTAGAAAATAAATGATGAAAAAAAGAAAAGAAATGATGACTGGGTTAATAAAAGTTTAGTAAGGTTCAGGATCCAAACTGGGATATTTGGAAACAGCAAGTAACAAGATAGAAAAGGTAAAGCAGGACAGTTTTACTGGGTGATCATACAATAAAGAAGGGGAATACAATTCCACTGATACCCAGCAGAAAAGGGAACCAAAACCAAAAAAGTCTAGTGTTTTTCTTATAGGGTTCTTACCTGGGTTGAACAAGACCAGGCATGGGAGGATCAAACCAGGAGCCTCAATTTGGGAGACTGGTGCTGATATACTACACTTTGTTCAACCATTTCTCCAATCAGTGGGTCCCAACTTAATGGATTTATGTTTTTCCAAGGCATTGTTTATTTTTATACCCCTCAAAAATGTGTTGCTCTGAATATTTCACTGTATGACATTAATTTTTTTCATTGACCTGAGACCTGTCAAAGAATTTGAATATGACTTTTATCATATAATGTCACATTGATCTCCACAAGTTGGACAGCCTACAACTCCCTTGTAGCTCCTGTCCATCATTTCTATTGCCTTAGGACACAGTTGAAAGGATAGGATTTTAAAAAAAAAAAAGATACTTCTTCCTTCTGGAAGGATTATAATTGAGAAGGGACAGGATCAAAGTCCATAAACAAAGAAAATGAAGGAAAGAACATGCACTCTGTATAGCAAATCCTGTAATACTAAACTGGGGCCTCTCAAGTTTTTATAGTAGAAGTTTGAAAAAGTAAGTGAAAGACAAATATATTCACAACAGTTTTAATGGTTACTCTTAAAGCATGATATAGGCAAAAAACAATCCAGTTCAGAAGTAGATTGAATAAATTATGTTTTAATAACTAGCATTTATTTAACATTTTAAAGTTTACAAAAACTTTACATCAACAACCCTGTGAAGTGGGAATTATTAAATCCCATTTTGCAGCTCCAGAGACTTAAGACTCAAAGAACCTAAGTAATTTAATCATGGTCACAAATCTCATTTCACCTCTCTAGGACACCTCTCTAGGACTCATCTGTAAAAGAAAAGTGCTGGACTCAGTGATCTCTAAATTCTCTTAAAACTTTACATCCTCTGATCAATCTTTCCAGTTGATCCTAAGTATTAAAAGTGGATTGTGAACCCAAGTTTCTCTGAATCCCATATCCAGTATTTTATCTACTATTCCATACTTTTCACAACTCTATATAATTTGTATTGTTATTAGTAATGATCATAATTATGTAGTTAGTGCTTTAAGATTATTTGCATTTATAGCTTCATCTTGACATTTGGAGCCCATCCCTAATCTGAGGATGAAGTCATGGAAACATCCATATGTTATCAAAAACAGGGTGGTTATTGTATAGATCTGACCCAGACTGGCAAGTATTACATAAAGGCAAAGTATTACATACTTCTGGCAAAGATGATTACAACCTGCCCCTAATGTCTTCAATATAAAAGCTCGATATTACAAAGGAAATTTTGAAAGGGGCATCAGAACTTTCAGAAAAAAAAATAGACTTATCAGGGCTGCTTGAAATATGGACAGGGTACAAAGTGGGGTAATTACAGAATTACCTTAAGGTCAAGAGTATTATTTTACATTTTCCTGAAATAGTTTTCAATGAATTTTAATCTAATTCTTTAAAAATATCAAAATAAGAGCCAGTAATGGGCAAAATGGAAATTTTAATAAATTTCTGTCTAGATTTCTTTTCCCTGAATAACCCTTCTGATACACTAAACATCTCAGGGTCACTCAAAATTCCCTGAATCTCTTGTCAAATAAGACCCTCAGTAATGACTAAAAGTTCCTTTCCCCACCAGCAGAGCATTTTAATATAAACTAGAAACCAATTCCTCAGGAGTCTTACTAGCCCCACTCTCTGCAAACATGAATCTGCAATAATCCCCAACACCATGAATGTAATGAAATACTATTGTAAGAAATGAATGCAATGAGTTCCAAGAAACACTGGAAAATATGTATTAACTGATGCAAAGCAAGAAAAGTAGAAGAACAATATAAATCTTAACCATATTAATGTGAATAAAATCTAAAAGTAATTTAAATTATTGGCAGTGGTTATTCTTGACCTTGGGGAGTTAATGATACTTCTGTCTTTGATAAATAAAAATTTACTCTGTGTGGTATCTTCCCTGAGATATGGAGTCTCCAAACTACAGCAAAAAGACTAAACATTACTGGGGTGAAGGCTAGTTTTCTCCATCTGTGAATTCATACATCCTCTTTTTTCCTCAATTAAGGACAGGATTCTTGAGATGCAGTACCCATCTCTTTTTTTTTTCTTGCAAGGCAAATGGGGTTAAGTGGCTTGCCCAAGGCCACACAGCTAGGTAATTATTAAGTGAGACCAGATTTGAACTCAGGTACTCCTGACTCCAGGACCGGTGTTCTATCCACCACGCCAACTAGCCGCCCCTGCAGTATCCATGTCTCGATCCAGAATGACATTTTGTGCCTCCAAAGGGGTAGGTTGCTTTGTAGCTATGCAGTCTTGGATACCATAGAGTCCCTAGTCATATGATGTGTTAAGCAGAGGCTAGGAAACCAAATGAGTTGTACTTTGAAGCTGTCCTCTCCCCATGCAGACATGCCATGGGCTGAAAATGATATCATCTGGTTGGTTTAATGATCAATTCCTAATAAGAAAGCCCATTGCAACCTGGTTTTGCCCTCATTCAGTCTGGAACTGAAACAGAAGAGATCATGGCAGACAACTCCACCAGCAACCCTCATTTCTTTAGGCAACAACTTAATGTGGCTGATATTGCTGTCATCGTGGTGTATTTTGCTTTAAATGTGGCTGTGGGAATATGGGTGAGTCAAGTGGAAGATTCTTGCATTTGAATTTTTGAAACTTAGGATATTTTTTTTACTACTAGGTTTCCAGAGGTGATAACACGGTACAGTGGATAAGGAATTGGACTTGGAAATAGGAATACCTGGTTCGAATCCTGTCTATGATATTTATAAGCTGGGTAATTTTATTTCTACATGCCACTAGCAACTTCCTAAAGCTATTTCTTGACCTAGGGAATGTGGATATTGCAGTTTGCAGAGTTTCTCTAATGAACTCACAGATCGTTTGCTCTTGAGAATATGAGTTACGGAAGAATGTTATAAAATGTCACTGCCACATTTCCTTGTAGATCTTATACTGATTATGACCAGACTTGAGTTGTTTTTTTTTTTAGTTTAATTTTGGTTTTTTTGCAAGGCAATGGGGTTAAGTGGCTTGCCCAAGTCCACACAGCTAGGTAATTATTAAGTGTCTGAGGGCGGATTTGAACTCAGGTACTCCTGACTCCAGGGCCAGTGCTCTATCCACTTCGCCACCTAGCTGCCCCAGACTTGAGTTTTAGTCCTGACTCTAGTACTTCCTAATCAGATGACTTTGGACAAGAATTTCTTCATCAATCACATAGGGACAATAATAGTATTCCCTTCCCTTCCTTCTTTACAGGTTTGTTTTGAGGGTATAAAAGTACTTTGAAAAGTATGAACTGAATGTTGAGCAAATTTAAGGAATTTTTATGTGATAATAGAAGCCTGGTATACTGGAAAGGACACTGAACTAGGAGCTGGGAAAGATCTGGGTTCGAATCCTACCTCTGGCACATAACTATAACTCTGGATAAGTTTCTTGACCTGTTTGAGTCTGTTTTCTTATCTGTAAAAATGAGAATACCTATATTCCCTCACAAACTGGAGGACAATTGAAACAATGTACATAAGGTGTTTTAGAAACCTTAAAGTGCTACATAAAACTATTTTTTTACTATTATTGTTACTATCATACTCCAGTTGTGAGAAACAGCATTTATGTGTGTGGAGGAAAGAGCCAAGCTTGGGGTCAGGAAGACCTAGGTTCAAGTTTGATTTTTGACACTAGGCAAGGCAACTCCCTAAGACTAGAGGCTGTAGATGTAGTAAGTACTTCTTTTTAAAAATTATTTTTAATTTCCAATTAAACTTTTATTTTCTCTCCTTTTCACCATCCTTTCCACAATTGGAAAAAAATGAAAAGAAAGACAAACATCCTTGTAACAAATATTCAGTTAAGCAAATCAAATTCTCATATCCAAAAAAGGTATGCCCCATTTTGCATCTTGAACCTATCACCTGCCAGGAGATGGGTGGCATACTTTATCAGTTGGAAAGAAGTTCACTAGGAAGTCCTATATAAGAAAAATCAAAGATCCACCCATCCCCCCCAAAGTCAGTTATGTATAAGAAATAAGTGCTTTGAAGCCAAACAGCTAGATTCTAGCACAGAAAGATTTAAGTGACAGTCATTCAGTACACCTACTGGGTCACATATACTCTAAGGGTACAGAGAAATGCAAAACAAAACCCCTACTCTAAAAGAATATTGTCTCATGTGGAAGACAACATGCAAACAACTATGTACTAACAAGAA
The DNA here is from genome assembly GCF_037893015.1 of Macrotis lagotis. Classification (NCBI taxonomy): domain Eukaryota; kingdom Metazoa; phylum Chordata; class Mammalia; order Peramelemorphia; family Peramelidae; genus Macrotis; species Macrotis lagotis. Next base: position 183,568,405 of record NC_133666.1, read on the forward strand.
ATATACAGATGAATTGGGAGCAATCTCAGGAAAGTCACTAAAATTAAAGAATAGAAAATGCTTCTTAAAGTAGCTAAGATTTTAGATGAGATTTGAATTTCCTCTTCTATTTCTTTTGTTGAACTTGAATGTTTCCAGGACTGGTTTTCCTTACAGCTTTCCTACTCTGCCCAGTATCTACCATGCTTTGGTGCAGTAGATTCCCAGCAGTGTATTGCATGAAATTTAGATAAGTTGTTCTCTGTGGGAAAGTTTCCTGGTGTGGCAGTTCAGTTCATCTGCTTTGGGTAACAGGTGCCCCTTACTCATTTTCTCTACTCCATTCTAAACCCTTCTCTGGAAGCATAGTCAAGGAAGTATAATAGTAAGTGGTTCCAGTCAGTGGAAAAGACTGACAGAAAACTTGGCTAATGAAACTTTGTGTCATTTGAGTCTCAGTTTCCTTACTTGTAAAAGGAAATAATAAATGGCAGTCTGGAGTCATGGAAAGGGCACTGGATTGAGTCCATTATACCCATTAATATTGAATCTCTGTCAGGCATTTTTAGTCCTTACAGTGTTAAATTCTGTTATTCCATGACTTATCCTATCTACTCAAAAAGACTGTTGGTAGGATTATATGAGAATCAGAGAATTTAAAGGAACTTTATCACCCAAGCAAGAATTCTCCTCCAACACATCTGATAAGTTGCATTTAGTTGCCCTGGAAAGTCAAGAGGTGAGGAATTCACTACCTTTTTTGTTTTTTAAAGATTTTATTTATTTTGAGTTTTACAACTTTTCTCTTGATCTTACTTCTCTCCCCCCCACAGAAGACAATTTGTCAGTTTTTACATTGTTTCCATGGTATGCATTGATCCAAATTGAATGTGATGAAAGAGAAATCACATCCTTAAGGAAGAAACATAAAGTAGAAGAGACAGTAAAATCAGATAATAAGATATCAGTTTTTTTTTTCTAAATTAAAGGTAATAGTCCTTGGTCTTTGTTCAAACTCCACAATTCTTTCTCTGGATACAGATGGTATTTTCCATTGCAGACAGCCCCAAGTTATCCCTGATTGTTGCACTGATGGAATGAGTGAGTCTATCAAGGTTGATCATTGCCCCCATGTTTCTGTTAGGGTGTACAATGTTCTGGTTCTGCTCTTCTTGCTCAGCATCAGTTCGTGGAAATCCCTCCAGGCTTCCCTGAATTCCTGTCCCTCCTGGTTTCTAATAGAACAACAGTGTTCCATGATATACATATTACCACAGTTTGCTAAGCCATTCCCCAATTGAAGGACATTTACTTGATTTCCAATTCTTTGCCATCACAAACAGGGCTGCTATGAATATTTTTGTACAAGTGATGTTTTTACCCTTTTTCATCATCTCTTCAGGGTATAGACCCAGTAGAATTCACTACCTTCCTAAATAATCCATTTCTCTATTTCTTTCTTTCTTTCTTTCCTTCCTTCTTTCTTTCTTTCTTTCTTTCTTTCTTTCTTTCTTTCTTTCTTTTTCTTTCTTTCTTTCTCTCTCTCTCTTTCTTTCATCCTTCCTTTCTCTCTTTCTCTCAATTTCTTTCTTTTCTTTCTTCCTTTATTTTTTCTTTCCTTTTTACTTCCTTCCTTTCTTTTTTATTTCTTTTTCATTTTTGACATAGCTTGCAATTCTATATGTAAGATGAGAGAGAATTATTGATTTTTCCCTTCCCCAACACAGTTGATGTTATAGAATTTATTTTCAGATTTAAACAGGGTAAAAAAGTGTCAAACTAAGTGCAAAATTATGATCATTCTTCATCTGCTCTAGGAAGGGGAGTCCAACAGAAATAGTTATCAAATGTGAATTGGAAGTATTTCCAACTATGAGAAAGCAGGGCAATTATGGTGAAGGGTTTCATCTGTGCACACTTTGCAGGGAAATTGGGACCACAGTTAGGGTATCTCACCAGCTCTCTGTTGAAAAAAGGCTTCCTGACAACCAACACCAATTTTCATCAGCTTTTCAGAGAATGTAGTCAAAACTGGGATGCTAGCAGAGAAGGGAAACCACAACCCATCCATGCCTAAAAAAAGGAAAGCAATGAAAAAAAGGAAGATGGATAGATTGGGGAAGGAAAAAAGGAATTCACTCATTCTTAGCTGGTGGGCTGGTGAAGTTTGTACCTCATTCCCACTACTTCCCACACCTTCTTCCCAAAGAAGAAAGCCTAGGACCCGAAAAGAAAACAAAAAGTGTTTTTAACAAAAAATTTTTAAAGAGACATCCCAGTGTTGGAATATGGCTCCTGGACAGTGCCTCCCTGAGCTTCCTCATACTGTCAGATAATCCAATAAAAATCAAACTTTTCTATTAGATTCTAAAAATTATTAGACTTAAATAGTGATGGAGTACAATTTAGATTTTTGTTCACAAGGTGGTAGCATTTTATAGAAATGAGAAATGCATTCACAAACAGATAAAGGAATCAAGCAGCACTTTTTTTTTGATGAGAATCAACTAGGAGTCCAAAGTCCCAAAGCATCCCTCATAGTTCACACACACACACACACACACACACACACACACATACACACACACCTCCTGCCCTGTCCCCACTACCACTTGCCAGGTAGTAATAATGATAATATTGGAATTTGGCCCCTGGATTTTGCTGTCTCTGGACTCTCTCCTTCCTTTCTTTACTCTTTCCTAATACCTTAGTAATCCATTATAATTATGAAGAGCTAGGAAGAGCAAACCTTTTCTCTGGTGGAATTTAAAGGAGAAACATCAGCAAATAAGCAAAAATTGGACATGCTTTTAAAGGACTTTAAATAGTTTATCTCTTGAGAATGTGTCAAGCCAGGAGTGCAGACTTGCGACCTTTGTTGGGGATGGGTAAGGAGGTGATTTCTCTCTCTTCCCTCAACAGTGAACAGAAAATCAGGAAATTCCCCATAAAGAAGTTCAAAATATTGCCACTTTGAGAATTCCAGGCTCATATGAAGAAGAGATAAATATTTTAGATAGGCTTGGATACTAGAAAGGCATTCACTCCAGGGAGGAAATAACTTGAGGATGGGATCCCGGGCAACCGAGAAAGTTGTCTAAAGACTCAAGAGTGACCTAGCTTTTGAAATCAAGAGTTGAAACTGAAGAATATAGACAATGAAAACCTAATTGAGTAACTGAACCAGCAGAAATACTGCCAACAATCTTTGCCTTTATGATGATGGCCAATAAAACCTGTGTGATCCTGACTGTGTTTCCTCCTTTCTGGTTGCTTTCAATAGTTTTTCCCCTTGACCTGAAAACTATAGATATTAGCTATGATGTTCCCAGGAAATTTCATTTTGAGACTTCTTTTTAGGATGTGACTAGCAAGTTATTTCTATTTTCACTTTGCCCTCTGATTCTAATAGCTCTGGACAATTTTCTCTCATGATGCTCAAATGATATCTTCTTGATATATTTTCTAGGTCAGTGATTTTTATAGAAATACCTTATATTTATAATATTGATGTTATAGTAACTTTGCATAAATATAGACATAAATAATTGGAAAAATATTAATTGTTCATGAGTAGGACTAACTAAAACAATAAAATTGAAAATATTACTTCAGTTAATTTACTTACTTAATGCTATACCAGACTACCAAAGGATTGTTTTATAGAACTAGAAAAAAATAATAATGAATTTTATGTGGGAGGGAAAAGGGTCAAAAATCTCATGATAAATAATGAAAATATATGACTCTAGAATATACACAAAAGATCTGCCAATTCACACCACTTACTGCTTCCTGCACAACATCAAAACCTTCATCCCAGATCTAGAAATGCTTCTTGTCCTAGGATATAGCAGCATGCCCCATTTTGTTGCAGAGTCAGAAGTCTCCACCCCTCTTCACCATCCCAAGACCTCTGTCCCCATAGGCTGATCTAGGCTAAAAAAAAGATCTCCCTCTGATTCCCCCCTGCCAAATTTCTAGATCAGGAATTGGCCTGGTACAGTTCCTAGGTCTTCGTGGAATTTTTGTGACAAGGAACTGAGCCACATTGCTTCTTCCTACCCACCATCTTGGGCTAGTTTTCTAAATAGTTTATTTTACAGATGAAGTACTGGGGTCCAAGGAGGAGGCCCAAAGTTATGCAGATGGTAAGTGTTAAAGGCAGGATTAGCCAGCTCCATTTCATTTATATAGGCAATTCCAATCAAACCCTCTCTACAAATTCAGATTTGGAGAAATTCTTTTAACCAATCTAAATCTATAAATATCCATATATATTCATGTATATTTGGATATATATGTGCACATAGTTCCTTATGGCAATGAAATCATAAGTATGTGTACATACACACACGGATGCTGACATGTGCATTTATATGTACATGTACAGGTTGTGATCTCATTGTAAAGAATCATTTATATACATATCTACATTTATGCATCAACTTAAAAGATTTGGATGTGTTGAAGGGAAGGTATCTCCACTAAAAAGCAAGTCTTGTGTTGTCTTTCATTTCCTGAGGGATTATTTAGCAAGATGATAAAATGTAGAAAGAGAGTTAAACGTAAGACAAGAACTCCATTTGAACCCCAGTATCCCTAAATCTGAGAGATGTGGCCTCAGGGGCTGTTGAGATTGATCCATACCTGCACATACCTCTGTAGCAGCAGTTACTTGAAGACTTTCAGCAAGAGGGGAATCCATCTAAATTCTCTTCATTACACCATGTCTACTACTACCTCTACCACCTCTACTAACCATGTCTACTACTACTACTTCTAATATCATGGATTCAAAGATTCATTTATCTGGCTTATCAGACTGATTATCAAAGCATTTGGAAGATCTGAACTATGGTTTCTTCCCTTGTGAACTTTGGGATCTTCTCCCTGTTTATATTTAATAAATCCTGGACCACTAAAAACAGTTTCACATCACCTTGATCAAGTAGTATGATGCTCACTTTGAGGGAAAATGTTCATTGGTGGACAGTAGGTGAAGACAAAGGCCCCAGAGTCTCTCCTATAAGCAAATCTGTGCTTGTTCGATTTACTCTTGGCACATTTGGGAATTGTATAGGTCCTGAGACCTATTTTGCTGGAGAAAGCTATGGGAAATATCTCCACAGGACCTCCTGGATCAGACTGGTCTCTAAGGTCCCCTCTAATGATATTATACACAAGTAATTTTTTTTTCTTTATGGTCTAAACCTATGATTTCATCTATGTGGTAAGTAACTCCTGGTGTAGAAAATCCCTCCATTAATGCAGATCATTTTTTTTCCTGTAATAAAAAGTTTAGAGAGTTCCTTGTAGCTCTGAAAATTAAATTTTTACACCAATAAGAATTTTTCAAAGGAAGGATTTGAAACCAGGTTTTTCTGACTCCAAGATTGGTCCTCCATCTACCACTGCTCTCTGCATATCTATAATAATACTACCATCTTTTACATTTGTGTAGTATAGTTTTAATAATAATAATAATAATAATAATAATAATAATAGTTTGAATTAAATTGTCCTTTAAGGTTTGCAAAACACTTTACATATCTTATCTCATTTAAATGCCACAACAGTCCTGCAAGGTAGATACTACTCATCCTCATTTTATAGAGGAGGAAGCTGAGACTGGGGAAAGTTGAGTGAAATGCCTATGGTCACATAGTTGGTAAGTGTCAGATTCTAGCAGTATATCTTTTAAAAATAATCTCCTACCTATTATCTTATTCTGTATCTTATTTTGGTACTTTGAACTATGTAGGGGAAAATATCTCTATTTTCCAGATGAAGAATAAGTTCCTGTTCTGTTGTCTCGGTAATATTAGGAAACTTTGGGTTGTGACAATAACAACTAACATTTAGAGAGAATTTTAATGTTTGAAAAGCACTTTATACTCATTAGCTCTTTTTGAATCTCACAATAGGTCTGTGAGGTGAGTTTTGGGTATCATGATCCCCATTTTACAAAAGAAGAAATTGAGACTCAAAATTGTTAGGTGGGGGCAGCTAGGTGAATAGCGGAGCACTGGTCCTGGAGACAGGAGGACCTGAGTTCAAAACTGACCTCAGACACTTAATAATCACCTGTGTGACCTTGAGCAAATCACTTAGCTCCATTACCTTGCAGAAACAAAAAAAAAATGCCTTTTATCATATAACTAACAAGTGTCAGAGGTGGGATTTGAACTCAGATCTTTCTAACTTTTTCCCACAACATTATGCTGAATACAAGCTCTTTTAAGTCCTACCTATCAAGCTGAAAGAACTTATAGCCTAAAAAGGTACAAACTCAGAAATGAACTGTATACCTTACTCCAAGGATCAGTTTAACCAAGCTCAAAGAGGCTCATTCCAAGATGGTTAGTGGGTATTGAATTTTTTTAAGCAGAGTAGTTAATAAAGACCATCTACTAAACTACAGAGGGGTTGTGATCTGTAATAATGAAAGAAATATCATGAAAATGTATTATGATGAAATACCCTTAGGCCCTCTCTTTTACCTGGCCAAATTCTACCTATTCCTATATCTCACATTCTTCATGAAGCCTTCCATGACTCTTAGTGATTTCTTTCCTCTGAAATGCTTTAGTATTTCTAGTCTTAACTATAGAATTTAATATTTAGTTTATACTGCCTTGCATAATTTTCTTTTTATTTCCAGTGTGCCAGGAGAATCTGAGGTCATTCTAGCAGGCCTCTGCCTCTTCTCATATCTAACCCCATTAAGCAGCTGGAGATCCCTTGGGAGTCTCTGATTCCTTGATGATGATGATGATGCAATGATGATGATCCTTCATATTTGGGACTCATTTTTGCTTTCCAATATATGTATATATATACATATATATATGTATATATCTGAGAAATCCCTGGACCCTCTTAATGATTATATGAAAGAGGCAGACCACAGGCATCATTGGTCCCAGAGAGCACTTGATGTGGTTACATAGTAGCTGCTTACTAACAGATGAGGGATTAGAACTTTTTTACTGTTTTTTTTTCTATTATGGAAGTCCATCTCCTTGATATGATTCTAACTCTGTTTACCCCATAAGTCCCTTTTGAGTTGGTTTGGAAATAATTCTTCGAATTGTAAGAAACCCTAGGGAGAAAGAAAGTATTCTCACCTCAGGATCTTTCTCTCTTTTCAGTCTTCATGTAAAGCCAACAGAAACACACTGAGAGGGTACTTCCTTGCAGGAAGAGACATGACATGGTGGCCAGTAAGTACATTTTGAACTTCTCTTCTCTCCTCTGCCACTGAACTCTCTTTTTGGCCTTTATTTCCTTCACAATTCTTTTCTCATTCTACCATGCTTTGCCTACTCTCAATGTATTCATCTTTCTCAGCCCACTATATTCTACTAGCACCTATCTCCTCTTGGCTGCCACCCAGTCCAACTTTTTTTTAGTATTTTCTCTTCTCAACCCTGAGTCCTATTTCACTTTCTTCCTACTTTCCATTTCCTCACACTTTCCCAAATCCTTTCAAGATTCTTAGCTCACCATAACCTTTCTTAATAATGAGGGAAACTGGGGCAGCTAGGTGGCACAGTGGATAAAGCACCGGCCCTGGAGTCAGGAGTGCCTGGGTTCTAATCTGGTCTCAGACATTTAATAATTACCTAGCTGTGTGATCTTGGGCAAGCCACTTAACCCCATTTGCCTTGCAAAAAAACTAAAAAACAAAACAAAAAAAAATAATGAGGGAAACCCTGGAGGGTAGACCCCTGCTTCCCTTAGGAATCTAGCTGTGTGGCCTTGGGCAAGCCACTTAACCCCATTGCCTTGCAAAAAAGCTAAAAAAAAAAAAGGTAGAGAGCTGCTATTCCATTCATAGCTGTGGGCTATAAAAAGGAATAGGAATATGTGTATAACTATATATATATATATATATATACACATATAAATGTATATATTATACCTATAGATACATATATATGCAAAATTTTTATACTTAATGCTATTTTATTTTTTCAATTGCATGTAAAGATAGTTTTCAACATTCATTTTTGTAAGATTTCAATTTCTAATTATTTTTCTCCTTCCTTCCCTTCCCTCCTTTCTAACACAGCAAACTACCTGATATAGATTATACATGTGCAGTTATATTAAACATATTTCCATATAGTCATATTGTGAAAGAAGAATCAGAAAAAAAGGGGAAAAGCTACAAAAAAAAGGAAAAATAAGTGAAAATAGTATGCTTCAATATGCATTCAGTGTCCATAAATCTTTCTTTAGATGTGTATGGCACTTTCCATCACAAGTCTTTTGGAAATGTCTTACATCATTATAATGCTGAGAAGAGCTAAGTCTATCACATTTGATCCTCCCACAATATTGCTGCTGTTCTCCTGGTTCTGCTCAGTTTATACAAGTCTTTCCAGGCTACTCTGATGTTCCATCCCTCATGACTTCTTATAGAACAATAGTACTTTACTACATACCACAATTTGTTTAATCATTCTCCAATTGATGGACATTCCCTCAATTTCCAATTCTTTGTCACCAGAAAAAAGAGCTGCTATAAATATTTTTGTATATGTGAGTTTTTTAACTCCTTTTTTTGGTAATTTCTTTGGGATGCAGACCTAGAATAAGTATTGCTAGATCAAAGGGTATGCACATTTTATTGCCCTTTGGGTGTAGTTTCAAATTGCTCTCTGTGAAAGTTTGGATCAGTTCATAACTCCACCAACAATCCCCTCCCACACTGATTATTTTCCTTTTCTGTCATATTAGCCAATCTTATTTGTGTGAGATGGTACCTCAAGAATTGTTCTAATTTGCATTTTTCTTATCTATAGTGAATTAGAGCATTTTTTTCATGTCTATAGATAGCTTTAATTTCTTCATCTGAAAACTTCCTATTCGTGTCCTTTGACCATTTATTAACTGGTGAATGGCTTGCAGATTTGGGGCCCTCATGTATTATGGTTGGACACTGTTGGATGATAATCTAGGTCTAAGAGTCAGCAATAGCTGCATCCTTCATAAAACCTTCCAAGTTATCAATTTCTCTGGTTTTCCTATGTCAGAGGTTATGCACTCCTCACTATCAAAAATATTGAGTCTCTGACAAATAAGTACTGCAATCATACATACTGATTTTCTAGGACAATTTTTATTTCAATAGGGAAAAAAGAATTGCAAAAGGATTATATTTTATCAGACCATATATCTGACAATCAGGAAAACATGATCATGATTTGTATGGGTCACTTTTTAGATCTGTTAACTGGTCTGACCTGGATGAAGAACCAGCAAATGAGACTGGGGAGTGATCATATGGGTAGGTAGGAGAATCAGGAGAGTCATGGGGATGTGTGTGTGTGTGTGTGTGTGTGTGTAACTTTGGTTTTTGTTTCCTATATGACTGCTTGATGAACTTGGGAGTGCAGGAGAAGATGTAATTGGATGGCATAGAGGAATTATTTACTCAAATTTATTCTGTTCTGCAGATTGGAGCCTCTCTCTTTGCCAGCAGCGAAGGCTCTGGATTATTCATTGGACTGGCTGGGTCAGGTGCAGCAGGAGGATTGGCTGTAGCTGGCTTTGAGTGGAATGTAAGTGCCATAGTCTGTTCATCTCCTCTCTTCCTGACATGAGAACTTGAACATCCCTGGGAAGCATTAGGCTATAATGGGGGAGATTATTGGGGGTATTTCCAGCATGCATCTCTTTAAAGATGAGGGGACACAACTGACCACTTCATACCCATCGAGGATGGAACTCTGATTAGAACTTGAGACAATCCTTAGTAGTGATTATGCTCCCCTGGCGGAGCTTGCCAACTTGGAAGAAGTCAAACCTTGACTAACAAGACAATGTGTGGGATGAGGTTTAGTTGATTTTATTTTTCTTTGCTTTAGGTATTTTGATACTGAAAGAAAGTTGACTCTGGATAAAGAGGACCTGGATTCAAATTTTGTCATGCTACTTGTTGTCCATATGACCCTGGACAAATCATTTCCTCTCCCTTAGTCATAATTTCCTAAACTATAAAATGATGGTATTGGGCTAGATGATTTCTGGGATTCTTTCTAACTCTAGACTCCCAAAGCATTTCCTATTTCAGCTCTTGCTTTAGGGAATCTAAGGAGGCAGCTGTGGTGCTTGGTCCCAGGACCCCTGAGTTCTGCTTTACAACTTTGTATTAATCATTTCCCTCTCTGAAACTCAAGTTTTTTTCCTCTGCAAATCATAAAGGTTGGGTTACATGATCTCTTTGGGCTCTTCCAGCATAGACATTTTGGGATTTGGAATGCTATTCAAATTAAGTCACTTTTTTGCCTAAATCCATTTTCCTACCTTAGAAAGTTCTATTAAGGGTTCAGTTGTTTTTTTTTTTAATTACTAACTGAGGACTTTTCAGATTCTAAATCTGAATGTCTACAATAGATCATTCAGGACTATGAATTTTCAAAATAAAATGTAGAACCTTAAATCTACAAGAGACTTTTAGAGATCATCTAATTGAAATAACTCCTTCACTTTGCTGAGGAGGAAACTGAAGTCCTGAGTAAATTGACTCAGCTGAACTCACCCACAAAGTGAATGGCTGAGCCACCTCTAGGGCCCAGGTCTCCCCCTCTCACTGTATGGCTCATTCTTTCCACTACATCTTTTTCATGGAGGGAACAGGTACTTACACCATATTTGTCACTTTTTAGGCGACATATGTATTGCTGGCACTGGCATGGATATTTGTGCCTATCTACATCTCCTCAGAGGTAAGTCTACATCCAAGATGATCAACGATACATGGTGGTTTGAACCCTTGGACGTTAGGGGAGGGGGCTGAGAAGGTCAACATGGTTTTCATGAAACAAGATATCTATGGTTTCATGACTATGGGCAGTAGCACTTCTTGCAGTCAGACATCAACTCAGTCCATGATTTCCATACTTCTTTCTAGATTGGATCTGCTAACATATATATATATATATATATATATATATATATATATATATATATATATATATACATATGTATATGTATATTTATATGTGTGTATGTGTATCTTGAGGTTTAGGTCTCATCATTAATCCATATGACCATGTGATCCATAGCTTCCCAGAGCCCTAGATGACTCTCTGAAATGAAAAATTATTGATCTGCATTGGTAGAAGGTAGTTTCCTCACTGGGAATTTCTCATACCAGTGAATTCATAGGTTCTTCTCCCTTCTCTCCATTTACCTCAAGATGAAGATGATCCCTTCAATGCTTCCAATGGGCATCACTTAAAATTAATCACTGGATCATCACAGAGAACTTAGATTTACATAGCAGCTGCACAGCCCTATGAGATAAACAGTAAAAGTATCCTCAATTTGCAGGTGAAGAAACCAAGGCTCAGAGAGATTAACTAATTTATATTTAATTATTCAGCTACTATCACAATAGGGAATTTGAGATTTTCTGACTCCAGATACAATGTGCCTTCTCTAGCACTGTGTAGGTTCTGTCTTGACCATACAACTCTCTTTTGGGGATGATGAAAGTGGATAGAGTGCTGAACTCGGAGTCAGGAAGATCTGAGTTCAAATCTGACCTAAGACACCAGATATGTAATCTTGGGCAAATCATTTGATGTCTTTGTGCCTCAGTTTCTTTAACTGTAAAATGGGAACAATACCAGTACTTTCCACCCAGGAAACCTTAAATTCCATATAAATGCTTTAGCTATTATTAATTCCTAATTTTCTTCATTTCAAATAACTCTCATTTTAATCTCATTAGGTAAAATTTTATCATAAAATATAAAATCATTTTCAAGGCTAATTGGAGAGTGAGGAGGTAATTGAAATGATTAATACATCAATAATCAAAAGAACACTAAATTTATAATCATAGACTGTGTTCAAATCTCAGTTCTGTTGTATGACCTTGGACAAGTCATTTCCCCTCACTTAGAAGAGACTCAGTTTCTTTATTTATAAAAGGCACAGATTGGATAAGACGACCTCTGAGATACATTTTAATTCTAAATTTATGATTCTATATGTGTACAACTTTCTTGAGTTTTATCCTGGCCAGCAGCTACTGGGAGACAGGATCACATATACATAGATTCTTAGATTTAGAGCTGTAGAGGACCATATAGAAACTATTTCCTTCCCTCTAGAAGGTCAAGGTGGTGCAAGAGATGTAAGGGGTTGATCAGGGAAGTAATGTAAAAAATTTGATGAAGCTTTACTTGGATTTTTGAAAGCATCTCCTCAGAGAGGATAACCACTGACATTCTTTTTCTAAAATATAATTATACTTTATTTTAACTCTCATTTTTATAATTTTCAGTTCCTAATTTTCTCCCTCCCTGTAACTCTTTCCTCACATATTGAGAAGACAAGCAATATATCAGTTATTCATGTGAAGTTATGCAAAACATATGGCACATTCTTAAGATGACAAAAAAAAACCTTTTAAGTCTCAGTGATTGAGGTTTTCCCCAAAATAATTTCTTAGTTTGAAGCCAACCCTTCATGATTCAGGCAATGGGTTTCATTACCTGGGGTTCCCCTGAGAGGATCTGGTAGGCTTAGATTATTGACAGAATAGACTCAAGAAGATTACAAGAGTTGGGCATGGAAGCATTTGCCTATACTGCCCATTGATACAGAGGTTGAAGCTAATATCTCTTGAGTTCCTCTTAAGGAGTTCAAACTAGATCAAGTTGGAAAAAATGCAGCAAGTACTGAGACTGGCTTGTGAATGGTCAATGTGCCTCCAGTCTGGGTAAAATAGGGAATCTCAGTCTCAGTGAAATAAAAGCCAAGTACATAGATAGTGTCAATGGATCTATAAGTGCTGAAGACTGTCAGAAATCACTGAAGGTTAGAGTGTCAAGATATGAAGGCCACTCAAAGTTTGGACTTAATCCTGACTTTGTGCATGCTTCTCTCCTCCTTCTTCCCTCCCCCCACCTCAGATTGTCACTATGCCTGAGTACCTTCAGAAGAGATATGGAAGGACCAGGATACGCATGTACTTGTCCATCTTGTCATTGCTGCTGTCTGTTTTCACCAAAATATCTGTGAGTAGACCTGGCATTTGAAAAGACTGGGTACATGGGGAGCTGTTGCTTCCGTAATTTGGGATCTAAAGTGAGAGGAAGGATTGTGAGCCAACCACCTGTTGAAGAGACGCCAACTTGAATCTTAGACTTGGTAGGCTGTTGTAAATTTAGAAATTGGAATTTGAAGAAGTTGAAGAATATGGGCATGTGTGATCTTGGAGGAGGGGGCGTCTTTAACTATATGAAAGATTGCTTAGTGTAAGGAGTATTAGATTTTGTCTTTTTGTCCCTAGAAGGCAGACTTTCAGGAAAAACTTCCTAACAGCTAGAGCTATTCAAAAGTAGAATGGCTTGTCCCTACTCAGTTGAGGACTTATTTTACATATAGATAGATAGATAGATAGATAGATATAGATATAGATATTTTTTAAAATATATGTATGTTGTTTTAACTTTCCCATGAATGTGAAATCAACCAAGAAACCACCTACTATGTCCTGGGAATTTAAGATACAAAGACAAAAACAAAATTGTCCCTGCCCCCAAGAAGCTTACATTCTATGGGGGCAGGGGATACAATATGTATACCAGAAGTTGAGGTGCAGAAGGTGGTGCTTTTGCTGAGTCTTTCTAAATTTTGCTATTTCTACTTCAACAAAATCTCTCATGAACCACTCTTCTCCACTAACACAGCTATCACCTTAGTTCAGACTCTCATCACTTCACATCTATAATATTATAAAAGACTTCTTTTCTTTCTTAAAAAAAAATTTTATTTACTAAAGTCAGTGTGGTTAAGTGACTTACACAAGGTCACATGGCTAAGCAATTATTAAGTGTCTGAGGTCAAATTTGAACTCAGGCCTTTCTGAGGTCAATTTGAACTCAGGTCTTCCTGACTCCAGGGCCAGTGCTCTATCCGCTGCACCACCTAGCTGCCCCCTATAATAGATTTCTAATTGTCTCCTCTTAAGTCTCTAGTCTTCCAATCTATCCCCCATGTAGTTGCTAAAGTAATTTCCCAAAAGTTCAGGTCTGCCATGTCATTTTCCATTTAATAAATTCCAGTGGCTCCTATGAGCTCTATGCTCAAATATACATATATATGCATATATATTTATATATATGTATGTATTATACATCATCACTTCAGAGAATAAACAAATATAGTTATCATGCATGAGGAAACCACACTTGGGAAATAAGCCCAGAGAAGACACTTACACTTCTTGCAGCAAGACCACCAGCATCTGGTGGTGTCTGTTGCATTCTTATTGGACCCACAATCCACTTGGTGTAGCTTTTATGCCAGGCTTGTAGATTTAGTTAGTCCTGTGAACTGGTATGCATGAAATCTCCACTGGTAGGCATGTTGCTTTACTAAAGTTTTTTTAATTTTATAATTTTCCCCCTAATCTCGCTTCCCTCCCCCCCCCAGAAGGCAGTCTGATAGTCTACATTATTTCCATGCTATATGTTGATTGAAATTGAATGTATTGAGAGAGAAATCATATCCTTAAGGGAAAAAATAAACTGTAACAGATAGTAAAATTACATAATAAGATAACAGGGTTTTTTTTTTAATTAAAGGTTATAGGGGCGGCTAGGTGGCACAGTGGATAGAGTGCCAGCCTTGGAGTCAGGAGTACCTGAGTTTAAATCCGGCCTCAGACACTTAATAATTACCTAGCTGTGTGGCCTTGGGCAAGCCCCTTAACCCTATTGCCTTGAAAAATAAAAAAAAAAAAATTAAAGGTTATAGTTCTTTGTTCAAACTCCACAGTTCTTTCTCTGCATACAGATGGTATTTTCCGTCATAGATACCCCAAAATTGTCCTTGATTGTTGCAATGACGGAATGAACAAGTCCATTAAGATTTATGTTTATGTTTTATTTGCTCACATTTGCAACCTCAGTTTTCAGTTTAGCAGTTTATGTTCTCACCTTTCTTCTCTAACCCTCTAGGATGGGTTGAGTTGGCCTTCTTTGGACCTGACTTCAGCTTTTAGTATAGTGTCTACCACATAGTAGGTACTTAATAAATGTCTATTGATTGATTGGTTGACTTCTTTGAATATACATTTTGCTGCCAAAGCTGGTGTTGAAATTTCTGGTTTTTATCTCGATTGATTCAGAATGTTGTTGGTGGGTTCTGACCTTTACCAAACTCTAGTCTTCTCCTTGCATGATCTCTAATCAAGAATTGTTTCCTTCACCTTCTGTGGCCCTAACAGGGCCCCAGGGGATTCTGGAGATCACCGTGCTTTCAGCCTCCCGCAGATGCCTCATGGCTTCCTAAAGCTTCTTCTTCTTCTTTTTTTTTTTAAGGTTTTTGCAAGGCAAATGGGGTTAAGTGGCTTGCCCAAGGGCACACAGCTAGCTAATTATTAAGTGTCTGAGACTGGATTTCTTTTAAGCAAATATAGCTGGATTCTAATCCTCTGAGCAGTTATTTGTTAGGGCTTGCTCTGCCCCCACTTAAATTCTGATAGGCCATGGTGGAGATTTAACTTTGGACCTGAATAATGAACACAGAGTATTGATTGGTTAGTTTTAGGTTAATTTGTAGGAGCTTGCTTTGTTTCCCTATGGGCTTCCATTTTTGTCTTTACCAGCTAACCTGTTTATTTTCCAAACAATTATCTTTCCTGGAATGACAACCTTGACTTCTAGTTTTTCTGAGTTTACATAGCTTTCTTGGCATGACCCCTTTCCCTGGGTCTGCAATTTACTAGACTTACATGCATTCCTACTGCCTTCCCATCCTACTCTCCACCTGCCTATTTTTTGGTGTAATTCTCACCTGAGTAGAAGAGCTGATCGCTCTTCTTACTTCTAGTTTTTATCATTTTATCATTAATCTTTCTGAAATCATTTGTAGAATTTGTTACATGAAAGAACTGAATTTCTCTAGGAATACTCATGTCACTATCTTAATTGGAAGTACTAAAAATCTTTAAATACTAAATAGAAAATTTTCTACTTGATTTTAGGGGGTGATAGGGAGCCACTGGAGTTTCTTGGGTAGGCTGATGATATTGTCAAACCTATCATTGGTAGAATCACTTTGGCAGCTGTGTGGAGGATGAATTGGAGAGAAGCTCGAGGTAGGGAGCAATTAGGAAGCAATAATCTATAGAAGAGATGATAAAGATTGAATTGGGGTGAGATGGCAGTGTGAGGGGAAAGGAAGATATGTATGCCAGAAATCTAGAGATAGAAATGTCAAGATATGGCAAATTAGTGGATAGAAAAATGGAGTGAATCAGTGAGGAGTTGAAGATAACTTCTAAGTTGTGAACTTGGGAAGATGGTAACACATTTGATCATAATAGGGAAGTTAGGAAGACAAGTGGAATTTTTTTTTTGTTTTGGATGTTTATTTTGGATGTTTGGAGTTTGAGTTTTATACCTGGGAGTATACTACACAAAATGTCCATTAGGCTGGAGCTCAGAAGAGGCTGGATAGATTTTTGTTGGTTGGTTGTTCATTCATGTCTGACTCTTCATGATTCCATGAACCAACTGTCCTTGGGGTTTTCTTGGCAAAGATACTGGACTCATTTGTCATTTTCTTCTTCAGTTTTAGATACAGGTTAAATGACTTGCCCAGGATCACACAGATCTAAATGTATGAGGTCAAATTTGAACTCTGTTCTTTCTGACTCCAGGTCCAGTATTCTGTTCACTGGGCTATCAACTGCTCAAGGTTGAGCATTTATGTCTCAAAAATTGGCATTTATTACAAATCAGGTTTGATTATAATCTTGTTGATTTTTCTAGACTGAAGAGAGCATCAATAACACAGATTAAATTTAAACAAGTCTCAAAGCTGGATGCTTGATCTAGACTCACACAGGTCTTTGTTCTTTTGAGCAAAACCTCCTTCATTTTCTAATTCTCTTCCTCTGTGTTGCTGATATTAACCTACTTTACTCATCATCTGCCTAAACTTTGCTTCCTATCCTTAACAAAGCCCCAGGGCCTAAGCATATCAAAATAATGTTGTCATGATCAGTCTTTCAGTTTAATTTTGGTTTACTATAGCTGGAATTTAGTAATAGTCATTTTGGTCTAGGGGTCAGTGCTGTAAAGCTGAAGGAAACAGAGATAGAACTAGAGTGGAAGCCCATAGGACTTTTACCAGGACATTGAATTTAGAGAGAGTACAACACTAACAGTCAGTATACTTAAAAACAATGAAGCTAATCACACACATATTAGAAAAAAAAATTAGTTCAAATAGGAAGGAACAACAGACTTACTACCCATGATAAATTTCACAGGAGTGACAGCATAAATAACATCAGAGAGAGATATGTGATTAGAAAAGGAAGTAGAACAATTTTGAAGTAAAAATAAAGGTTAATTGGTGGATAGAGCTTATGCACCACTAGTAGTCATGAAATACCAACAAATCTATAATGCCATAACACAAGTGAATAGAATTCCTGTGAAGAAATTATAAAAAGAAGTGGACAAGTGTCATATAGAATGAGAAAATTTGCATGGTTTGCAATCTGCAGTGCTGAAAGAAGTCCCTTTATTAAAGATATCAAAAAATATTAAAATATCACAAGTAAATGATATTCATCATGGGTCACATTGTAAGTGGCCCAGAGATCAATGGAGAGACACATGGTAGCTACAAATAAGCTGAGACATAATAACAATAATAATGTGTAAAATAAATGGCAAAAGCATAGGGAAAGCCCAGATGCTATATTGGTGTCTACAAAACATGGAAAGCTTCTGAAGAAAGCTTCTGTTTTGTATCTTAGTTATAGATACTCTGAGGATTTATGGAAAGACATAGACAAGAATAAAATAGGATAAGAAGGATGGTGCTTAAGCTATGTGTCATGTGAAGAGAGAGAATGAATGGTCTTCTGAACTAATGAAGGATATATATACCCATAGTAGTTAAATAGTGGGTCCATTAAAATAGTAATGGTTCTATTCAAGTTATTCTTCCTGATTTTATTTTTTCAAATGCCATTTTTCTTCCAGGTAAAACAGAGATGGTGGAATTGAAATGTGATACTTTCACTATTCATCAAGGATGTGACTAGATTACTATAGAAATGCTAGTAAATCTGTTCCTTTTTTTGCACCTCTTTGTTTATAGATAACTCCCAGTTTTATTGGTAGATGCACTTGGGATGATCTGGCTTGACTGAATCTCAATGAGTTTTAGAATTAATCAATCAACAAACAGTTATTAATTGCCTTATTGTTGCTGAATTATTTTAGTCATGTCCAACTCTTTATGACCCCATTTGGCATGTTCTGGGCAAAAATATGAGAATGGTTTGCCATTTCCTTCTACAATTGATTTTTTAGATGAGGCAAGTGAGGCAATCAAGGGTGAATGATTTGCCCAGGGTCATACAGTTATTAAGTGTCTGAGGACTAATTTGAACTCAGGTAGATGTCTTTCTAACTCCAGGACCAGCACTCTATCCACCTCACCACCTAGCCACCCTAATTAATTGCCTGTTGTATGTTAATCACTGTGCTGAACCCAGGAGATAGGAGCAATTGAAACAATCCCTACTTGCTGACATTCTAATGGGTGAGATAACAAATATAAATATATAGAGCATAAACGAATAACCACACAGAAAGTACTTCAAATACAGGGTAATTTGGGAGGAAGGGCGTTACTTGCTAAAGGGATCAGGAAAGGCTTTAGTCAGAAGATGGTGCTTAAGCTATGTGTCTTAAATGAAGAGGGATACTCTAAGGCTGTTGGTATGAAAGAAGCATTCCAAGGTACATGGGAATGCCAGTTCAAAGGCAAGAAGAAGGTAGATACAATGTTATGTGTGTGGATCAATTTGATGAGATTGGAGAGTATGGGAAGGAGAGCAGATTACAAAACTTTGGTTATAAGACACAAGCTTGTGGAAGTCAGTTTGAATCACTCATCTCAGGAGCTTACTTGCCTGAAGGAAAATTCAATAAATGAAGAAGATGCTCAAAGTCACAGTAGGGGATTTCTCTAAAGTTGCCTGTTGTGCTGGGAACGATTACTGTCTTGTAGTTATTTTGGGGATAAGGACTCCTTTTGTGAGAGGGATGACAGGGGTTAAGGGATCAGTCTGTGACCAAAGTTAGGGGTTGGCTCAATTGTTGATGTTAACCAGAATTCTTGTCAGGAACATGACACTGAGAGATTAGCGAAAGTCACTAGAGGGCGCTAAAGCACCACATAGTCTGAAACACCTTTTAACGTAGAATCTGCCAGGTTTGGGTCCTTTCTTCTTCCTTCTTGATTCATCCTCCAAGAGGGCAGCCTCACCAGGAATGTGCCCTGGAAGCATCTTTTGGTTGTACTTTGAAGGTTCTCTTTGAATCATTCTCTCTTCTGTCTACATCTGAAGACCCTTAAGAGGCATTCTGAATTGAAAGTCTCCAGAATGTTGCTGCCTACCCTGACGGCGCAGCAGGTGGAACTCTAGACTGAAGAGAGAATATACTGTATTTTGCTTCTTAATATGAATAGTTGTTTACCTGATTGGATACAACATAATTCCCCTGGTGGAGCTAGCAGTTCTGGATCCATGTCCCTCTGCATCTTATAAAAAAAAAATTTTTTTTCCAGTGCCTTTATAATGCTGCTGCTACCTGGGTGGTATTTAACCTGAAGGAAAAGAGAAGGATGCAACTGTCAAGGCCTATTCTGCCTTCAGCTTCCTGTCTTAGTCTCCATTGCCTTTTGCTATTTTCCCATGCAAATTGGATCCAAGTGAGAAATCAGTCTTCAATGAGACCAATCTCTCATTTTTAATGAGTGAAGTACTCCTGCAGGTTTAGAGGGTTTAGCTGAAGTGAGTTTCCTATGTCAATGATGCATCTATTGTTGCCATCAAGGTCTTAGAAAATAAAATCCTGAAAGTGGGATTATAATACTGGTTCTTCTGATATTTTGCTTTATGACCTTAGGGAAGTCATTTCCCAACTCTGGGGCTCAGGTGTCTTTCTTTGGATTTATGGGCTTAAATGAGATAATATTTAAGATCTCTCCTAGTTCCAAGGCTCTAGGATTCTGTTCTGCCTCAGTTTCTTCATTTGCAAAAGGAAGAGAGTTGGATAAGTTCCTTTTCAGATCTAGATCTATGATAATATGGTGTTTTTTTAGCATAGCTGTGGGCAAGTTTTCCTTCTGCTTCTAAGTAGACTCTAAATAGTAGAATGCTAAACTCCCCTTTCTATTTGGGGAATAATATTTCTAGATGCCCCTTTCCTTTCCAAGTCTGCCATCTTTTATTTATTTATTTGGTTGGTTGGTTGGTTGTTTATTTATTTATTTAGGTATGCCTGATATTTTTGTTAAGTCATTTCAGTTGAGTCCAACTCTTCATGACTCCATTTGGGTTGGTTTGTTGTTGTTTTTTGGCAAAGATACTGAAGTGGTTTGCCATTTCCTTCTCCAGTTTATTTTACAGGTAAACAGGGTTAAGTGACTTGCTGAGATCACACAAGCTAGGAAGTATCTGAGACCAGATTTGAATTTCTGGAAGATGAGTCTTTCTGATTCTAAGTCCAGTGCTCTATCCACTGCACCTCCAAGCTAGCTTCTTCTATATGACCGGTAGGGAGAACTGATATTTGTCCTTCTTTCTTGAAGAAGACCATGACATCATAGAGGTGATGCTATGACAAACAAGTGAATTGGAGTTCAGTGAAAGGGTGCTGTGTTAAGTCACCAGTCTCATTTTCTCCTCCAGAGCCATCTGGATCCAATGGTCAAATATGAATCAGGAGATGGCCCTGGATTTGAAG
This sequence comes from Macrotis lagotis, assembly GCF_037893015.1. Taxonomy (NCBI): domain Eukaryota; kingdom Metazoa; phylum Chordata; class Mammalia; order Peramelemorphia; family Peramelidae; genus Macrotis; species Macrotis lagotis. The sequence goes on from NC_133666.1 coordinate 183,589,197, forward strand.
CAATCAGAATTAAGTGACTTGCTCAAGTCACAGCTAGTGTCAAATATAAGAAACAAAGATACTAGAGTCTTTGGGTGAACAAAGGACTGGTCAGTTTCATTCTATATTTTAAAGGAAAACTAGAGGTTTTCCTTAAAGGTTTCTCATTAAGTGGGAGAAGAGTGAATAGAGCAGGAAAGCAACTCCTTTCAAAGCTATCTCCTTCACCCAAGAAACATCGGAAAAAAAGGATGACTTCTCCTTTGTTTTGAAACTGATGATCTAAGCAAACCCCCCATCAACTTCAATTAGCCACACTTGTGTTGCCTGTCTTTGGCGATCCCAAAGAATAGCAATGGCAATAGGTGTGTCCACGAAGGTGGAGAACACTCCAACACGTAAGTTGTTTTGGCAGTACAGGGGGTAGTTTCTCCAGCTTGTACTACAGTATGAGACAAGCTAAGGGGAATGAATGACCTGAGGGGACTAGGTGGGTGGGGTCTGGATGAGTAGAGACAAGCAGTTAAGGAGTGGCTAGTATTTGGGGGAATGTGGGTTGGGGAGTTGATGACATAAGGAGAAGGGCAAGGCAGCTCAGGGAAGTAGATGGTAGGATGGATTTGGAGTTAGGAAAACTGGGGTTTATTTCTTGCCCCAGTTACCCACTCTGTGACCCTGAGCAAGTCTCTTGACTCCCCTGATCTCAGTTTCCTCATCAATAAAATGGGGATAGTAATGCTGTTGTAGCCGTTGATAGTTTCAGTCATGTCCAACTCTTCATGAATCGATTTGGGGGCTTTCTTGGCACAGATACTGGAGTGGTTTGCCATTTCCTTTGCCAGCTCATTTTGCAGATGAGAAACTGAGGCAATCAAGGTTAAATGACTTGCCTAGGGGTCACACAGCTATTATGTGTCTGAGACCAGATATGAACTCAAGAAGATGAGTCTTCCTGACTCCAGGTCTGTCACTCTACCATGGCTTCACCTTGCTGCTAGGTTAATAATAATGAAGACCAAATGAAATAATATATGATTAGTGCTTTGTAAAACCTTAAACTGCTCTATAAATTTGACCTATTATATAACTAGTAGGTGGTCCTTGGAGCAACTGATACACTCCCCCTCTCTACCTCTATAAAGATGATTCTTCAGGCAACAGAATGTCTGGTGGTGGCAATGAATCAGAACAGCACACACAGACAATTGGCCTGTTTTGTACTTTTCCAAGCACATCTGGGGTGGGGAAACAATAAAGAACTTCTTTTGCTCCTCCTGCCTATTACTGGCATGCCTCAACTTGAAATCTTGATTAATATTTAAGTGATATCCTTCAAAATATTAAAATTGGGCAAGTCACTAGGACTAGATAATTTCTAAGATGGTTTAGCACTAAATCTTATGATCATATTAGACAGTGAACTCCCTGAGAGCAAGGACTGTCTTTTGCCTTTTTTTTTTGTATCCTCAGCCCTAAGAACTAGGTAAAGTGCCTAAAGTAGAGTAGGCATTTAATAAATGCTTTTTGTTTGATTGATTTTATGAATTATATAGTATCACTCTGCTGGAATACCTTAGAGTGCCTCAATAAAAAAAAATAACTTGCTTTTCTCAAATTTCATTTTGAAGTTCCCTGGTTCTGGGTAAGTTAAGCCAGAATAGGGGAACTTAAGTTAAATGATTTTGACACTTGGATAGAGTTTGGATCTCATTGATGTAAGTACTCCCTCCAATATAGCACAGCTTATAATCCATCCGTGTTTTCTCATACCAAAACTCAAAATGTTCCAATGGTTTTATAATTTCATCAATAGTTGTTTCCTCCAAAAATGTAACATACAACTCATCCATACCTCTCCATCCTGCACAACTCTGGTAACATTTCTTCCCATTAGTCCAATATAAGTGGTCCATGCAAAGATCTGATGCAGTTACATTCTCTGTCTTTATTCCCTTTAGTGCCATTTCTACTTCCTCTGAAACACAACCAGAATTAAGGTATTATAGTCCAAGTGTGGTGGTTCTTAGTACAGTGCCTATCATAATGCTGAATAAATGTTTGTTGCCTTGTCTTGTTGATTTGCTTACTATCAAAGTTTGTAATTAAAAAAAAACCCAACAACATCTTTTCAGATCTTTTGTATTTTTCCTCTTTTTTGGTTGTACTTCCATTTTCATCCTTAAGTGCCCTTGGGGTGACTTTACTTAGTTGGATTGCTTCTTTCACAGATTCCTCACAGAGATAAAGTAATTTTGGTTACATTGAACAAATCTAGGGATGTAGGACTCATCAGAGTTTTTACTGTTGCTCTGTAATGTCATAGCATTTCTGTACATTTTTATATGTTTCTCATGTGTTCTGAGAATATCCAGCAACATTTTCCTACTTATTTGGCAAGGAAGTATTAATCTTTCTATAGAAGTATTGGAGGGATGAGTCCTGTAATTTTATCAAAATGGCCTGGATTTTTGTTCAGACATATTTTAAATACTTTATTGTTCATTTTACCTTGCCAAAAGTTTGTTAAGATTGGTATGACACAGGTGTTACTTATTATTCTATCTTAATAGAATTAGTTACTGTATTTTGGTCCTGCTAGTCAGTTTTCTGGCGCACTCAGACTAGCTTTTTCATTGATAAGCCTTTGATAAGAAGAGCCTCAGCTTTTCTCATAGTTTTATATTTGTTATGTCTTGCTTGAAGAAGACTAAAGTATTTCAAAATATTTTCTTTTTCCTTTGGTTCAATTTGACCTCCAGCTTTAAACTCAGAGCCTTCAGCTTATCATCCTTAGGTCACATTAAGAATTTTACACTTGTCTGGCCCAAATGACATTTGAAATTGCTGGAAAAAGTTTTCAGGAAATGAAGTAGATATTTATTTTTGGTTTCAGAAGAGCTCTATAACTTGATGACAGCTATATATACATTGAGTGATTAATATGCTTTTTTAGCATAATTCCTGACTTCTAAGCTATATTTAGTCCTTTTAAATAATAATAGACAATGTCAGACAGACCAAATTGGGGAGATTTAATCTGTCTCCCTGAAAAATGCCATTGACATTATTGTGTTGGTGGCATATTTTAAATAGATTACAACATTCCATTTAGATATTAAATACTCTAGTATTCTAACTATTCTTGTATTTATTTGTATATTTTCAGTTCTTAACTATGTCCTGAATGTTGAAGTAAATCAAAGACCTTATGATAATCAATAAAGGTTTTATAAACAGGATATTGTTTTCAGAAGACCAGTAATCATCAAATCAATTATGAACTATTTTTTATATCTCTGAACTTTTTTGGCACACTCTTTGCTTCTTGGTCAATATGTTATTTTAAAATGTTTATAATTTTGTAGCAATACAAATTATGACTGCTTCATATAGAAAAATAATGCATTATTGATCTATATTTGAAGGGGTCATTAGTATTCTAGTCATTTAGCAACACATGTATAATGCCTTCTTTTCAGAATAAGGGGATAAGGCTTTTATCACAGGAAGCTGCTAAAGTGCTTTGCTGGTAATTCATGCACTACTGTGAAATGTGAGTCAATAGTTATGGATCTCACCTGGCCCCATTGCTTTCTAGTTTTGCTGAGAAGATAGTGTCAGTCATCCTCCTTGACGTAACTATTTAGTCATTCATTTCTGCTGCTTCTTTTCATTTGACCACATTGATGCTCAGAAATTTTCCACATGCTTCCTCTTTGTGGAGGAGGATTTTCTTTTTTTCCCCTTTAATTTATTTGCTTCTCAAACCCCTAGAATCTAATTTTTATTGATATTGAATTTTTTATTTCTTATTATTCACTGCTTTGACTTTTTATTGCCTTTCAATTTTTGATTAAAGGTATCAAGAATTTCTGATATTTTTCATTTTCTGGATCCCATTTTGTATGTTTTCTTTTTGTCCTTTAAATGTTGTTCATTGATTCTACTAGGAATCCTAACTAATAAATCCTAACAATAAAGTTGTATCAGTAGATTTTTCAAAGCTCTTCTGCCATGGAGGTATTTGATGCCTATCTTAAGGAATATTCCTAGATAGTTCCAGTTTTCCTCCTATGGTTCTTATTTTGGACAATGGTCACAGAATATTTTTTTGTCTGCAGGTCCTCAAATAATTATATATTCTCTGTTATCTATTGTAAGAGAACATGTCTGTTCATCACTGTTACTACGGGTACCAGCTATCAAAAATGATTGTTTTGCTATAGTTGGTCTATTAATTAGTCGTTTCTTCAAACAGTAAAGTTCTTGAAATTCCATTCTATTGCTATTGCTATGAGCTATGGAAATAGTAATAGTAATAATAATAATAATAATAATAATAATAATAATAATAATAATAATAACAATAACTAGATAGTGCAATTAATTGAGCATCAGACAGGAGTCAGGAAGATCAGAATTAAAATATTACCCCAGATGCTTAATAGCTATATGACTCACTTAACTTCTGGTTAAGTTTCCTTATCTGTAAAATGGAGATAATAAGAACACTTTATTCTTGGGGATATTGTGAAGAAAAAAATGAATTAATATTTGTAAAGCGATTCACAAACTTTAACATGTAAATGCTAGCTATTATTGTAAATGGGGCAGCTAGGTGGCAAACAAACAGAATGCCAGGACTAGAGTCAAGGAGACTCATCTTCCTGAGCTCAAATCTGGTCTCAGACACATAACTGTGACCCTAGGCAAATCACCCGATTTGCTTCAGTTTTTTTCATTTTTAAAATGAACTGCAGAAGGAAATGGTAAACCACTCCAGTATCTTTGCTGAGAAAACCCTAAAGAGTTATGAAGAGTTGGACGTGACTGAAAATAAATGCACAACAACAATGAATTATTGTGAGTAATAATGATGATAGTGCACAATTATATAATGCTCTAGGGTTCCTTTATTTAATGGGCCAATGTTCTATGGAGAATTTATGGGATGTCATAAATAAGAGTTGCATGGGTTTGGAAGGTATGGATGGGTTCCAACTTGCACTGTTGCGAAGGACTGCCTCCATGGTGAGTTCTACCAAAGTACTTATCAATCCTGTTAAATAGCTAGCAAAATTATTACTATTCCCATTAACAGACATGGAACTTTATCCTTAGAGAACATAAGCTCAAGGTCACACAGCCAATACAGTGTCAGGGGGAGGGGGAGATAGGGGGGAATTGGGGGACGTGTGTTTAGATCACCTAATTTTAAATTTGACTTCTGGATGCAAGAAAATGAAAACTTACAAAACTCAGAGAATGAAATTAGTGGTTTCAGCAATAATTGTTCCAATGACTTCATAAACCCTAACTTGTCTGGGGTGGGGGGGGGGGACTCTTTTGAAACAACTTTGTTCCCAACACTAGGATGTGGTTAGGATGTTCTGAGCAACAGTAGAGTGAAACACTCTTAATACAGAGTTTGCTGACTTCGAAATTTGTGGTCATTTGGACTAGGGCCAGCCTGAAGCATATCTTTGCTTTGCAAGCAAACCTTTTCTTTATTGTTTATAAATAAAAACTCCATTAACTGAATGAGTAGTCAAAATGTTTTAAAACACATTTTTAAAGCATTTTACATGTGTTTGTTTACATGTCAATGATAGTCACTCAACAAATATTAATTAACCACCAAGTGAATCACTTCTTGCCTATTCATTAAAATAAGTTCTTACAGCACCACTCATCTGCAGCTTCACTTTTTACCTGAAAACTGTTCTCTGGGCCAGGTTTTCATTTATTCAACCTCACATCTGCCCACTTAGGCCAAATGTGGGAGGTTTGACTGGGTTAGGGCGGTTGCTTCTTTTGCATAATTTGGAAAAGAGGACCTGGGATTGAAGATCTGGGTTATATTCCCAGTTTTTCCACTGGTCTGATAAGAGAGAATAAATGATTCACTTCACTTTTGTCTGCCTCACTTTTCTTAAGAAATCATTACCGTCTTCCATCTCTGAGAAAGTCACTTCAACTCTCTACTTGTAAATTCTCTACTTCAATTCTTCTACTTGTAAAATGGAAATAAAAATACCTACATTACATATTTCTCATGCTTATTGTGGGGAAAGTACTATATAAATCTTAAAGAGTAATGAAAATATGAATTGCTATGTTCTAAACCTCTTTGAAAATAGAAACCCCATTTCCTCTATTTGGTTCACTGTATAGTCCATATTCTTTTGAGGTCAGATATTCTAACAAAGTAATTGAAGTTAGAATCTGTATAGCAGGGGTTCTTAATCTGGGGAATCCGTGAACTTTAAAAAATATATTTTGATTTTCAGATAACTGGTTCCTTTGGTAATCATATGACTTTTATTTTGGGAATTTAAAAACATTATCCTGAGAAGGGATTCATAGGTTTCACCAGACTACCAAATGAGTCCATCACAAAAAAAGGTTAAGAACCTCTCATCTATAGGATCTAAGACTTCCATCCTCTAACCCTACCTTTGTTTCCAGTGAATTAAATGGCAACAGATGATTCAAAATGGAGAGAATAATACTGACATCATAGTCTGGCATTTTAAAACAAATGTAGACTATGAAATACTGGAATGAACTGCAGCAATCTAGACACATTAGGTACTATCTCCTAATAATGGCTTTGGGGTAAAAGATGTCATCTCAGCTGTTGGAGGTGTGTGTGTGCTGCTTCTGTCCCATCAAAAGATCTTGGTCTCATCTTGTCCAAATCTTGCATGAGGCTACACCCTAAGGTTACTGCCTTGATTGCAGCCCATCAGGGTAGTGACATCAGAGCACTTTGCCTGCCTAAGGAAAATTTTGAATGAGAAAATCTGAAAAGGATTCATTGCCAAAATCTTTTCTTGCTTATCCCCTGGGTGCAGAACTCTTAACTAAATGTAGTTGGAACATCCCAGAGCCATGGTAGACTTAGCTTTTATCCTCTAAGAGCTTCCAATAGATTAAACCTGCTAAAGAGTAGTCTAAACCCTGAGAAGTTCCTTTGAAGCTTGGAGGAAAGGGTTGTACCAGCCCAAACTTGGGATAGAGGCTGCTTCTTGTCGACAGAGGGTCTAGTTGAAAATAACTTAATTTCAGATTCTCTGTTATTAGAAACACTGATTCATTTTCTTTGTCTATCTCATTTTTTTATCTCTGTGTCTTTTCCTGTTCTTTTAGGGTAATGGTTGGTAACATGTAAAATATGTGTTCAATTGTTTTCAGTCATGTATGACTAATCATGATCCCATGTGGGGTTTTCTTGGCAAAGATCCTCCAGTGGTTTGCCATTTCCTTCTCGAGGTCACTTTACTGATAAGGAAAGGGAGGCAGAGTTAAGTGACTTAAACAGGATCACACAGCTAATTAAGTGTCTAAGATCCAATTTGAATTCAGGAAGAAGAGTTTTTTTGACTCCAAGTCAAACACTATCCACTAAGCCACTTAACTGCCCAATATATACACACATATATGCAACATACACATATGAGTGTGTATATTTACACATGTTTTATATGTATATATGTGTGTATATATAATTACATGCTTGTTTATACATACACACACAAAGTTAATGCAAAATTATTCAGGAGCGGGAGGCACTAGGCTAGGGGAAAGCAAGAAAGCTTTATAGAGAAAGTAGCATTTAAATTGAGCTCTATTTGAAGTCAGGGATTTTAAGAGGTAGAAGTGAGGAAGGAGTACAGAATTTTTTTTCCCCAGACACACAGAAACAGATGGGATGTCATTTGTAAGGAACAGCAAAGCCAGTTTGGTTGGACCATACAGTGAAGGGGAATGATGCACAGTGAGTCTAGAAAGGTAGGTTGGAATCAGATGTCAAAGGCTTTAAATGCCAGACAGATGAATCTATGTTTCTAGAGATAATAGGGAGCCATTGTAGTTGATGGGGTGGGAAAGTGATATCATCAGACCCGAGTTTTAAGAATAGCACTTGGACAGCCGTATGGAGGCCAAATAAGAGAGGAAAGAGACTTGAAGGTATTAGAAGTGGTCTGGGGTAGCTAGGTAGCACAGAGGATAGAGCCAGCCCTGGGGTCAGGAGGACCTGAGTTCAAATCTTGACTCAAATGCTTAATAATTACCTAGCTTTGTGACTTTGGGTGAGTCACTTAACCCCATTGCCTTAAATAAAGTTTTTTTTAGATGTAATGAAACAGGGATGGTAATTTATTTTAAGATTTTATTTATTTTGAGTTTTACAATTTTTCCCCTAATCTTGCTTCCCTTCCCCAACCCCCCACAGAAGGCAACCTGCCAGTCTTTACATTGTTTCCATGGTAAACACTGATCCAAACTGAATGTGATGAGAGAGAAATCATATCCCCAAGGAAGAAACATAAAGTATAAGAGATAGCAAGATCAGATAAGAAGATATCAGGTTTTTTTTTTCTAAATTAAAGGTAATAGTCCTTGGTCTTTGTTCAAATTCCACAGTTCTTTCTCTGGGATACAGATGGAATTCTTCATCACAGACAGCCCCAAATTGTCCCTGATTTTTGCACTGATGGAATGAGTAAGTCTATCAGGGTTGAACATCACCCCCATGTTGCTGTTAGGGTAAACAGTGTTTTTCTGGTTCTGCTCATCTCACTCAGCATCAGTTCATGCAAATTCCTCCAGGCTTCCCTGAATTCCCATCCCTCCTGGTTTCTAATAGAACAATAGTGTTCCATCACATACTATACCACAGTTTGCTAAGCCATTCCCCAATTGAAGGACAGGGATTTCCAATTCTTTGCCACCACAAACAGGGCTGCTATGAATATTTTTGTACAAGTGATGTTTTTACTCTTTTTCATCATCTCTTCAGGGTATAGACCCAGTAGTAGTATTGCTGAATCAAAGGGTATTCACATTTTTGTTGCACTTTGGGCATAATTCCAGACTGCTCTCCAGAAAGTTTGGATGAGTTTTCAGCTCCACCAACAGTGTAATAGTGTCCCAGATTTCCTACAACCCTTCCAACGATGATTATTATCCTTTCTGGTTATATTGGCCAGTCTGAGAGGTGTGAGGTTGTACTCAGAGATGCTTTAATTTGCATTTCACTAATAAGTAATGATTTAGAGCAATTTTTCATGACTATGGATTGCTTTGATTTCCTCATCTGTAAATTGCTTTTGCATATCTTTTGACCATTTGTCAATGGGGAATGGCTTTTTTAAAATTTGACTCAGTTCTCTTTATATTTTAGAAATGAGTTCTTCGTCAGAAATACTAGTTGTAAAAATTGTTTCCCAGTTTACTACATTTCTTTTGATCTTGGTTACAGTGGTTTTGTCTGTGCAAAAGCCTTTTAATTTAATGTAATGAAAATCATCTAGTTTGTTTTTAGTGATATTTTCCATCTCTTCCTTAGTCATAAACTGCTTCCCTTTCCATAGATCTGACAGGTAAACTAGTCCTTGATCTTCTAGTTTGCTTATAATATTGTTTTTTATGTCTAAATCCTGTATCCATTTTGATCTTACCTTGGTATAGGGTGTGAGGTGTTGGTCTAATCCAATTTTCTGCCATACTAACTTCCAATTTTTCCATCAGTTTTTATCAAAGAGAGAGTTTTTATCCCAATAGCTGGACTCTTTGGGTTTATCAAACAGCAGATTACTATAATCATTTCCTGCTATTGTATCTAGTCTATTCCACTGATCTACCACTCTATTTCTTAGCCAGGACCAGTTTTGATGACTGATGCTTTATGATATAATTTTAGATTGGGTAGAGCTAAGTCACCTTCTTTTGCAGTTTTTTTCATTGAATACCTGGAAATTCTTGACTTTTTATTTCTCCATATGAATTTACTTACAACTTTTTCTAACTCATTAAAGTAATTTTTTGGAATTTTGATTGGTAGGGCACTAAACAAGTAGTTTAGTTTTGGTAGAATTGTCATTTTTATTATATTAACTCAACCTATCCATGAGCAGTTGATGTTTGCCCAGTTATTTAAATCTGATTTTATTTGTGTGAGAAGTGTTTTGTAATTGTTTTCAAAAAGTTTCTGAGTCTGGCTTGGCAAATAAACTCCCAAATATTTTATATTGTCTGGGGTTACTTTGAATGGGATTTCTCTTTCTAGCTCTTCCTGCTGTAATAAATAAAGTTTTTTAAAAATTTAAAAATAAAGAATTAGCAGTGGTTGTATGAGTGGAGAGTAAAGAATTAATGTTAATGAGAAATAACATATAAAGTATTTTGTAAACAAAGTATTATATAAATGTTTTCAATTTTTTATGATTATTAATATTAGTTGATGAGATTTAACCGAACATTTGTGGTGGAGAGGAATATACAAAGAAATGTATAGGACAAAATCCATATCTGATATTTACTTTTCAAATCTCTGCCTTCTTCCTCATCCTCTTCTTTCCAGTTAGGATATTCTTCCAGTCTGGGACAAAGTTTAAGACTTACAAGGGATCAAGGACCTTGTGAATTAAATGAGAGTGGATTGTCGTAGATTTTTTTTGTCTCTTAAATTCATTTGGTGTGACTTGACTCCTTCAAGTCCTGTGGTCCCACTAAAAGTATAAAAAAGGTGGTCCCTTATCATTGTCAACAATCTCTTTCCTCCTTTACCTCTTATTCTCCCATTTGGTGGTCTTGCCTCTGAGAAAAGCCTTGCTGAGCAGGAGAAAGCAAGTCCTCCTTCTTATGGGGATGGGGATAGAAGTTGGAGTGGGGAGGATCACTTGGATAGGGCTTGGTGAAGGGCTGACTGGGGTAGTGGCGGGGAGGGAGAAGAATTGACATTAGTCAGTCTTTGGCTCTAAGTCACAGGGAGAAGTCTGGCCAAGAATAGAGCAGGCCCCAGCGAGAATACTAACTTCAAAGGCCTGGTGCCAGCCCTTCCCAATGAAGGCAGCAACAGCTTAATGAGGTGGCAGGCTGCTGTCTTTAACCATTTAGAGCCAAGTTCAAATCTTTCTTGCCAGGGGCAAAAATTGTAAGAGAAGGGAAGACAGCTGCTCCTGTGGCAAGGTGGGCAGGTGGTGCTGTTGCCACCTTCTCTGGCCTGAGGGGTAACAAGGAAAGGCCCAACCTTACTCCCCACTCAATTTTCTATTTCTATCTCCAGGCTGACAACCTGGGGAAAGTTGAGCTCCATCCAGTCTTAGCCAGTAGCAGATTCAGAGATGAAAACTTAAATCATGTATTTATATTTATAGCAGATCTTAAGGACCTTAACCTTAGCCTACTTCCTTTGGTTTTTATAGGGGAAGAAAATGAGGCTTAAAAAGGTGAAATAATTCATATAAAATCACATAAATAGATGATGGTAGAATGGAATTAGAGCTGGTAGATGTTTAACAATCACTTATTCAGACAAACAACAAAAACATGTATCCATGACATACTTTTAACATTTCCACCATAACTTCATAATTAAAGGATGAATTTAATGAAAGATGAAACAATATAGGGAGACAGGCAACTTATAATTAACTTGCTTTTCTATAATACTATATGGTATATGGAGTGCTTACTTCTCACATAGTTGTCCTAGGTTGAACCAACTTGTCCAAGCATTATTATTATTATTCCCATTTTATTAATGGAGAAATTGAGATTTAGAAATAAAGTGAGCCGTTCAAGATTTTATATAGCTAGTAGATGTCACTACTAGGGTTTGAACTTACTAAAAGTTCAGTGCTCTGGGATTTTTAAAAGATTTCTGAAGCACAGAGTATCTTAAAAATCTACAAGTCCAATCCCCTCATGTTATAGGGTAGGAAAATGAGACCCAGTAATTTAAGAAAATTAATTAACTGATAATGTTCATTTAAACTGAGAAATAGTATTGGAACCTAGAACTCTTCATTCTTAGCTCAGTATTACTTTCTCCTATACCACATTTACCTTCTGGAGCAACCTTTCAGAAACACTCTATGGCCTCCTCTCCATCTCCTTCACAATAGAGTACATTGTCAGATTGAATGAGTTCATAGAAGGAATTCACAGCTTAGTTAGAAGTCTAACAACATAATAATATGTTATATTATATGATGTTATAATTATATTATAAAACCACATAATATATATTATAATAATAATTAAAACCCAATTAACAGCTCCTCCATCTTATAGCATCTTTTCCCAATGCTATATGGACTTCAAAAGTACAAATTCCTAATATACATCAAAAAAAGGGAATGAAGACTTCAAGCTTGAATTTGGAGGTCAAATTGAACCAATAGGAGAAGACACTACTTTAAATAAACTTCATCTCCTCCAGACAAAATACATTGAACATGAAGCTATCAAGGAGAAAAATATGGCTGAATATCTTAAAAGACTTACTAACATCCTGAAATCAAAGCTCAGTGGGAAGAACATATTTAAATTAATTAATAAAAATGGACTAGAACATATTTGGAAAATATCCTAGCAAAAAATTCATATTATTGTATGAATTAATAAAAATTAATTTGTATTGTATATATTGTATGAATTATATATTTACATATAAATATATAATATATTATATGGATTAATGAAAAACAAAGCCAATTGACATAAGATGGCTCTACAAAAGTTAACATTTCATTTTAAAAAGGAAGAAAAGGACTGATATTGTCAGAGCACATAAAACCAGCTAAAAACCTATAGAAATATTTTTGAAATAAGCTATCATCACATAACTGGGCAATAGTAAAGATAGATAACAGTCATGTACCATTGATCTTAAACTGAAAGCAATCTACCCATAGATGGAACCTATGAAACAGCTAAACCTATGAAACAAGTAGCTTGAGTTGAAGAGTCAGATCAGATAGTTTAATGAACTTGGGAAACAAAGAGACCTGAATTCCAATCTATGATCCTATCGCAACAAAGATATATGGTGATAATTCAGAACTAGGTTATCATCTCTAGAAGTTTAAGGATTATTGTTTTCTCTTTTTATTGATATTTTATTTTATTTTTCCAATTATATATTATGAAAGTTTTTCAACATTCATCCATTTGAATATTTATAAGTTATACGTTTCTCTATCACCCTCCCTTCCCATTCCCCTCAGTGGAGGACAGTCTGGTAAAAGTTGTATGTGTATATTTTTGTTTAACGTCTTTACATATTAGTCATTTTGTGTATGAGGAATTGGAGCAAAGGGAAAAGAAAAAAATCATGGTAAAAAGCATTAGAGAAGTTTTTCAGAAAGTGAACATAGTATTCATTCAGATTCTGTGGTTTGATTCCCCCCACCCCCCAGATGTGGATGGCCATAACAGGTCTCCCAAAAATCTCTGAAATTCTGAGAAGAGCTGCATCCATCATAATTGATCAACTCACATTGTTGTTATTGGTTATAATATTCTTTTGGTTCTTCTCTCTTCACTTAGCAACAGTTTGTGTAATTCTTTCCTTGCTTCTCTAAAATCTGACCATTCATGGTTTCTCATAGAACAATAGTACTCTATAACATTCATATCCTATAACTTGTTCAGCCATTCCCCAATTGATGGGCATCCCTTCAATTTCCAATTCTTTACCACTACAAAAGACCTGCTATAAGTATTTTTTTAATATATGGACCTTTTCCCATTTTTTATGATTTCTTTTGGATATAGGCCTAGTGCTGGTATTGCTGGGTCAGAGGATTTGATCAGTTTTACTGTTCTTAGGGCATAATTCCAGATTGCTCTCCAGAATGGTTGGATTAGTTCACAACTCCACCAACAGTGCATAATGTCCCAATCTTCCCACATCCTCTCCAACATTGATAATTTTCTCTTTTTGTCACCTTAACCAGTCTGATAGGTGTAGGTGGTACCTCATAGTTATTTTAATTTGCATTTCTCTAATCAATAATGATTTGGAGCATTTTTTCATTTGATTATACATAGCTTTAATTTTTTTTTAGGTTTTTCCAAGGCAAGTGGGGTTAAGTGGCTTGCCCAAGGCCACACAGCTAGGTAATTATTAAGTGTCTGAGGTCAGATTTGAACTCAGGTACTCCTGACTCCAGGGCTGGTGCTCTATCCACTGTGCCACCTAGCTGCCCCTCAGAGTATTTCTTGATCTGTTAATTGGTCTATGGTTTTGCCCTTTATGTCTAAATTCTGTTCCCATTTTGACTGAATTTTGGTATAGGGTATGAGATGTGAGTCAATGCCTAGTTTTTGCTATATTATTTTCCATTTTAGAAGGGTTTTATCTTTGAGGAATCTGGGTTCAGTAATCAATTCAGATTATTCAAGGAAATGGCAGAAATTTTTCCAAACATTACCTCAGGCTACAAAAATTCAGTACCTACTGAATACTTAGCAAAATCAGACTTGGTGGTTAGAATTACATATGAAATGATCACTATTTTTCATGGATAGATGGACAACAAAATCCATATAGTTATGGATGTCAGCTCTCAAGAGCTAGCCTGACCACAATTGCCTGGACATAAATATTGAATCATAAAATCTTAAAAACAAAATTTTTAATAGATGTTGTCATATCAAATACAATCTCCAAGTTGTATCAAAAAAGTTTTCAAAATACAAGGTGTCCCTAAATTTAAAACTTCTAATGCTTAAAACTTGGAGATTTAGTAGAATAAATCAAAATCATATGAATGTAGCCACTGGCTACTTGGGTTTGGATCTGCCTATGAGGAATCATTATTCAGACTCAGGAAAGAATGAGTGGAAATAAAACAAAAATTTATTTAAAAGGTTACCAGACATAGGAAGGGCTAGAGAGAGAAATAGAACAGCCAAGCAGTGTTGATTGAGCCATTATCAGAGAAGACTGAGCCTTGAACTTCTGTCTAACCCAGGTTTTTATGGCTTGCCTCTCATCCAGAGGGCAAAAGGTGAACTCCCTTTCTCTTACTAGACCAGGAATTAGGTAGAGGGTAAAGCCTAAGGAGATTAGCATACAAATTTTACATTAAACAATGAATCAATGCTACATTAAGAATGGGGGGAGGTCTCCAGGACCCCAAGCAGCTTTTACGATTACAGTTGTTTCAGTTGCAATCATAATTCTCTACTTCAAGTCAATTTACATCTCAAGAGTCACTTTACATCTCCACCCAAATTCTTTCTGTTACCTTCACAATTCTCTTCATCTTTTCCCTGCATCCTGGACATCATTCCAAAGATCCTGGCCTGTTACTAGAATTGTACCAAGGAAAATACAGTCTACAGAGAAGAGCTTATGTCCTAATACCTTTGTTCAGCTAAACAAAGTGGTCTTTTGTTGTCCGTTTGCTGAGTCTGTAAAAGATTAAATAAAAAGCCAATAAAACCAGAGAGACAATGGACTTGAGATTCAGAATGAGATACAATTTTTGAGTATAACCAATTTGAGAATTTGTTTTCTGTGACTATGCATGTTTGTCATTAGGGTTTTTTTATTTTTTCTAATGAGAATGATAGGAAGGAAGGAAGGAAGGAAGGAGAGAAAATGGAATATTGTTCAAAGGAAAAAATTAAATTGAATGAAACAGGATAGTGACTTGTTCTAGGATATTAAAATCTGAACCACATTTAAAAAGCCTAAAATGAAATAAGAATAATGATAATGATAAAAAATTTTGGTTTTTTACAAAATGCAGGTCTCTTTATAGATCTGCAAAATAGACTGCAGAACATTAAACACTAAAGTGGTTTAGCAGGCTCCGGATCTGTGCAGGATCTTGTCCATCTGAACTCCTAGGTGAGAATAAGAAAATGAGAGCTCACATTTATATAGCACTTGGTGATTTACAGGTTCATATATATTCCATTATTTGATCACTGCAATAATATTATGAGGTAGGTGCTACAGGCATTATCATCTGCATTTTACATATGAGAATATTGAGGCTCAGTGAAATGAAGTGATTTTCCTGAAGTCACACAGTAGTGAATGTTTGAAATTATTGTGGGCTGGGCCCGACTCAGATTGGTTCCTCTAGGAGATTAGTTCTAATATTGAAATAAAATGAGTCTAGGTCATTCAACTGTTAATATTCAATCAATATTTTTAAGTGCCTACTATGTGCCAAATACTGGGGATATAAAGACAGGCGGATACAAAATAGGTAAAAGAAAGTCCCTGCCTTTCAATCAAATAGGGGAAGACAATAGCAAAAGAAAAGATAAAAGAAGGAGGGGGTAAGGGGGAATGCTAAGGGTTCAGGAAAAGGTACCAGGTTTGGATCAGACTGGAGTAGTTTATAATAGTGCAGTCAGGTATCAGACCGCTGACCTTGCTTCCTTCCTTAGAGGTCTCCACCCTCTAATCCGAGGAAGAGAAGGAGGCAGAGGGTACCAATTAGGAGGAGAATGAGTTCTAGGGCAGAAAAGTGGTTTGCTTTGTTGTTAGTGTTTAGTTGTTTCAGTCATGTCCAATTCTTTGTGACCATTTAGGGTTTTTTAAGAGTGGTTTGTTATTTCCTTATCTAGTTCATTTGATAGATGAGGCAAATAAGGTCAACTGACTTGCCCAGAGTCACACAGCTGTATCTGAGTGCAGGATAAACCATTTGACCCGGGTTGGAATATGAATTTCCCTTAATCATAGTGGTCCAGCTTGACTGGAAAAGGCTGTATTTGGAGTTTCACTTAATATGATTATATAATCAAGGCAAGACATAGAGTTCTTATTTGGGCCTGGAAGTAGCTACCATTATATAAGTTGTTTATACTTATTGATACTTACATAAGTCTTAGATTTGGCATGATGACAGTTTTGTTCTAGACCCTATAACTATTCAGGCTAGAGGGCAGACCATACAGTTAGACTATGCTTGCTTGCAGATAGGAGCTTAGGGTTAGAACTTTGCTTGCAGGGCAATGACAGTGTCCATGCTGACATGGAGCATACCAGACAAGGGGGAGAAAGGGACTAGGAACTTGGGAACTGATGGGTAAACTTGGGCTACACAATTGAAATTATGTGTAGTCTTGACCCTGTAGCCTCCTGCCACCAAGGCTGTTCAATAAAATGTATACATCTCTCTAAGCCTCCTCAGTATTCCTTTGGTCTCTCTGAACAAAGACCCTTCAAAGCAATGAGAATGAGGTTTGTTTGAAACATCCTGCTCCCTTCGATTGGATAAGAATTTACTAACCCAAATGGGTTAGTAGTAGAAGTCATAGCAGAATTGATCTGACTTACATTTGGAGTCAGCATTAGATTTGCCATACATTTGTACCTGCCCTGCACTGAGTGTCTGAGGCAGGATTTGAATTCAGAAATTGAGTCTTCCTGACTCCAGGCCAGCATTCTATCCACTGTGTCACCTATTTACTTAGCCATAGCAAAAGAAACAAGGATATTCAATGAAGACACCACATTAATAAAATTGCCTATTTTAGTCAAGATATCAGTCCACAGGAAGAAGCCTCAAAGAGAAAGAATTGGAATTCCTCTTGTCTTTTTATCAAGTGGTAAGGAAGCCCCCTATCAACAATCAGAAAAAGACTAAAGAGTCAATCAAATCTCAGGAACAGAGTCTATGTCTTTTAGGGAAAAGAACTAGATCAATTGGGGAAGGGGAAAATTAGGAAAAGTTAGCCCATTTTGTACTTACCCTTGGCCCTAAGAAATATTGGTCCTATTATGACATAAAGGTCATTTTTGAACTAGGTCTTCCTAACTCAGAAATCATCATGAGTGTGGGTGGGAATGGTAAAGTAGGTGGGGTAGAGAGGTGAAATTCTAGGCAAAGAAGGTGACCACATGGAACTCTGCCAGGCAACCTGGGGATTTCCATAGAAAACAGCAAGGCAGTTAGTAGGAAGGGAGCTCTAGGTCTTCAGGAACCCCTGATACCAACCCATGAAAGAACTTTCCCTAAACAAGTGGGCCAAGACAACTCAGGAGAGTAAAGGGAGAACTTGTATTGACTTGACAATGAGTCTTTCTTTGCTCCCAAGTGGTGACACTTGGGTGGGGAATTCAGCAGCTCCATGCTTGCCAGTGGTGTGATTATTCCCCCCCTTCCCCCCTCCCACGAAGCAAACATACATATCACAGGTTTTTAAATTGTAGAAGAGGAAACTGTGGAGTTGGTCCCTTCTGCTGAACCAGCAGAGCTAGTGGCTGACCTGGGTCTTGAGGATCTTAGGGAAAGGTTTCTGAAGTTATTGTGGATGCTGATTACTCCTCTGGCTCAGGGGGCACTGTTCTAGATGGAAAGAAAAGTTGTTCACATCTTCATTTCCAATCCTCTTAATAAATCCTAACAAAAGAGCAAGGAACTTTAACCAAAAGCATTGTTCTTCCAAACCCATTTTAATCAACTCATCAACTCCCTGCAGTATTTGGTTTCTCTTGGTATAATTGCTATTTTAGAGAGATTTCTGCTGTAGCTGGAGGAAATAATTTTTTAAAGGCAAAATAAATATCCAGTGATTATCCAGTGATAATAACAACCTAAAATCAGAAATCATCATAATTTTTAAAAATTCCAAAATAAACAATCCATAATTCATAATAAGTCAATAATCCTCACTTAATAGTCAATATTTGATCACACATTTAGCTCTATTGCACATGTATAGATTAGAGATCATCTGAGTAACCAGCTAATAGCCTAAAGTCTCTAGATGGATATCTGATATTATTATGAGAACTAAAGGAAAGATAATGATATCTCCATTAAAATAAAATAAGATGTTATTTAACCAAGATCTATGTTTTCAACATTCTCATAAAATTTAGTCACTTTTTCTCTTCTTATATGTTTTGTCAAAGTATTTATAATTTCAGATCATAGATTAAAAAATTTTTCAGTAAGGGTATGTATTCTATATATCATTACATTGTGTGAATTATAATTAAACTAAACAGTATTTCTTGAAAACAAGTAAAACAGTTTGAAACTCACAAATAAAGGAGATACTTTGACACTTATTTTATGATTATATCTTAATATTTGGCTTCTCATAGCTTGTGTGATGTTTTTGAAAAACAACATTGAATGTAAGCTGAACTTAATTTCTATCTAAAGGCAGGCTATTAAGCAAACATTAAAAAGTCATAATTTATCATTGTGCACAGTAACTTCAGATATATCAATGAGAAACCTCATTATAACACAATTTGTGTTGCAGATTCATTCCCATGTTAAGATACCATACTGTGGGTATCTAGTAGTTGAGGTTTGGGTTTGGAATAAAATGAGCTATCTGCAGGTCATCTTTTTGTTTTTCAGTTGTTTTTCAGTTGTGTTTGACTCATTGTGACTCTAGGATTTCTTTGACAAAGATAAAGGAGAAGTTTGCCATTTCTTTCTCCAACTCATTTTACATATTAGGAAACTGAGATAAACAGGGTCAAGTACCTTGTCACACAGACAATAAATGTCAAGGCTAGATTTGAACTGGTCTTGCTGACTCCAGTATTGATGCTCTACCCACTATGCCACCTAGCTAGTTCATCTACAGTTAACAAAAGGAGATGTATACAGCTATTTCACAGAAAGTATATACAGCAGGGATTCAACCCTGGTTCAGGTAGCCCCTCCCCCAATTTACTATCTAGAAACACATCTAATCCTACTATAAGGTGTCGTGGGATATCTGTAAAGTCCTAGGGCCACTCATTTTTGCATAGGCTGGCCCCTTTTATGTCCCTAGGGTTAAGGTCTTTTAAGGAACAAAGAAAGCTATTCTAATCTAGTGGTATACCATATATCACATGATTGAATTAAATCTTTAGAATGTTTTATGCAAATTTGATTTAATTATATTCTAGTTCAATCTATAACATCAAAATTCTAAACATTCAAGGTAATAATTATACTCCAGTGATTTTATATCTAGAATTTTTCTTGAATACTTCTGAAAGAGAAATCTACCATGACTGGTAGAATTAGAGAATTGGGAAGATGAGCATAAAACAAGAGAAATGCAAAAAGTATCACAACACAATAAAAAAGGCAGCAACAGAAACACAATCATTTGTATATGACAGAACAGTAAGGTTCAAATATCTAGAGGATAAATCACCAAATTAATTATTATATGTTATACAAGCAACTTCTTCAACTTTTTTAGTTGTTAAGTCATTTTAGTTGTGTCTGATTCTGCATGACCCCATATGGGATTTTCTTGGCAAAGATAAGGAGTGGTTTGTCATTTCCTTCTCAAGCTCAATGTGCAGATTAAAAAATTGAGGCAAAGGTTAAGTGACTTGCCCAGAGTCACAGCTAGTAAGCATCTGAGGCCAGATTTTAACTCAGGTATTTCTAAGTCCAGGCCTGATGTTCTATTCACTTCACTACATAGCTGCCCCCCTTCAACTTTTAATCATAATTATAAATTATTTAATATCCCTATTTTTAAGTTATGCTCTAAATGATTCATGATTAGCTTCCCTACAGAGAACAGAATTGATCATAAATTTTTAAAATAAGTATGTCCCATTATTTCCCATTAATTAATTATTATCTACATGTAGATATCTTATAAATATCTATATCCTGTTCCAGGCTCTACCCTGAGCTTCAGTCCTACATCACTAGTCTCCATTCTCAAGTTTCTTCTTCTTTGTCTTGTAATCATCACATTTTGACAAACCCTGGATTACTCTTACCAACCCTGTCCATGATTCTAAATATGGACCTGTTGGAAATCATGAAACAATGTTGAATGAGTCTACTACAAATTTATGCTATCAGGCCTCAACTGCATGGTTACTACAGCAAACTCATCCTTTTAGTCTTCTCTAATTCCCTATCCTAATCAATCAACACAAAGGCCCATCCTTCCATACCAAATCCTTCACCATCTTCTCAGATAAGATCTTTGCTTCAGATTCTGATATTTAAAAAGTTTAAGAGACATAGTTTCTGGATAATTAATCATTTTAATAGTGCTAGTAAATTACCAACAAAATATGTCAGGGACACTCTTAAATGCCAAAGATAAATCATGGCAGCAGGCTTACAGTTTATATGTCCTAGGAAAGATGGGTGTTCCTAAATGTGGCAATCAACTCTGATTGGTTAGCAATCAAAAATAAACTAGAAGAATGAATAGTTCACTGAAAGGAGAACCTATTTTAATGAGGGGTTGAGGAATATGATTTTAATTTTGTCATTTACTTCTAAATTGCCTAATCCTAGGGCGGCTAGGTGGTGCAGTGGATAGAGCACCGGCCCTGGAGTCAGAAGTACCTGAGTTCAAATCCGACCTCAGATACTTCATAATGACCCAGCTGTGTGGCCTTGGGCAAGCCACTTAACCCCATTGCCTTGCAAAAAAATAAATAAATAAATAAATTGCCCGATCCTGGGAAATCTAATCAAAGAATGTGTCAGCAATGTCCTTCAGTATTCTTATACATTATTGCACATTAGACATTTCAGTTCAGCTATATGGACTGTTGCTTTTCCATAAGCATGATGAGCAACCTTAGAGTAAGCCCTCATTACCCTTCACCTACATTATTGCAGTGTCTTCTTAACTGAGCTCTCCTCACTCCAAGCTATACTCCATATAATTGCCAAAGTGACTTTCCTTAAGTGTAAATCTGATTTTGTCACTCCCCGCCTCAGTAGACTCCAATAATTCCGTTACCTCTAGGATTTAAAATCCTTCAACAATCTGACTTCAATCTGCCTGTCCAACCTAATTTTACATCACTCCTTTTCTTGTGGTGTAGGGTATAGTCAAAGAAGACTAGTGCCTCTGGTGTGAGGCTGACAAACCCTTTTCAGGGCTGCTTTTCACCTTTGGTATCCACCTGAGCCACCTAACTCTCACCTTTGGCTCCAAGAAGCTGTAGCATGCACAGTGGCCATACCTTGGTAAACTGTTTTTGGCAGACGCGCTAAACTAGGTTGAGGGTAACCAAAAGAGTCTCAAACTCATCAGTGATTTGTGGGGATTGTCTACTCCAAGCATGTGAAATCTTTCACTGGTGGAATGGGTGGATGAGAACACTTTGTTCTGGTAGCCATGAAGATAGCTAAATTAGGTGCTGTGGAGTGCTTAGAGCTTGGTTAGACATGAAGACACTAAGGTTATTCACTGCATCTGGAGCCATCACCAGTTGTCTTTACTCTGCCTTGTCATGCTGATCATGATTTCTTTGGAAGAGAGAGTGAGGTGGATGACTTGGTGCAGCTCTATCTCACTTAAATCCAATTTACACATGATCAAAAGACATCACCCATATTTTGCCATTCCTCAAAGTTCTGGGGTAACAGACAAGTGACAAAGCAGCAGGTGTGGATACACTGGGAGCTGTAGTCACAACTCTGCACACAAGCATTTCCCCACTGAAAGCAGCAGTGGGATTCAGCAATCCCCTGGGTGACTGAGCAGCCCGTTTGAAGATCACACTGCTCCCCTCCTAATGTAAGGAAGGGGCTGGAAAAGGTGTCCTGAAAATTATCTACTTGTCTATCCCTGGCCTGATTACTGAAGCAGGTGGGGATTCCACAATTTAGTTGAGACACACAAAAAAAAATCTACAAAAATTTCTTCAAAGAAGATTCTGTTCACTATCAGTGCATGGAATATGCACATACTCATAGATGACACAAGATCCAATAGACTTGAAAGATGAACAGCTCTTGTTTTTTTTTAAATTAGCATGAAAGTTTTATTTTTCCAAATGTTTAGTCATTGGCAGGAACCTTCCTCTTAGATCTTTTTTTTATTATTTTATTTTCATTTTTGTACAAATGATTTTTATACATTATTAAAATATTCTTAAGAGTAAAAATAATTACCCCTCCCCCAAAAAATATAAACCCTCATGAGAAATAAAGAGAAAAAATTAAAATAAAAAAAAAAACAATAATAGGGGCAGCTAAGTGGCACTGTGGACAGAGCACTGGCCCTGGAGCCAGGAGCACCAGGGTTCAAATCCGGCCTCAGACACCCAATGATCACCCAGCTATGTGGCCCTGGGCAAGCCATCCAACCCCTTTTTCCCTGAAAAAACCCTTAAAAATAATAATAATAATAATAATAATAATAATAATAATAATAATGATAAATGTGCTTCAGTCTGTGTTCCAACACCACCAGCTCTGTCGTAGGTGGATCACATTCTTCATGATAAATCCATCGCAAAAGCTACTTCCATGTTTTTCCACTGTTGCCACTGCTGATCAAAACTCCCTCCATTCATACTTCCCCACTACCATACACTATATTTTCTCTCTCCTTTCACTCTGTCTGTCTTCTTATATGTGCTGTAGGGTATCTGAGTGGTGCAGCAGACTGATCAACTGCCCTGGAGTCAAGAGGCCCTGAGCCCACATATCACCCCTAAGGCTCAGCAACACCGGCCCTGTAGTCCCAGACAGGCCATCCACTCCCAGCCCCTTGCAAGAAGTAAAAGAGAAAATGAGTTATATCTGACCACTCTCCCCCATGGTCTACCCTCTCCTCAATCACTCACATCCCCCCCCCTTCCCCCTGTCCCCCTTCT
This sequence comes from Macrotis lagotis, assembly GCF_037893015.1. Lineage (NCBI taxonomy): Eukaryota > Metazoa > Chordata > Mammalia > Peramelemorphia > Peramelidae > Macrotis > Macrotis lagotis. The sequence goes on from NC_133666.1 coordinate 183,612,553, forward strand.
CTCCTTCTTACTCTAGATGTCTATACCCCATTGAGTATATATGCTGTTTCCTCTCCTAGCCACCTCTAATGAGAGCAAAGGTTCCCTCATTCCTCCTCGCCTTCCTCCCTTCCATATCATTGCAATAGCTCATTGTAATAAAAAATTTATTATATGCGATATCTTAGCCTATTCCACCTCTCCTTTCTCTTATTCCCATTACATTTCCCTTTTAGCCACTGACTCTGTTTTTACAATATATTATATCTTCAAATTCAGCTCTCTCCTGTGCTTCATCTATAAAAGCTCCTTCTACCTGCTCTATTAAATGAGAAGTTTCTTATGAGTATTATCAGTATCATTTTTCTACACAGGAATACATGCAGTTCATCATCATTAAGTTCCTCATATTTTACCCTTCTCCTCCACTCTCTATGCTTCACCTGAGTCCTGTATTTGAAGATCAAACTTTCTGAACAGCTCTTGTTGCAAGAGAACTCAGCAGGTATTGTATCCTAATAGCAGCCCTGAGAGAAACAAGGCTAGCAAATCCCAGACTTGGTAGGGAATCCTTGGGAGGAATGAAGTTGGAAACAGCAACAGCAATGGTCACCTACTACTGAAGATTTGTACAACTCATGACTTTTTCATCAAAACACTGTCTTCCACTTACCTAAATGCAATAATACTTCCTGGATGCACCTTCATGGTAAACACTGACATCTAATAGACTATGTGATTGTAAGGGGAATAGACAGGCAGGATGTGAGAGTGACAAAGACAATGTATGGTGCAGAGTGCTGGACTGATCACAGACTCATCCTCTCCAAGCTAAATATTCACATTCAATTTAAGCAGTGGCCCCAAGGCAAAATGACTACTGAAGAATTAACTTCAAGAGATTAGAGTGTGTCTCTGAGAAGGAACAATTTGCTGCTAACTTGGAGGAAAACTGAGTCAAAAACATAGTTGGCCAACAGTGGAGCAGAAAAGAAGGGGCAGCTTTCAGAGATCTGGTATACAGCACTGCATTTGTTCATCTGGGTCAGAACACTCACAAATGTCAAGATTAGTTTGATGAAAATGGTGAGGAAATACAAAAGCTGCTAAATGAAAAATGAGAACTCCATAGAGTTTACCAGCAGGATAGTTCATCCATCAAAAGGAAAGTACAAGTGAAGCTTAGAGAAATCAAGACTCTTAGCTTGGTTAGAAGGTAGATGAAATTCAGTTTTATGCAGATAGTAACAAACCAAAGTGCCTTTATGATGCCCTGAAGGATCTTTATGGGCCAAAGACCTATGGTGCATTTCAACTGCTCAATACTCACGGATTCACATTGATCAACATAGAGACATGATCCTAAAGAGATGGGCTGAACATTTACATATGAACACTTCTTTATAGACCATCACTAATCAAAGCAGAAACCATTGACTGTTTACTCAGTTTGAAGTCATTCAGTCCTTAGTTGAAGTTCCAACTGAAGAAGAGGCTTTGAATGTCAGTTGGCTCCTTTCAAGTGAGAAAGCACGTGGTGCTGATTCTATTCCAGGTCCATTGCTCATCCAGAAGCTGACTGAAATTTTCCAGATTATATAGCTTCCCCCAAGAATTCCAGGATGCTTCCATTGTCCATCTCTATAAAGGTAAAGGGAGTAGATTATCCTGTGACAATCACAGGGGTATTTCTCTTTTAGTCATTGCTGGTAAGATTCTTGCCAGAATCCATCTCAATAGGCTGATCCTTCACTTGGAAGATGGTCACATCCCTGAATGCCAATGTGACTTCAGAAAGGGTCAAGGAACATTCTATATGGTGTTTGTTGCTCCCCTAACTCCAGGAAAAATGCCAGGAATAGTACAGAAGTCTGATTACAACATTTGTAGATCTGACCAAGACTTTTGATAGTCAGGCATGAGGGTTTATGAAAAATCATGTCAAAATTTTGTTGCCTGAAGAAGTTCATCAGGATTGTACATCACTTCCATGATGGCATGTGTGCACAGGTTCTGGACAGTAAATGATGCTCTCAAGATTTCCTGATCACCAATGTAGTGAAACAACCATGTCTCCTTGCTCCCATATTTTTATCATGATCTTTTCAGCCATATTATCGAAAGTGTCACTGAGGATGAACATGGCATTAAGGTCATTTAACACACTGATAGAAAATTTTTCAAACTGAAGAGGCTACAAGCCAAGTCCAAAGTGAAGGGAATGTTGGTGCATGATCTTCTGTTTGCAGATGATGGTGCACTTGATGCAGCCTCTGAAGCTGAGATGCAACAAAGTATAGATCTATTTTCTGCACTTGAGCTAATTTTGGTCTAATAAATAACACCAAGAGAACAGGTGCTCCATCAGCCAGCACCACACGATCTGTATATGGAACCATTGATTACAACAAATGGAGAAGCTTTGAGTACTGTGGACAAGTTCACTTACCTTGACAGTGTCCTTTCCAGGGAGGTACTCATTGACAATGAAGTTGACACTCACATTGCCAGAGCTAGTTCAGTATTTGGTAGGCTTCAAAAGAAAGTGTAGGAGAGAAGAGGTTGAAGGTCTTCAGAGTCATTGTGCTGATCTCATTGCTATGTGCCTGTAAAACTTGGGCAATCTACAGTGACATGTCAGAAAATTGAATTGCTCCCATTTAAATTGTCTTAGGAAGAGTTTGAAGACACCTGGCAGGAGAAGATAACAGACACTGAGGCCCTTTCTTGAGCTATTAACTGCCTAGCATTCCAACATTACTACATAGAGCACAACTACGATGGACAGGCACATTGTTAGAATACCAGAAGTGCGTTCCCCAAGCATTGTTTTATGGAGAACTCACACAGAGTAAACACTCACAAAGGGGTCAGAAAAAACATTATTATATGAAAGTTTTTTTTAAAGAACTTTATAATTGATTGTTCAGCATGGGAGATACTGGCACAAAACTACCCAGCATGGTGTGCCCTCATCAGTGAGGTTGCTATGCTCTATGAGCAAGGCAGTATTGAAGTAGCTCAAAGGAAATGTGACATACATAAATTTAGAGCCCAATCTGTGGTAGAGCATTCAGAGTTTGTATTGGTCTGATCGGCCACAGTCTGACACACTGAAATTTTTCTCAAACACAGTGATGTCATTTTGGTCTTCTTCCATAAGGAAGGACAAGAACCAACCAACCAACCAATTAACATCACTCTGTTTCCCACATTCAACAGTACAGTCAAACTGGACTTCTCTTTGCTCCTCACACAATATTTTCCATTTCCTATATACCTGCAATTTCACTAGCTGTCACTCACACTTGGAAAGCCTTCCCTCTCTCTCCCTCTCTCTCCATATATATATATATATATATATATATATATATATATATATATATGTATATACATACATATATATATTTAAATATATTTGCATATACTTATATAAGGACCTACTGCTGCCCCTTCCACCTTCACTCCCTATAGGACAGAATTCAAACTTCATTTTTTTTTTGCAAGGCAAATGGGGTTAAGTGGCTTGCCCAAGACCACAGCTGGGTAATTAGTAAGTGTTTGAGACCAGATTTGAACCCAGGTATTCCTGACTCCAGGGCCTGTGCTTTATCCACTACCGACACCTAGCCACCCCAGAATCCAAACTTCTTAGGAGCAAGGATTGTTTCATTCTTTGTGTTTTTGTCCCCAGAACCTTGAACAGTCCCTGGTATGCAGCAGGTATTTAATATGTACATTTTGATTTATAGTGGGCATGACCAGGTTGCAACACATTGCAAACAAAGAATTATAAAGAAGTATTGTAAAGGATGTCATCAAGGTATTATGTAACTGAGAAAGAAGTTAGACTAATCTGTGGTAAGAACAAAGGGATAGATGATGGGCAGTGTGAACACTTCATATATTCAAGAAGTTAGCAAGACATCAAGGATGGGCCCCAATACATTAGGTGAACTCTGTGGTGAACTGCTGGGAGAATATGGACAAAAGTCCATGGAATGGGCACTTGTAGATGACTTACAGACTGCACCCCGAGGGTCTTGCCTTCCAACATTTTTTTCCTTCTTTTTTTTGGAAGTGGTCATTCTTGCTCCCTTTGCCTCATCTCATGGGTATTGCCTCAGTCAAACTGAAACCTGCTAAAAGACCTTCCCTTAAAAAAGCCAAGGTTGCTCATTCCATCCAGGGCCATCTCCAGTCATCCTCATCCATATTTGACCACTGGACCCTGATCACTTAAATTCAACTCACTTGCATGTTATAGCATCACCTCCTTGAGATCATGGTCTTCTTTGAGAATGAAGGACAAAAAAACAACAATTGAAGAGAAAACTCAAATAGATGAGCTCACAAATCCATTTAGTATGACAGAATTGTAGACTGATATTGTTGAGGGGATTCTTTTGCTACCAGATTTAGAAGGGAACACCAAGTCATTAATCAGAATTGATACCTGAAAAGGTCAGCACAGGATGATTAATAATCCAAATAATATGCAATTTTTAGCTGGAATAAATATAATCTTATACTTTTATTTAAAAAGTAAATTAAACAAATGGAAAATTATGTTAAAACATAACTAGGAAAAATATGAAAAGATCTGGGATTTTAAAGGACAATATGAGTCAACAGGGTGACAAGGAAGACAAAATGGTGAATGCTAACTTGGTGTGTTCTTTGGTTCAGAGTTGTGATTTTGTTGGTGTGGGGAGTTGCTAAGGAAGAACCCTTCTCTATGGCCTATTAGTAAGTATTCTGCAATTTATAATCTTTGAGTTTTGCCTGGAACATTGAGAGGTTAAGTGATTTGCCTCAGGTCACACAGCTAGTGTAATCCAGAGCCAGAACATGAATCCAGGTCTTTCTGTCTCTGAGATTATCATCTATCTACTAAATCACATTGTTTCTCCATAATGCCATTTTAGACTGAATTAAAAGGATCATAGGATTTCAAGCTAGAAGGAAACTTAGAGATCATCTAATTTAAATTCCTCATTTTATAGAAGAAGGAAAGAAGACCCAGTAAAGTGAAGTGACTTGATGATGATCACAGGGAATAAATAGAGAAACATAGCGTTCAGCATGTGGGAAGGAACGATCACATGTATACTACCCTGGTCAGACATTATGTTCAGCCTTCGTGTCACATTTTAGGAAGGACATTGGCAATCTAAAGGAGGGAAGGTCAGATGTTCAGTTGGCAAATAAGTCTTTATTAAATGCTTAAAGGAAACTGAAAGAGGAATAGGTAGGGCTACAATGAAGATGTCCACTATACTGTGGGACTCTGAAGAGACTGGAGACCATAACACACCTGAATCATTTGAAGGAACTGAGAGTTTGTTTAATTTGAGGAGAATACAGGGGCAACATGATAGCTGTTCTCAAATATTTGGAGGGCAATCATGTGGAAGAAGGATTAAACTTGTTTGGCTTGTTTGGCTTAGAAAGAACCAGGAGCAACAAGTAGAATCACTCAACCAATCAGCAATCATTTTCTGAATGCTTTCTATGCCTTCTTTGACAGTAAGACAGTTCTGGCTGTCAGGGAGCTTACCTTCTATTAGGGGAAGCAATAATATGTATGTAGTAAACACAATATAAACAAAGAAAATCCAAGGTAATGTTTTAGGAGGGAGGTACAACCAATAAACCAATAAAATAATAATAATAATAGTTAATATTTATATAGCACTTACAATTTGCCAAGCCCTGTGTTAAATACTATACAATTATTACCTCATTTTTTTTTTTTTTAGTTTTTGCAAGGCAATGGGGTTAAGTGGCTTGCCCAAGGCCACACAGCTAGGTAATTATTAAGTGACTGAGACCAGATTTGAACTCAGGTACTCCTGACTCAGGGCCCATGCTCTGTCCACTGTGCCACCCAGCTGCCCCCGATTATTACCTCAATTGATACTCAACACTACCCTGCTATCAGTATTCCCACTTTACAAATGAAGAAACTAAGGCAAACAGGTTAAGCAACTTGTCCAAAGTCACACAGCTAGGAAATGTCTGATTTGAAATCAGATTCTTCCTGACTCCGTGCCTGATATTCTATCCACTTCTCCACTTAGTTGCCTCTATTAAATATTTAATAAGTCTGCTCTGCCATGTACTGTGATAAATGCTGGTAGTATTATAAAAAGACTAAAAGGCAGTCCCTACCCTCAAGGAGTTTACAATATAGTGAGGATTGGCAGTTTAAAGCATTAGGGAAGGTTTCTTGTTGGAAGTTGCAATTAAGCTGTTCTTTTAAGGAATTCTAAGGGATTCAAGAAATAGAGGTGAGGAGAGAAAGAGTGCATTCCGATTATGGCAAGCAATCTGTTTAAGGAAACTGTCTTGAGATGGAATGTTTTAGGTGAGGGACAATAAATAGTCCAATTTTACTAGACTGAAGAATCTGTGAATGACACTATAAAGGGAAACTGGAATCAATATTATGAAGGATTTGAACCACCAAACAAAGAGGTTTATATTTGCACTTAGAGGCAATAAGGAGCCATTGGACCTTTTTGATTGGAAACAACATGGTTAGAACTGTGCTTTAGGAATGTCACTTTGGTTATTATGTGGAGTTGATTGAGGACCCCTGCAGTAGTGAGATTAAATAGGAAGTTATTGTAACAGGCTAAGATAGAATTGATAACAACCCTAGGGTTTTATCCACCAGGATGGGGATTAATATGAGAGATGGCATGGGGATAGGACTGATTAGATTTGGCATCTGATTAGATATGAGGGATCAGGAGAGTAAAGAAGAAGCGGGGTTGGGGAGGAAGAGTTTTTTTTAACAATTAGACCTACCCAAAGTAGAATGCCTTGCCTTGGGAAATTCTCCATCACTAAGGAACACTTCAAAGTAGAAACTTATCTGGGATACAGCAGAAAGGATTCCTGCAAAGTGATAATTTTTTTTTTTTTAACTTTAAGGTTTAAAAGGCACTTGTTGGTGTTTTAGGTAGTGAACATATTGTTATTTTCCATTTACACATGAGGAAACAAATTCAGTTGAAAGCATTAGGGAAGGTTTCCTGTTGGAAGTAGCAATTAAACTGACCATTTAAGGAATTGTAAGGGATTTAACAATTAGAGGTGAGAAGAGAATGAGTGCATTTCAGGAACAATTTCTTTAAGAGAACTTGTCTAGTGAATTTCAGAAACAGAATTTAAACCCAAGTCCCTCCTCATTCCAGACCCAATGTTGTGTTTAGTGCACTAGACTACACTGAATAGGAAGAGGAAAGAGTGCAATTCTGAGGTACTCTCCTAGGCTCAAATTTTGTGATTCTAGTCATAAAGGTTATGATAGTTCTTGGCTTAGAAGTCTTTTTCTGATTTTTGTGGAAAAAACGAATTGAGATTTGTAATAGTGACACTTTTGATGATCATTACTTTTATACTGATGAAGGAAAGAGAAGTCCCCAGATTAGGCGGGCACCATTAAGTGAGTTTCACACAAAAAAAAAAAAATGTGCTTATAAGTAGTAGGGAGGAAAAAACTAAACAACTCTCCCTCTATGTCTGAGATTGCTTAGGGAGGAGTGCTGTAATCACTGGAAAAGCCAAATTGTGTAAGGGCTGAATAGGAGGGTTATCCAATCAAATTTATGAACATATGGGGGTGGCAATTCTTTGTCAGGGACTCCTGAGAAAGTATGTCTCTAAGCAGAGTGAAGACATGTTCACCTTGTGGAGAAGACAAAAGGCATCTGCCAATTAGATTTCAGTGACTGGGGCTGCCCCAAAGTGAATCATTTGGTGTGGAACTGCCTCTTGGTGCCTTCTAGAGAATGGACTTAAGTGATGTGGTCTCCCCCTAAGGTGAATTGGATGGTTAAAGCTCTTGGGAGGATAGACTTTTATGGGAGTAGCCAGACCTTTGGACTAGCTTATAAAAGGGAGCTGACAGTGCCCTTGACTTTCTTTCCCCTTCCACTTTCATTTTTATTCTGGATAAATCTCTTTTAAAAAACCAAACAGGGGCTGCTAGGTGGTGCAGTGGATAGAGCACCGACCCTGGAGTCAGGAGTACCTGAGTTCAAATATGACCTCAGACACTTAATAATTACCTAGCTGTGTGGCTTTGGGCAAGCCACTTAACCCCATTGCCTTGCAAAAACCTAAAGAAAAAAAGATCAACAAAAACTCAAACATACAAATTTGGGGACTTAAATTATCAAAACATGCCTCCTAGAAGTTTCTATGAGAAGCACTTTTTCCCTGTAGTAACCCATAGTTATGGTGGGAGTTGATCTTCCTCCTTTCCAGGAGTCATTAATGATGGCTTAAAAAAAGATCACAGAAAAGAAAAAAAAAATATGTTCCTATGGAGTTCTTAGATAATGTTCCTAATCTCCCTTTCTCCTAGATAAAGGAGGGGTGATTTCCTAGGCAGCAAAATTCAACAATCTAGTCTTCAAGCCTTGTAAGTAACCCCAAGTTCACGAATTTGGGGAATCTAACTTTATATCCAGAGAAGGAGAATTTCTTGAGCAGCTTGACTATTGGGGTTTTTTTGTTTTGTTTTTGCAAGACAATGGGTTTAGATGATTTACCCAAGGTCACACAGGTAATTACTAAGTGTCTGAAGCCTACTTTGGTGTCTGAGGTACTCTGTCCACTGTGCCACCTAGATGCCCTTCAGCTTGTTTAAGGGAAGAGAAGGCCTTCAGAGAGTATCAGAAGGCTGAATGTCTATGGGTGGCTTTGTATCTGGATAACTTAATGACCCTGTGGAAAGTGGGACACACTGGAGAGAGAATTATATTGATTGTAGATTGTTCTGTAAGTCCTTTGTGCTTTTTCTGCTTCTTTTTGTGGGTTCAGGTGAGCCCTATTTATCTCCTTTATTTTATTTTATTTTCTTTTTGCAAGGCAATGGGGTTAAGTGGCTTGCCCAAGGCCACACAACTAAGTAATTATTAAGTGTCTGAGGTCACATTAGAACTCAGGTACTCCTGACTCCAGGGCCAGTGCTCTATGCACTGCACCACCTAGCCACCCCTCCTTCATTTTCTGTAGATGTAGCCAGATATATATGTTACCCTGAATGCTTGTATGGGAGTTGGGGATCTTTTTAGCCACCTCTGTAGAAACCTAAAATTGAATTATGTGGGGTGATTTTTCTAATATAAACTCTAGGTGGGGGCAATATAAGTCAGAAACTGGATAATTTTACAGTGCTATCCCCAATATTAGATATTATTATGATCATTTTACAAATGAGGAAACTGAGGATCAGAAATGTGAAGTATAAGAAGATGTGATGTATAAGAAGTACAGCCTGGCTTTTTTACATAGATATTAAATAAACTTCTAATTATAAAAACATTCTAATCATAGTAAATGACACAATGATACAAGTGCAGGATGGGAGACGTATTTCTAGACAACAGTTTATCTTCAAAAGACTTGGAATTCAGGGGCAGTTAGGTGGTGCCTGGATAGAGCACTGGCCCTAGAATCAGGAGGACCTGAGTTCAAAACCAGTCTTAGACACTTAATAATTACCTAGCTGTGTGACCTTGGACAAGTCACTTACCTATTGCCATAAATAAATAAATAAATATTTAAATTCTTAAAACAAAAGACTTGGAATTCTTAGCAGACTACAGATTCATGTGTTAGTAGAATGATGTTGCAGTCAAAAAAAAAAGTTTTACATGAATATAGATGTAGTGGCCAGGATAAGGAAAGTAATAATTCCAATGTACTCTTTCCTGGTCAGCCTATATCTGGAATTTTGGTTTACTTCACTTGTGTCTGATGGGCCATAGCACACCAGGCTCTTATATCTACCACTATTTCTTGAAATCTGTCAAAGATCATGTTTATCATTTCTATGACATTATCTTTATCTCATTCTCTTGCCATTCCCTTTTCCTTTTATCTTCAATCTTTCCCAACATCGGGATCTTTTCCAATCAATCCTCTCTTCACATATGTGACCAAAGCATTTAAGCTTTACCTTTGGTATTTTACCTTCCAGTGAATAGCCTGAATTAATTTTTTTAAGTATCGAATGATTTGACTTCCTTGCTATCCAAAGGACTCTCAAAAAATCTTCCCTAGTACCATAATTCAAATATATCAATTCTGTAGCAGTCAGCTTTCCTTATAGTTCAACTCTCACGGTCATACATTACTAATGGAAAAGCCATAATGTCAAACTCTAAAAACAAATGATCAAAGACCCACAGAGCTTATATAACAACTATTAACTCTGAAAAATAAAACAAAACAAAACAAAACAAAGAGCCTCAGAGGTATTACATCAATTGTCAGCTCTGACTGAAGAGTCACAAACTTTATAGCCAAATCTTTATACCAACTGTCAACTCTGAAAAAAAAAAAAAGGAAACCCCTTGCATCTCCTAGAGGAGATCCCAAAGCAATGAGATTAAGCCTTGATACATATAGTAATGACTAAATAAAGAACCAAGCAGTGGGCTCTAGCAACAGCTATGAGGGGTAACAACAATGAGACAATTTTGATTCCTAGCAAATTCATAGCAATTTTGATTCATGATCAGAACAAGGTTCCTGCAGCTAATTGTCTAAACTCAGAGACTGCATGGGGCTAGCATGAACCAATTTTGTGATTTAGCTGCAGCAGAGTTCATCCAGAGGGTGAGCACAAAGGATTGTTGTACTGCCAAGCTCAGGACACAGCTTGCTTACTGGGACTTAACTCTGAAAAACAGAATGCTTCCTAATAGTAAAAGAGAGGAGTGAAAAAGAGGGTTAGCCTTGGGATGGGATCCTAACAATAACTTTGACTAATCAGACCTTTGACTATATAGCTAGGTGATATCTTAGCTTTTTAGGATGCTATCCAGATTAGCCACAGCTTTCTTTCCAAGGGGCAAGGGTTTTTTAATTTCATGACCCAAGGTGTCATCTGCAGTAATATTTTACTATGGAGTGTTCTGAGCACTATATTTTGAAAGGCATTAATGATTAGGAAAACGTTTAGAGGAGGACAGCCAGGATGATAAAGAACTTTCAGGTCATGCTATATAAGGATCAACTGAAGAAAGAGGGGATGTTTAGTTTAAAGCAGGGCTGCCCAAAATGTGATTTATGGGCTGCATTCAGTCCACAGAGTGATTTTATGCAGTCCGCCTGTGGGTTTACTAAATGCTTTAGTAAACAAAGTGAGCTATGGCAGAAGCTCTCACTAAAATGGCAAATCAAAATATATTGTGTATTGTTTCAGTAAAAACTTTTAAAGTAAAGTTGGATAGCCCTGGTCTAAAGAAGAGACTTGGTTGAGGTAGGAGTGTACTGGTAAATCTTTACAAACTAGCTCTCTGGGGGTAAAATGTACAGGACACACTTTTAAGTTTAATCTGAATCATGTTTTTTTTCCTATCATTTTAAGTCTAGACAACCAATAAAACAATAAATCAAATCCTGATTTGTGTCCTCTACTGATTTTCATAATGAAAATACTCACAATGAAAATGTAAGTTAGATCTTGGTAGTGAGTTCTGAGTTGCCACCTGGGGAGGAAAATATAATAAACATCTTCAAGTATTGGTTTTTTTTTTTTAAGGTTTTTTTGCAAGGCAAACAGGGTTAAGTGGCTTGTCCAAGGCCACACAGCTAGGTAATTATTAAGTGTCTGAGACTGGATTTGAACCCAGGTACTCCTGACTCCAAGGCCGGTGCTTTAGCCACTACGCCACCTAGCCACTTAGCCACCTACCCCCCCCCCCCCAAAAGTATTGTTAAGGGAGAATAATGCAGTGTAAAGAAGGCTGGAGCTGTAATGAGATGATCTAAATTTGGATCTTGTCTCTGTCAATGATCACTTGTGTGATCTTGGCCAAGTTGCTAAATCTCTTTGGGTCTCAGTTTCTTCAACTGTGAAAAAGGACTAGATAACCTCTAAGGTCCCTTCTGCCATTAAATCTATGATTAAATGTAAAGTATTGGGCTTGCCTGCTTACCCTCAGAGGGCAGAAGTTAGGAACAAGTATTGATATATTACCAGTAGTAATGAATACAAGTTTCAGAGAAATTGATTTAGGTTTGATATATGAAAAAGCATCCTTACAACTAGGACTGTCCAAAGTGAAATGGGCTGCCTCAGGAAGGAGTGGGTCATGGGTTGTGGGACTGAATTAACTGATTACAAAGTGCTTTGCAAAACTTAAAATGCTTTATAAATTTTAACTATAATTATTATTATTTCTGATTTTTAAAATTACATAATTTAGTCTAGACTTTCCCCCACCATGAACATGAATGGATAGCCCTAGACTTCATACCTGCTTACCTCAGTTTGCTTGCTGAGCTCTTTGCCCAGAAACAGGAACATTGTGTTTTTGTTGTAGCTGTAGAACCCCTGAGGGTCTTAATGCCCTCCCTCTGAGATTACTCTCAATTTATCCTATTTATATTTTGATTGTACATAGTTGTTTTTATAGGTTGGTTGTCAGTCAGTAAACTCCTTGACAGCCCATTAACTGTTTTTTTTTATCCTTAGAACATAACATGTTGTCTAGCACATATGCTAGGCGCTTAATAATGGAAAATTGATTGACTGATCATTGACCTTGTGCTCTCTCCAGATTGATTTGTATGCTGGGGCCCTCTTTGTACACATCTGTCTGGGTTGGAATTTTTACCTGTCTACTGGAATAATGTTGGTGATCACCGCACTTTACACTGTTGCAGGTAAGAGGTGGAATGAAAAGATTGTGGATTTGCTTCAAAGCAATCTTTCTCTTCATGCCATGGACCTTCAACCAACCAAAGCTCCCACTTGGCACTACTTTCCCCTTCCCCATCCCCTCCTCACCAGTGCAACCTGGAGGATGAAACAGAGAAAACAGCTCTTGACTTAGATCCTCCCCTTTTTATGTGGGTTTACATACACTTCCAAACCTGTCTGAGAGAAATATGGTGCTCCCACACAGCAGGTCCAAATAAATTTTCTGAAGACCATGACATCAGGGAGGTAATGCCATTACAAGTAAGTGAATTGGATTTGAGTGAAGGGGAACTATTCTAAATCACCAGCCTCACTTTCTCCTCCAGAGCATCTAGTTCCAGTGGCCAGATATGAATCGGAATAACTGGAAACGACCCTAGATATGAGGTAATGAGGGTTAAGTGACTTGCCCAAGGTCACAAAGCTAGTAAATATCAAGTGTCTGAGTTCACATTTGAATTCAGGTCCTCCTGATTCCAAGGCTGGTGCTCTATCCACTAAACCACCCAGTTGTACTGTCTTTTCTTTTTTTTCTGACTTAGAATTTTGGACTTGGAGTCAGGACAATTCATTCTGAATCTTGGCCATTTATGACAGTTCATAGCTGCATGGCCATGGATGAGTCACTTACCCCGTTTCCTAATCTGTAAAATGTGGGAAATGATAACAGATATACCTGACTCACAGGCTTGTTAAGGGGTTTTTAAGATAAGAACAATGTGAGAGCAGAACAGAAAGATCAAAGGAAAAGGGGGGGGGGGTAGGTTGACTGGAATAGGGGGAGCAGGTAAAGAAGGGAGGAACAAAGAATCAGAAAACAAAGCTGGGGAGTTAGGGTCAGACCAGAGCATGGAAAGCAGTGGATGCCAAGCTGAGGAGAGCCAAACAAACAACAAGGGAAGACTCCACCTTGGGAAAATGATTGTGGGTGATACACAAGCTTCCCTCACTTCTTCCAAAGTAACTAACTGCCTGGCTCACCATTTTATTCATTCATTCACTCATTCATAATAACTGCCCTTTGTGATCTGAGTTTCTATCTACCCAGGCAGGCTAGAGGACCCCTTCCTGAGTTTTTTATCCTTTTCCCATAGGTGGCCTGGCTGCTGTCATCCACACTGACACATTGCAGACAATGATTATGATAGTCGGGGCAATCATTCTAACTATCAAAGGTAAGGAGTTGATCATCCTACCTTCTTCTACCAAGCTTAGCAATCACACACACACACACACACACACACACACACACACACGCTTGAGGTGAAGCCCATTCCAACTTGACGTCTTTTATTGGGTTTAGATTTTGTGGACACTATGATCATAAATACAGGGTAACAGGTGAGGAGGGGAGTCATGCCTGCCAGAAATGACCACTTGAAAATGGCCCAGTGAATGCAGAACTTGAAGAAATGGCAAGGGATGGTTAGAAGAACAAAGGTTTGCAGAGATGAGGACAGGAGAGATTCAGCAGAAGACACTGAGTCCCTTCCCATGCTTCTCCTTCCCTAGTCAGTTTTCCCAGCCTTAGTTCAACCTCTGGCTACCAGAGCTGACTCAAGAAATACTGGCTGGTAGCTCAAAGTTTTGTAATGAGGTGCATTCAGAGGTGGATTTTTAATACTACATGTAAGGCCAGAAGACACTAGTGCCTTTCATCTGTTTAAAATAACAAAAATAAATCCCTCAGCAATAATAAAACTTCTTATGAGAAAAAGAGGAAGAGGCAAGAGGGATGATTTGGACAGGGTGAAATTCAGTCTGGCTTAGGCTACAAACAACAAAGATCTCAGGAGAGGAGCAGGATATCTATTGAACCAATCTGAGAGGTACAGGGATGATAGTTGGCTCCAAGTGCCTCTGACAACAGGGTTGTAGCACGATTGTACTTGCTCTTTCCCTAGAGAGATGGCTGGCTCACCCACCCTTACTTGCCTCAACTCAAGTGAGAAACCTTAAGCCACAAGTCACCGTTATTTAAATTAAATAGCATCTCCCTTAAAGCAATAATATCCTGAACTGAAGGAATGCACCAAACTATAGATAGTTGAAAAGATCCAGTTTGAACTGTCTCTCACGCTTCCCAGCTACGTAACCTTAGGCTTCCTTATCTGTAAAATGGGTGACAGTAAAACTACTCTATTCTGCTGTACTCTCTAACTCACAAGATTACTTTGAAGAAAATTCTTTGTAAACTTTAAGTGCTTATATAAATGTAAATTATTTGAAAACTCTTTATTATATTCAATCTTCCCTCAATACCTCACAAATTTTATTCTGTAGCTAACCACAAAGAAAAATTGTGGAATTAGTAGATTCACATATCTAATTAGTGCTATTTTACAGCACTGCAGAAAATAATATTCACTTAACTTTCAACCTGCAAGGTTATTCCTGATAGCAACTCTCCATTGAATCAGCAACTGCACATTTCTTTGTTTTTTTTTATTGCAATGAAGATCTTGGATATTTTATTAGTGCAAGTTATTTTTTTTTGTTTGTTTTTGCAAGGCAACGGGGTTAAATGGCTTGCCCAAGGTCACACAGCCAGGAAATTATTAAATGTCTGAGGTCACATTTGAACTCAGGTCCTTCTGACTCCAGGGCTGGTACTCTATCTACTGTACCACCTAGCTGCCTTGCAACTTAATATTTATAAGGAAAACTGGTGAGTGGAAGGTGGTCTTTTCAGGTTAGAAATGAGATTCAATTCTCAAAAGAATAAACATTTCTATTTAGTAGCTGGGGAACCATCCTGATTGGTTAGTTGCTTATCTTGGAAGCTGGAAAAGGTCATTTCCCATAGTTTATTTTTTGTAACACTTACCAAATGACATTGGAGGTAAAATATTGATAGGGATCTTCTGAGCTCTAGTGGATATTCATTTAGACTCTGACTACAAGCTTATTCCCAAATCTCAGCCTGCCTTAGTTGGGAGTAGATGGATGGAATGCTGCTTCACTCCTGACCTCTAACCTTCTATATGCTTGTTCACCTATTTTTCCAACAAGCAGTGCTCCGCATACTGTCAGAAGGAGTTGTCTATCCAAATATGCATGTCCAAACATAATTTTGATAGATGTTTTTCAGGGAGACTCAAACTCTGGGAGGTTATTTATAGAGAGTGAATGGAAAATCAGATTCAAGGGTCATTTGTTTTTCCACTTTAAGACAATAAACCTTGAAATGAAACTCTCATTTTTTATGTTAGATAGGGTGAAAGGTGAAATTCTTAATGTAGCTAGGACTCTGGTTAAGCCTTTAGAAGATGAACTTCCAAAGGACTTTGTGACCCTTAACCAAATGCTGGGAGGCATTCATATACACTATTGAGAAAGGAGGGAAGGCAAACTGGGAAGGAGGGGAGAATGGAGTTCAATGCCCCAGCAGTTTTCAAGTTTGAAATTCTAGGGAAACATGGGTGGGACAATAAAGTAATTGTACTGAACCTTTGGTAAACATTGTAGTTTAGTCTGTAGTTCAAATCTGTTGGCAAACCTGGCAGGGTTAGTCATTTACTTTTCCATTGGAATAGAGGTTAAATGACTTGCCCAGGTTCACACAGTGAGTAAGGGTCTGGGACCAGATATGAATTAAGGTTTCCTGACTCCAGGTACAGCACTAAGTCACCTAGCTACCTTCATAGCAAACATAGTATAATTTAAATACCCACAAGATTAGTTTGTTCATGAAACCCTGGCTGAAGCATCAGATGCTCTTAACTCAGATAACTAGCCATCAAAGTAACCAGGGTGGTGAAGGAACCTTCAGTCCATGCCATATGAAGACTAGTTGAAGGAATTGGTGATCTTTATTATAAAGAAGAGATGCCTTGGAGCAACATGATAGCTATCTCCAAGCATTTGAAGGGCTGACAAATGAGAGAAGAATTAGACCTGTTCAGTTTGACCCCAGTTGACAGAACCAGTAGCAATGGGTAAAAGGAGCAGAAGCAGATTTAGACTAGGTATTAGGTAAAACAATTTGAATTATCCAGAAGTAGAATGGTCTTCCTTGAGAGGTAGTGAGTTTTTTCATTAGAGGTCTTCAGAGTTGAAATTGGGTAGATTGTAGTGAATTATTTTTTCAGGCATGGACTCAACTAATTGGCCTGCTGAGGGTCAAATCTGCAGTTCCTTCAAAGAAATTTTCATACCATAGTTTCTAATTCTCTGCTATCCTCTGCATTATAGGTTTTTATTATCTCTCTTAAAATGGATCTAGAATTGGACATAATGTTGAATGACCCTTGTAGAATACAGTGATAATGTTATTTCTCTTATGTGGACTAGCAGTGCAGACTGTGATCACATTCCTTTTTTTTGTCTGCTTCTTCATATTCCTGATTCATAATGAGCCTACAGTTTTGTGAAGAAGTGACTTCTGGAAGAGGTGTTGGGCTTGAGAAGTCAAGCATTTCAATTTTAGGGAAGAGTGTTAATTTATGGGGGCAAGGTTATGGTATGGATAGCATACAGTCAAGTTTGGCTAAAGTGTAGAATACACATTATGAGACATAGCTGGGAAAGCAAGGTGGTGCCAGAGGGACAAACAATGTAGTCAGAACCTCCATAGTATATTAATAGGGAGTTTTGAAGGGTTTTGAGCAGAGGAGTAATGTGATCAGATGTATGAGTAGGAAAAGATGCCTGGTGGTGGGGCTATCTTCCTCGAGAGTATTAGTGAAGATAGTCTAACCTTGTAGCAGTGAAAATGGCGGTGGTGGAGGAGGTGTGGGGGGTAGATATAAGGAACATTTTTGAGGTAGCGTTTTGGGGAGTGTTTCCAGGGAGAAATAAGGATAAAAGATAGCATCAGAGTTTAAAACATAGGAAACTGACATTCACAGAAATAATATCTTTAAGAATAGCAGCTAGAGAGAGAGTCAGAGGTTCTTCTTTCAAATCCTGTCTCAGCTACTTATTACCTATATGACATCAGGCAGGGAACTTATCTTTATCTGTAAATTGAAGGCACTGACCAAATTAACATTGAAGATTCCCAGTTCTTATTTATGATCCTATGGCCAGATAACTCCTAAAGTCTATTACAGTTCTAAATTGTATTCTATGGACAGCCTCGTAAAGACCAACAGAGCCTGAAGTTCATTTTTAGAAATATTCATTAGGGTAGCAAAGCTTTATTCTTGGAGGGAAGATATGATTCTTAGAGTCAAGTTACCTTAGGGGAGTGTCCAGGGATGCTATTGGGTGCAGAAAACAAAAATAGATGCACAGACATGAAAACTGACCTTGTTGGGGTCAGACATTCATGACTCTGAAGGAAACACCCAAAGAGGTCTGAAAAATGGTGACCTTGATCTAATCACTTCACTTCTGGGATTCAGTCTATGTGTAAAATGAGGGGGCTAGAATAACTGATTCTAAGGTTCCTTCCCTTTATGAGTCTACATCCTAATCAGCAGCATAGAAATAAGTATGTGATATACTGCTATGAAGGGGGAGAGGCATTGCTTATTTAAAGGGATAAATTGTCTGTATCCTTATTTGAAAAATGGTCTTTATGTTGGAGGTCATAAGGAGATGCCTGAACTTCCAGGGACCATTGAGTCCTATCTCCTTGCCCTCTTCTAATTTTTTTGATTGTTTTATTTATTTAAGGCAATGGGGTTAAGTGACTTGCCCAAGGTTACCCAGTTAGGTCATTATTAAGTGTCTGAGGCTGGATTTGAACTCAGGTCCTCCTGGCTCCAGGCCCAGTGTTCTATCCACTGTGTCACCTAGCTGCCCCACTCTGCCCTCTTTTTCAATCAGAAATGAATGTGTAAATGTTGAGCGGTGTAGGAATTGAGGGGGAGGGCCTGGAATTTAGAGTCAGGCAAAACAAACTTTGTTGGTAACTATTTCTAAGGTGAGTTTTCTAGCCTGGAGCCACTTTGATCTTGGTCCCTTCTCCCTAACCTTTTCCCAGGTCCATGAACTTGTCTCAGTTTTTGGCCAGCTATCATGAAGATATTTCATCTCTTCAGCACTGAGTTCTTTAGTCTTAGTACTGAGGTAGTTAGAGAAAGGGGGGTAATGCCACTTGGTGGCATCTTTGACACTGTCCACTCAAAGCTGAGATCCAACCTGGGGGGTGATTCTGGACTTATTCCTGCATGAATAGGATGAGGGTAACCATAGGGAAAAGGCTTAGTTTTTCTGACGATTGTAAGGCAAAAGCAATTGGGCAACAGAAATATTGATTATTGCTACCTCTTAGATTATTCCCCATTTCTGTATCCAATTCCAGGGAAAATTAACCTCCCTGAAGTCAGGATAGGATCCAGGACCCTCCTATTTTCATTGGAGGAGCAGATAAGACATAGGCAATTTGAAAGTTTAAGATGAAGGAGACAGAACAAAGTAAGTTGTCTTCCCATGATGTCAACTAGATTGTTTAGTTCTGCATTTAGGTTCCTGGCAGGTGAGTCTAAGATCTGTTTTTCTGCACTATTTCAAGAGGTATCAAAGTAATCACACATATTTGAGGACTGAACTGAAGGATAGAATGAATAGGGGCAGGCAGGCCTGGGACAAGGGGTTTCAATGGAGGCCTATGTCATGATCATCAAAGTAAGATGAGATACAAATCACGTGCCTAGGGAAATGCCTTAGTATTGCCCATTGGAAGATGACCATTGTATGCTAGAAATAGCAATGATCAGGGAATCAGGAGGCAGAATCATAGACTATCATGGCTAGGAGATTTTAGAGATAATCTAGCCCCAAACCTTCCTTTTTCATAAGGGAAACTGAAGTCTGGAGAAGTAAAATGACTTACGTAACTCATGTTTTTGTTCTGCTGTTGCCTTTCTTCATATCCCCAGTGTTTAGCCCAGTGTTAGTTAAACTCATCCAAAGTTAGACAATTAGCTAGAAGTAAGATTAGAACCCAGGTCTCTTGACTCTTGATTCTTGATTCTCTACACCATCTTAAAAGAAGGGAAGTTATTTCCCCTCTTAGCTTCAGTCTCCTCATGTGTAGAATGAAGGAATGGAGCTCTTTCTTAGAAAGCAGATTATCTTCTAGCTTTGATAATCTAAATATAAAGCAAAACTAGGGACCCTACAGCAGGCAACAATTTCAGCACAGAACTATTGGACCCAGAAGTTTAATATTTTAGACCTCACCATGGGATCCTTGGGTTTGAACAAAAATACATGTTTTGCTATTTTATAATATAAAACTAAGTAAAGAAATATTCACTCTGGGATTGCTGAGATAACAAGTCCAGCAAGATCCCTCCAGGATAACAGGAATCTAATAATTCCAATGTGCAAAATTATCTTTTAATAATTTTGTTCTCTTTAAATAAAAATAAAATAAAATCATAAAATTAGATCTTTTTTTTTTCACTCCCCAGCTCCTTTCGAAACGTGTGGAAAAGGTGAGGTTGTAGGGAAATCTTAAAAACGGTTGAATCAGGAAGTCTGTTGTAGGAGGGAGAGGAGTCATTGGCCAGTCCAACCAGCCAATCTCTCCCTCCATTCCTTCTTCTTTTCCCTTGTCCTCCTCCCTAATTTCCCATTTTTCCCTTTCAGCTTTTGACCAAATTGGGGGATATGGCCAGCTGGAGGCAGCTTACTTACAGGCGGTGCCAAACAAAACCATCCCTAACACAACTTGCCACCTGCCCCGGGCTGATGCCATGCACATGTTCCGAGACCCCCACACTGGAGACCTCCCATGGACTGGGATGACCTTCGGTCTGACCATCATGGCCACTTGGTATTGGTGCACTGATCAGGTAAATGTAAACATCATATCCCATCCTCCTGCCCCTTATGTCATATGTACAGCAAACATAGTTCTCCCATCTGAGGTCCAAGCAGCATGGTTTAAGAATACTTGCACTATCAGAGTCTAGTCTCAAGGGCTCCAATGAAAGGAGCAAGCAGCTCTGGGCTGAGCAAGGAGAGGGAGAGTGGACTTGCTTTCAATCCTTGTGGCTTGTGGGTCCTGGGGCCCTCCGACGAGAATCAGGAGAGCCCCACTGGCCTCCAGCTGACCTGTTCCTGAGGATTTTGTTCTGTGATAGTTTGGAGAGGGGGATACCAAATGGGGTTGCCAGGTCTTCCCGGCCCCCATTCCCAGCTGGGCTGCCTGGAGTTCGGACAGTCCTCAGGTTCCTGGTGTCTGGGGGGCCACCCTTGGTCTGCCAATAGCGTGAGCCCACTGTTGCTGGCCCAGACTTTTTGGCAGGGTGCTGGAAGCCATCAGTCGCATGGATGCCATCCCGTCGGTATTTGGGAAGCTCTGGGTTCTTTGCTGACTGCTGGAAGGTGCCTTTGTCCCTGGTCCCAGAGGCAGGTCGCTTATCCCCATAACGGTAGAACTGCTGACCCTAGACAGGAGGTAGAGGGTAAAGACAGGAGAGAAAGTTGATTAAAAGAAAAAATTCAAGGAAGGCAAGAATATGTTCTTCAACATAAAACACTGATGAGTAGGAAAGCACTGGTTTTAGAGTCAGAAGATCAGAGTTCAAGTTTTACCTTTCATACTTAAGAGCTATGTGACCCTGGAAAAGTCACGAAATCTACCAGTTTCAGTTTCCTCATCTGTAAAACGGAGGTAATAACACTCATATCACTATCTCAAAGGTTCACCCTTTCACACACTTTAAGTGTACCATTATTTTTACTATTACAGAAGAAGGCTACTTTTTGCTTCTACTAAGGCTAGAGTTAATAATTTTTGTATTATGGATCACTGGCAGGAGTTTGGTGAAGTCTGTGGACCCCTACTCAGAATAATGTTTTTGAATACAAAGGAAAACAAGTATACTGAAATGCAGTTACCAACAAAAATATTTTTAATTGATAGACCCTGTCAAAGAACCCCTGACTTTAGAAACTTGATTCTCAGCTCTGTAGCCTCAGACTTGTCTCAGGTTCTTGCAGCTATACAATGGGGGGTGGGGTAATTGAGAGGAAGGAGATCCAGATTATACTTCCAGTTTACAAAGGAAACCAAGTATACTGAAATGCAGTTATCAACAAAATTTTTTTAATTGATGAACTTTGCTAAAGAATCCTTGACTTTAGGAATTTGATTCTAAGACAACTTAACCTACATCTGCCTCAGGTTCTTGCAGTTATAAAATGAGGAGTGGGATAACTGTGAGAACGAAGATGCAGATTATATTTCCAGTTCTGCCATTAAGTAGCTT
Source organism: Macrotis lagotis (assembly GCF_037893015.1). Lineage (NCBI taxonomy): Eukaryota > Metazoa > Chordata > Mammalia > Peramelemorphia > Peramelidae > Macrotis > Macrotis lagotis. Next base: position 183,634,438 of record NC_133666.1, read on the forward strand.
TGTGACTTTGGGCATCACTGCCCCTCTTTGGGTCTCAGATTCTTGAATAAAATGAGACTGGATGAAATAAAAATTAAAGTCCCTTCTAGTTATATTGCTTTCTGTTTCCAATTTCACATTTGGCTACTTTTTGATAAATTTTTCCCAATTAAGTGAGGGTAACAATGAGTAAATCTGCCCTGTCTGCAAAAAAAAAAAAATAAAAAATTAAATTAAAAATGAGTTTCCTAGGTGGGGCAGAGATCAATCTAGATGATACGGGGATAGACCAGGAGGGGAAAGTGGTTCTGCTGGCCAAAATGAAGTCTATGAAATGAGAAAATAGTGGCATAAGAGTTGAAATTTGGGGGTCACTTGGGGGTTTCTAGTCAGATTCAAGTTATCCTAGAGGTCACTTGACTCATTTCACAACATGCTTTATCTTGTCATTTGCCTTGAGATCTTTGGTCTCAACCTGGCTTCCCTCAGTTTAATATCATTCAGGTGATTTTTCCCATGAAGACCAAATGAGTCGGCATTTCTTCAGGTTTGACTACCTGGCCAGCATAAGGGAGGACTAGTTTAGAGACAGAAAGGCCCACCCAGTAGTACCAGTTCTGAGTCAAAAAGGCTTAGTGGACCAAACTGACTCCATCTAGCTGGACCTAGGGCAGCTATTCCTCCTGACCTTGGACTTCAGTATTGAAGGTCTAGAGTAGGAGTGAGATGTCTAAGGAGGGGGAATACTGATCCCAGACCAATGATGGATTCAGAGAATCCTAGAACTGGGCAGTATCATGTAAATCAAGGGATTCTTAACCTCTTTGATTTCTTGACAGAAATTTGGTAAAATCTATAGACTCCTTCTTGGAACAATATTTTTAAATGCAGAAATTAAAATACAGAGGATTACAAAGGAAACCAATGATATTGAAATGCAGTCATCAGTTTAAAAAAAAGTTTACAGACCCCAAATTTATAAATCCTGATCAAGTCCAAACTCTTCATTATACATGTGAGGAAATAGAGCCATTTAGAAGAGAACTGGCTTGCCCAAGGTCACAAAGTGACTTGGGGGGGGTGGGGGCCAGGACTAGAAAGAACTTGGATGAAAGATATATTCTGTAGGCACTATAGCTAAGCTGAACTTCATGGCAATCTTCTGTGCAATCTTCACTGGTTCCCCTTTCTCAAAGTACCCCCTTGTTAGAGGCCAGGGTTCAGAAGGACCCAGTACTTCCCAGAATAGGTATAACCCAAAGGCCATAAGCCTTCACACAGCCCGTGTTAGTGAACACCATGCCAACAGTTTGACTAACAGAGATATAAGCCAATGTAGCAGCAAAGAGGCGTTGTAGCCTGGAAGGCAGGGAGAGGAGAGTAAACACCTGGATGAGACGTGTACAGCCATCGGTTGGGCAAATACCTAATGTTCCAAACATTCTAATTTTTCCTGGTCAACAAGGCTAGAAATAATCACAAAACAGAAGGTATGTTGACACTTCCTATGTGGTTTCTGAATCTGGATCTTCACCTGACCTTAGCCCCATGGGTAATAACAATAACTACTCATCTTTATATAACTCTTGGCAGCTTACAAGTAACTTTACATACATTATCTCATGAACTTGTATGAGATAGTAGAAAGGGCACTATTGATTTGGAATCATAAGGGTTTGAATTTGAATCTTTTTTTTGTGACACAGAACTGTCTTCTTAAGTTGTGATGTTGGGTAAGTCAATTAACTTTTCTGGGTCTTGATTTCCTCATCTGTAAAATGGGAGAAGGTCCCTTCAAAGTCCTGCTCTTTAACCCAAAGGATCATGCACTACCTCTAATTTTGAAGGTACATAATTGTCTTTTATATACAAAACAATTGGGGTCCACAAAGGCAAAGTGGTCAATCTGGGGCTTGAACTCCAGGTCTCGACTCCAAATTCAATGTTCTTTCCACCATATCATACTGTTGAAGTAGTATTTTGACAGATATATTTTTTTTATTTTTTTAGGGTTTTTTGCAAGGCAAACAGAGTTAAATGGCTTGCCCAAGGCCACACAGCTAGGTAATTATTAAGTGTCTGAGGCCGGACCTGAACTCAGGTCTTCCTGACTCCAGGGCTGGTGCTCTATCCACTGTGCTACCTGGCCACCCCTGACAGATATTTTAAAAAATTTCTCACTACAATTCTGAGACAAACAGGGCAGTTCACATTAGAAAGCAATGTTGCATAGAGGATGAAGGGCTATACTTGGGAGTCAGGAACCTGGGTTCAAATTCTACCTCAGATACTTAATTATTGGGTGTTGCTGAGCAAGTCACTTATTCTTTCCTCAACCTCAAGGCCCTTATCTATAAAATAGGAATAATAACAAGTACCCACCATGCAGGGTTGTTGTGAAGATCAAATGAGATCATATGGGAAAAGCACTTAGCAAACTTAAAAGTGCTTTGTAAATGTTGGCCATTATCATCATCTCTATTTTTTTTCAACAAGGAAACAACCTCTGGAGGAATAAAGCTAAGTCCACACAGCTAATAAGTCGAATTTTAGGGATTTAAACCTAGATCTTTGACTTTAACATTGTCTTAGACCAGCAATTCTCAAAGTGTAGTCTTAAGAACCCTAGCAGTTTCCAAAATCCTTTCAGGGGGTCCATGAAGCAAAAACTATTTTCATAATAATAATATTAAGATATTATTTGCCTTCTAAAATGCTCCCCTCTTTCCTAATGATATATCTGTGTGAGGCTGGATTTTTTTCATAAACTTCAATCAAAATGACAGACTTCAACAGCCTGAATGCAAAAGCAGAAATTGGAATTTAGCTGCCTTCTATTAAGCAAGACATGAAAGGGATTTGCAAAACTATATAAAATAATAGCACTCTTCTATCTAAATATTTTCATTTTGGAAAATAGTTATTTTTCATAAAATATTATTTATGTTAACATATAACAGGCTTATTATTAGATGATTAATAATTTTAAATAATTATCAGTCTATACTAAATTACCATGTCTAATATAGTCATAAGCATAACCTACAAAGATAAAACTCTTTGAAATACTTAGTAATTTATAAGAGTATAAAGAAATCCTGAGACCAAAAATTTGAGAATTGCTTCCTTAGATATTAGATATCATTTCTCACTTGTTTCCTTATACACATATACTTCTGAGATAGTCAGCAAACAGTCACAATCACATGGAACTGTGACCTTCCTTACTAATAAACTGAAACCTGATCCTGACAGAGGCTCACCTCCCTAGCAACCTGAAACATTATTATTTCCCCTGCACCCAGGATAGCATTTTCCCCTTAGTTTTGCTTGATTTCTCTAGGGTATTACTCAACACATAGTAATTCTCTGAAATTTGATTTTTTTGATGATTTAAGGTTGCTAGGCTGGGCCCCTGATCTTTGAGACTAGTGCTCTTAAAGAGAAATGAGTCAATACCCTAACTGAAGGAAAGGACTGGTGGTAGAGGAGGTGGCTAAAGTCTTCTTGAATACTGAATCCAAGTGACTCAGTGTAGCTCATCAAAAAAGATAAAGTTCTCTGGTTCAAAAAAATACTGAGACAGTATCTAAAGGACTTGTTATTCCAAGTCTCCTGTTCTGGGGAGCTAAGAGCATTGGTCTAAGGAATTAAAGAACATTAAGCTTGATAATCAAGTAAAGGAACTGATTGTTTAACAAACAAACGGGAAATTTTACATTCAAATGAGCATCATTTTTCACACCACAGGTTTCAAAAGTAATACTCTTTTAATCTAATGTACTGCCTTTGCTCAGAATATATCTGAAAACCAATCTTGGGGGGGGGGGGACAGCCACTATTAGAAGTGTCTTCCTCTAGGTCTAAGCCTTTGAAAGTACATATGATCTGATGAACTTGCTCATTCCATCAGTGCAACAATCAGGGACAATTCTGGGGTATCTGTGATAGAGAATATCATCTGTATCCAGAGAAAAAAATTGTGGAGTTTGAACAACTATTACCTTCAATTTAGGGGAAAAAGGTCATTATCTTATGGGTTTTTTTTTTTTTGCTATCTCTTATACTTTATTTTTCTTCCTTAAAGATATGATTTCTCTCTCATCACATTCAATTTAGATCAATGTATACCATGTAAGCAATGTAAAGACTAACAGACTGCCTTCTGTGGAGGGAAGCAAGAATAGGGAAAAACCAGTAAAACTTAAAATAAATAAAATCTTTCTTAAAAAAAAGTACATATGATTTGGGGACTCAGCTAAAAGTCCTTTAGAGACCAAGGCCAGAGATAGGATGGGTGTCTTTTATCTGAGATAAAATAAATTAAATAAATAAAATTTAAAAAATGAGGCATGATCATGAAGTCACAAGACTGGGTTTCTGCTGTGAGGCCCTAAAGGCTGCTCACAAAGAGAAGTTCCAACCATTTCCTGGCAGCAACATTTGGATCAGTGCAGTTTTCCTAAGGGCATGCTTTGAATAGAAAACATTCATTTATATGTATAAGTTGTGATCTGTTTGTGTCCTTCCCTAGGACATGGTTCCTGGGGCTCCCAGAAATGACAGGCCCCAGAGCACCATTTATTCTGGGTACAGAAGTGATGGCACTGTTCTATTCTTATGCATGCTGAGGCCTCAGGGAGTGCCAGGGAAAAGTTTCTCTGTGGCCAATCCATCAGAGGCTGCTATGCATTTTTGGAAGTTCAAGATGACTTTGGATGATAATGTGAGGAAGGAGTGGGGTTGAATCTTCCACAAGGACCAAGTCCTCCAATAAACATCCTTTTCTCTCCTACTTTTTTTTCCTCCAGGTCATAGTACAGAGGTCCCTTTCTGCTAGGAACCTGAATCATGCCAAAGCAGGCTCCATCCTTGCCAGTTACCTAAAAATGCTGCCCATGGGTCTCATCATTATGCCAGGAATGATTAGTCGGGCACTATACCCAGGTATGGCACCATCCCCTTTCTTATTGAATCTCTGCCCTGTTGGTGACTAGTGGCAGCAAGTACTAGGTTGGAGACATGGGGAAAGTATGGAATCAGAGGACCCTAGAGGTGGGCAAGGACAAGAAACTCTGCAAGTGATTCATGGGTGGGTCACTTCCTTTCTCATCCTCAGTATTTTTACTTGTCCAATGGAGGTCATGAAAGAAATCTGAAGGAATGATAAAGATAGACCTTTTAAACAGTGCTATTTAAAATGAAGCAGCCTTAAATGAGTGCCTTAACTATCTGAGGATCATAAGAACTCCCCAGACCAGCTACTCCTTTGGGATGTGAGGAAGGAAAGGTCTAAGGAACCTGGCAGATAAATTCTAAACTGGAAACTTTGAGGGAAGGGCCCCCTTTTCATGTACTTGAAGACATCATCCTACCTGGATTGCAGGGTTAGTATAAGCCTTGTTGCTGTCACGCTGGGGGCCCCTTCCCAACACATGTTTAATTTCCTCTTTGCCGTTGTTTATCTTCCTGCCATACTCATCATCTACCCCTGAGCTCTGCAGCCACTGAGGGCTCATCAGGGGACTCATGAATGTTCCCCGGCTCATGTGGGGCTCACTCAGTTTCCTGTATAGTGGTCGTACATGACCAGCCCCATTAGGGATGTGCTCTGAGTGGCGCCTCCGGAGTTGAGCGAAGTTATCCCTCACCTCAAAGTACTCATCTGACACAGAGGATGCTGCAGACTGTCGGTGGCGACTGTTGGTAGAGCCACCTGAGAAACTGTCCTGGTCACTGATGGTCACATAGTCATCATCATCATCCTCATCCTCGTCTAGGTTGAGCCCATTGGGAGTCCCTGGAGAGGGTGGGTCCTGGCCCTCCCGGGACATGGACAGCTGCCGGATAAGCTTGTGGTGCTCAGTGGTAGGGTTTTGGCTAGAGTTCTCATGAGGTTTGTAGGTAGTACCATTTGATGGCCCTTCTTGCTGGGGGTACTCCTCTTCTTTGAGTCCCCCAATCTGGCAGCCTAGGCCACCATCAAAGCTGCCTTTGTTGAGAAAGTCTGTAACATGGACTGTCCTGGGCTTAGGGACTGGGAGTTTGATCTCTGTGTCTTCTTGGACAAATCTATCCCGGAGATGGCTGTTCTCAGCCAAGGCGGCAAAAACTCCCTGGTCTCTGTCTTTGCCTATTGTGGTGGGAACATCTTTTGGGCTGAGCTCTTCATGGGGTGAGGCAGGCAGATCCTTTGTCTCTTCCATAGCTACAGGAGGGTCAGGGGGTGGATTAACCATAGGGCCAACTACCTCCTGACTCTGCCGCCTTTGGAGCAGCTTATACTGAGAAACAGCCTGGGAGGAAGAGTCACAGATCTTGATTCGGTTCATCTGACTGGGTTGTGGATTCCACACATTAGGGTCGATGATGTTAATATAGCCCAGGATGTCACTGCCAGGTTCAGGGTCTGGCTCCACCCATGTGGGCAGGTAATCAAACATGTTGGCACGCTCCAAGTTCAGCAGGCCTGGGTGGATGGGTAGGGGCTGCTCTAGGAAGTCACCAGGCCGTTCTGCCAGTTGGTTCCCTATCAATACTTTCCCCTTGCCATCAAATTTCTTGCCTAGCCCGCTCTCCTGCTTCTCAGAAGAGGCCTTGGCAATCTCGTCTGCACTCTTGGCCTTCACCAGAGCGTATTTAGGGTTTATGAGTTTCTTGGCCACGGTGCCTGATGGAGCCAATGGGATGACTGTGGGCAGGATGATAGGGTCAGGTTCAGGCTCCTTCTCCATGGTGACTGTTTTAAGGCTAACCCCTTGAGACATGAGGTACAGCTCTTGGAACTGCTTGTCAAACATCTCTACTACCTGGCCTGAGAGGACAGAGATCACATTCCGATCTGTCCTGGCTGCTGACCATGTGAAGCTAGAATGGAAAGGAAAAAGAATTAGTTATCTGTGTGGGGATATATCTAAATGCCTATGCTCTGTAACTTCCTTTATCTCACCTCTCACTACCTATCCCAGAGCCCCCTTTGTCACTAAATAGTCCAGGCTCTTAGTGATCTATATTGGAAGTGTTACCATCTTGAAAATAGCTACCTTTTCTGGGAAAATAAATGAATATTAGGGGAAGAATAACGAATATGGTTAAAATTGATTTTGGTATTGAGATCCTATACTATTAGATCAGAAAGTTACTGTAGAGGTAAACTAGTTCAATTAGTCAACAACTATTTAATAAGTGCTTTCTATGCTAAGTCCTAAAGCTACAAAGGGGAAAAAAAGTACCTGCCCTCAAAGAGCTCATGTTCTAACAAAAGTGACAACATGCAAATAACTACATCCAGTGCAAATGGAAGATAATCACACAGGGGAGGTATTAGCATGGGATGTGAAAAGAGTTGAGTCTTAAAGGAAACCAGGTAAACTGAAGTTTGAGGTAAGAGGTGAGAGCAGTGGAAATATGGCAGATAGATATGAGAGAGCCAAGAAGATGAAGATCAAGTGACTAATAGCAAATACCTGGAGCATAGAATGAGTAGCAGAAATAGCTTGATTCCCCTCATTTTATAGATTAGAAAACTGAGACTAAGAGAAGGGAAAAGCACTTGACTAACATCACAAAGGGCCAAGGTTTGAACCCCAAGTCCTCTCACTCCAAATCCATCATAAACTGTATTGAATCCTTATTTAACAGCAAAGGAACTGAGGTCCAGGGATGGGAAGGGACTTGCTAGTTCATCAAAAATCTACTTTGTGGCAGAGTCAGGAGTAGAACCTATTGAACTGCATTCTTTATGTAGTTCCTATGGGGAAAGGGAGAGCAGCATGTGTGTGTGTGTGTGTGTGTGTGTGTGTGTGTTTTGGGTGGAAGTATTTGCCCCCCTGTATACACAAGGTCAACATAATGAAAACTTGAGCTTGTCTTTCAAGGGTTTCATAAAGACCTGGGACTTCCTTTGCTTTGATGTTTGCTGCTGTTCATGTAAAAATCCTGCCATTGGCTTACATTGCAGCTACATGGCAGAGGAAGATGTCAAGAAAAAATGCTACTTAAGTATATTTGGCAAGACTAACATAGGCTGATATCCTGTCTGTAAAGGTGAGTTAATAGCTGGTTCACTTCAGCTCTTCTTACTGAACTCTAGATCATCCTAGCAAGGACTAGCTAGGGCCAGTGTGACTTCCACGGGTCCTTACCTATGGCAGAGATACAGCTAAATGAAGCACAAGCACCCTGAAAAAGGAAAACTGGATTCTAGTCCTGGAATTATTATAAGTTCACCACACAACCTTGAGTAAATCATTCTAACTTCTCTGGGCCTCAGCTCCCTCATTTGTCAAATAAGAACAATAGTTGAAATTCTGCCTCTTTCACAGGGCAATTAGAAAAATTTCCTAACCATTTTGATGGAAATATTTTCAAAGTATTAGTCCCTACAGAAAGGGGAAGCATTCTTCAAAGAGGCCAGGAAAACAAGGACTATCTCCTCCTCCTCCCTTTCCACCCCTATTGATCTGAGAAACTACTGAGTACACCCACACCCACCCCATATTCCAGAGAAGTACAGATGAGGACAGAAGGTGGGCTCCCTGAAGAATACATGGGATCAGCACAAAATAAGAATCTAGAGATGGTGTCAAGGAGTCAGACTTGGCTAGAAGAGCTCAGACATCAGCAATTTTGAGTAACAGGGATGTCTTAATTGAGACTTTCCCAGGACAGGAATGTCTAGAGTGTTGCAAGACCAGATTAAAAGTACAATGAAAGCCTGGTGCCAGAGCTCAGGTTGAAAGAACTGAGGTAAGGGGGGGGGGAGGGGTTAAGGAGGAGTCTCTGGGACATGGGAGAGCTCCTCTGTCCCCAGACCAAGCTCCTTGTCAGCAGACACTCCCACCCCCAATACTAATCTTCACATCCCCTCTCACATTTCTATAGTTTTGAAAAACTAGCTCTGTGAGAAGTGGGTTGGAAGTATTGGAGGAAATACTGCTCAGGGAGAGTCACCTGTAGGAGCCACACATTGCTCGGTCACCATCCACAAACATGAATTTCTGGGCCAGGGCTCCTTTGAATTTGGTAGCTGAACGTGTGAAAAATTCCGTTCCTCCAATGCTCCGGACTCTCAGATTCTGTGGAAAGACAAGAGAAAATGACAGAGAATTAAAGATCACTTGGTCCCAAAGGCTTTCAGATCAAATGAGATAATTGGAATGAGAGTGCTTTGAAAAGCAAAGATACCAGGCTGTCAGCCCCCTATCCAACAGCTCTTGTAGCCATTACTTTCTGCCTCAACCAGGCAGCCAAAAAAAAAAAAAAAATAGTCTTTCGCACGATTGTTAGGTGAGCACCAGCAAACACTGTGAGAGAAAGAATATTGATGGGGCGGCTAGGTGGCGCAGTAGATAGAGCATCGGCCCAGGAGTCAGGAGTACCTGAATTCAAAACTGACCTCAGACACTTAATAATTACCTAGCTGTGTGGCCTTGGGCAAGCCACTTAATCCCATTGCCTTCCAAAAAAACCTTAAAAAAAAAAAAATGCCGACTCAGGCCTTATCCACACTTAACCTGGATTACTGCAGGGGCCTCCCAGCTAACCTCTCTGCCTCCAATTATCAATTCAACCTGGGTATACTACTGTAGTACTCTATTCTCTTTGCTGAGTCCTCTTCTGCAATGTTACTCCTCTGCTCCAAAACCTAGAAAGGTTCTTCCGTGGAGAACATACAGATTCCTTCAAGGCCCTCTACAAACTAACTCAAACCACTGCTCTAATCTTCTTCTTCTTTTTTTTTTTTTTTAAGGTTTTTTGCAAGGAAAATGGGGTTAAGTGGCTTGCCCAAGGCCACACAGCTAGGTAATTATTAAGTGTCTGAGACCGGATTTGAGGATTTGAACCCACGTACTCCTGACTCCAAGGCCGGTGCTCTATCCACTACGCCACCTAGCCGCCCCATGCTCTAATCTTTATTTTATTTTCTGGACTTGTATTTTGTTGATGAAGCTCTTGATAGAGCTGCCTGGACCTGGAGTCAGGAAGAACCAATTTCAAATCTTGTACCACTTACTTAGAAACTGTATGACCCTGGGCAAATCACTTAACCCAGTTTCCTTATTTGTTAAATGGAGATAATACTCTACTAATAATAGTACCCAACTCCCAGGATTGTTGTGAGAATCAAATAAGAAATTTGTAAAGTACTTAGCAAAGCTTAAAATACTATATAAATGCTATTTATTATCACTGTTATTAGGAAATCTCTCCACCAATGTACCTGAGATAATATACAATTTATCAACTCACTTGTAACTTATAGTCTTAGACTGGGGTATTGAAGAGCTTTGCCCAGGATCATAGCCAGTAGGTGTCAGAGGCCAGACTCAAGTTGTTATCTTTCAATGAATATACAGTAGTAGCTCCCTGATACTATGTAAACTCCTTGAGGGTTGGTACAGTCTCATTTTTTGCATTTGCATTTCCCATGCCTAATACATGGGTTAGCACATAGATGTTCTAAATAACTGAATGTTGATTGACTGATTACAAGATCAGCCCTCTACCAATATGCCACATTGCCGCTTCTTCAATAAGAGTAACAACAACTGACATTTATAAGGTGACTGGAGTTGGCAAAATGCTTGACCTACATGATTTCATTTGAATTTCACAAGAACCATGTAAGATAGATGCTGCAGGTATGATTATCCTCATTTTACAGATGTGGTTAAATGAATTGTCCATGGCTCTCTAGTTAGGGTCAGGGATGGGATTTGAACTTGGGTCTTCTCGACTTTTACTCCAGTGATTTATCCACTATGCCTTGCTGCCTTTCTAACCTTATCTCCTTACTCCCTGATATTCACCATCTATTTTAGACAGGCTAAAAAATACAATGTTCATATTTCTACCTCTGATCTTTTGCTGCCAAAGGTCTTTCAGTATTGAATGTCTATCTTTCTATTTATCTATAGTTGTTCCATTCTTCAAGAGTCTGTTCAAGATCTGAAACTCCCCCTTGTTTACTAAGCTCAAACTATTCTATTCCTTCAATTCCTGTACTGAATTGTTCTGTTTCCTTTGTGTTAGTTTTTACTAGAATCCATCCCTTAAAGACTGAGTGATTTAAAGAAGGAAAAAATGTCAATTCTGTTAGTCAAGGGCAGATTTATTTATCATTCACTTTGTTAATTCCTTTATTCACTCATTCAAAAAAAAATTTATTAAGCACCTACTATTTGTAATACCATGTTAGAGTAAGGTCCTCACTGGGAGCTCCCTAGATTAATGAAATCAGAGGTCTGATTAGAAAATGTTACATAATCCATTGCATTGATGTTCACATATTGAAATATCTTGGGAATCCTGAAGTGAGATAAAATACTGCTTTCCCACCAATATACACAATTCTACAGCACTGGAAAAGCTTTTCTGCCCTCATTGAACATACAATCTATTAGGGATACAATATAATACAAATGAGGCGATGATAGATACATAAGAAGAGAAAAGAGCTAGATCAGATAAGGAGAGTTGGGAGGGATTACTTCCAGCTGCAGAGATGTTGTGAAGAAGTTGGCATTTGAGGTGGACCTTGAAGGAAAAATCAAGAGTATGATAGGATGGCATTCCAGCTATATGTTATCCCCTTTGATTATTCTATTTCTCTGTTATATACTGAAGGGTTATTTCAGTCCTCATTAGAGTGAGGGGAAAAGAGGAGGCAAGCACTAGAAACTAAACAATTCTTCTGAGGTCCCTGCAAATCACTACAATTTCAAGTTTGCTTAGATTTGGCAGCTGAAAAAAAGTTACTAGGTTCTCTGTGGATTTCCACAAATTTCTTCTGCTAGTCTCAGGTCCTCACAGAAGATGATGTATATCCTTTCTCAGGTGGGAAATGCACCCCTTCTGGGTGCACCCATTCAGCACAGATAAATTCATCTAAAATGCCTGAGGCCTGGTTTGTGCTGATTGTTACTCATGATTGAGAGCATACATCTGTCCTTTTGTCAACTTTTCTATACAACTTCTAAAAAGTTATCTTTACCTTAAAAGATACAACCATGGACCTGAGTTTAAAACTTGCCTCAGACACTTACTGGTTGTGTGACCCAGCCTCGTTTCCTCAATTATAAAATGGGGGTAATAACAATACAAGACAAAAGTTGGCTTTAACCACAGAATCATAGAATGTTCAAGCTGGAAGGAACATTAGAAATTGTTTACCACCCTTGTTTTAGGGAGAAGGAAACAGTCATAGATAGATAATTTGAGATAATTCAAAATCAATAAATCCAGTCTCCCAGCCAGTGTAAGAATCTCATCTACAAAGAGCTGGAAACTACTGGAAAAGCAAGTACTAGATCTCAGATCTTGAGATTCTTACTTCTTTCAATTCCATCATATCATCCACATGACTCCTCTAAGTATGGTACAAATACTTCAGGTTCCAAAATTAACAGCCTTCATCAAATCGTGGGAGTGTGAGATGATACCAAAATGATATTCTGTCCCTTCATATCTCCAATACCACTAGATTTCACATCCTCTGTCTAGCTATATTCCATGCTTTTTTGGGAACCAGATAATAAGATGTTGTTCTTAGGCAAAGCAGCTCATTCTCAATGGGAACTCTGCCCACCTCCCACTCTCCCTGGCCCTCCTACTTTCCAGGTGTGTCTGTTTATGGTGTCTTCTGTATATGCCAAGCAATAAGAAATGAGGTAGGATCAGAAATACTATGGTTGGCTCAGTGGCTCCCTGGATTATTAGGCTCTTTCAAAATTATAATGATATGATAAGAGCAACATTTCTACACTGCTTTAAGATTTGCAAATTACCTTACATATATTATTGCATTTGATCCTCACAATAATCCTATGCTGCAGGTGTCACTGTGATTCTCATTTTACAGATGAGAAAACTTTGATGAGATAGGCTTTGAACTCAGGTTTGTGATTGTGCCCTTTAAGACAGAACTGTTTAGAAGCTGTGTGGAGAGCCAGAACAAAAAGCAACTTAGTCACCTTCAAAGGTACTTCATGTGCTCTCAATCACAAGGACCAGGTAACTACGGTACTCCCACCAATGAAATGCAGTTCCTTCTGGGGATGAGCTAATTATCTTTTATTACTACCTAAGAAATCAAAGTCAGCATATTTGTGCCTGTTTGAGGGATCTGACAGCTGAATATAAGAAGATCAAAACATAGAACCTGGTTATGGTCTCCCTGTTAGAACTTGTGTTCACTCTTAATATCTTTTCTTGGTGAAGAACACCTATTGGCAGACTCAATCAATCAATCAATCATCAAGCATTTATTAGGTACCAAAAATCTGAAGGGGCCTTGAGGCATAAGTGTTATAAACTGTCTTTGCTGGAGGATAAGATGGAGTGACCATCAAAGGTCTGCCTGTTTGTTCCAGATATAATGTGAACCTTTTTTGGTTGGAAATAGTTGTCCCCAGCTTCTAGAGGGGATACGAGAACAATATGACTAGAGTTCCTCCTGACTTCCTGTGGGGGGGGGGGTGGAGAGAGAGACCACTGATCCCCATTGATCAACAGCTCTTCATGGGTTCCTCTTAAACTATTCTAAATGTGGAAGGGTGGGACGAGACCTGGAGTAGATGGGCCTTCTTGTGGTGTTATTGAATTAGAGTCTAAAAGTTAGAAGAAATCTTCAAATCAATGAGTCCAGCCTCCCAGCCAGTGTAAGAATCTCATCTACAGCACCACCAATATGTGGAAGGCCATCCAGTCTCTGCTTGAGCAATTTCTGTAACAAGGAGTTTACAATCTCAGTTGAACAATTTAATTTAACAAACATGTTTTAGGTGCATACTATGTACAAAGTTTTGTGTTCAACACTCAGGAGGCTAAAATGAACTATGATAACCATCTCCACTCTAGGAAGAAGCTTATTGGTATCAAAAGGCACTCTTGTTCACCATCAGGCAACTCTAGTTATAAAATCTACCCTCCTGTTACTTCAACCTTTAGCTCTAGCTTTGTCACGGAGAACTAGCTACATGGAAGGTAACAGGTAGCATGTCTTCCCTTCTCCAAGATACATGTTTCAAGTTCAATCAATCATTTATTAAGTACCTACTTGGGTTAGGTATTATGTCAAGCTCTTCCAAATGTGGTTCAGTGACATGAGTTCTAGATTCCTCACTGTCCTGATTACTCTCCTATGGACATCACTCAAAACCTCAGAGTTGGAGGGACCTCAAAAGTTAGTGACTGCAGACTACATTTAAACAACAAACCCAAATTATCTGAAGGTCTCTGGTGAGTAAAAATCCACTACCTTCCAAAGTGAGCTACTGATTCCTGAATAGCTTTAATTATTAGCAAATTCCTTAAATTCACCCAATGCTCTCAGTTCCTTCCTTTGGGGTCAAACAGAACAACTCTAATTTCTCCTCCCAAATGACAGCCCTTCAAATATTTAAAAAGTACTATATACCCACCTGCTAGGAAACTGTCTTGCTGTCAAATACTGATAATGTTTTTGTTTATGACTTGCAAGAGAATGTGTTATATTGGTTACCAAGGGGATAAGTGTGGCCAAGTGGGTAAGGCCATGGATATGGAGTCAGGAAGATGTATATTGAAATTCCACTTCAGACAATGCTTAGCAGATACAGGGCTCTTTTCCTCAGCCCCCTTCAGCATAATCCTGAGAGGATTTCCAAAGGGACACCCTCTGTACCATGACCCTAGTCCTGTAGCTCATGTGCTGTCGTGGCTTTGAGCAAACAGGGCTGGAAGTTGGCTTTCTCCCAAGGCAATTAGCATTTATGACTTCATACCAGTGATGAAACTACATTGGGGGGTGGTGGAAGTAGAAACAAAGCAGCCTGAGAAGGGATTACCAGTCATGTGATGCTGCCACTGTTCCTGAACCACAAAACAGACTCATGTGTTGTGTTCAGCATTTGTCTGTCATTCCCTGAATATCTGTCCTATGAGAGAATATAAAAACTCAGGAAGCAGGACAGATCGTAACTGATCTTCTCTGAACCATGAGTTTCTCCTCTTAAAAAAAAACAAAAAACAAAAACTAGGGGGGAAGGTACTGTGTAGAACTGACCATTGGCAAAAAGGGGAAGTGTTTGTGTGGTCTTGGTTTTTTCTCATCTTTCCTCTTCTCCCATTGTCTCAATTTCCCCTCCTTTCCTACCCCAGATAGCTTTAGGGATCTCCTCAACTGATCAAGTTCAGTTCTCAAGGGGTCTGCTAACTCTCATTTCTGAGTTGTTGTGAACACATCAGCCACACTTTGCACCCACCCCCATGGGGCTTGTCATTTAAGACTTCTGTTTTTTGAATGAAAGGTCTCTTTCCTATGGTAAAGGAGTTTCAGATCTTTCAGAACAGAGGGTGGAGGAAGTTTCTGGAGCAGCCTCCTATTTAGCCTCCTTAGTAAGGCCAACCTCTCCCTGTCCCTAACCTGTCTTACCTCACCACATAAGGTTGGGTGGATTAATGAGGTAATGTCTGTAGAATCTTCTAACTCCTGAAAGGAGAGGCAGAAAGTATACTTGGAGTACAAAGCAGTATTGTTAAGCTCCATCACACACACACACACAATTTCTTTCTGATGACAAGAAAATGGTAGAATAATGATGATCATGTTTGTCCTTCATTTTTTTTTTAGTTTTTGCAAGGAAATGGGGTTAAGTGACTTGCCCAAGGTCACACTTCTAGGTAATTATTAAGTGTCTGAGGTCACATTTGAACTCAGGTTCTCCTGACTCCAGGGCCAGTGCTCTATCCACTGCGTCATCTAGCAGCCCCTTGTCCTTCATTTTCAAAGAAGACCATAACATCAGGGAGGTAATGCCATGACATGTACTTGAATTGGATTTCAGTAAGATGGCTGCTGTGCAAAGTCACTTTCTCCTCCAGAACCATCTGGGTCTAATGGCCAGATATGAATCAGGATGACTGGAGAAAGCCTTAGACGCAAGGAAATTCCAGTTAAGTGACTTGCTCAAGTTCACACAGCTAGTAAATGTCTGAGGTCACATTTGAACTCAGGTCCTCCTGACTCCATGGCTAGTGCTCTATTGTGCCATCTGGTTGCCCTGTAGAATGATGAACTGACAAGGCAACCAACCAACCTGTATTCAAGAAACTATGAGAAAAGTAGCTGACTACTAAGGTCTTCCCCATACAACAATATACCTCCAGCCCCCCCCCCCGAGGAAAAAAGAAAGAAGGAAAATACCTTTCTGATCTACCCTTTTGTATAAGTGAGACAATGGATTTGATAATGGGATGTAGGGAGTAGGAGGGCACAAATAGATCTTGGTGTTTGTGGTCAGGAAAGGCAGGATGGAAATATGACAAGAACCACCCCCTTCCAACTACTAATGATCACAAATTATCAGATTGTGTGGGCCTCGCCTTCCTCTGCAAGGTTTAAAGGATAGAACTGGTAGAATCATTTCTATGAGGTTGAAGGCAGGGCTGACAGCCACATCTAATTGCACAGAGGTACCTGAAAGGCTTCTCATTAACATAGTAGTTAGTTTAAGAACAATCCAGGTTGCCTAACTCCCAACTGAAGTTTTCTCCACCTATTGTTCCTGCTTCTCAGAAATAGCTTGGGGCCACTGTGTCCTTGTCTACCAGGACATGCTTTAGTTCTGGTTGTAGAAAACTTAAGAGTTTGCATTATTGTGGCTAATTGCCTTTGAAGTTGGATAGGCCTGGAGTCAAGACTTGCCTCAGCCACAAACTAGACTCTGAGCAAGTACTTAAACTTTCAGTATTCTAGGCCAGAGGTGCCAAACCTGGGCATCTCCCCAAACCAGATTAAAATATAATTGGGAAATGTTCAGCGAGATAAACAAAAGCACAACACAACAAAAATAATGCTAATTCATGGTTTTCTAGGCCAATATGAGGGCCTTCAGGGATCCTTTTCACACAACTCTTAAGTTATAGAGATGATCGTGAACTAGATTGGTGGAAGGAGCTTCCTCAACTGGGAGTTCCCTATACTAGTGATATCAAAGGTAGAGCCCCTATCTTTATGCAGTCATCTTGTGAATACAGCTATGATCAGGGCCCCCTATGGTAGGTAGTCAGTCCTCAGGCAGCAAGGAAGATCAATCATGCCCTCAAAGCTAATTTGCCCTGTTTAATCTTGACCTGGGATCACACCTGTTTGTTTTCTTCTAAGATCGAGGCTCTAAATCACTTGGGATCAAAGGCTTGAGTCAGCTTTGCTTGAACCAAAATCCAGAAGGAGCTACATTAATTTTCCAATGTCCTAAAGAGAACCCCAATATTCTTTTACAGAACCTAGACTAAAGTATACATCTAACCCTAGATGTTTTCTAAAAGCAAAGGACTCTGAACCAAACATCCTTCATACCCAACTAAGCTGACAACTCTTTTAGTCTCCTTGCCTGGTACTATAGGACTAGAACTCAAAAAAATTATCTGATATTGATAGTCCAGAGGTAAAGTATTGACGATGTACTCAACAAAGTACCATATAGTTTAGTAGGAATCACAAACTCTAAGTCCAGACATCCTTATCTTCCCAATAGGTTATTTCTCTAGTTGATATTTTGGTTTCTTCATTTGTGAAGCAACTCACTGAAAAGCTACTGTAAGGTTCACCAGTTGGGATTTCTTAAAAGGTATGAGGCTTCATGGATGAGAGATTAGATCAGTGGTTTCCCCAAGATTATAAAGCTGCCAAAAAAAGATTTCATATAGATCTATATGTATACACACATAGTATAAACTATTTTCAGGAAATCTCAAAGCTGAACTATATAACTGTTGTCCTAAAGGCAAGTTGATTCAAGCCTGTTCATCATAAATGACTCAGATCTCTAGTACTGGAGATGTTCAAAAAGAGGACACACCTATACACTGAAAGGAAGGTGAAGGGGATAGGACAGTAGAGAGAATGAAGAGTTCCGATTATAATTCTTGCTGGGCCATTAGATCCCATCTAGAATTCTTGTTTAAAGAAACCACATCAGGGGTAGCTAGATGGTACAATAGATGAAGCATCATTAGTGAAGCCAGAGAATTTGAGTCCAAATTTGGTCACCCTGATCAAATCACTTAACTCCAGTTACATCAGAAAAAAAAAAAGAAACCACTTTTCTCCACTTAAAGATATCACTCTAAATCACTATCCCTTACCATCTTAAACTATTACAATAGCCTTCCAATGTCACTCTGCTTCAAGAATCTCCTCACTCCAGTTCATTCTCCACCCAGCTACCAAAGTGATTCTCCTAAGTGCATGGGACTGACCATATTACTACCTGACACCCTTGCCCCATACCCAATTCAAACTACAGTGGTTCCTTATTATTTTCAAGATGAAATATAACCTCCTATTTTTAATATTTAAAGTTCATTAAGATGTGGCACCTTCCTGTCTTTCTGGTGGTCTTATTCATTACTTCCCTCCACAAATCCTTCAATCCTGCCCTATGTTCACCTTGATGTTCCTGAAACACAACAATCCATCTCTGTGACTTAGTACATATTGACCCAGGTCTGGGATGCTCTCCTCCTCACCTTCACTTCTCAGAAACCTTGGCTTTCTATAACAACTCAGATCAAATCCAACCTTTCCCAGGGCTACAAGCAGATTCTCCCTTCCCATCTAAGGTTATTGTCCATCTTCTCCATATTAAACTTATATGTGATTTTTCTGTACAGTGACTTCCCCACTAAAATGTCAGTTTCCTGAGGGCAGTGGCTGTTTTTGCTTGTATTCCCAGTGCTTAGCACAGTGTCTGGTCTATAGTATTCACTTAATAAGTTTTATGGATTAATTGAAAAGAAACCTAGGATGTTGTTTCTGAGGAAAAATTGGAAACTTGTATATTCCTGTGAACTGAGGAAAAGCAGACAAGATGGGTTATGATTTAATGGATAGGCACCAGATGAAATTCTCACAAGATATGTTCAACACTGGTTACCATCTCTTAAGGGGTACACTGACAAATGGAAACATTTTTGAAAAGGATGTCTACTCTGCAAATTAGTTACTTATAAGTTAGGCTGAGAGATTCTGAATGAATACTGGCTAGAGTTCTCCTGCAGTCAGTTATTTCTGCCAGTGCTATGCTCAAATTTCTTTTATTCAATACAGTTTTCTTTTTTTGTTTTCTGTTTTTTTGGGGGGGGCACTTTTAAAGTAATGGGGTTAAGTGACTTGCCCAAGGTCACACAGCTAGGTAATTATTAAATGTCTGAGAGCTGGATTTGAACTCAGGTCCTCCTGACTCCAGGGCAGGTGCTCCATCCACTGTGCCACCTAGCTTTCCCCTCAGTACATTTTGTGCAACATTTTGTCCAGATTTTCGGGGGCACATAGGGGAACCATAAGGTTCCCTGCTTATCTCGTTGCTCACCATCACAAAACAGAAATCAGTATAGTATAAAAGGAATGAAAAGTCCACTGAAGATACTGAGCAGAGACCACTGATTCCCACCCCATGTGGCCCATGGCTCCCTCCCACTTTGTCTTCCCAGGGACTCAACTGGATGAACTTGGAATCAAAAGGCAATTCTCCTTTCTCTCATTCAACATCTCTCTAGGGAACACTGGAACTTGAAACTGGAACACAATAGCAATCTGGTCTGAAAGGGGTTTTTTGGACAGGAACAACTAGGCAAGAGAGCAGATGATTAAAGCTAAAGACTAACTGTTCTCTCAGAGCAGGACATACAATGGCCAGACTATCAGTCATCAAAGCCTGGATGATTTTGTTTCAAGATGGTCATGGCTCTGGGGAGAAGCATCTAGCCATTCATGCTGCTGTCCCCATTTCTGTTCCTTCTTCCTAGGACAGGGAGTATCCCTGGCATCTTCATTATCTTCATCATCACCATACAACTTCACATTGTTACAGTTTATAAAGTTTACAATTTATAAAAAGGTGGCACATCTCTTATCCCAATTGTTCCTCACAAGACCCTTGCCAGTAGAAAAGATTAGAATTTTTAGCCCCTTGACAAATGGGGAAACTGAAGCTCAGAAAGGCTAAGTGATTTTTTTTTCAAAGGTCACACAGCTAATAGACAAAACATCAGATATTCAATAATTACACTGGGTTTGAGGGAAATGGGGCAGCTGAGTGGCACAGTGGAGAGTGCCAGACCTGGAGTCAGGAAGACTCCTCCTTCTGAGTTCAAATATGGTCTCTGATACTGTGACCCTGGGAAAATCACTTAACTCTGTTTGCCTCAGTTTCCTCATCTGTAAAACTATCTGGAGAAAAAAATGGCAAACCACTCCAATATCTTTGCCAAGAAAACCCCAAAGGGGGTCACAAAGAGTCAGACTCAATTGAAAAATGACAGAAATACAACTGGGAAAAGTTAATTTTTATATATAGCATGCCGCACAATTGACCCTGGGCACAATTTCTTCTTTGGACCAGAGTCTGGGTTGACAATACATAAGCCAAACCTATTGAGCTCTGATTTAAAGTCATGTATACTGAGTCAGGGCACCACAGGGTATGATTCAATGAACTAAACTCTTCGCATAGTTCTGGGGGAAAAATATTTTTCCCTATTATGGGTACACAGGGGATATTTGCTTTTTGAAGGTACCAAGTATAATGGTATCTAAGGGACAACATGCAGGAAATGGTGCCAGAGACAGAAAAAAGACTGTGCACTGCTATCCAGGGGTGCTCCATGCTATAATATCTATAGAGAGCAGAAGCAGATCTGAACTAATGACAGCAGTTGACAGTTTTCTAATTTCTCTATCCTCACACATGCCTCAGGACTCAGGAGTACTTCTCCCCCTCCCCAAGTTAATAGTATTTTATTATTTCCATTTACATGTAAAGATAGTTTTTAACATTAATTTTTTTAAGATTTTAAATTATGCTTTTTTTCTTCTTCCTTCCCTCTTTGCCCCCCCCATTCCTTATTCTCTACCCAATACAGAAAGCAATCTGATATAGGTTATACATATACAATCATGTTAAATTTATTTCCACATTATTCATTTTGTAGAAGGAAAATCAAAAGAGAAAAACCACACAAAAAAAGTGAAAATTGTATGCTTCATTCTGCAATTCAAACTCCATAATTCTTTCTCTGGAAGTAGATAGGACTTCTATTATGTGCCATTTTTTTTCCTTTTATTTATTTACTTTAAAATTTTATTTATTTTTAAAATGTTTACTCCAGCTACATGCAAAAGCAATTTTCAACATTTACTTCCAAAACCTTCAGTTCCAAATGTTCTTCTTTCCTTCCCACTCCCTATATTGAGAAAGTAAGTTACTTTGTAGGTTAAAAACGTATAGCCAAAAAAAATTAAAATTAAAATTAAAAAAATTTTAAAAAGAGATATAAAAAATTAAGAGATATAAAAAAATAAAAAAGATATAAAAAAACGTATAGCCATGAAAAACATTACTACAATAGTTGTGGTGTAAACACAACCAACCCCTCCCCTTCACAAAGAAAGAGAACCTCAAGGAAAAATAAAATGAGGGGGAAAAGTATGCTTCAATCTGTATTCAGACATCATCAGCTCTGTCTTTGGGGAAAGATAGCATTCTTTATCATATATCCATCAGAGAAAATGTTTCAACATTTTTTTCCCATAGTTGCTTTTGCTTGTTTTTCCACCAATCCAACTCTCCCTCCCATTTATTCTATTCTATTCTATTCTATTCTATTCTATTCTATTCTATTCTATTCTATTCTATTCTATTCTATTCTATTCTCTCTCTCTCTCTCTCTCTCTCTCCTTTCACTCTTTCCCTACTCAGGAGTACTTCTGGCATAGTCTTATTTTCCCTTGACAAAACTCAGCATAAGGGAAGCACAAATAATAAGGTGAGATGGAAAAAAAGAATTGTGGGCTACAAGTCAGGATGCCTGGGTCCTAACTCTGACACTGATTCACTCTATGATACTCTGGGTCTTGGTTTTCTTCACAACAAAGCACAAGGATTGGACTAGATGTTCTCTATGAGTTCTTTTGGTTCTAGCATTTAAAGTCTAAGATTCTGGATATGATAACTTCTTAGAGGAAGGGAGCCAGAGAAAGATAAAAGCAAGCCCAAAGAAACACAAGCAGAATGTCTGGGAGAGGTGAAGATCTTGAGCCTTGCTTACAAAGAAGGAATTTTTATGGGTTTCTACTTTCTTCTCTTTAAATGAGAGGGTGGGGAGAAAAATGGTTTCTCAGCCTCAGTTCAAGCTTTAAATCCTAAAATAAGCCCTATTAAAAAACCAGAGAGAGAAAAGACAGTTGGGGGTGTTTCATGATGGCAGTTACGGATGCAATACGATATACTGGAGTATTTGTCACATTCTACTTTTGCTCAAAGAGGTCAAAGTCAGGGGCGGCTAGGTGGCGCAGTAGATAGAGCACCGGACCTGGAGTCAGGAGTACCTGAGTTCAAATCCAGTCTCAGACACTTAATAAAATAATTACCTAGCTGTGTGGCCTTGGGCAAGCCACTTAACCTCATTGCCTTGCAAAAAAACAAAACAAAACTAAAAAAGAGTTCAAAGTCAGACTAACTTTGCTTAGAAGACAGCTTCAAAGTCAAGAGAGCAGAACTGGAAGACACTAGATAAATGCTAAACCCCAACTACAGGTCAAAGAAAGAAAAGGAAGGAGTCTGAAAAGGAAAGAACAGATTTGAATTAGCTACACTGTCAGTCTGAATAACAGGGTGGTCTCATTTCTCTGCAGGGACAAACTTGTCTTACATTCTTCTTTCCTTGGTTACCAAAGCAAAAAGAAATCTGAACTATGTAGTTACAATCTGGAACCAGGAATTCTTCCCTGAATTGGACAGTTACCAGTTTTTCTAGTTTAGCTGTGTAAGGTTGAGTTGGGATTTTTTTGTTTTGTTTTAACCAGTCAAATTCCTGGCAGTTCCTGACTCCAATGGCTGATTCTCAGGCAGCAGCTCCCACACTCCTGGGGACAGTTATTCCATAACCAAACACATAGACTGTGGCAAGGAAAGTTGAGGAATTCATCCAGGCAACAGCTATATGCTTCAGTGGATGGAGCATTGGCTTTGGAGTTGGGAGGATGAAGGTTTGAATCCAGCCTCAGGCATGTGCCACTTACCAGCTGTGTGACCTTGGGTAAGTCACACAGGACCATCTCCAGTCCTTCTGATTCATTTCTGGCCACTAGACTTAGATGGCTCTGGAGGAGAAAGTGAGGCTGTGACTAGGCACAGCATCCCTCACTCAAATCCAATTCCTGTGCTTGTCATGGCATCACCTCCTTGATGTTATGGTCTTCTTCGAGAATGAAGGACAAATATCACTAAGACAGAGCACTGACTGAAGGTTCTATGTGTGAGCCAAGGTCCAGAGGATAACTTGAGATCTTCAGGACCATACGGTAACGTGGGATCTAGATTCCAGTTTGGTGACTTCGGACAAGTCGCTTCCACCATCTAGGTTTCAATTTCATCATTTGCAAAATGGGGGTGATTAATTTCAGCCCACCCTATCTCATAGAGATAGGATAAGGAGATTTTTATTGATAATAATTCACAATTATATAAAGCTTTAAAGTATTTTTCTCACAACTATAAGGAATACAGTGTATGAATTTTTACACCCATTTCAAAAATAGGGAAACTAAGATTCTAAAAAAATGAAATTACTTTCCTAATGACCCATAGATAAACTCCTGAGGCAGGATTCTAACCGGGGATTCCTCATTCCAAGTCTAGAAATAGACATAACAGGGATTTAGGGATTACTATACTCTCCCAATTCTAACTTCAATAGCATTGAAGTTTTTGATACAGGAATAATTTGACTCATCCCCAGATAAAAAAATAGAAAAGGTAGGGATTGTCCAATAGGAAGTCATTAGCAATAGCTGTTCTTCCTGGACTTACAAAGTCTCAGAATTTCCTGGGCAGTTTGTTGTGGGTGAGATGTGGTCCAGGCTGGGTCAATACTATTCCAGTCCTTCATTGGGCATGACCTCACACATTCCTCTTGGCCTCCCTCCCTTCCAACTCCACTGCCCACAATCTCCCTTCATTACTATCAGGTTCTCTTGTCAACATCCTGAGATGAAGAGCTGACAGCAGCTGTTTCCCTGAGCCACAGTTGGGGATAAGCTGAGATAGCAGGTGCCTCCCCTGCTTCCCCACTGCCTACAGGATAAAGTCCAGTTTCCTCAGCCTGAGTTCTCCTATTGTGAGCCCTCTGCTCCTATTAGACCACTATCCTCCAACTCACATGCATGCCCTTCACATGATTCCCCTTGCCTGGAATGTCCTTACCACCATCCAGATGTTACTTATCTTTTAGAACCCCAGTCAAAACCTACTTCCTCTATTTACTAACTGGCTTGGCTATCCTCTGGAGCACATTTTTGTCTCTTTTTTTCCCCCAAAAGTGGATCTAGTTCTTTCCCTCCCCTCCACCCCTAACTGGATCAGAAGCTTCCATGGGCCAGGCTCATCCTACTGGTTGAATCCCCTACCACATACAAGGGCATGATAAAGACTTGCTTAATGGATGAAAATGGGGAATATTCAAGGGATTAGGGGGCAGCTAGGTGGCACAGTGCATAGAGAACCAGCCCTGGAGTTAGGAGTACCTGGGTTCAAATCTGGCCTCAGACACTTAATAATTACCTAGCTGTGTGGCCTTGGGCAAGACACTTAACCCCATTTGCCTTGCAAAAATTTAAAAAACAAATATTCAAGGGATTACCAGAAGCAGAAATTGCAAGGAAAAGCCTATGCCCACCTGGGGGAAGGGAGGAGCCCAGGAGCTGGCCAGAGGAGAGCAGGGCAATCAGGGCAGGGCCTCACATAGAGGTGACAGCTCACAGGAGTAGGGCTTGTAGAAACCCGAAAAATAATGGTAGGCTTTTGAAGCAGGGGATGAAAAGTGACAAGAAATCAACTTCTAATAAGTCTTTTGCAGCAAGGAGTCACAGTGATGTAGTAGGCATCCCAGCTGAATGTGGGGCAGACCAGGATTCTCTTGACTCTTCTGCCTCTTGAAACCTGTATCTTTAAGTGTAAAATTAGAGCTGTGGGACACCATTTACTCCTACCTTCTAATTTAATAGTTGGAAAAAACTAGGGTCCAGGGGATTTAAATGACTGATCCAAAATCACACAATGGAATTTGAACTGAATTTCAATTGTAAATATCACATTTGAGCCTCAGGTGACAAGAGTAAAAAGGGGGTGTTGGAGGAATTCACTGAAAGCAGATTCAGCTCATGTCTCCTTTACTCCCCAAAACTCACAGGTGTTCATTGGTGATCAGTTTCTAATCATGTCACTATTTTTCTGTGCACACTGTCTATGTTTCTCTAATAGACATGGAAGTTTATGGGTGAAAAAACAGCAAACACCCCAGTTTTTCCGTTCTAAGATTCTTTTGGCACCTCCACAAAGAAGATGAGGCTGCAGTGGTATTTCACTATCACCAGGCTTGGGTAGCCTCCTTGCTAAATGGGAGGTGGGGACATCACCACTATACTATTCTGGTATTATGTTTACATTCTGCTGAATACAGTTCCTCTGCATCTTAGTCCTGTTTCCTCCAATTATGATTCTTCTTTGTTAGTGATCTTCTTTAAGCAATTGTCCTTATTCCAAAAGAAGACAGGGAAAGATCAGGTCAGATCTGGGTAGGGTGAGGAGCTTTGACTGGGGCTGTCAATGTCCACCTGGGGCCAAGTTTATAAAATTAGGACTCAGAACATTCTCTCTGATTGAGGAGAATTACTCATTAAATTTGGCTTCTCTGAGGTTAGCAGGGGCTCAAAGGTGTTTTTATAATGTAATAAAGTTTTCCCTATTATAAAATTCTCCCCTAGTTGCACTGATTACAAGGTATGGCTAATAATAATTGTAATAGCTAGCACTTATGCGGTGCTTTAAGATTTGCAAAGCATTTTACAAATATTATCTCATTTTATTCTCACAATAATTCTGAGAAGTGCTAATATTTTTCTCTTTTTATAATTGAGGAAAATGAGGCAAACAGAGGTTAAATGTCCAGGATCACACAGTTAATAAATGTCTGAGGCAGAATTTGAACTCAGTCTTCCTGACTCTAACTCCATAGCTCTATTCACTATGTCACTTGCTGCCTAAATCTCTGAGGTCATAGGAATAAAGACAATTTACAAGCTACTGCAGGGTGCTAGCTCATAGGAGATGGAGTTGTGAGAAATGGAGAGTTATTCATTTGAGCAAAGAAAACAAAGAAATACAAAAAACTATTATAAAAGACCTTTAGGAAGTGCCCACAACTCACACCCAGACTACTAATACCACCAATCCTACAGTGCCTCTGGAAAATTCTGAAGATGTTCTTGAAAAATGGAGTCCCATTAGAATGCAAATTTCAAAATCATTGTCAATTTGCATTCTAATCTCTAGCACGGTGACTGACATTGTTAAGTGTTTGTTAACTGATCTAGAAGCAGAATTCTAATAATTTTTAGCTTGCCTTTATGAATACCTGAGATACTGAGTCTCAATTGGTCAAAATCCCTCTCTTTATTCATGTTGCCAGGATTCTTTTCTCCTCTGCTACCCAGTCTAGCCCCTTCCAATTCATAGATTTCCTTCTAGACTATTTAAAATGGAGATAATAATACTTGTTTTATCTAGCTCATAGGACTGTTGCAAGGTTCAAAAGAAATGGGTGGAAAATGTTTTGTAACACCTTAAAGAATTATATAGATGATAGTCATTAGTTATAGAATAATTTATAATAATAAATTACTGTTAAAATAATATAATTAATAGTAAAATCTAGATATGTGGACTTGTATTAATGACAGAATAGAATCATAGAAATTTTTAGGGACTTTAGTGCTAATCTTGTTAAATGCCTTGATTTTTTTGAGATGGAGAAATGTGTGGCCTACAGAGATGAAGTGACATGAGTAGGGTCACTCAGTGAGTTAATGACAGAGCCAGGACCAGATACCTGGCCTCCTAATGCCCAGGTCACTGGTTTTTCCACTACATCATGATGATTCTTCTGTGGTTCAGTTTCTTCATCTATACAATGACAAAGATGAATTAGATAATCTCTAAATGATTGTCCTCCAGCTCTGATATTATACCCCTTTTGATAATTACATAGAGGACAAGCATGGGAGTCAGAAGGAACAAAGCTAAGGAAACCCAAGAAGCCAGCCTACTAGTTGGTCAAATCCAAGCATAATGGAATCTGCAAACTCAGAAGAAATATCATTTTGTGCTTCACATAAGCCACTTGAAAGAGCTCAGGCTTGGGAGTGGGGGGAGGGGAATCACACTTGGAAAAATGCACTTAAATTACAGGCGTTGGAGCTTGGTAGCTTGTTAACCAGGTATGTCTGGAGTCTCTCCTATTTCTGAATCCTTGTACATGCTTTTGAGACTATTCAGGTTAACTAATTTGAAGTTCTGGCATTCAGATAAGAGTCTAGGCCTTTCTGTGAGACTTTCTGGAAAGAATTCCTCCTTTCCTTTCCACTCCTTAGGGTTTTTTCTTCCTTCTGCCAGCCCCCCTTCCCCCAGGACAATGTCTGGCACATACCAGAGCCTCAATTAAAAAAATCTGACTGACTTCTCAACACTGCAGGATTAAATAGCAAAATCAAAATGTTAGGGTTGGAAAAGACTTTAAAGGTAATCTAGTTCAACCTTCATTTTTATAGAAGTAATTGAACCTCAGAAAATAGAAGTGATTTGTTCATGGTCATATATGCAATTAGCAGCAAAATCCTGACTAGAACCCTAGCTTTCTGATTACCAGTCCAAATCTCTTTCTGTTATCTAACACTTCTTCTTTCCAAGCTCCTTAGCCTGGCCTTCAACATCTGGTTCCATACCTTCTACTCCAGTAGGTTAGTTATTTCCATTTCCTTGAAAATACCAGTCCTTCCATGCTGCTCTCTCTCTTTGTAATGTCCTTTTCTTCTCCTCCATTCTCCAAATCCAAAACATACTACTGCTCAGATTCCACATTCTATAGCCATCACAGCTCACAGTGGCACCGAGTTCTTTTAGTATATTCTCTCTGTATCACTCACTCAGCATCCATCTTTCTGCCTGGATATGGGTTATCCTTTCCACATATCCTTTCCACAGTCTCATGTTCCACATCTCCTAGAAGCCCCTTGAGACTAGGGGTAATGTCTTATACTTCTCTATATCCTCATAACCAGACATAAGGAGCTTAATAGGAGACATTGAACAATATTCTTTGACTTTCACTTGCAAGGTGAAGCTCTTCAGCCTCTAATCAAGATGCTGCATACTTGCATGGACAGACAGATCACCCTTACCTTCAGGTGTCCTGTGTGCATCTGGGCCCGCTCACACATGTGCAAGAAATACTTCACATTGGCCTCATCCACAATAATATACACAGCCACCTTCCTCTTGAAACCAGCATCCAGCAGGTCCTTAAAGATGTCGACATCTGTGAACATGTCCATGACCACAGCAATCACCTGTTAGGGGAGAGGTCAGGAAAGTGAGACCCATGACTACTTAAAGTACAAATGAATCCCAGTCTGATTCAACTTGTTAGAGCTAATGCAACTTTCAGAACAAGACACAGGACAGGGCCTTCACCCCTACCTTATTACCTTACCTGTAGCTATCAGAATATCAGAGACAAAAGACCTAAGAAATGCCCTAAGAGTGATTCAAAGCCCCCAAATTTTATTTTATTTTATTATTTGGGTCTCCCTATCTTGCTTGGACTAGAAACACAATGATGATTCACAGTTACTATCTCAGTGATGACCACTATGGAAGCTAGAACCTGCTCTATTTTCCCCACCCTACTCTGGTTCACCCTTTCTAAAGCAACTTGGTGGCCCTCTGATCCCAGCTTGACCATATTAGTGCAGGACTTAAGTGTAGACTTGATAACTCTTATATAACTCAGAACTCCTAGAATTACCAGCCTCAACCTCCCCGTAGCAGAAATTATAAGCAAGACACCACTGTGCCTATTTTAAATTTTTGTTAAACAAATTTTGTTGATGCATTCTGTTATGTTATCATCATTTCTGGAAATTTTTTTTGGCAAACAAGTAAAAACAGCTGTTACACAGTGAATGCATCTGACAATGTTTATATTGCTGATGCATTCTATCACTGTAATTTCTGGAAACCTTTTTTTTTGTAATAAAGAAAACAAACAAAAACAGCTGTTAGACAGTGAACACATCAAATAATGTTTATATTCCACCCTCACAGTTCCCTTCTGCCTGACACAAAGAGGTATTTTCCACTAAATGAAGACCAGAAAAGGGGAATTCATTTGTCCAAGATTACCCAGCAAGTAACAGAGCTCCACTAAAGATCTGGATTCTGGTGAGCCCAAGTAGGGCTTGTCTTAGGATTCTAGGAGAAGGAGAACCTAGTTTTTTTTTGGGGGGGGGGGTTGTTTTTTATTTAGAGCTGTGGATATCCCTTGGCTTTATTGTAAGCTTCACTGTCATATATGCATCTTGTCTCACCATAAACCATCTTGATGCCATGGAGAATAGAATTTCTTGGAATTAAAAATATGTGCACTTATAAAAAGAAATGTGTCCAAGAATTACCCTGGCCAGACAACTTGCCTAACTTAACTATTCCTTAATCTTTCTGGTTCAGTCCAAGTGTTCGTGCTTGGGGCTGACCTGGTCAAAGGCTGTGTATTCTGAGTTGCGGGTTTTCCCATTCAGGTGTGTCTGTCCTCTGAGTTCTCCTGCCATTTCAGCAAGAGCAGAGGCCATGGCCTTTAGACTTGTAACAGGAAGAACAAACAACGTGTTACCTCTGAGCTCATGATATGACTTGGTTTCACAACACAAACTCAAAGTCTATTTATTTCCCCATGGCTCACAGCTTAGTTCCCTAACTTCCCCTTTGTAAGAATTCTAAACTTGCTGGAGGCTTGAAAACCCATCCCATCAGAGGGGTGGTATAACTTCTTGAGCCCCAAACTTGGTGTGGGCAATCAGACAGAACCCAGGGGCTTCATTCTCTCACCCTAAGATCAGCTAGGACCAATAACTTCCCTTAGCTTTCCCCTCAGAGGTTCCCTGGTCAGCTTATTAACTAGAGCATCATAGAATATAAAAAGCTCTATGCTGGAAGTCAGGAATCTTACATTTTAATCCTGGCTCAATTATTAGCTCCATCTCCTCTAAGGCTCCATTTCGTACTGTGCAAATCAAGAAGATATAACTAGAACAGGGGTTCTTAATCTTTTTGTGGGTCTTGAATCCCTTTTGACAGTTTTGTGAAGCTTAAGAATCCTTTTTCAGAATATTTTTAAATTTATAAAATTCTTTTTTTTTTTTTGCAAGGCACACAGCTAGGTAATTAGAAAGTGTCTGAGGCCGGATTTGAACTCAGGTACTCCTGACTCCAGGGCTGGTGCTCTATCCACTGAGCCACCTAGCCGCCCCAAATTTATAAAATTCTAAGTAGTACAGAGGAAACCAATAACACTGAAATAGTTATCAAAATATTAGGAAAAACAAACTCAAGAACCCCAGGTTAAGAACCTCCATCCCAAAACAAATTTTCTGCTTTGTGAGGGAGAAGTCATGATCCAGAGGAGTAAAGGAGACTATAAGTTGCAAAAAAAAAAAAAAAAGGTGTTGACCAGGACTGGTGGAGATAATATCCTTATCTAGGAGTTCCCTAAGCTAATGAACTCAAAGATTTAGTCCCCAGTCCTAGCCCTAAGTTTCAAATGCCAATGAAACATCCAGATGTAGATGTATAGTAGGCAGTAAGAGTTTCTGATCTGCAGCTCTAGAACAAGTTGAGGGTAGAAATAAAGACTGGGAGTCAAATACAAAAGAAGTAATAATTAAAACCATGGGAGCAAATGAAAACACTAAAGGAAAGAATGTAGAGAGTAATAAGAGAGAGCAAACAAGGGTCAAAGGACAGAACTTTGTGGCACTAGATCATCCATAAGATCCTTTCTAACATATTCTATGACTCTATGAAGCCAGCCAAAGGCTAAAAGGCACTGAGTCCCAGGAGGAATGTTTCTTGGACCCAACCCAAGACCCACATTCCCCACAGAACTATTACTACTCCAGTTCATATAGATTTCTTTTTTCTTTAAATGCTCCTTAATTTTAAGTCAGGACCACAAATTTTTAGCACAGGCTGCTTTCATAATTGATAGAATAATAGACTGAACTGAAAGGGAACCTTAAATATTAGTCCAACACCCCCACTTTACAGATGAAGAAACTGAGGTCCATAGAATTTTAAGTGACTTGCCTGTGATCTTACTCTTAGTCTCTTGGTTCTGTATCTTTGGCTAGATTAGAAATTTCTTCAAAATGAGAACTATGTCTTATTTCCTTAGGATTGTAGAGCATCATTATAGAGCTAAAAAGAACCTTGAAGATCATCAAGTTAAAATTCTCATTTTATAAATGAGGAAACTGAGGCCTTTCCCCTTCTATGTCATTTAGCACTAAATTTGACTGAGAGCAAACTAAATTGATAGACATTCTCACTGAGGCTTAGAAGATTCATATCATCATCCAGGATTGTACAAAGAATGACTAATACATGGATAAATGTCCTGAATCTGGAGTCAAGAAGATATGAATTCAAATCTAGCCTAAGACATTCACCAGCTGGGTGACCCTGAGCAAATCATTCAATCTTAGTCTTCCTCAGTTTCCATATCTGTAAATTGGGGATAATGACAGCACCTACCTCCTAGAACTGTTGTCTGGATAAACTGATATAATATTTGTAAAAGGTCTTACAAAAATCTTAAAGAGCTATATAGATAAATGCTGGCTATGTTATTATAATTTTAAAATTTTTATTATTATCAGAGCACAGGGGCTACTTGCTTCAGTGTGAACTACTAATAAGGAGGAAAAGCCAGTCTTATGTTTGAAAAAGGTAGGAAGCTATTAATATGAGATATTAGAGAATTACAAGGAAGACTCCTTTTCCTATATCACTATTATGGTTCCTAAAATTATGCCATTAGAGATTAATTTTCTTGAATTTATAAAAATTTTGGTCAGGGGGAAAGGGGCAAAAGCTCTAGGAGGAAGGGAAAGAAAAACCTTTGCTGCAAAGAGGAGCAGGTTCCCAATACAATTAGCATGGGTGCAAGAACAAGCATTTTTAAGTGCTTAACTAGGTACTAGATACTGGGTTGGGTAGGGAGATGAAGAGACTTAAGTTCTAGATCTGCTTCTGCTACTCTGTTGGGGGTGGGAGAAGGAAAAGCACTAGATTTAGCATCAAGAGGATCTGGGTTCAAATTTCTGTAAAATGAGGGGGTTGAATGAACTCTTCAGTTCTAAATCTATAAATCTTTGAAAGTTAC
The DNA here is from genome assembly GCF_037893015.1 of Macrotis lagotis. Lineage (NCBI taxonomy): Eukaryota > Metazoa > Chordata > Mammalia > Peramelemorphia > Peramelidae > Macrotis > Macrotis lagotis. The sequence goes on from NC_133666.1 coordinate 183,666,736, forward strand.
TATTCATGTGACCTTGGGTATGGCTGAGTTTCTTGGAGTCTCAGATGGCTTACATGTCAAATGTCAGATGACCTCTCAGGCTCAGAACAGGTTGCTTAGAGTTTGTAAAACTAATATTTTTTCCTAATATTTTGATAATTATTTCAGTGTAATTGGTTTCCTCTGTGATACTTAGAATTTTAAATTTAAAAACATTTTGAAAAAAAGGGTAGTAGCCCAAAACACACAAAAAGATTAAGAACCCCTGTTCTAGAGAAAAAAAAAAACAGGAAAGCATGGGTTGCAAAAGAGGGAAATGAGTGTCAAATCTCAGCCACAAATGTTAGGAATAATCAGGGCTACTGAGTGTTGTTTCTGTCCTGCCACAGTTGAGTATCTTCTTAAGCTGATTCCATTTCAGTCACAAACCCCTCAGAAAACCAGCTGTGGTGTCTGCTTAGCTGACTTCAGCAGTGAGCACGGCAAGGCTCTGGCACTGGGTTATGGGCATTATTAGTCTGTGCCAAGTAAATAGATAATGCTAACTTCCAAGCTGTTTAATGACCCTGAGTGAAAGCTTCTCTTCCAACCAGCTTAAGTATTTACCTTCAGCTTGGTGATAGAAACAAACCTGCTTCTTATCCCTCCCCTCCAACACACCACAGAGCACATCTGTGAATTATTCTGGTCAAAATTGCATGTGGCAGACCCATAAATTGTGGGTCACCACATGATTATTCAGTACCCACAATCTTACCTCCTTCTCTCACCCCCTTCCTCAAACCCAGCCCAATAAGACTGCTGTCCAACCACCCCTCCCATCCATTGCTCAGGGCCACAAAGACTGTAGCCTGCTCTTGGGCGTGTTTGCACGCTCTTTGCAATGAGCTCACCTGGGCCTCAGCAAAGGGATACATTGTCCCAGGAAGCAGGCCCTTACAGGTTGGTCCTCACTCCGGTTTTGGTTGAGTGTAGTCAGCTTGGGAATGGTCAGATGTTCTGACCAGGGATGTGTTGGTACATATTTAACAATTGGCTCTTAAAATATTTTTTTGTAAATAAAACTTTATTTTTTCCAATTACATGTAAAAATCATTTTCCACATTCATTTTTAGAAGAATTTGAGTTTCAGATTTTTCTTCCTCTTCCCTCCACAAGACAGTTCTACATACGCAATCATGGAAACATATTTGTTATGTTGTAAAAGAAGAAAAACAACAAAAGGGAAAAGCCACAAAGAACAAAAGAATAATGAAAATGTTTCAATCTGCATTCAGACTCCATAGTTCTTTCTCTGGATGTGGATAGCATTTTCCGTTATGAGTTGTTTGAAATTTTTTTAATTTTTTTTAGTTGTTTGAAATTATTAAGATATTTTTTTGAAAAATGTGCAGGACAAAAAAAATTTTAATTAAAAAAAGAAAACTATGCAGGACTCACTTCAGAGTTTAAGCTACATTATTTTCTCCATTAATTTCTTAAGTCTAGACAATGAATAAAACAATGAATCAAGTCCTGATTTGTAGAATCTGCAGATTTCTGAGGTGTATATCCCCATAACAATTCTGGCTTCAGCACAGCACTCATCACAGCTATTGATGCCTTAAGAAGTTGATTTTGGAAATTGTATGGAGGATGGGTGGGACGGGGACAGGCAAGAAGCAAGCAAACTATTTAGGAGCCTATTCTAACAGAGCTTTGAGGTTATGAAGACCCAATTTAGAGTTATGGAAAGACATGGAAGGATGCAAGAGAACTTTCAGAGACCAAATCAATAAGAATGACAGGGTTCTTACTGGAGGCTATTTACATGCCAAAATGGTACTTGTTGGGTAGCAAAATGCTCCTTAATGTATGACATTAGCAGAATTTCCATGATTATCACAGAAAAATCCTGGACAAAAACCAGGAACCCCAGGTTTAAAAATCTTTTCTAGATCTATATTATAGGGTTCAAACTCTCTCTTTCCTTCTACCTGCTCCTTAAAATCAATTGGGCAACAAAATACAGACAGGATCATAGACACAGACATGCCCCTATGCCTTCACTGAAAGGCAGCATTAGCATAACAGTAAAAGGAAAAATGAACTTGGAAGGAGAGACATGGATTTGAATCCTGGCTGTTTAACCCTGGTCAGCCCAATCATTTTACCCAAGTCTCAATTTCTTCAGCTGTAAAATAGGATTCTAATACTTGCATTTACTCACCCCGATAGGGTTGTTACAATGAAAAGCACCATATCAATCTAAAACTTCTTTCTATGAATGTTACATATAATTCTTATGAAAACAGATTCCAAAGGAAATAGAAAAGAGAAGCAGGGTATAAATTAAATTCTTTTATGGCCCAATGCCTGAATTTCATTTGGCTCAAGCTTATTTTCTTTTGCAATTGGGTATATAGGCTTGTATTCATGTTCAAGCTGGCTTAATTGATGGGTTTGGCTCCAAATGATTAGGAATCTAAGGCCCAAAGCAAATTGATCCTTGGCAGATATCATTTTCCCACTGACTTCCATTATAAAACTGAAGAGATGTTTCCTGGGAAGGCTTTTGGTGCCTGCAGGTAATAAACTCACCTTTACCTAACTCTCTCTAGCATACAAACCCACCAATCACCAACTCTCTGAATCCCAGGTCACCCATCAGTTAGCACATGTCATTGTGTCCTGGGAAAGCACTCATGTATCCAAGGCAAAGTTCCCTTGGCCTCCAAAGATGCTTCTATCTGTAGGCTTCTTTAAGGTCAACCTATCTTCAATGAAATGTAGTCAAACTATCCACGGTTGCATCCTGCCTCTTTCTGATTTAAAGTGTCTTTTTCCTTTCATGGAAAGAAGTACAAAGTGGTCATGTTGGCTTATGAAATCTTTCCCTGGTCTCATTTTAGGTAACCTACTACCTATCCAGGTACATTTCCTAGTAGTAAACAGAATAAACAAAAACATGCCCTGGAAGGGGACCAGCCAGGTGCTAATTCCACTGAAGGGGGGAGAGTCCTGCTATAAAGTAGGTCAGGGGCTCATTCCATTGCCCCGCCCTACCCAAGACAGATGGGGACTTGTTTCATGGGGATTTGGAGCAGCTCCTCACTGGGGCCAGGGCAAGATGTGATCTAACAGGACTCACATAATCCCCAGGTACACACCCATTGCTCTATACACGTCATCTTCCTGTACTCCAAGTGCTTGTAAGCCTATAAATTCAGAGTTCATAAAGCAAAGCAGGAGTAAGTAGGAAGCCCCACTCAAACCTTCCCCACAAAACGAGGACTGGATTAGGCATACTATGGGAAAACTAGCTGCAGGACACTGTGTGCCCCCAGGACATTGCTCTTTTGGGGGAAGCTCTTAAGGTTTTAGACAATATATTAGATGTGATAAGGAAAGCTCATAAAAGTGACATAAACAACCTAGTACTGGACTTGAAGTCAGAAGACCTGAGTTTATAACTGGCCTCATCCTTAATAGTTGTGTGACCTGGGCAAGTCACTTAACTGCCCCAGTTTCCTCATTTGAAAAATGGAAACAGGTGGCTAGGTGGCACAGTATATAGAGCACCGGCCCTGGAGTCAGGAGTACCTGAGTTCAAATCCGGCCTCAGACACCTAATAATTACCTAGCTGTGTGGCCTTGGGCAAGTCATTTAACCCCACTGCCTTATAAAAAAAAAAAGAAAAAATGGAAATAATAACTGCACCTATCTAAAAGGGCTGTTGGGAAGACCAAATTAGATAAGATTTGCAAATTATTTTGCAAATCTTAAAATGATCTATGTAAGTATTAGTTATTTCAATGTTAATATAATAATTATTATATTCTGAAGTGGACTGGGCATGCTGTTTTTAAAAGCAGTGTTAGCTCTAGGATTCCCTTCAAAATATACCTAATTCCTAGCTCTTCACCCCAAACCCCTCTAGAAACACTATAAAAGGGTCCTATAGGAGTCCAGGATAGCTTTCTACAGATGAAGATATCTTATCCCAATACGTTGGATCCAATACTGTGAAACTGTCCAAAGTCAAGTAAGAATTAATTAGAGCTGTAGCTGTTGTCCCATTGAGAATTAGAGTGTTCTTTATACGAAAAGGAGTGGAGGCTAGTCTTACAAGAGTCTGGGATTGCAGATGTTTCTGAGATTGCTTTAGACAAAGTATCTACTTGTTGTGTACCAGACACTGTGCCAAGTGCTTTACAAATATTTCATTTGCTCTTCACCACAATACTGGCAAGTGGAAATTATTATTTTCATTTTACAGTTGATGAAACTGAAGTGGAGGTAAAGTGACTTGCCCTGAATCATACAGATAATACATGTCTAAGGCTGAATATGAACTCAGGTCTTCCTGACTCCAGGAAAACCAATTATAGTGAAATAGTTATCAAATTTTTTTAAATAAGTTCACAGACCCCAGGCTAATAGCTGCTGCTTTAGGCAAGAGAGTGCTCTTCTCTTCCCATTATTAACAAGGTGAATTTCCTCACCTTTGCTAGACATAGTCTAGCTCAGTAGTGTCAAACTCAGTAGTGTCAAACCAAATGAAAACAGGAGTCACTAAACCACATATAAGCATCCCTGTGGGCTGCATGCTGACTTAGAAAACCACATATTAACATTATTTGTCTTCAATTATATTTGTATCTATTTTGTTAAATATTTCCCAATTACATTTTAACTGGGTTCTAGGGCTGACCCCACATGATTGGTACCTCTGGTTTAGATGAACAATTCACTACTCTTTTGGGGAACAACCACAGCCTCCTCTCCTATACTCTTTCCATGCAGATCCTCTGTTCAAGTATATCAGGACTACTTAAAGTTCCTCAGACACATTTTTCATCTTCTTGCTTCTCATTCATTGTTATTTTTCAATGACTGTCCATGAAACTATTAGGGGTTTTCTTGGCAGAGATTGTGGAGGAGTTTGCCATTTCCTTCTCCAGCTCATTTTACAGATAAGGAAAGTGAGGCAAACTGGATTAAGTGTCTGGCCCAAGGTCACACAGCTAGTATCTGAGGCTGAATTTGAATTTAGGACAATAAGTCTTCCTGACTGCAAACTGGAGTTCTAGCTTCTCTTCTCATCCAAACCTACTATCCCATTCTTCAAGATCCTACTCAAAGGTCTCCTCTTTCATGACATCTTTCTTAATGCTCTCCCCCTCTTCTGAATTCCTCTAAACCTGTCCCATAAACAATAGCACTTAAAGAAGAATCATAGAGTTACAAGTGACCCCTTTAGTCCTTTGGTTCAACCTTTCCCCGAATCAAGAACTCCTAAAGCATGATAAGTCATACCTTAAAGCACAATATAAATAATGTCATTCATTATTATCTAAACCTTTTTTCTGCCAAGGATAAAAACTTAAAAATTATCCTGTTGTATTTGGCCAAACATTTTAATCAATTCACCTCTAAACAGCTCCTAGATTTGTTGAATTTCAAGTTCCACCTGTGGTGGGAGATCAAATGATTTCATGGGCCTTAAATGGCCTGTGGGCCGGATGTTCCCTGCCCACGATCTAGAGAGATAAAAACATTAAATGTTTATTATGTGCCAGGTTGGGGCAACCAGATGGCATAGTGGATAGCATAGAAAGTCAGGAAATTCATATTCCTCAGTTCAAATCTGCTTCTGACATTTGTAACCCAAGGCAAATCACTTCACCCTGTCTGTCTCAGTTTTCTCATCTCTAAAATGATCTGGAGAAGGAAAAGGTAAGCCACTCCAGAATCTTTGCCAAGAAAACCCCAAATGGGGTGGCAAAGAATCAGAAATGACTGGACCAAAGTATGCAGGATACATAGTTGCTAAACTACTGGGTAGACAAATTCAAACAAGCAGATTGGCCCTTTCCCTCAAGTAGCTTACATTCTAATAGAGGAAAAGAGCAAATAAGGGGGTTTGAGGAGGGGAGCACATAGCTGGAGATGCCCAGGGAGGGCTTAGAGGCATGGAATCAAACAAGAAAAGGTCAAAGCTATTCTACCAAAGAGGGTGGTTCTAGAGGCAGATAATATTGTGATTATTATTACTCTTCATCCTATAGGAAAAGCAGGTCTGGGAAACCAGCAGGTAGTACTACTTTTTTTTGTTGCCTTTTGAGATTTTGGGTGTGTAACTAAAGACCTGCTTGATTTAAGTCAAGTACTGTCAGAACACTGAGGATAACTATTCGAACTCAGCAAAGCAAGAGGGATTGCCAGTGCACACCCAAGGGTGTTAGCTCATAATTGGTCTCTAATGATCCAATGAGCATCCCTGGCATCTGTCCATCTCAAAAGCCCAGTCCATATTTTTCACTTCCATGCACTTAGATCCTTTAGGAAATGAATAATGGAGAAATACCACCATTTTACAGATGAGAAAAAGTGAGATAAAATGTAGCAAAGAATTTTGTATAAAGTAGGTACTCAATAAAGGTTGGTTAGAGAAATGAAGCCTGAAGTAGAACTAGCTACAAGGATGAAGCAGCAGTGCACTCCTGATGGTGATGAGTTGCCCTTGTGCCAGAAAAGTAACTTTGGCATAGCAATTCATTGCCAGAGAGGAAGGTGATGAGATCCAAGCCTAACTTCTTGACATTGCCTGACGAGTCATTTGGGCTGGGTTTTATAACCCTCTAACAGTGGCCTAGTTTCTTAGGTGAAGGCCTGTTGGATCAAAACCCTTTGAAAATCCCCTAATGCTCAGTGCCATTCTGCAGGCTCACTGCCATATGAAAGTGATGGCATGCCAGGATTTTATTTAAATGATAGAACAGAGGAAAAATCCATTGAGTAACTAGCTACACCTCAAATCATCTTAGCCCTTAAAGAGTCCAACCCAACTTATTGCAGGACTATTAGAACCTGCCAGACAGTGAAAAGCCTCAAACCAATTCAACATGTTAAAAGTGCCTACTACAAGTAAGAAATAAGATTCTCTATGATTACAAGCTACATTGGTAGGAGCTATTTCATTCAAAGTTCCTTATACCAGTAAAATCACAGTTATCATCAATGAAATCACTACCAAAAAAAGGTAGAGATATTAGGCAGAGATCCTATCCCAAACACTTTAAAAAATAACCTTGCAAAGATGACTGCTCAGGAGAAAGATCTGACCCTCATCCCACTTTCCTGGTCTGGTTTACTGTAGGGATCTAGGACCAAAGTTTGCATCCTTTAGCCAATGAATTTGTAGATACAGAAGCTAAAGGGAAACAGCATTTTCAGCGGACTAGGAATCACAAGAGTTGGATTTATGTCCCAGTTGTATATTTCTGATCTAGAGACTCAACAAAGGCCACTAGTTGACAAAGTAGTGTGCTAGGCCTAGACTCAGTGAGACCTGAATTCAACTCCAGTCTGACACTTATTGGCTGTGTGACCCCTGGGTAAATCATCTCTTTTCTCACCTGTAAAATGGAGATAATAATGGCACCTCCCTTTTAGGGTTGTGAGGACCAAATGTGATAATATGCCTGGTGCGCAGTGTTTAATAAGAGCTAATTTCCTTTCTTGTTTTTTCCCTTTCCTCATTGTGCCTCAGTTTCCTCATTTGAAAATGGCAATAATATTTTCACTAGCTACTTTATAGGTTAACTTAAAACTGATCTATTATTATTAACATTATTGTTGTTGTTGTTGTTGTTGCTGTTACAGAAACCTACTTTTCTAGTCCCACCTACTAATTTGCTAAATTGCTGTTATTGTTAAGTCCTTTAGTCGTGTCTAACTTTTCATGGCCCGAAGGACTATGCTGTTCCTGGAGTCTCTTTGCAAAGATACTGATGGTTTGCCATTTCCTTCTCTAGTGGGTTAGAACAAACAGATCAAGAGACTCGTCTAGGATCATACAACTATTAAGTGTCTGAGGCTGAATTTGAACTCAGGTCTTCTTGACTTCAAGTGCTCTATTCTATTGCCCAAGTTATCAATTGTCTATGTTATCTCTGATGACCTTTAGTACCTCTTTCTGAACTTAGGTTCTATTCTCTATAAAAATATGCTTATTGGACTAGATGACTGTCTCTTTCTACTATGATTCTAACTTTATTATAGCAATCTATTCCTTACCTCCCTTTGGAGTTCACTGATTACAATGCATACACATATGTATGTACTAACAAAAAAATTCTCCAGGTCTAGAGTAGAAAGTATCTAATAGGTCATCTAGTCTGATTCTTTCATTTTACAGTTGATGTTCTGAAAGATGAAGTGTTTTGCTCAAGGACCCTCAAGTAGTAAGTGACAGAATGAGACTTTTAACCTTTGATTCCAAGTTCAGCTTCCCTTCCAATGATTTACATCACCTTCCACTAGCCTCCAACACCTGTCTTCCAAGTCCAGTTGCATTTAAGGCAGATCATTGCTTAGAGAGTCCATCAAGGCAGTCCCAACTCTGCAGATAAGGGCTATCTATGGCTCTGCCTCCAGAAGTCTATTCCAGGACCCAGGTCTATGTTGTTCTTCATGTATTTTGCCCAGGAGAATATCAGATACATTTAAATAGATGATATATGTAAGAGGCTTTGTAAACAAAAGCTGTTATTATTGATAAATGCTTTATAGCAAGTATATCATGCCATAGCTATTTTCTAGGTTCTTACTTTTATACCAAATGCTTAGAACAAGGAATCACAGAATTTCAGACAAATCTAAAAGACAATTCCTGACTGTAATGATGTTTACAGACTAATACAGAATCCAGGTCTCAGACACAAGAAACAATTGTTAATAATACTAAGTCTTAAGTGGTACATATCAAGCATAAAATGTTACAGGTATTAAAATAGTCATAGAGAGGTCAGAGAACACATGAGGAGGACCTTAAAAGATGAACAGAATTTCAACAGGTGTGCTAGGGAACAATGTGATCATACCCTGGCAGGAAAAATATACTTTTAATATATATTTTTAAGGATCTGTGATCTCAGTGATATTAGAATTCCTTTCAACAATGCACCCTTGTCCCTACCTTCCTGTAAATTCACCACCAGGAATCTGTTTTAATATGCTGGGAGCAGAGTGAAAGTATACATTTAATTGATTTTTAAAATGAAAACTGGGAGGGATAGCTTCTATATTTCCAACTTCGGACATTATTTCCCTTCCGACAGTTTACAATTCAACCAAACTGTCTTCTTGCAGGCCTTCCTCACACAAGATGCTTCATCTTCCTCTTTCCTCCTCTGTACTGGCTGCCCCCATGCCTCAGCCTTCTCTTTGAAAATCTGAGTTTCCAGGGGTGGCTAGGTGGCGCAGTGGATAAAGCACCAGCCCTGGAGTCAGGAGTACCTGGGTTCAAATCTGGTCTCAGACACTTAATAATTACCTAGCTGTGTGGCCTTGGGCAAGCCACTTAACTCCACTGCCTTGCAAAAACCTAAAAAAATAAAATAAAATAAAAATAAAAATCTGAGTTTCCTGAAAAATTCTGCTCAAGTACTACCTTCTTTCTAAAGTTGTTTCTGCTCATCTCCCCAATTCCAATGTCCTCCCTTCATAAAATTTATCTTCCAATTTTAATGTACTTATTCTGTACATGTCCTTCCAATAGTAGTAGTGTCCTGAAGGCAGAAACTATCTTTGTATCTCTGATCCCCAGCAGCATTTTCCACATAGAAGGTAGACAATGAAACAAAGCCTTGCTTGATTGATTGTATGAAAGAAATGGGCTCTGAAAAATACTAACAGGAGAAAATGATAGAATAAATCTAAAACTAAAAGGTGAATTTTAGTAAGAATAAATATAAAGAGCTATTCTTAGTTTCAAATAAAACCCACTATAAGTACAAATTAGAGAAGATGTAGTTAGAGAATAGTGCATGTGAAAAAGACCCCAGACCTCAATATGTTACCCTTCTCTCCTCCCACCCCAAAAGGTATTGTATTAGGCTTCTAGGAGCTTAGTACACACACACACACACACACAAATAAAAGCTTCTACCCTGCTCATTCCACTTCTGTTTTCCATTCTGGTGCCATATTCTGGGTAGAATATTTATATGTAAACAGGAAAGCCAGGATTCAAATTCAGATCTTCTAAATATTAATTCAGCACTCTTTTCATTATACTACCATGGATTCAACATGTTTTGCTTAGGTTCAGAAGGCAGCATTATCTAAAATTCTAAGTCCTATGAGCTAGGAACAATAAGAAGAAGCTGCATCGAGACAGATTTTCACTAAGTATAAGGAAAAAATTTGCTAGGAACCTGAGCACTCCAAAAGAGGATGGAAGTATTTCAGTTGATAATGAGTCCCCAGCACTGGAAATCAAGCAGAGGCTGGATGATCATTTGTTGTAGAAGAACTTCCTACAGAGGTTGAATTTAGGATAGATAACATTTTAGGTCCCCACGAGATCTGATATCACCATTACTTCTACACGGTCTCCTATATAAATGGCTGCATAGTCCTTTTGCTTCTTAATACATATACTTTCCTCTTTATCCCAGCAATGCAAAGAACTTGATATCTATTTTACTTTGAATACAAAAATCTCTAACAGGAGAAAATGATAGAATAAATCTTTTGTCCATACACTAAACTCTCAAAGTAAACTGAGCCTCATCTAGTGATAGTAAATAAGAAGCTATGGAGGCATAAGGGACCAAGTTCTGAGCTTGAAGTCAGAAATTCAGTTCAAATTCCACTTCTGACACTTACTAGCTGAATGACAGTGAGCAAGTCATTTTAACCTGAGTGTCTCCTCATCAATAGCATGGAGTTAGGAATACCTGTCTTACTAACTTCCCAAAAGTTATGGTGAGGCTCAAAGTAGTTAATAATGGGTATAAAATGCTTTGAAAACCTTATGATACTACAAATGCTATTTTAAAAAAAATTATTAAATTAACAGGAAATTCTGGATTCAACCCTAAATACTACACATACATACATACACACACTCACACATGTTTTGAATTTTTGAGTAAAGAGACCAGATCCAGGCAGCTAGGTGGTGCAGTGGATAGAGCACCAGCCCTGGAGTCAGGAGAACCTGAATTAAAATCCTGCCTCAGACACTTAATAATTACCTAGCTGTGTGGCCTTGGGCAAGCCACTTAACCCCACTGCCTTGCAAAAGAAAACCTAAAAAAAAAGAGACCAGATCCCTGTGAACTTTAAAAAAAAAATTATAACTCCCAAATAAACTTTTTTAAAAAGAGACCAGAGGTACAAAGAAGAAATGCCCCTGGCCTAGACCTGTCAGGTCAGTGGTAACAACTTCTACAAAGAATGAATTACTGAAATCTCTTTGTTCCCCCAGTAGACTTCCTAGGGAGCCATGCCTACTGAGAAAAGAACCTCTACCAAATCAGGGTAACCACCAGAGTCAAGTCAATAAACACTTGTTTAATATGCTAAGTGACTGAGCTGACAAGACTTAGATCTGGGCACCTTGCCTCAGTTTCCTCACCAGTCTGATGCTACATTGGAATCTTTCTTCCTCCCTCTTTGGCATCAGAAGGATTAACAAGACAATGTCTGGCTAGGGTTATAGTAGCAAACTCATTGGGGCAACTTCTGTGCTCTTCCCAGGGTGAGTGACAGGAGAAGCTGGGTGCTGTGGGAGGTCTGCTACAGTCAGCACAAAAGAAGATTCCACACTTCCCAAACCAGTCTAATCCACCCCCACCCTCATAAGGCAATTCATCCACCCAAGATGCACAAAACAAGAAATGCTAATCTAACAGTTAGTAGGATAGCCAGCATGATCCCACCTTTCTTTTCTTTTGGAGGGAGGGGATAGTTGCAGAGGGAGAAAGATCTCTACCCAGCAGGGTAGGGCTCTTCAAAAACTTAGTGCATACTAGAGTCAAAGACTGAGACCTTAATCAAAAAGCCTGAATCAGAAGAATATGTCTAAAAACTTCACTTACCTTCTGGAATTAAGACTGACATTTTATTAAAAAGATAATTAACAGAGGCCACTACCTATTTGCTGAACAGTACTAGGATCACGTAGGCATCTAGGCTTCATAGTGGATAGAATCCTAGACTTGGAATCCTGAAAACTTTACCAGCTTTGACACCAGGCAAACCCCAGTTTCTTCATATGTAAAATGAGTATTGTTAATAATAACACTTATTTCACAGGTTTTTGTTAGGAAAGAATAAGGCAACATGCAAAGTGCTTTGCAAATCTTAATTTGCTATATGAATGCTAGCTATTGGTGGTAATGATGATGATGAGAGTGATAATAATGATATGCCCAGAGATTATACTTTGTCACTGTTAAATTCATTTTATTGTCTAGACATAACTTGTGGGTTTAGATATCAGTTGACATGGATTCTTAGTCACTTACTCAGTAGCAGAGAGTTTAAGGGAGGAAATTAAACAAATTCTTTATTTAGTTTTGAGATATGCAGCAGTGCCTGTTCAGTATAGAATGAGAATGCTAAAAAAAAAATGAAAGAAACAAAGTCTGTGAAATGCTATGAATTTCTTAAAGACAACTAGCAGATAAGATAAAGGGACAATGATTGACAGCAAAACTAGCTTTGAGGAAAAGGTCATAAGGCAAAAATGTTAGGCAAAGAAGGGGATTAGAGATCTAGGCAGGCACGACAACCTCCTCTGAAGGCTATCATCGGAATAAATGTCCAAAACTTGGACATTTAGAGTTGGCAAATCCCTCCAGTATCTTTGCCAAGAAAACCTTATGACTCCCACAGGCAGCCCTTCTTGGATTGCTCTGTGCAGGGATTAGATGATCATCCCCTCATCACATTCTTGCTTTACAGGGCAAAAAGCAACCCACATCACATACAAGGTTAAAATCTTGGAGGACCTATTACTAGAATGTATCTTAGGTAAATATTGACTCTTCCTCTACTCCACCTTGCCCTGAAAAGCTTGTAGCTAAATTTACGTTGGAGTTAAAGAATATCATAAATATTAAGTTATGGTAACATTAATCATAATAGTTCACATTTATGTAACTCTTTAAGGTTTACAAAGTACTTTCTTCCAGTGAAACACAGTATAAATTATTACCTCTTTTGTACGGATGAAGAAACAGAGGCTGAGAAATGAGGCAACTTGTCCAGCTAGTATCTGAGACTGGCAGTCAGTCAACAAATATTTATTAAATATTTTCTATGTACAAGGCAAAAAAAAAACCCAGGTCCCTTAACTTCGAATCTAGTATTTACACACTATATCTATGTGTAGGTATCTAGAATCTCAGGGCTGGCTCCAAGCTCAAAGGTCATCTAAGCCAATCTGTCCCTGAAAAGGAATTACCTCTCTAATGCTTCCCTAAGAAGTGGTCATTCAGTCTTCTACTTAAGGACCTCCAGTGATCAGGGAAGCTTGAAGTCCATTCTTCTTTTGGCAACTCAACCAAGAAAGATTGAGTATCTAAGTTGATGCCAAAAATGTAGACCTGTCTTCTTGCTAATGGCTGAAACAGGAAGTTAACTTGTAAATAACAGGCTTAAGTAAAATTTCCTATCTCACCCTCTCATTTTTGCCCCTGAAACCCTTTCATTAGCTCAATGTGAGAAGTACAGACTGATTCTCAACTTCTATTTAACTGGAGAACTTGCATTCTGAGGACAATTCTTAAGAGCATGTTTTTCAGAATTAGAAAAATCCATTCTCACAGATAAGAAGCTAAAAGGGATCATGATACAGTGAACAGAACAATAGCTTTAAAAGCAAAGGACCTGGGCTCAAATCCCAGATCTTCCATTTACTATCTTTGAGACTTGGGCAAAAAGATTCTCTCTGAGCCTTACTATTCTCCATGTATAAAATAAGGGGGTTGGACTAGAAGAATTTTGAGATCTTTTCCAATTCAAAATTTTTGTTTCAGGAAAAAAGAGAAATAGGCTTAGTATACTGAGACTGAACATTATGCAAAGGAAATTTTGCATAATGTAACCTGAGGCAGGCTAGGTAGAGCTTGCCTAGATCTCTCTTCTCCACTAGATACAGTAATCTGAAATTTACCATCAGTTTGAGAGGCAAGGTATGGAAGAAGAGAAGGCACGGAAGGGTCAAGGGCTAAATAACTAATAATGCTTTTTGTCCTTCATTCTCAAAGAAGAACATGGCATCAGGAGAGGTGATGCCATGGCAAGCACATGAATTGGATTTTAGTGAGGGGAAGGCTGTGCTATGTCACCAGCCTTACTTTCTCCTCCAGAGCCATCTAAGTTCCAGTGGGCAGATTAGAATCAAGATGATTTGAGATGGCCCTAGATACAAGGAATTCAGGATTAAGTGACTTGCACAAGGTCACATAGCTAGTAATTGTCTGAGGTCAGATTCAAACCAGTCTTCCTGACCCCCAAGGCCAGGGTTCTATACACTGTACCACCAAGTTGCCCAAAAAGAGCAAATTTATTCTGTATGGATGTAGGGGCTAGCGTCCAATATGTCTGAATTATAAGAGGATATATTTCATTTCATTTTTATTAAGGGCAGAATATCATAGTGATTAGATAGCTGCCTTGAACCAAACCATCTCGGGAATCAGTAAACTCTTCCAAAACTGTGTTTTAAAGTAGAGGCTGAATAAACTACCTGTTGGCATTATCTTAGAAGGGTTCCATATGTGTTACGGAAAGATGTACTAAATGACCTATTTTTTGTTCACTTGGATCTGACTTCTGATGACCCCATGGACCATAGCAAAGGTCAGTACTGTCCATAAGGTTTTCTTGGCAAAGATATTGGAGTGATTTGCCATTTCCTTCTCTAGGGGATTGAGGTAAACAGATACTAAGTGACTTGTTCAGGTTCACACAGATAGCAAGTATCTGAGGCAGGATTTGAATTCAAGTCTTCCCAATTCCAGTCCTTCTATCCACTAAACCATCTAGCCCCCTCCTAAATTACTTCTAATATATAATAATTCTAAGGCTTACAGTTTTTCACATTCCTCTTCTCAAAATACAAATTGCCCAGAATGCTTAGCATTTTCAGACATTATCAGCCAAAATCTTAAATTAATTTTAAGATTCTTTCTAATCTATGCAATCCATGAAGTAGGTAGAAATGTCACTAGTTTACTCAGGAAGACACAGGCTGGTCCTAGGAGGGAGCCCCACAATCTAAATTTTCTGTTTTTAATATCTATATTTATTGAGTCAACCTGGAATGATAGGCTGGAAGTGGAGGAAAGCTCCAGAGAAAAGTTTGCATCAAGCATTTATTGTGGCCTTGTGCTCAAATGACCAAGTAGTCATGTATATGCTTCTCATCCTAACTGCTTCCCACCTAGAAGTCCCTACAGTTCCTATCAGTTTCTTTGTTCCCTCCCATTATCCCCACCATTCCAGCACCTGATCAAAGAGGCTGATAACCGGGCACCAAACTTAGGTTGAAAGAGTTGATCAAATGAGTTCCATTCTTCTTAATTTTAAAAGCCTTAGGGAGAGAATAGTTGAAAGGGCCACTTTTGGAGTCAGCAAGACCTAAAGTGGGGGAAGAAGGAGGTAAATCTTGCTTCTAACACACACACACACACACACACACACACACACACACACACCAGCCCTGTAACCATGGACAAATCAATCAAACTTTCAATGTTCAAGTTAGTATCTAAGACTATAGACTATAAATTTTGTTTTTGCAAGGCAGTAGGGTTAAGTGGCTTGCCCAAGGCCACACAGCTAGGTAATTATTAAGTGTCTGAAGTCACATTTGAACTCAGGTACTCCTGACTCCAGGGCCAGTGCTCTATCCACTGCGCCACCTAGCTGCCCCAAGACTATAAATTTCAACAGAATTGAACATCTGCATGGGTAAGGGACACAAAATCACAGAATGAGACCTCCATTTCCCCAGAAAAGTCCTTGGAGTATAGGGCTTGTTCTTCTTATAGTCATCTTGCTCTCCGAAAATGTTTTCTTAGAGACATTAGGATCAGGAAGCAACTCACTACAAAAATAAAGTCATGGGGCAATTAGGTGGCATAGTGAATAGAGCACTGGCCCTGGAGTCAGGAGTACCTGAGTTCAAATCTGGTCACAGACACTTAATAATTGCCTAGCTGTGTGACCCTGGGCAAGTCACTTAACCCCATCTGCCTTGCAAAGGCAAAAAAAAAGGAAGAATGAAGTCATGTGAGAAGCTAGGGGTACAGTAGATAGAGTACCAGCTCTGAAATCAGGAGGACCTAAATTCAAATCCGATCTCAGATACTTAATAATTACCTAGCTATGTGACCTTGGGGAAGTCACTTAATCCCATTGTCTTTGCAAAAAAAAAAAAAGATTGAAGTCATCAGAGCTCTGGCTAACAGTTTTCACTCCAAGTCATAGGTTCAGAACTGGGGGATTCTTAGTAGTGTGATCCAATTCTAATTTTACATATAAGGAAACTGAGACCCACAGGTCATATAGGCAATATGTGGCAGACTCCAAATACAGTGTTCTTTCCACTGTATCACACTGTTGGCACCTTATTCCCTTTAGTCTCAAATAACAGTAGGCTTTCTCATGACAAGTGTCAAAGGATCTCAGACCTCAACTATTGCTTCAGTCATGACAAATACTGCTAGAACAGGAAGCATTGTAATCTGTTGAGGCCTGTCAATACTCATCTATAATCCCAGGTCAACTTGTCTCCGATTAGTTGATCCTCATTGGGAGGAAAAGCCTATTAAAATAAACTGACTGTCCTCAAATTAAAGATTAGTCCCAGGCTTTTGTGGTGGAACATGTACACTGACTTTGACTGAGCAACCACACAATGAAAGCCACCATGAGGCTGGGTTCTAAAGCAGGACTAGAAACTACTTTGTAAGCTCTCTGAGGTCATGCTCATAAAGAAAAGTCAACACTCTTCATAAGATTGGGGGAAAGGAACTAGTTGTCATAGTGTAAAAGGGGAAGAGGTTTGAAGTTTTCCAAGACCATTTTGGGCTAGAGTAAGGAATCCTTCTGGAAAGCCAGGCAAGTCAAGGAGAAATAAGCAGAACAGCATGTTTCTATCTGCATTTCTCTCCGAACCTTTGCTTCCTCTACTTCTCCTCATATGAAAAGTTCTCTTTCTTCAAAACCTAAAATCTCACCTCCTTCATTAACCTAACATGGAGTGATCTCTTCCATATCTACAGTCACACAGAAATATTAAAGGACTATATCTTAAAGCTCTCCTTTCATTTTAGAGATGAAAAAAGATCCTAGAAAAGGGTCCAAAGTCTCAGAGCTAAGATTCAAACCCAGATTCTCTGACTAGGTCTTTTGACCTCCCAACAACTGCCTCCCAACTCAGCACTGTGTTATCATCTATTTTTCCATTTCTACAATGGGATTGATTGAGACCATCTAATGTGAACTGTGCTGGTGGATATCAGTTCATTGGAGAATGGAGAATAATATATCTTACAGTTTTATGACTGCAGAAGTCCACCAACTGAAGCAGAAACTTAATTGATGAAATGTGTATTATCAGAGAGTCTCTCTAAGGGTGTCAAATGAAGAATGACTCTAGAAACCTATATAAATCTTATTTGCTCTGATTTTTTTTTCTATTACTTCCTGTGAGCTTCCTAAGGAAGGGAAGCACAGAATAAGAGCTCAATAAATAAAAAGGCATTTCTTCTAACAAAAACACTAACCATCAAGTGAAACAAGGTTACAAGAGTAGTGAGCTGAATGGAAACTATTTTAAGTGGGACATTATGTTTGGGTAAATAACTATTGTGTTTGGTTAGGGGTGGAGGAAGAATAAAACTTTTATCTGATATGTTTTGAGCGATAAGCTGAATAACCTTTCACCACTTTGATTATGATATATGAATGAAAGTATTGTGAAAGACATTGATTGGGATAATAATATATTGGGCTATGCCTATTATATGGTTGGCTGGTGGGCTAGATTGAAGATAATTTAGTTTATAGGTTTATGATGGAAGAAACTAATAACGAATATTATCAGGGAACCTTCCTCTAGTCAGGTCATGGGAACCTAGTATATAAGACTATAAGCTACTAAAGGACAAGGTATATTGTCCTCTTTGTTTTGTCTTTTCTCATAAGGTAAATCTTTGTTAAGTGAAGGGATGTATGGTCTGCCTTCAACTCTCTCAGCTGGGTGTGCATCCCTACTGTAGCTGTCCTGGCTCTGTTGCTGAAATTCATTTGCAAAGCCCTTAGAGCCATGCACCCACATCTCCCTGAGGCTCTGAGGAAGCTGAAGCCTCTGAGCAAGGCTCTGTTGTCTTCCAACATGAAATAACATGCCACATAGTATGGGGATGTCACCTAGAATGTTGCTGGAATTTCCAGCTGCTGTAGGTAAAAATCCAACAGGTTTTTCCTTCTTAAATTATGGTTTCATAATCACAGGCTCCCGGAAGAAAGGTGAGGTAAGGGCAGGGGGAGATGAGGGGAGACTGGAAGGACAACAGAACTGAAAACAAAGACCAAAGAAGCTAGATCCAGAAGGAATGGCTGTGACCCTGTGCTCCCCAACCCAACCCCAACCCTGGGCAGACACAAAGATCCAGTCTCCTAAACAATCAAAAAGTTCATGGCTTCTCTCATTCTGGAAAAAAAGTCAAAGAATATTAGAACTAGAAGGAACTTTACAGAGCATTTAATCCAAACCCTTCAAATTCCACAGGACATGGAATCCCAGAGAGATTAAGTGATTTGCCCACAGTCACACTGTGAATTAGCGATTAGTCCCCTGCACTTTAAAAAACCAAGATTGATTCTCCTCAGTTAGCTACTGGCCTTCCAAGTGGGAAGGGTCTCCAAAATAGTTCCTAGTAGAGTATACTTTTCCTCCAATTGTTAGGGTTAGGAATAAGTCTCAATTTCATTATATCCCTCTTCAGAGAGGGATTGGATGGGGAGGGGAAGGACGGTCTTAGGAGAAATGTCTTAGTTTTACTGCTAAAAGGGTTAAGAGGTTATCAGGCTATACTGATGCTATTCAGAGGTATGATTCACCCTACTTCCCCCTCCCCAGCAGCAGTAGCAGATCATCTAGACAGACACCCAGGGAGGGAAGTAAGTCATACTTAACTGAGTTAGCAGGGGTGAGCAAGGCGAAGAGAAAGTAGAATCGTGAAATACACACACACACACACACACACACACACACAAATACATCCATACATATACACACAATGTTGTCCTGAGATCCAGGATTTCATGAGAGGACCTTCTTAGCTCAGATATACCCAGTATCCTAGCCTCTTTTACTAATTAAGGGAATACTGGGTGTGGGGAGGAGGGTGAGGCCAGGACCTGATGATTCAGGTGATGGAAACCAAGCTGTGGGGAAGAGATAAGAACCAGAGAGTATGTCAGGAGGTAGGATGTCAGCTTCAGGGTTCTGGCAAATACCCAAAGCCCCATGGGAATGTACCCTGTCAGCATTCATCAGCGTCTCTGGACCTTGCAGCACCTTTCTACTGACAATCACCATACTCTAGGACCAGCCTTCATGGCTTGTTTGGAAAGACAATGCACACTTCCACTTATAGATGCTTGGGAGTGGTTCCTAGGAAGGGAGGGTAGGATCACTTGGTTTGAAAGGGGTTGGATTAAGGGCAGTCAGGTGGCAATAGAGCATTGGTCCTGGAATCAGGAGGGCCTGAATTCACATCCAGCCTCAGATCCTGGATACTTAGCTATGTGACACTGGGCAAGTCAGTTAACCCTGACTACCTTATCAAAAAAAAAAAAAAAAAACAAAAACCAGAAGGGGGTTAAATTTCTTGGCCACCAAGTATCAGACCACATTACTTGCTGACCATTTTAAAATTTGACAAGAGTCTGTTAGATTAGATGATGAGCAGAATGCTGAACCACTATGAGCATATCTTTTCACAGTCACCTCACTGAATGTTGGAACCATCTCTTCCCATAGAGTCTCTTGTCCTCTGCCATCAGACATGTGAATGGCCTACCTGGCCTCCCTCCATGTCTGGAGACAATTTCAATCTCTGCCCCTTGTTGAGTTCACAGAAAGGCTAGATATTTGTCACCCCTCTCAGTGCCAGCCAGGTTACAACTACTCTGGTCAGTGGGGTAGAACAAAAGTAAGCTATCACCTGAAAAGCTGCTACCAAAGGTGGCCTCCCATAGGGCCTCAGGCTTTCTTTATCTGGCTCCATCTTTAATGTGTCTGTCTGTCTGGGAGAGATTAGGACTCTGTGAATCCAGTTCCCAGAGGATTGAGTTTGCTGCTTGGCTCTATGGTCCTGCTGCTTCACTGGCCACTGAACCACTGCTAGTTGAAAGAAGAGGCCCTTGGGTTCCTAAGCTGAGCTTTAATAATAGGATATAGGTATAGAATTTCCAGGTCAGATTGCCTCTGTAGTTACTAGACCCAGTGGAAAATTAGTACTGGTCATTTTGAATTTGAGTAATACCCTAGCAAGGATTCCAGAGGGGGAGACACCATAGTTCATTGAGAGCACTGGATATGAAGTCAGAGTTTGAGTTTGAATCTAGCTCTGCTTACCACCTGGGTAAGTCAGTTCACCAATCTGAGTCTCAGTTTCCTTATCTACAAAATTGGGGGGTGGTTGGAATAGATGACTTCTAGGGTCTCTTCCAGTTCCAAATATATGACCTGCCAACGAGTCACAAACCAGAAGAAAAACTTGCAGTCCCTGCTCCCACACTACATATCCAGTCCAGAGTTTTCTCTAGATCTAGCTTTCTTATCATGAGGCAGAGCTAAAAATAACAATAACATCTCAGCTCAGAGGCTATCAGAATAGTCCTAAGGAATTCACAGAATAATGGAATTAGAGGTTTCTTAGAGGTCATATTGTAACACCCTTTCTCCTCTGCCTAGAACCTAATACAATAATTTTCTCACCCCTCTCCCCTACTTCAGAATTCCAAGTTAAGAGAGAAATTATCTCCCATTTCTTCCTTTTGCTACTTATTTTGGGGAGTATTTTACCACTCTTTGGGGACAGAAAGGAAAGGCTTTTCAATATTCACAAGGAGGAGAAGGCAAAGCCAGGTCAAAAAGACTAGAATAAATCAGAAAAGTCAAAATGAGGCTTTGCTGGGAGAAGCCTCTGAAGTCTTAGGCTTTCCTTCAATAGTAAAGAAGAGATGAGATTCTATGCTCCAGTTTGTCTCTTCCTTTATCCAAATTTTTAAAAAGTAGCAGAGAATTGAAAAACCTGGGTCATAGCAGGCACAAACATGAGGTAGGGCATCCTTTTCTCATTTTCTATTGCTCTTCTGCTGACTTGCCCTCAGTCATTAGGCCTTTCCAGAGATCATTCCCAGTCCAATTCTCAGTAAACCAGAAAAGAGTAAGCATAACAGAATTTGGCTTTGTACCCCTATGCCCTTAATTATCAGATCAAAAACATACCATCCTTCACCCTTGAGTAAACTTGTTGGCCCTTGATTCAAAGATGGGTTTATTAGTGAATTCAACCTAGAGGCCTCAGACTATGCTTAGGATGACACAAATGTCTAAAAGTACTGGGATGCAGATGAAAGAGTACTGAATTTGACATCAGAAAATTCGATTTTGCCACTTAGTACCTGTATGACCTTCTCTGTACCTTAGTTTGCTAATCTGTAAAAATAAAGGGTAAGCAGACTGGATGATCTTGAAGGACTCTGACGGCTCTCATTCCTATGATTCTAAGTGCTAATGTGACCAAAACATACCATTTACAGTCAGGCTGAACCAAGACCTGCTTTACCTATTTAATAGCTTAAGGACAATGTCAAGGGTAGCACAAATATAGAGTTTAAAATGTGAGGTAGGCTCTGGAAGTCCTCAATATGCTCTCAATATCCTTTATTGTTTCTCAATAAAACAAAAACATTTAGGGCTTGAAGGAGTTTGGGTTTGAGCTGGACAGTAAACTGAAGAGAATCTGAATCTGTCTCATGTCCCCCCTCCTTGCCTGCAGAGGTGAAATTAAATTAGCTTTCTGGTTCCTTTCAACTCTCAGCTTTTACAAAGATTCAGCCTAAAAGTCCTTTGTAGAAGTCTCTGAGTCTTCCTACTCAGCAACTTGCTAGCTCTGTCCAGTACTCAGTTTAACAATGAAATGGTAGTTTTGTCCATGCCAAGTCAGCACTAAATCTTTTGGTTCCAGAAGTAGGCCCAGAAAAATAGAGCACCAGAGAAGTCAGGTGACTTCCTCAGATCACACAACACTGCTAAGACAAAATATGGCCTTGAACCTAGACCTCTCAATCTCTTAGCCCAATGTTCTGTTTTTCTAAGACCACAATGTCCATCTATCTTCGTCACAAATGGGATTGGGTTTGTCTATTTTCCACCTGCCCGCTACTGTCAAATCACATGCTTAGGGACACACCAGAGAAATTTCTGACCCCCAAATCCTATAACCAGACCATGAAGTGAGTAATGTTAACACTCACCCTGGTCTCATTAAACAGTCATCTGCGTAGGCAGGAGCTTTCTTACTATTCACTATGTCATAGAGGTGTACTTACACATACACACACACACACACACACACACACACACACACACACACACACACACAGGAAGTCTTTTTGAAAAGCAAAGCTGATACGAATTATCAAAGATATCTGAAAAGGCATTCCAGGCATCCTAACGCAAAAGGGGAATAGGTAATAGTTGAAAGTAGTCACTTCAAAAACAATTTTGTTCTCCATCATATTTATCTGACTACCAAGTATTTCCTCAGTCTTGAAGAACATTGTATCTCGTCTTCCCTCAGCATCCTGAAATTGAAGGGTATAACCTGCTGCCTCCTGACCTTTAAGGGAAGATTTCTCTCATTGTCATATTGTAAACTGTGTAAGAAAATCTAGGATTCCTGCTTTTCCTGAAAGGCAGCTAGGTGGAAAAGGGAATAGAGTCCTGGAAAATTTGGTCTCAAATAGCTGTGTGACCCTGGGCAAGTCACTTTACTGCTATTTGCTTCAGTTTCCTCATCAGTAAAATGGGATAACACCTACCTCCCAGTATCATTGTGGGGATCAAGTGAGATATTTGTAAAAGCTCTTTGCAAACCTAAATGCCATATATGCATATATATATACATATATTATATATATAATATATGTATGTATATATAATATGTATATCCATGTGAGCGATTATTTCCCTTTCCCTCACCCTCCGGATTCCCCATCCCTTTTCACCTTCTGTGCCTGGCTGATCATCTTGCGGGCCACCTCCTTGATGTGGGCTTGTCCATCGATGGGGGGCTGCATGTATACACTGGCACGAGTCACTCCCCGGTAGGCAATGGTATCAGGCCAACCAAGATCCAGCTGTGGGATAGAGCGGTCTGACTTCTGTGGCCAGTACTCCAAGGAAGGGACCAGATTAGCATCAGCATCACCACCTCCCTCTCCATTTTCTTGCTCATCTTTGGGCCCAGAGTCCTCACTGAGGCTTCTTTGTTGCCGGGGGTCCTCAGACCCGGGGTCATAGACTTCAATTGTCTCCAGGATCTTCTTGAGCTCCAACTCGGACAAGAAATCCCGGATATTCTCCTTCTTAAGAACTTCGTAGAAGGCCTCTGGACCCTTGGCCACCAAGGCCTCCAGGGCCAACCTCTGGCCCTCACTGTAGAAGAATTCCGGTTTAGATTCGCTAGATCGCCAGTTCACGTGGCTGTCGTCCAGGCACTGCACCTGGGAATACGCCATGGTTGTGCCCGGGGCACATAAACTGGTCAAGTCAGGACTGAAGGAGGAAGGGGTGGTGGGTGCCGAAGTAGAGGAAGGAGGGGGAGGTTTAGACTTTCAGTCTATAAGATTTCCCAGAGGCCAAAGGCGTTCTTCTCTCCCCCTCCTTTCTTGCTCCTCGGATTCTGGGTTCAGATGCCTGACTCCCCAGCGACGACCCAGCAGGACAGGTAGTGACTGGCACGCACAAGCTTCACCTGCATTCTGCCCATAGGGAACCTGTTTGAGGAAAGAGGAGAGTATAAATAGGGCTTGCGGAAAGGGCAGTCCAGGATAGAGGGGTTGGCTTGGGGGGAGGGGGGGGTCAAATGACTCAAAAAATCTAAGGGGGTTTCTTCGGTGGCCCGAAGCTAGCCTTCTCCCTTCCTCGGTCCTTCTCTCTCCAAAACCCCCAACACAGCTCCCGGGAGCCAGCGTGGCCCGCGCACTGTAAAGTGTCGGGAAGTCGGGGGGAAGAGGTGGGAGGCGGAGCTGGTGAGGAGGCCGCGTCGGACGCCTCGGAGTGGGCAGGAGGGCAGGTAGGTGAGGGTCCCCTCTTTACCCCAGCTCTCTCCGGCGTCCGGCGGGCCAAGGGGAGGCAGAGCCGAGCCGACCAGGTAAAGCGGCGCAAATGACAGGCCGGAGCGAGCGAGTCGGAAGCAGGCGGGAGGGAGGGGCGGGGAGGGGAGGGGCGGGGCGGGCACCAGGAGCCGCCTGAGTCAGGGTCCCGCCCGGCCCCACCTTGCGGGGTCACGTGCCGCCGGCCACGCCCCCGGGGCCACACCTGAGCGGGTCCAGGTGCTTCTAGATCGGACTGCGCGCGGACCCCGCGAGCTGATTCACCTCCGCTCCCTGCTGAGGGAGCGCCCCCATCCCCGAAGCCCCCGGGGAGGAGCTCACCTGCCACCTCTCAGCTCCCTGCCCAGCTCCTCAGCTGTGGCTCCCGGGCACCAATCCTTCACTGTCTCCTCTATCTCCTCCTCCCCGAACCCCCAGGCCCTGGGAGAGGGAGCCTTGAATGCGGCCTCTAATCCCGCCTCATCTCAGAAGCCTTCCCAGACCTCGACCAGCCAGCCCACTTCACCTAATCCCTGCCCCACATGGTCTGGGGCTTGTTTATACAGCCTGATACCTTCTCAAGATTTATGCTCATCTTAGACTTTGAGAGAAATTTACAAATGAACTTTTCTCTAGGCCTCTGGTTCCTCATTTGAAAATTCCCAAACTCTGGCATTTTAAAGATGAAGAGGCTGAGGCCAAGAGAAGGGAGGAAGTGACAACCAAAATTAAAACAGCTTGGCAGTAGCTAACAGAAAAAAAGACTAGATTAGATCTCATTTCTCCGAAGTCTCCCTCCAGGATTCCACTACACAACCGGCTTAGTTTGTGTTATTTTCCCCAGACAATAAATTTATGGGTAGACTCTCAGCGTAGGACCTAGCATAGGATGGAATGCAGAGCCTCAGTGGATATTTACTCCACTGTATTGTTTACATTCATTCCCAATGATGGGGATGTTAGCCAACGATCCAGGTTTGGAGCCAAGAGAAAAGACATTTTCCTTTTAGAGGGCCAGATTCCTTTTCTACGACTTGCCATCTAGATGACCCAAGGCAAATTGTTTTACCTCACTAGACCTGAGAGGGTTGGTCTAAAATTCTAGTCTAAATGATCCCTATGGTCCCTTCCAGCAGTAAATAGATGATGCTATTTTGTATGATTATAGTTGAAAGAACAATGACCTTCAAGTTGGAAAAATCAATTCTGAACTTAATTTACTCTGTGATTAATTTACTCACCCACCTCAATTTATTTGTAAAATGGAAATTGGATTATTGGATTGAACGATGCTTAACCCTTCTGGCTCTGAAGTTTTGTGATTGCACAAATTGGGTCATGTTACTGGATCAATTGAGAGAGGTGGTAAAATGGAAAGAGTGCTGGGTCTGGAATCAGGGAGACTTGAGTTCAAATCCAGCCTCAGCTGTGGAGCCTGGGGCTAGTCACTTGACCAGGTTTTCCTCACTTTCTCAGAAGGAAATGGCAAATCACTCCATCCCATATCTTTGCCAAGAAAACCCCCAAAGATATGACTTAAAAAAAAAAAAAGACTAAACACTAGGATCAGTTCCCCAATCCTGAGTTGAGACACATTCCCTTCACCCTTATAATTCCAATATACTTCACACAAGGAAAGCTAGGTCCTTGACAGAGGACTCTGAAGGTCATTACTTTAGGGGGGACAGATCCTTGGGGTGGGTCTCTTAAGGACAGGCCAACCTGAGTTCCAGAACAAGCTTAGCTACCTGGAGGCCTTGGCGTCTCTGGAGCTTCGGGGTTCTGGGTTATGGGGTGGTGCAGCTGCCACATCTGATGGCTAGAGCCTTCTTTAAACAGCTGCCTGTGAAGGGAGGGGTTTAATTGCTCAGAGCCTTAGAAGAGCCCATTAAAAAAATGGATCTGCTTTTTGGGCTGTCCCTCCTCAACCTAATGACAGAGTTAGTTTGGAAAGAGACATTGAACTACATGTGATGAGCTTTAAGAGGGCAGGGACCAATGTTAACTTCTCCTAGCTGCTCCTGATGTGGAAACAGGCCCCAAAGACTTGTGAAGTGAATTGATGATGGGTTTGAAAGTTTGGTGAATAAGCAGTATGTTGTAGTGGAAAAAAAAACAAAACAAAACACTGCACTAGTCCAGGAGTCCTGGAAGCTTACTCTAGTTTTGCTACCAAACTTTTTGACCTTTTTTTGACCTTGATCAAAAAATGTTGCTCTCTGGGTCTCAGTTTCTGTAAACAGGAAGGGGTGGGGATATGGAACATTTGATGTTGTCTTAGGTCTTCAAACTTCATTAATTTAACACAGGGAATTCTAATTATTTATTTGATAATCTTAGGGGTAAATCGATGGACAAGGGAAATTAGGGTTGACCATACTCCCTAGAGGTGTATGTGCAACTTTGCTATTTTCTTTCTTAGCCCTGAAAAGTGAAAAATTCTGGGTTATGCCTGTCACCCCTTTAGGGAATATGACCCTAAATAGAGGTAGTTATAGAAAGTAGTAGATGTCATTAAAAGGAAATAGATTCCTTTTTCTTTAAACATGTGTGAGGGATATAATGAAAAAAGGAGAAGGGGTTTCTCCATTGTCCCTTGACTTCTTATAAAAACAGCTAAAATACACCTTTCCTGGAAACCTTTCCTGATCTCCATTAATTCTAATTCCTTATCTCTGTTACTTATATCCAAATTATACATCATATAATTGTTTGCACATATCTGTGTGCTTGGTATCTTTCCTATTTGTGAGCTCCTTGAGAGTAAGGACTGTTTTTTGTCTTATCCCAATGCCTAGTATTGTTTAATAAATGTATATTGGCTGACTACCTGAAATGAGCAGTACTCTGGGCTGAGAATCTGGAACTAAAAAAACTTAGGATCTCATCCCCACAATGCCACCAAGTGACTATGCAATCTTCCTCTTATTAGGCAAATATTTCATCTGTAAAAATGGAGATTTAAATATAATCTTGAAGGTCATTTTTCAGTCCTAAATATTGGAGAGACTTTGAGCCCTAAAATGCTATAATTTTTTATATTCAGCCTTCCTTCCTGGAAGTATCAAGAGGAAATGTTAGAACTTAAAATTTGACATTGGAATCAGAAGACCTGGATTCAAACCTATGGATTTATAGACAAGTTATTTCACCTTGCCGTGCCTTAGTTTCTTTATCTAGTCTAACTTCTTCATTCTACAGATAATCTAAAAAGTTCCTTCCCCTTCCAAAACTATGATTCAAAATTAGATTTGGATAACTAGGTAAGGAAGTGAATAGAGTGCTGGACCTGGAGTCAGGGAAAGCTGAGTTCAAATTTGGCTTCAGATGCTCACTAGCTGTGTTTAATCTTGAGCAAGTCACTTAAGGAAATAACAAACCATTCCATAGTTCCACCAAGAAAATCACAAAAAGGGGTCATAAAGAAAAGTTAGACACAAAATGCTGAAAAAACTAAACAACAAAATTAGGTTTGAAGATGCCAGGCAAAGGATGCTGTTTCTAATCCTGGAGCAACAGAGTATGTAATAGGTGAAATGGGCCCAGTGGGGCCTTTGCCATATGTAATAATTATGTACTGGAGTCATTCTCTAGCTGTGCTACTAGCATATCCATATTTGAGTTTTAAAGCTTCTTTTATCCCAAAGGGAAACTTGCTTAACAATAGGATTGTTACTAGAGGTTAGGTAGAGGAAACATCCAAGTTCAAATCCTAAGTCTGCCATTTTGTGCCTGCATGATCTTAGTCAAGTGCCTTGACCATTCTGGGCCTCAGTTTCCTCACTATAAAATTAGAGGATTGAAATAGATAACCTCCAAGGTCCCTTCTTGTCCTGAATCTATGATCATTTCTGTGTTGTATATTGAGGGGGAAACAAAATAGATAGAGATATGTCAAGTGACCACATCAAGATCAAGACTGATCCATCTGGTCCAACCCCTATCAGAAAGGAATCCCTATTCTAGCACCCTTGACAAGTGGCTACTCTAGTCCACTGAGGTGATAGAGAGCCCTTCATCCTTCAAAGTAGCTTTTTCCAATTTTGGGGCTGTTCAAATTATTAGGAAGGTTTTCCTGATATGAAGCCTAAATTTGCCAATTTGCAACTTTTGCCTGTTGTCTCTGATTCTGTCTTCAGAGGCAAAAACAAACAAATCCAACACCTTTTCCAACTGACAGGCCTTTGACTGGTTGAATACAGCTTTAATGAGCATTCTAAGTCTTCTCTTTTCCAGATTAAACAGCCCTAATTGTTTCAACTGATCCTTACATGGCATGGTTTCAAAGCTCTTCCGCTTCCTGGTTACTCTATAGTTTATCAGTGTACTAAAGTCTGACACCGAGGTTATCCCACTCTGAAATGCAGGAGATTCAACTTGGTGTCCAGGTCTCTTAGCAATGGGCTTGGTCTGCCCTAGTCATATCCCATTCTTCTCACTATTCTAACCTTGGGACTAGGCAAGTCTCTTCCTCTCTTCCCCCCTTGATTGGATCCTGCACTGGGAGTTTCCATGTTCAGATGCATGTTTATTTTTGTTGTTTGAAAATGTATTTTTTTTTCATTGTTCAGCAATAAATACTTAGTACAAGAATAAAGGAGGCAGTGTTTGGTGTCAGGCACATTTTAATTGGTTAAATAAATAAATTAAAAAATTTAATGACTCTGTGATTCTAAGCTAGATGCCCAATGACTCTGCTCCCTCTGAGGGAGGGTTGGGTTCAGTGAACATCATGAAACTGAACCCGGCCCAGGGGGTTGGTTGTGTCCCAGTTAGGAGCTGTAATCACCTGCCTCCACCCTCTAAGCTAAGCTCAGGCACCTGGAACACGAAGGCTTGTTAGCTGATACGCAGTTAGCTCTTGTTTACTGTTTCTCTAACAATGTACTACACATACTTGGTTTCCTTTCCCTTTCCTCAATACATTCCACCCCCAATTCTCTTTTACCCTCCTCCTCCTCCCCACCTCTACTTCCTCTCTCTTCCCTCTTCTCTGTCTCATTTTCATTCTCTCCTATCTCAAAAAGGAGAAGTGAGTTGTGGTGGCTGATTTGTGCCTATATCATCTATATCAATTGTCCCTTAATCACATTCCAGGCTTTATTCTATTTTCCTAAATCCAAAATCAGTCTCTTCCTTTCTACACCACAGTGCATTTGCCCAAGATTTAGGCCACAAGAGGTATTATGGGGAAGGAATGGAACTGTTGGGCCTGGAGTCAGAAGATTCAACTTCTTGAATTCAAATCTGGCCTCATATATACACTAGCTGAGGAACACTGGACAAGTCACTTAATCTTGCTTGCCTCAGTTTCCTTATCTGCAGAATGATCTGAAAAAGGAAATGGCAAACAATCTAGTACCTTTGCCAAAAACATCCCAAATGGGGTCACAGACATGATGGAACAACAACAAAACAAACACCCACTATGTGGCAAGTTATTGGGTTAGGGCTTTTTACAATTATTATCTCATTTTATCTTCCAAACAACACTTTTCAGCAAATACTATTATCATCTCAGTTTTACAGTGGAGTAAACCACGGCAAAGATTAAGTGATTTGCCGAAGCTCACACAGTTACTAGGTTTCTGAGACCTGATTATAACCAATTCCAACCTAGTCTCTATACACTGCACCACCAGCTACCATCAATATAGGCTTCCTGACTGATTTTTTAAAAATAAATTTTAATTGCTTTTATTATTGTTTTTATATCACCAGATTTCTCCCTGTATCTTTCCCCCTCTTGAAGAGCTATCTCATATAACAAAAAAATTCTTTTAAAGAAAAAAGAGGAAGAAAAGAAAAAATCAACAAAACCAATCAATACATTTTTTTTTTTAAAATCTAAGTATATAAATAATGTCCCACATTCAGACTCATTTGGTTGAAGTCAAGCCTTTGCTCCTAGGTTTTAGTCCTGGTTTTAACTCTTTAAAAAATTATGGTTATATGAGTCTAGAACTCATTCCTCTTCCTTCAACTGAGTCTTGTTCTTTATCTTGATCAGTTTTGCTTCTTCCTAAATGGAATCTCCCTGTCCCATGTTTCACCTTCTTCCCCCACACTATGGGAAACAGTTCCTGGAGTCAGGATCTAGCCATTGCTTGCCTTTTTAGTCACTGAGGAAAGGTCAGGCCTGTTTACTTCCCACACTGCCAGGTGGATATGGTTAGAGACAGATCAGAAGGTTGAAGTAGTCCAAGCCTGATAATTGTTCAGAAGCATCATCTTTCCCCTGTGGAGGATTCAATAGCTAGCAGGGTTTGCTTTGAGTTCCATGTCACATCATGGGGATATCTTGTACAAAGATACTCCCTGAGTAATTCTCCAGTCAACACAAAGGTATTGAACACCTGCTGCAAGGTTTTATGTCCATCATTGAGGGTTATCTTTTGAATTGTAGGTGAATGAAACTAGATGTAGAGATAGAAGGCTGTCTAGCCAAACCCTCTCATTTTATAAACCAGTAAACTGAGGCCCAGAGAGATGAGTGATTTGCCCAAGATTACACAAGTAATATGCACAAGAGGCAAGATTTGGACCCATGTCCTATTATTCTCTTCAGTACTATTTCTCCTGTATCATACTATGTCCCAATTATTTAGCTACAACTTCTACCCTCAGTGGGTCAATGTTTCTTTTGGAGGGCACAAGACTTATACATCTGAAATAGATAAGGAATAAATACAAGGTCAGATATGACTGAATGACCAAATGGGTGATATGAACAATCAGTACTATAAGAATTCAGAAGAGAGAGAGATTACTTTTGATGAAAATCAAAACTTTATGCAAAAAGGAGTCTTTGATCTTGGACTTAAAGAATGGGTAATCTTTGGATAGATAAAGGAGATGTCTCAGGTGAAGGAGCTGCAACAGTGAAGGAGAAAAGTGCAAAGAAAAATTTTTTTAAGGATCTGAGGATAAAAAGAAGCTCCCTTTTCTAGTTTCTGTTTTGTTTTTTTTTAAAGAAGAGTCTATTGCATGAACTGATGTTGAGGGAGATGAGCAGAACCAGAAGAACACCGTATACCCTAACAGCAACATGGGGGTGATGATCAACTTTAATGGATTTGCTCATTCCATCAGTGCAATAATCAGGGGTAATTTTAGAGTACCTGAGATGAAGAATACCATCTGTATCCAGAGAAAGAACTGTGAAGTTTAAACAAAAATTAAAGTATATTACCTTCAATTTTTTTGAAAAAGTATCTTATGTACTACATAATTTTGCTATCTCTAATATTGTATTTTCTCCTCAAGGAGGTGATCTCTCTCCCAACATATTCAATTTCAATCAATGTATAGCATGGAAACAATGTAAAGATTATCAGACCACCTTCTGTGGGGGGATGGGGGAGGGAAGGGAGGGTGGGGGAGAAAAACCTTATGGAAAATGATAGGTAGCAACTGCTATTGTATATAATTGGAAAACAAAATTAATTTTTTTAAAAATTTAAAACTTAAAAATAAAAAGAAGAGCCTAGAGAGTCTGATTTGAGCATTAATCAATGTTAAATTGAATTTTGAATTGGATAATTCCAGTTTTAACCAAAAGGAATCAAATTTCAAGAATGGAATTTCAGAGCACTGTGGCAAACTGGCAGGTGAAATATTCTGGGGCCTTCTTTGTTTCCATCACATCTAATAATGGAGGAAACAGTCTACCCTGACTCACCTTTGTAGCCTATCTCTACTCTATGCCACTTTCCCAGGTTTGGCTAATGGTAGTAGGATTCAATCTGTGGACAGAGAACTTAGAGAAAATTCAACTTTGTAAGATCAGAAGATCTGAGCTGAGAGATGAAGGAAATGTATTAATAGTTGACTGACCTGGATGAGAAAAATTAAGATACATAATTTGCAACTTTGCTAAATGGAGGGCATTGGGCAGGCCATTCATTAATTTTACACTTCTGTTTCTTACGTAAAGAGTACCAAGCTTAGAGAGAGGCTAGGAGAGTTGACTAATAATGACCACAAAGCACTTTTCAGTTAGAAAGTACAGCCTAAGCAGAAATTCTTAAAAAGGAAAGATCTTTCTAAGACTTGTTATTAATGAAGACCCTATTTGCAGCTAATGATATTGTTCACTAGGACTGAATTATCCTTATCCATGACCTACAGATCTCTATGGAGACTGGGACTAATCCTTTTCCTTTTCCCATCTTCATTTTATTCCTTTGCCAAATGGGAAGGATTCTTCTCTTCCTTGCAGGAAAGATTGTTAACCTCCCCAATCCCCCTTGGTACTTATTTACACTGAGATGTTTGGCTCACTTTTGAGCCCCAAGGTTATCACATGGATAATGGGTTTTTGCTGAGCCACATAACCAGACCACAAGAATCTCCACAAAGCTTTAGCAATTGTGGAGCCTCAAACAAGCTCTGCTTTATGAGGGATTTCTTTTGTCCTTTGTAATCCTTTTCAGTTTGCATTATTGGTTGACTTTTATAATACTTTGATGATGGCACAAGACTAGAGGCTTGTTTTTTTGTGAGTAATGTGACAGCATTGGAAAAAAGAGCATTATCTTTCTTGACTGACAAATTGTTATTTATTTGTTTTTATCAGCATCATGCAACACAACCATGACAGGGACTATGACTTTAGGGTCTATGACTTTGCCTTTCAATGGTTTAATTTATCTCTTTTCTATCCATTTCAATTGTAAATCTGGATCAAATTTGGCATAATAGCCATGGTCTGTGTGTTGTTTCTAGGGTGATATTGAGGCTGCAACAATATCCTGAGTCCCTAGAAGCTTTGCCATGTTGCCTAGCCTCTTGGGGACTTTCTCTCCTTTGGGGAGACTGGCTACCTTAAAAAGAATTCTGAACCTATTCTTTTATGCTTGTTTACTGCTACTGTCCTTTCATGTATCTCACATAAATGGAGGGCAAAGCTATAGCCTCAGTTATACATGCAGTTGTATATGAATGAGAACCCAAAGGTCATTTTTTTCTAGGTTGGGCTAATATAACTTAACCTACCAAAGGTTAAACGTCTGAAGAGAGATAAAGAGTTAAACAAGAAGGGGTAGAAAGGTGGTAGAATTGAGAGAAAGTGAGTAACTGGTAGAATTGATACATCTAGAAACAAGAATAAATTCAAGGCCAGTCATTGGATCCAGGGACACTGAATCTTGTCAGGAATAACTTTCTCTCTCTCTCTCTCTCTCTCTCTCTCTCTCTCTCTCTCTCTCTCTCTCTCTCTTCCTCTTTTCTTTTCGGTACCTCTCTCTAATTCTCTCTCCATCATCTTATTTTTCAGATGACGTGGGCTGTGTGGTGACATCTGAGTGCCTGAGGGCCTGTGGGGCCGAAGTGGGCTGCTCCAACATTGCCTACCCCAAACTAGTGATGGAGTTGATGCCTGTGGGTAAGGCGGCCACAGGTGGAGCCAGCAGAGCAAGCCAGGCCAGTCAGCTCAGCACCTAATTGTTTTGTGGCCTGGGTGGAGTTGAGGCTACTATGCTTCCCCCGTGTAGGAGTCTTACTACTGGGACTGTAACAACAGTTCAACTAAGCCATTTGCCAAGTTTTCTAAATATCCCTAGTTTAGAAAATTTCCCAAGGCTGGCCAGAAAATTGTTATTGATTCTCTAGGGACTATAACTTGCTGACTAACTCTGGCCATGACCTTAGCCCCAGCTTGTTTATTTGAAGTTTCTGTTGGGAACTGTTGCTCAGCAGCTGCTGCTGTCTGGCAATGGTCTCTTTAGATTCCACACAATACCTAGTTGCCTCTTAAGCATTGACCTGAAAGTACCAAGTTGGACTGTTGGTCAATTGGAAGGGAAAAGATCAGAAATTCCAGCTCAGAGTAGACTGTGAGGTCACTCATTCAGTCAATAAGTAAGTGTTTGCTACATTTCAGTCAGTGGAAGTGGTCAGGATACAAAGAAAGGCCAAAAAAAATGATCTTAAGAAGTCAACTTGTTGTGGGTGGGGAAGAGTATGACTGGAAAGAAAGATGTCCTTCCCTAAGACGATCAGTATCATTCTCTGGATGACTAGGCTATTAACCAGAGAGTCCAAAGGCTCAGATTTCTTTTGTTCTCCTCTTATAACATAGATATTCCCCTGAACTGCTGAAATCATCCTCTCCAATCCAGCTAATGGTTAGAAGTTGGGTTTTTTTTTAGGGCAGCTTTCAGCTTTATATAAAGAAGAACTTTCTTAATAATTAAGATTATTTAACAATAAGATAGGTTATCTTTTGAGGTAGTAAACCTATCCATCACTGGAAGTATTCAAGCAGAGCCCCGATGACTACCTATCAGAGATACTGCAGAGGGAAGTTAGACTAAATGATTGCCAAGGGCCCCCTTAGATTAACACTCTATGCTTCTATATTCTGATTTGTATTCTAGACATCAATATGGAGAGGCAGGATGGTATAGTGGATAGAAGATGAAACTGGATTGAGAAAGATCTAATCCTCCTGCTTCTGACACACACACACACACACACACACACACACACAACTATGTACTCCTGGGAGGGTCATATAGCCCCTCTCAGTGTCTCATACCTCCCTTAATTCATATTAATATATTAGTTACATCTAGTTAAAGCCAAGCTACATGCTATGTACTAAGATCACAGATTTAGAACAAGAAGGGACCTTAAAAACTATTTAATCCAAATTCTCCAAAAATTCCAATAAGTGAGTGATTTGTTCAAGTTTCCAGTTTGTGTGAAATCACATATCCAAACCAAAAAAAAAGAGGGGGTGAAGGAGAGAAGAATCCATATTATTTTGAAGGATTGGTTTTAGTCATTAAAACTTGTCAGTACCAGTCAGCTTCTAGCTCTTAGATATTAGTCCAGAACATCTTAATCATGAGCTCAGAGCTTTCTCCTTTACAAATTAGTAAACTTCCCCGATGTCTAAACCCCAACTAGAAAATGCTTTCAAGATCTGCCATATTGAACCCTAAATACCATTCCTCCTTCTTCTTCCACTGTTACCATTTTCTCTTTCTTTCCCTTCTATTCTGTTCCTACACATACTTCAGATACCAAAAGCAGGAATTTATTGGATTTATTCATGACAGAAAAGAGATGATACAAATGAAGACATGATATACCAAGAATAGGCTTATGATAGGTTATTAGAAACCTAGATTCAATTGAAAAGTATTTAATGAGGACCTACTATGTGCTGTGTTCTAAAGGAAGCAGTTCCTGACCCTGAGCTTACATTCTATTGGAGTTGAGGGAAACATATGCATAGAGAACTATATTCAAAAGTGACTTGTGAGGGAATAGATAAAGGGAGAACATAAAGAAAATTACTAATTTCAAGTCTGAAGGATATCTAACTTTTAGCTTAATCATTATCTGAAGTTCCCTAGCCCTCACTTGGTCTTCATCCTTCTTTCTAGGTGAGAAATACATTTCTTGGTATCAGAAGAATTGTGAATCTTTCTTAGAATGTCCCTAGCTGATTTGGTGTTTGTACATGAGTGCTCTGGCTCAAGTTCCCTCAATTGTTTGTCAGTCCAAGCTTCCTTCAGAATGAGGAGGCTTTCGTGTTACTGATGGACTTTGGGATCTCTGATCATACTCTAACTTATTCATTTGCCTAAGAAGATAGTTTCATTTTCCTCAGTAAAGTGAGGAAGGGGATAATAAATTAGCATATATAATTGAAGATTTTTTTATCCAATACCTCAAAAATATACCCACAGAGAACAGAGGCAAAGTTGTCTCTCACAATCCTTATTTCAAGTTCTATGATTTTAAGCCCATCATCTCCCATCCTCAGGCCCAAGGATCATCTGGGTTTTCCTTCTACAGGAAAAAAATTAGACCTTCCTCAGGATACTGGGAGGGGAAGATACTTCCACATCTTTCAACTCTCTTCCTTTCTTTCCATTCTACAGTTTGGGAGCTCATAACCTCTCTCCTGGCCTATTGCATTAGTCTCCTAATTGATCTCCCAATTTCCAATTACTCCCCTCCTCCCATCCCCCATCTAGTTGCAAAATTGATATTCCAAGAGCACAGATCTGACCACCTCAAATGCCCTGCTCAAGGAAACTCCAGGAGCTCTCTCTTTGCCCTAACATAAAATATAATCTCCTCTATTTGGCATTTAAAGCTCTTAACAACTCACTC
Source organism: Macrotis lagotis (assembly GCF_037893015.1). NCBI lineage: Eukaryota > Metazoa > Chordata > Mammalia > Peramelemorphia > Peramelidae > Macrotis > Macrotis lagotis. The sequence continues at coordinate 183,703,034 of NC_133666.1, forward strand.
CAGTCCACCTTTCCAGGCAATTTAGTTCTACTCCTCCCCCTCCCAAATGTTTAGAAGTTTCTTCCTCTGTAGAAAGAAGGGCTAAATAAACTTCTTAAATACTGGCTTCAGTAGTTTTTTCCAAACATCAACGATTCATCCTCTGTCACTCATTGCCTGTTTTGCCCTAATACTGTCCTGTACTTTTTTCTTTAATGTTTTCTTTTTTCATTTTCTTTTTTATTATGAACTTAATAAACACAAACATTTTAATTTACAAAGAATAAAAAAAATTTTTAAATTGTGAACACCTTTTACATCCAGCTTATTTTTAAAATATATATTAAATTTAACACAATATCAACACTAACATTTTTATATGCCCCCTTAATCAGTGTATTTTTTTAATGTTCTTGGATTCCCCCCCTTTTCTCCTTTTTGCATCACTATCCACATTACTCAACATTGCTACTCTTCATATCATCTCAGATCAAAACTTTCTCATGTAAGAAATACACAGAGATGGGCAAAACAAATTCAAATTCACACATATAATATATTTGAAAATTTTCTTCTCATTTGCAATTCTAATTCATCTCCCTGCCTAGAGTGGGGAAGCATGCTTCATCATCATTCTGCTAGAGTCATCATGATTGGTCATTGTTTTTATCAGAGTTCTTAAGTTTCAAAGTTGTTTGCCTTTATCTTATTTATTTTCTTTCCTTTTACATTGTGGTTGTATGAATTTTGTTCTCCTGCTTATGTTCACTTCTTTCTGTGTCAGTTCATTCAATTCTTACTTGTTTTTTTTTAATCTATATCTTTAGTAATTTTCATGATGAAACGTAAACAATTAAATTCATTTACTACAATTTTTAGACATTTCCCAATTGATGTGTGTCACCTTAGTTTCCAGTTTTTTGCTATCACAAAAAGGCTTCTAGAAATATTTTTGTACGCCTCTGTCCTTTACTTTTTTCCATAAAGAATGTTTTGTAGTTTTATTCAAATAATTCCTTTGCATGTGTCTGTAGACTCCAAGAAATTTATACATTTGTAGTTATTTCCAATGGTACAACTATTTTTTTTTTTTTTGACTAGGCAATGAGGTTAAGTGGCTTGCCCAAGGCCACACGGCTAGGTAATTATTAAGTGTCTGAGGTGGGATGTGAACTTAGGTACTCCTGACTCCAGGGCTGGTGCTCTATCCACTATACCACCTAGCTGCCCCATGCCACCTAGCCACCCCGGTACAACTTTTTTAATCCATTTCTACTGGGTTTTATTGCTAATATATAAACAAAGTTTATATGTTTATTCTGTATTAAGATACTTTGCTGAAATGGTTGTTTCAATCAAATTTTAATTGAATATCTAGAGATCTCTGAGTTAACCCTCTACAAGAGAGCAAAATTTTTGTTTCTTCTTTAGAGTCTATGTTTAATCCTTTGATTTTTTTTTTTTGTCTTGCTGTACCAGTTAGCATTTTAGGAAATAAAGATTTCCTTGTCCTACTCCTGATTTTACAAGGAAGGCTTCTAGCATTTCTCAGTTACAGATAATATTACTTCTTGGTTTTAGGGGAATATTAACTTTCTTTTAGTCTGACTTAAAAAAAATTTTTTTTAACACAAATGAGTGTTGTGTTTTGTCAACAAATAACAAAATTATTATATTTTCTACATCTCAATATAATTATTAATTCTTTTTATTTTTCTTATTAATGTGGCCTACATGCTTATAATTTTCCTAATATTGGACCAATTCTGCTTTCCTTATATAAATCCATTCAGTTCATATTTTTGCTATGTTACTATAGATTCTTTGGTATCAATATTTTTGCATTAATATTCTTTAGAATGAATAGAAATCTATTCATTAGGTTTGTATATCAGAAGCATATTTTTCTCATAGTAGGAATTTAATAGATTGCTTTCTTTCTATGTTTTTGCAAGCAATTTATGTAATGTTGGAGTTAATTGTAATTTGAATGTTTGAAAGAATTCATTTGTAAATCCATAAGGGGTTCTTTCCTTTGGGAGTTAAATTATGTTATATTCATTTTTTTTGACATTATGCTATTTAAATTCTGTACTTCTTTAAATAATTTAAATATTTACTATTTTTATAAATATTCATCATTCCATTTGTTACAAATTTTGATGTATATAATTAGGCAAAATAGTTCTGAATAATTTCCTTTTTTCTTCTTTACTTTTTTGTGAGTTCTTTTTCATTTTTGAGTGCTGTAACACAGTTTTTTAAAAAAATCAAATAGGCTAATAGTTTGTCTATTTTATTAATCTTTTAAAAAAAATCAACTCCCAGTTCTATTTATCATAGAATTTAGATTTAAAGCTGGAAGAGTACTTACATGTCATTGAGACTAACTCCCTAATTTTAAATAACTAAGGATCAGTGATACTAAATATTTTGATTAGGTTTACACAACCAGTAAATATCTGAGGCAGGATTTGAACACAAATCTCCCTACCTTTGAGTCCAACATTATCTACTATGCCATGTTGCTTGTCTTATCAACTTAAGAGTTTTTTGTTTTCAAGTTTGCTCTCTCATCTTTGATTTTTCAGCTCTATTTTTTGTATTTAGTAAGGGTTTCTGAATTTTTTTTCTAGGTTTTATTTTTAGTCCCATGTCTGATACATTAAAATTTTTTTTTTGATTAACTAAAGTGTATTGACAATTTACATTTTACCCGGAGTACAGTTTTAGTTGCATCCAAAAAGCTTAGCGATGTTGTCTCATTGTTATCATTTTCTCTTGTAATCTGTTGTTTTTAGGATTTGCTCTTTGACTCATCAATTTTTAACAATCATGTTATTCTTTTGAATCTTTTCTTTAAAAGACTTTATTAATTTTGATTTTACTGTACTTGGTTCAGTAACATTATGCTTAATGTTTCTGCTTCCCTAAACCTGTTTATGAGTTAATTCTGCCCATATACATAGTAAATTATAAAAATATATAAAGCTGATATATATGTATATATATATATACATACTTATATATGTATGCATTTATTCCTTTCCCTTCCCATTCAACATTTTCCAGAAGTCTGTCTTATTTAGATTTTCCAAAGCTGTATTCAAATCAACTTTTTTCTTGGTCATCTTTTTGTTAGATATTTCTGGAAAGGGCACAGTGACGTCTCCAACTATTTTACTTTTACTATTTATTTCTCCCTGTATTTTGATTAGCTTTTCTTCTAAATATTTATAAACTATGCTTTTTGGTGCATACATCTTAATATACTGATAATTTATTTAATTATCAATTGTGCTTTTATGTATGATGTGACTTTCCTGATTATCTCTTTTAACCACGTCTAATTTTATTGTTGCTTTATATTATTACCATTCTTTCTTTTAAAAAAATTAATCTGAAACATAATAAATTCTAGCTCAGGCCCTTACTTTATCTCTTTGTGAATCTTTGTTTCACCTTTTTATTTCTTATAAATAACATTTTGTTAGTTTCTGCTCTCTAAAATCATTCTGTTAACCTCCTTTATTTTATGGATGCACAATTCCATCATATTTATTCATTGTGTTTTTACAACCATCATATCCTTTTAGAATTTTTCCTCTTAGAAAGAATTATGGATTTTGAACAAAGACCAAAGATTATTACCATCAAATTAGAAAATAAAATGTTATATTATTATGTAATTTTATATCTCATACTTTATTTTTCTTCCTTAAGGATATGATTTCTCTGTCATTGCATTCAACTGAGATCAATGTATAACATGGAACCAATGTAAACACTAACAGAATGCCTTCTGGGGGGGGGGAAGCAAGAATGGGGGGGAAATTATAAAACTCAAAATAAATAAAATCTTTCTTTTAAAAAAAAGAATTTTTCCTCTCTTGGACCTTTTCTCCCCCCCCCCCATAAGAATAAAGGGAAAGTGAAAAAAAGGAATAAAATTAACAGTAATAATCTATAATTAAAATGTGCTGATCTCACCTCTGCCTCTCCACCCTTCATCCAGCCTAGACTAATCAACCCTGGAATGGAAGACCTGAGTGCAAATCTCAGGTTCAAACGCTTACTAGCTGTGTGACCCTGGACTAATCACTTAACTCTGATTTCCTCCCCCAAAAAGTATCATTGTTATTAAAGTTATTATTTAAAAAATTACTGAGTCAAAGAGTAAGAGTTAATCATTGACTCTTGCACTTTTTTTCTATTTAATTCTCCCTCTGTGATATCCTCTGGGAAGATTTATTCCTTCTCCAATCCAACCTCTCTCTTAAACCTTTACTTTCCCTTCTTCCCTTTCCTGTCCTGATTCCCTATTTAATTTGATGTATTTCTGCATCAACATTCTTTATACATCTACAATCTTTATTTGTGTGTGTGTGTGTGTGTGTGTGTGTGTGTGTGCTCAATCCTTCCTTGCCAAGTGATCTTGGTTTATCAGTATTTGACTTTTAGTAAAACTCAGACCCTCTCATGGTTTCTGGTTGTCTTTCTTTGTAAAGTAGTCCTAAAGTGCCTGCCTCAGAGGACAAGAAAGCATTTAGAGACTATCTCATTGTCTTTATTAAAAAAAAAAAAATGGTTGGGGAAGATAAGTTACTTGCTGATATTCTTACAGAAAGTCACTGGAAAATCCAGGACTAGACTCAGAACTTGTCACTCTCTCTGGGGTCTAGATGGATTCAGTTGTGTTTGACAGAAGGGGGAGGTTAGTGAAGAACTTGCCTTGACACCATGATCTTTTTTTCTCAATATTATCAGGACTTCGGGGACTGATGATTGCTGTCATGATGGCGGCCTTGATGTCCTCCTTGACCTCCATCTTCAACAGCAGCAGTACACTCTTCACTATGGACATCTGGAGGAAGCTGAGACCTCAAGCAGGAGAGAGGGAGCTCGTGTTGGTGGGCAGGTATGGGTATGCAGTCAGGGTCCTATTGGATCACAGAAGGAAAGTCAGATTTGCTGACACTTGCAATAGACACACACAGTGGAGGTGTATGTGGAGTATATGTGGTTTGAAACACTTTTTCATATAGTTGTTGATAGTTTGCCTTTCTTCCTTTAAAAACTGCTTGTTAATAACTGGAAATCATTTATGTATTGTTGAGAGACTTGGTCTTATATAGTTATATAAAATGCTTAAAGACCTTGGATAACAGAACTTCACAAGAAAAAAAAATCTGCTGCAAAGATGATTTTCCCAATTAATATTTTACTTCTAGCTGCATTAGTTTTATGTACTAAAAATTGTCCTTTTTATCTCTTGTGATCTTCACTAACCCTTGTTTGGTCTATGAAAGATATTTCTCTTCTCTAAATTTCTTATAATATGACTTTGTTTTTAGGTAATCTTCCCTTTTGGAGCCGGTTGTGGTATATGGTATGAGATATTTTTCTATACCTAACCAAATGAATTGAAGAGATTTATATTTTCCCAGTAACATGTGGGTAGCTGCTATTGTGGGTGTCTGGGTTGCAGTTAGAATTTCCCTCAGGGGTTGTCAGGGATCGAAGAGTAGGAGTTTGCGGAATAGCAGGAAAGTATGGAATAAGGGAGTGCTGGGCTGTAATGGATGAAGGATAGTAGTGATTATTTTGGAGACAACCCAGAAGATTGACTCTTGTGGGGTGAGATACAATTTATCTTCCCATTCATCACAGGTTGATCACATATTCTTTGGAATCATTCTTCAGTGTATGAGGGGATTTGTCAGTCCTTCCCCCATGAAACCACTTTGAAGACTGCTACCTTAGAGAATTATAAAGGAAAATAGAAGGAAAAAGACCCTAAAAAAAGGATTTTGCTAATTCTTATATAAGACAAAATATGATATGGGTCAATGAGAAAGTCACAAATTATGGGGGGGGGGGGGGGAGGGAAACATTCCATGAAGAACTTTAGACCTGTTTGGCTTGAGCATGGGATGTATGAAGTGAGGGTAGGAAATAAAATATGGAAAGGAAGACTGGGGCCAGAGATTATGGTGGTTATTTCTGATGGAAAGTGATGTGACTAGGAAGATTAAACTGGCAACATGTGTGGGATTGGAATGAAGAAACTGTTGCAAGAGGAGTAGGGGCCTGAGTAGCTAAGCAGTTTTACTCATGTTCCAGATTGCCCAGAAGAAATGTTCCCTTACTGCCCCCCCCAGGTGCTCCCCAGAAAGCCAAAAATTACCAGAAGTTGTCACTTTGATCTAGGGGCAATTTATTATTAATAGGAAGTCTGATGAGCCTATGCCCCCACCCCTATCCCCAGCACCTTAGAACATGCAAAACAAGAGCTTCTTCCTGTTCCACGGGGCCTGTTGGAACTTGTTGCATGACTGGTAGGCTGAGGCCATGGAATCATATCCTGTAAGCCCACAGCCTTGCTTGCATCCGGCTTAATTAATTTTACAACAGATCCAGCAAAGGCTGATCACAGAGGGGGCAGATACTGGGGAGGTGAGGGTGGGGGTAGGAAGACTTACAGAAGTGACCCGTCAGTCATCCCCAGTCTGATGCTTCCTACTATAATGAGCTCCTGCTGTTAAAAAAAAATCTTTGAATATAATTCAGGACAAGGCAGCCTTCAAATCACAGCTTTTCTGGGGAAAATCCAGGAGATTTCTCCACCAAAACTGTGCCTCCTTCACAACCTTTCCACCTTTTCCACTTTCTTAGGTTCTATATCTCTGACCCCATTCCCTGTAGTATAGTACTTATAATCTGATGCCTGGTTGGAAAACAGCCTACACAGGAAAGTTCAGGATGCAAACTCTGCAGAGTAATTGCAGTGATTTGTAGGTTCACAGGCCTGTCATGGCTGAAAGATTTGTTGTGGCTCCAGATGTTCATTCTTCCCTCCTCTTAGCCCTTCTAGCTCAGTCCATTTTCCTTTCCTTTGAATCACCTTCACTTCCTTCCTGGCTAAACCATCATGAATCTTCAGTCTTGAAGACCATGACATTAAGGAAGTTTTGTCCTAACATACAGTCAATTTAGATTAAAGTGAGGGGATGTTGTTCAAAGACACCATTCTCACTATCTCTCTCAGAACCATCTGATCCCAGTGGCCTGACATAATAGGAACACTGGTGTTGGTCTGGATATAACTGGGATTAGGCTGAACTAGAGTTCTGGGAAATATCTATCTCTAGCTCATCCTAATCCCAGTCCAGAGCTGGAGTTATTTTCTCTCAGTTCTTTGGAAGAGTAGTGTCTCTTTCTACCTGGATCCATGGTTCTTCCCTTCCCTATTCAGTCTCAGGTTGAAGCTTCTCTCCTCATGGCCAACTGAAGTCCAACTTAGTAGCATATCCTGCATTATTTTTGAAAATTTTTTCTTGAGTTTGTTTCTGTCTGTTCTGGCCAACCAGGACCCTGATAAGCTCAAATCAAGTATTTATTAAAATTTAGCCAGATACTGTGCTAAATACTGGTTATACAAGAAGGACAAAAATATGGTCCCTGCCCTCAAGGAAATTGCATTCTAATGGGAGAGAACATATTCACAATTAGAAATATACATATATGTAATATAGGTATATATGTACATATTTCATATATGTATGTATGTACATGTATATCTTGCAAATAATATTTATATAGTATGAATGGAATCATCTCAGAGAGTTAGACACTAAGAGCTAGAGGCCTGGAAAGACTTCCTTGAAAAGGTAAGATTTGAGCTGAGTCTTGACAGGACCAGAAACTAAGAAGCAGAAATAAGGGGACAGCAACCCAACATGAATAACGGGAAAGGGAATTCCAATGACATTGGAAGAGAGTAAGGTGTAAGAAGACTGGAAAAATAGAAAGGGGGAAGTTTATGAAAAGCACAGCTCAGTTCAATTCAACAAACATTTATTAAACAACCAATGCATAGGGGCAGCTAGGTAGTATAGTGGATGGAGCACTGGCCCTGGAGTTAGGAGGACCTGAGTTCAAATTTAACCTCAGACACTAAATAATTACCTAGCTGGCTAACCTTGGACATGTCATTTAACCCCATTGCCTTGCAAAAACAACAAAATAAAAACAAACAACCAATGTAAAAGAGAAGAGAGAGGTGAGCATATAATGATAAAAAGCTGAAACACTGTTCCCTGGGAGTTTATAATCTATCATCTTTAAATCCTAACTCACCCAATGAATATTTTTTAAAAGTTTTTAAAATAGTATTTTATTTTTTCCAATTACATTTAAAGATAGTTTCAACATTCATTTACTATAAGATTTTGAGTTCCACATTTTTCCCTCCTTCCCTCCCTTCCCCCTTCCCAAGAAAGCAAGCAATCTGATACAGTTTATAGATGTGCAGTCATGTAAACATATTTCTACATTAGCAATATTGTGAAAGAAGAAATAGAATAAAAGGGAAAAGCCACCAAAAAACAAAACACACACACACACACACACACACACACACACACACACACACACACACACATACACACACACCAGGAAAAATAGTATTGCTTCAATTTGCATTTAAATTCTTTGGTTGTGTATAGCATTTTCCATCATGAATCTTTTGGAATCTTCTAGATCATTGGATTGCAGAGAACTATGTCTATGATAGTTGACCATCATACAATGGTACTATTAATGTGTATAATGTTCTCTTGGTTCTGCTCACTTCATTCAGCATCAGTTCATTTAAGTCTTTCCAGGTTTTTCTGAAATCTTCCCTTTCATCATTTCTTAGAGCACAATAGTATTCCATCACATTCATATATCATAACTTATTCAGCTATTCCCCAACCAATGGACCTCCTTACAGGATCCAGTTCTTTGCCATCACAAAAAGAGCTGATATAAATATTTTTGTACATGTAGGTCTTTTTCCCTTTTGTAGATACTTTATCAATAGAACTCTTTCCTTACTGCCTCCACTAAAATTTCCTCCTGCTTCATTTCTTGTTTTGATGGGGTCAGCATTGTATGGGGGAAAGTATATTGGATGAGTTAGAAAGATAAAGAATCTTCACTTTACAAATAATTTCCCACCATGAACCAGTAACTTGACCATTAACGAGTCCCTTGATTTTTTTTTTGGTATAAAATGAGGAGACTGAACAAACCACCTTATTAAAATACTTGCAAATGAGGATGTTGGACTAGAATCACTGGATGAATTATTTATCTCTTAGATCGTTTCCACTCCAAAACCAAGATCCTATGCCAGACTCCTGTGAAGGCAACAGGCTGAACTATTTTTAGTCTTGTACAACAGCTTTAAAGTTTAACAGTTCCTCTTACAATGAACAGGTGTTCACATATGATGGTGGGGAGGCAAAGCTTGCTAAAGGTTCTATGATTGTGGACTGTTTTATGATCCAGCATCAGAGTTATGCATTCCAGCCCATCCCCCTTCTGGGGGAGGGAAGAATTGTGAGTTTTATCCTCAGGTCACCCACCCAGGCCTCAGGGTTTAGAGGACTGTTCTTCCACTTACTGCTTTGTAATGATTGTCATTCAGAACCTAGCAATCAACCCACAGATTTCAGCTTCAAAGTCAGTAAACAGAAAACAGTCCCCACTTAACTGGCTCTGTGAGGAAGGTAAAGATTATTGACCTTGGCTAGAGGTGAATCACCTTTAGTCCGGTTTTGATAAAAGCCCACACTTGCTAAATCAGGACTTTCTTAGCCTTCAAGAAATTGTTCAACCTCACACCTCTTAGATTGGCTAATATGACCAGAAAGGATAATGATCATTGTTGGAAGGGTTGTGGGAAATCTGGGACACTATTACATTGTTGGTGGATCTGTGAACTCATCCAACCTTTCTGGAGAGAAATTTGGAACTACACCCAAAGGGCAACAAAAAAAGTGCATACCCTTTGATCCAGCAATACCACTACTGGGTCTATACCCTGAAGAGATGATGAAAAAGGGTAAAAACATCACTTGTACAAAAATATTCATAGCAGCTACCTTAAATTTAGGGGAAAAAAACTGATATCTTATTGTCTGATCTTGCTACCTCTTATACTTTATATTTCTTCCTTGGGGATATTTTTCTCTCATCACACTCGATTTGGATCAATGTATACCATGGAAACAATGTAAAGACTGATAAATTGCCTTCTGTGGGGAGTGGGGGGAGGGAAGTAAGATTAAGAGGAAAATTGTAAAACTCAAAATAAATAAAATCTTTAATTAAAAAAAAAAGAAAGTGGTCAGCATGAACCTATAGATACAGTCCACATGAGCAACTATTTGAGTTCTGGTCTATTCTAGATTAAGAGCTTTCTCTGAGCGAGAGAGTGGGGAAATTGCAGAATAATGACCTCAACACCCTGCCTAGCTGGACTGTAGGCTAGGATCTTCTTCAAACAGAGCCTCACAGTTCTATCCCTCTATCGCACAACTATTCTCAGGATCCTGAGACCTTTTCCTCTATCCCAGGCCTTTGTGGACTCCTAGATTAGAATTTTCTAGAAAGGAACAAAGCTATCAGTAGCTTAGGGACTTCTTGACTCCTTTCCTCAATTGGTCCATCCCAGATCAGTCCTAACCACCCAGCTTTCCTCTTGCCCTCCTTCTTCCTTTCCTCCTTCCTCTTCTATTTCTTCCTTCCTTTCTTTCTTCTTTTTCTTGCCTTCTTTTCTCCCTTCCCTCTTCCCTTTTCATGCCTCTCCTTCCCTCTCTTTTCTCTTCCCTTAATCTTAAAGTGTGATTACAGTGATTGAAGTTGGTTTATGCTGATTCAAGTTTAGCCTGGATCAGGGTGATGCTGTGAAGGACTGCTGGCTTCTCAGTTCTGTTAAAAGCCTGGTTTGTTTGTGAGTGGGAGATAATAATAATTGACTTTTATGTGGTACATCAAGTTTTGCAAAGTACTTTTTAGATCTCATCTGATTCTCACAAAGACCTTATGAGATAAGCCACTAAGTGGTAGAACAGTTGGGCCTGGAATCAGGATGTCCTGTCTTTCTTAGATACTTCCTAGCCATATGGTACTGGACAAGTCATTTCATCTGTCTGCCTCAGTTTCCTCATCTGTGTATAATAATAGCACCTACTTCCCAGAGATGTGAGGATAAGATGAGATATTGGTGAAGTGCATGACTGAAACATCTTGACAACAACATAAAGAACAACAAAAATGTAAATACTGCCTATTTAGATAGTACAAGTATTATTATCCCAATTTTATGAATGGGGCTCAGGGAGATTGTGAGCTGTACAAAATCGAAAATTCTTAGCATTAGAAGGCATTCAGTCTCTATCACCACCTATTTCACTCCTACTTAATTGTCATTGTACAGAGCTGATCAAAATCACAAAACTTTGCTGAATTAGGTCCACAACAAATTTCTGTTATTTTCCTCTCACTACAGCACAGCAATCCTCCTCCTTTCTAATTAAATCTCTCTCCAAGCAGCCTTTCCATACCTTCCCTTCTCTCCTTAAGCTTCCCTTGGTACTTCCTTTATCTAGCCTTTAAGTTGAGGTATTCCCTCTCATACTTCACAGAATGAAATCAAGTCCCTCCACCAAGAGCTCCCTCCTATCCCTTATCCTTATCATAAATTCTTTTAACATCATCCTCCACTATCTCTTCTTACACTCCAGTCTGTGATAAAGAGGTACCTCTACTCCTTGCCTAGATCAACTCCACTTGTTGCATCCTTGATCTCATCCTCTCCTGTCTTTGCCAAAAAAAATTAGCCTATTTTCACCCCCACCTGCACCATTACCTCTTCAATTTTTTTTTTACTTAAAATTTTTTTATTTTCACTTCCACATTCTTTCTCCACCTTTCCCCTCTTTCTCCACCTTTCCCCTGCCCATTGAAAAGTCAAGAAATACTATATCCAAGGTACAACATAAAGTCATGCAAAACATTTTTCAGTGTCTCTTTATTTACTGATTCCTTTCCTATTGCCTAGAAAAATGTCTAAAGATCTCTCCTGTCCTTCCTATAGCAACCACCCTATTCCAAGCTGTCATCACAAAGGACTGGAATATTATAATGACCTCTTAAATGACCTCCCAGCCACAAGTCTCTCCTGACTCCATTTCATTCTCCACCCATCTGCCAAAATAATTTTCCCAAAGTACAGGTTTGACTGTATCACCCCCTCCCCTCCACCAATAAACTCCAGTAGTACTTCAATAACTTCTAAGATCAAATATAAACTCTTTTAGCATTGAAAGCTTTTTACAAACTTGTCCCTTCCTACCTTTATAGTCTTTTTATGTAATTATTCTCCCTTCTCCCAAATTCCACTCCACAGGTCTGCTTTGTTCAGTCATTTCTGTTCCTTGCAATTAAGCTCCATCCCCCTATCCCTACTCCTTTACCTTGGCTTTCTCTCATGCCTGGAATGCCCTTTCCACCACCTTTTAGAATCCCCTGGATTCTTTTAAGGCTCAACTCAAATGCTATTTTCTGCAAGGGATCTTTCCTGATCAACCCCCTATTCCTGTCCAATGCAGCTAGTTCCTTCCCCTCAAAGATTTCTTTCCATATCCTAGTTCCATTGTTGTTATAGTTTGTTGATGATGATGTTTTTGTCCTTTGTACTCAAAGAAGACCATGACGTCTGGGAAGTGATACCATGACAAGCACATGATTTGGATTTGAGTGAGGGGTGTTATTTGTACTTCATACTTGAAAAAGACCATAATATCAGGGAAGTGATATCATGGCATGCAAATATGTGAAGAAAGACTGTACAAAGTCAACAGCCATCTGGAGCCATCTGGGTCCAAGTGGCAGATGTGGATCAGGACAATTAGAGATGATGCTGGATGCAGTGGGAGACCTTGGTTTTTTTATTTTATTTTTTTTAGGTTTTTTTTTTTTTGCAAGGCAAACGGGGTTAAGTGGCTTGCCCAAGGCCACACAGCTAGGTAATTATTAAGTATCTGAGACTGGATTTGAACCCAGGTACTCCTGACTCCAAAGCCGGTGCTTTATCCACTATGCCACCTAGCTGGACCTTGGTTTTTTAAAAGCTAGGTCTTTCTCATTTCAGTTGCTGCTATATTGTAAGGACCAAGGGGTCTTTCCAACTGACTTGCAGCAGGAACTTTCCATAATATAATGTCTCCTCCATTAAACTGTGAGCTCCCTGAGAGCAGCAACTTGGTTACTTCTCTAATTTTATCTCCCATGCATACTTAACAAAGTACTTTGCAAAAATTATCAGACCCTCTGCCCTATCTTTCCAGTTAGCTCCTCCCACACACTCTGTGATCTAGTAGTATGGACCTCAAACTCATCATTCAATATTTCCTAACGCCTTACATGTTATCTCAGCTCCTTGAGTTCAGGAATTTTTTTGGACTTTGTAACACCATTTCTGATACATAATAATATAGTTAATAAATATTATTACTATTATTACTATATTATTAGCTATGTGATCTTGGGCAAGTTGTTTATTTCTAGGTCTCAGTTTCCTTATCTGTTAGTGTTTCTATAACACTTTGAGGTAAGCAAAGCATCCTACAACTATCATCTCATTTGATTTCCATAATAACTCTGGGAAGTAGGTGCTATTGTTATGCTCAATTTATAGATGGGGAAGTTAAGGCAGACTGGGGTTAAGTGATTTAAGCAGATTCACACAGCTGGTAATTGTTAGCCTGATTTGAATTTGAGTTCCCCTGACTTCAGATCTAGGGTCTGTCTATCATATCACTTAGATACCTAGGCAGGACTGCCTGCCTTCAAAGAGTTTATATTCTACTGGGTCTAAAGCTCAGTCCCTGTGACCTGCAGTCCTGTTCCCTTTCTACACAACATGAACAAGACTCTGAAATAGGATAAAATCCAGAGTATTAACAAGGTGATGATTGTCACAGGATGAGGAAAGGAAATAGGCCAAGATGTTCATTATTCTGCATAAATCCAGGGGTGTGCTCATGCTGGCTCATGAGATCTGGTTATTAAATTTTCAGTGTTGACATTTTCACCATAGAAATTTGCAAATGCTACAAATCATGACCTGATTGATTATTTGGTTGATTGTTTAGATATAAGAAAATGGTAGGAGAAAATGTTAAAAATTCAGATTAAACTTAAAAGTGGCTCAAACTTTTCAGAAAGAAGATTGTTAAATATTTACCAGCCCATTTCTGGAGGCAAGAAATCTTTGTTCTGATCCTGGTTGTCATTAACTAACTAGCCAAGCAACATTAGACAAGTTCTCAGAGCCTCCTCTGAGGCTCCGTGGTTGTACCTGCCAAATGTTGATTACAGGTTTGTTGTCAAGAATAGATGAGATGCGAGTCTTTGCCTAAATGGTGTCATATAAATGTGAGGAATTATTACTATCATCATCATTTTTAAGGATGAAAACAAAAACCAAGTAGCTTCACTCAAAGTCCAGAGAAATTCCTAAGTGGCAGTTCCTTGATGGATAGAGAATGATGTGTTGAGGGAAGCCAGATCTCTTTGGGGAGGGCAACGCCCTGAATTTCTGAGGCTTTCTAACATCAATAAAGACAAGACTGACCTCCACCATGTCTCTTGACACAAATATTTAATAATCAGCTCTCCAAAGAGTATCAAATCCATTTTTAACATTTTCCACCCCTTTCTTAAATCTATATATTAAGCAAAACAATAAATTACATTGTTGATTTGTAGCATTTGCTGGTCTCTTAAGCAAAATTTTAACAATCAGCTCTCATGAACATAAGGTTAGGGTTTGAGCCATCTCCAGTACAACCTTGCTTTGGGACCACAGAAAGGGGCTCCTGAAAGCCTGGGGCTGGAAGAGCTATTAACCTGTTCTAAGGGGGAAAGATGTATGAATCTTCTCTTCACTTCTTATGCCATGGTATAGTGAAAAGGAGGGTGCTGAATTTGAAGTCAGAAGAACTGAATTCAAATTTTACCCTTGGCATTTACTAGGTGACAAGCCATTCAATCTGTCTATGTCCCAATTTCCTTCTCTGAAAAATTAGGAATTAAACCTATAAAGTCCATCTCCTCTAAATCTCTCCAAGTTCCAGGAGAGGCAACAACTACTCTTGTTTCCTGCCCAGTATAACCCTGAGCAAGTCAATAACCTCTTTCAGCCCCTTTCCTCATCTGCCAAAAGAGCAGTTACATCACAGGTTTGTGAGAATCAAAATATGAATCACTTTGCAAACCTGAAAGGGCTAATGTAAGTGATAGTTATTATGGTTATTTGTGACTGGCCTAGAAGGGTAGAAGGGATTCCTTTTGTTAGTTGTTTGTTTGTTTTTTTAAGGGAGAAGATATCAGACTAATTGCATAGCTCACATTTGGATAGTGAGTTAAGCCTTATAAAATCTCTTCCCTCGTAATAATGCCTTAAGGTAAATAGTACAAATTCATTTCCCCTCTCCCCCTCCTCCATTTTACAGATGAAGAAACGACTTCTAAGTGTCTGAAGCAGGATTCAAATACAAATCTCCTAGACAATTCCAGCTCAGAGAACATTCCAAGACTAAGGAATAAAGTAGTATAAGAAGGGCAGGTCAGTGGAGAAACTGGATCAAGGTAGTTCTGAATGCATATTTGTTTTTGTTTTTTAAATTGAATTTTTTTGTTACATTTTAAGTTTTGAACTATCTCCCTTCCTTCCTCCCCACACCATACTATAAAAGGGTACCATTTGACACTGATTTCTAAATATATATAAAACCATACTATGCATATTTCTATTTATTAATTCTTTCTCTAGTGGTGGTTAGCATCTTCCTTCATAGGTCTTTTGCAGTTGATTTGAGTATTTTTAATACTCAGAATAACTTGTATGTTCACAATTATTCTTCAAACAATAGTTCTGTTATTGTATATAGCATTCTTTTGTTCGCTCATTTCACTTTTCAGTATTTCTTGTGTGTCTTTTCATATTTTCAAAAATCAACCAGGTCATCATTTCTTTCAGAATAGCTATGCTTCCTCACAATCATATACTACAACTTGTTTAGTCATTCCCCAATTGATGGATATTCCCTCAGTTCTAGTTCTTTGCCACTACAAAGAGAGCTGCTGTAAATATTTTAGAACATTTAGATTCTTTTGTTTTTTCCCTGATTACCTTGGGAACAGATCTTATAGAGGTGTTGCTGGGTCAGAGGGTATACACAGTTTTATAACTCTTTGGTTATAATTCCAGATTGCTCTCCAAAATGGTTGGATCAGTTCACAGTTCCACCAATAGTGTATTGATGTCTAAATTTTTTTATATCCCCTCCAACATTGTTATTTTCCTCTTCTTTCATTTTAGCCAGTCTAATAAGTTTGAGATGATATCTCAAAGTTGTTTTGATTTGCATTTCAACCATTTTTCAATTGGGGAATGACTCATATTCTTATAAAATTTACAAAGTTCTCTTTATCCAAGAAACTGTCTATAAATTTTTTCCCAATTATTTGAGTATGTATCTGTAATGGTGAAGAAGAAAGAGAAGTACAATCAATGAATTGTACTCTATTCTGACCTTCCCTGATCCATGGGGCCTAAGGGAATTGCTGAATCTGAAGGGATAATAGAAAACTGTCATTGTTATGATTCTTTACCACTGAAGGCAAAGTGTTTGGTGGCTGTAATAATCCAGGAAAAAATTGAGGCATTAATACACTATTGGTGGAACTGTGAACTCATCCAACCATTTTGGAGAAAAAAAATTTGGAGAGCAAATTTTGGAAAGCAAGGTTTAGTGGCTGTACTAATCTGGTATTAGGTGATAAAGGGTAAAGACATGATCTTAGAATGGTCTTTTGAGAAAGAAGAAAACAGAAGTTTGAGAAATATCACTATGGAAGAATTGCTAGGATTTGGTAACCAAATGTGGGAGTGAGGATGAAATTCTAAGTCTGGATAATTGGGAAGATCTTGATGCCATTCACAGAGCTGGGGAAGTCAGAAGAGATAAGAAGTTTGCTTTGGGCCATGATGAGTTTTTAGCAAGATATCCAAGAGGAGACATCCAACAGACATGGGAAATTATGGTTTATGTGGAGAGAACAGTGGTTAATGAAGGTCTGAAAAAGACTTTGAAGATGAGAAGTGTCATATATAAGTGTTAATTAGTATTAATTAGTATGTCAACTTTATTCCTTCCCTTTTCCTCTCCTTTCTTCTCCACCCAAGGACTGGAAAGGACAGAATTGGTTGCTTTTTGCTGAAGACATAGAGTTTTAGGGTTGTTGAGCCCTACCCGCTCCTCATCTTTACTGCTTGAGACTCTTCCTTGTGGCTTCTGTTTGGGATTTGTAGGGCCCTATCTCCCATTTCCCTTAAACCTCATGCCTGTGGATTCTTAGTCCCAGTTCTGTCATTAGATTGCTGTGTGATCTTAGACCACAGTTTTGTCACATGTAAAATAAGAGGGTTGGATGGGATGATCTCTTAGTTCCCTTCCAGTTCTAATATTCTGTAATTCTCAGAAATATAACTAGGGAAGAGTGGCAGTGACTTTGCCCAAAGATGCTGATGTGGGCACATGCCATTGCAATTTCTTCTGGTTAGAGGAGTTGTATGGTTCTCCCCTTGAGTTTGCTATTCCAGAGCCTTGTGACTCAAGGCCATTGGGTCTATGGGGTTTGAGATTAGGGAGAGATGGCTCTCTGGGTGAGTGTATAGGATCAGGGTCTCAGATCAGCAAATGACTGGGTAGCATACATGACTAGACTGTTCATCTATAGCAGCACTATTCCCCATCTGCCCTCCCACATGTTTTTGCCTCATATGGAAAAATTCCTAGGCATATCCCTGCTCTAGTTATAGTCTTTATTTCTAGCCTTGCCCTGGTAACCAGAATCCAGTTAGCCAGTCAATTGATTCATCACACCTGTCCCCATATGTTCTCATTCCTAATCTAATTAATATTGGAGGACCCACAAAGTGCAATCATAAATGGGGAATGGAACAGTTAAGGTGATTAAGGAGTATATGGTTACCAAGTTTAAATCTGTAGACCTTTTTAAAGTGTTCTTCTTACTCTAATCCTTTCTGAATCCCTTTCTTCCTATCCCTATTTCCTCCAATGCCCAAAGAAGTAGGTGAAGAAAAAGGGAATTTGGAGTTATTGGAGAGTAGAGGACAATTCTCATTCTAGTTCTCTCTACTTTGAGCCCTAGTACAGAGACTTGAGAGGAAAAATGGGCCCAAATAAAGGGGATAACATGTTCACTGTTGAGTGACAGTGGCATTTCTCCTTCTATAGGTTGGTTATTGTGGTCCTCATTGGCATTAGTGTAGTTTGGATCCCAGTCCTCCAAGGCTCCAAAAGTGGCCAGCTCTTCATCTACATGCAGGTGGTCACCAGTTCTCTGGCACCCCCAGTCACAGCTGTCTTCGTCCTAGGAGTATTTTGGAATCGGGCCAATGAACAGGTAGGTAAAGAACGATGAGTGTCAAGGATCATGTATACCTATTTTTAAAAAAAGGGAGAGCAAGAATTCTTAAGTGGATTGACAAGGTAATAGCAGGGATAGTAGAATGGATGAATGAGTGTTCTGTTTTGCCCAAGAAGTTGGGTAAATTCCCATGATAACAAAGTTCCCAAAAATAGGGCTGTGATATAACCAGGGAAATCAATACCAACATATCCTAAAAGTAGTTGAGGAGTAGTAGCTACCCAATAGATAACAAGATTTTTTTTTCTGGAAAGTATCAACCTGAGTCTGGATGAGAATAGGGTGGGATAGGAGATTTAGGCTTTTAGATTTAGGCCTTTAGATTCAGGATTATCAAAGCATTCTCAGCCAGAGGAAGTATAGAAGTAGGATAATTTTGTGGTAATGACACTGAACTTGGTTTCAGGTATCATGTCTCCAATAACTTGCTAGTTATATGACTTTGAGCAAGTCCCTTAGTTCTCTGAACCTCAGTTTCCTAATCTTGAAAATGAGGGTAATAATGCTTGCAATATCTACTTCATGGGATCATTGCAAGGAAAGCAATTTACAAACCTCAAAGTGATATAGATAGATAGATCACTTTGAGGTTTACAAAATATATATATGTATATATATATACATATATATATAAATTATTTTTGTCAGTGGTGGTGGTAATAGTAATAGTAATAGTAATAGTAGTGGTGGTGTTGGTGGTGATGTTGGTGGTAGTAGTAGTAGTAGTAGTAGTAGTAGTAGTAGTAGTAGTAGTAGTAGTAAGAATAAGAGTAAGAGTGGTATATATCTAGAGGTTCCTAAGGCAGTGTTGATCAGATTTCTTAGAGGAAGTGTTTCAGTTCCTCTAGTAACCTACATGTTTTGCAAGACCTGATTAATTACTTCTCAGGAATTGGTGGGCAGGCCTAGGACTAAAGTGTGTACCAGGCATCTCTGAACAATATGGTCTATCCTAGGAGGGACACACCTCTCAGAAATCATGGCTAAGAGTGATAGGGGAAGAAGAGTATAAGGAGAGAGTCAAAACTAGAGAAGACAGAGGGAAGAAGAGTCCTTTTACAGTCCTAAGGATTGAGAACACTTCTCCTGTCCCACAAAGAGCAGATGAACTAGCCAAAAACTCCCCACCATCCTTTCATCAAGGATTGAGAAGCCTTTACAGTGTCACAGAATTTGAGATTTGGAAGGGATCTCAGAGGCCATATAGTATAAGCCCATAACTTAATGAATTCCTTCTACAACAGACCCAGCATGTGATTATCTAGTTTCTATTCTAATATCTCCAAGGAGGGGGAACCCATTTCCTGCAGCAGGTTATTCTACTCCAAATATTTCTCTGACATCAAGACAAAATATTTTTCTTTTCAACTTCCACTCATTGCTCCTGGTTTGGTTGACTTGTCATTCCTCTTTACTGTTTTCTGAACATGCCTTCTCTTCTTCCAGCTAAAATCATATCACCAATCCCTTTATCTGATCCTTATATGACATGGAATTAAGGCATTTACCTTCCTAGTTATCTTCTGGAAATTCTCTAATTTATCAATGTTCTTCCTAAACTGTGGTAACCAGAACAGAACACAATACTCTAGATAAGGTCTGATGTGGGCAGAATACAGCAGGACTATTGCCTCCCCATCATTATCTTCCATACCCCACTTAGTATAGCCCAAGATTGCATGAAATATTTTGACTGCCACATCCTATTGTGGGATCCACTCAAACTCTCAGTGTTTGGTTTTGTTTTGTTTTTACTTTTTGGATCTTGGACATAGTGAAGCTGATTTTTTTGAACCCATGTGTAAGATTTTACACTGAACTTGTATTGAATTTCTTCTTATTAGATTCAGCCCAGTGTCCTAACTTGTTGTGATTCTTTTGGATTTTGATTCTATCATCCAGTGTGTTAGCTATGCTTCCTACCAAGTTGATGAGCATGCCATTGATGTCAATATCCAAATCACTGATAAAAATGTTAGATAGCACAGGACCCTGCACAGATCTCTGACCCTGAAACATTAACAACCATTCTTCAAACACAGTTATCCAAATAATTCTAAATCTATCTAATTATATTCTCATCTAACCCATAATCTCTCATCCTCTTCACAAGAAGAGTAGGATAAGCTTTATCAAAAGTTTTACTAAAGTCTAAGTGAACCATATCTACCACATTCTCCTTATCCATTCATTTAATAATCTTGTTAAGAAAAAAAAGATTGGGTGGAGCCTCGATGGCTGCATGAAGGCAGCATTTCCCAGGAACTCCTTCCCACCAAAACTCCAAAAGCCATCAACTTATGACTCTAGCCAAAATTTAGAGGGGCAGAACCCACAGAAAGACTGAGTAATACATTTCCCCAGTCCAAGATAACTTAGAAGTTCCAAAGGAAAGGTATTTCACCAGGACCGGGAGTTGGAAAAAGCCCTGGTTGCAGCACAGCCCAGGAACAGCTTGAAGGGGTGGTGAGAGAATTCTGCTACACCAGAAGGAGTGTGGAGTGAAGAACACTGGCCGCAGAACCTGCAGCATTGGGAGAAACCATACTGCACCTCCAGAGCATAACCCACAGATGGTAAGGGGGTCAGGGGAGACTGCAGAAATTTCTCTGCCCTCCCTGGGGGCATAACTCTGCTGTTTTCCCACACTCAGATCCAGGTTGAAGTTTGGGCTTCCATACGAAGATAGCAGAGCAGGACTCCTCCTTACAGCTCCAGGGCAGAGGGGAGTGCTGTGGTCAGAGCATAAGACCTTGGAGGAATAAAGATCCCAGTGGGCTGTCTCCCAAAATAACCCCAAAGCCTTGGAAGCGCTATAAATTAGTCTTGGGCTGGGAAATGAGTAAATCAACAGAAAAAGAAGAATCTGACCATAGAAAATTACTTTAGTCCTATGGAAGATCAAAACACATGCTTAGATGATGACAAAATCAAAGCTTCCATATCCAAAACCTCCAAGAGAAATAGAAAATGGGTTCAGACTATGGATGAGCTTAAAAAAGACTTTGAAAAGCAATTAAGGGAGGTAAAGGAAAAATTGGGAGGAGAAATGAGAGCAATGCAGAAAAATCATGAAAACTAAATCAAAAGCTTGGTGAAAGAAATACAAAAAAAAAAATACTGAAGAAAATAATATGTTAAAGACCAGTTTAGGCCAAATGGAAAAAGAAAAACAAAAGGAAAATGAGAAGAATGCCTCAAAACACAGAATTGGCCAGCTGGAAAAGGAGATAAAGAAGCTCTCTGAAGAAAATAACTCCTTTAAATTCAGAATGGAACTAAGGAAGCTGATGACTTTGCAAGAAATCAGGAAGAAATAAAACTCTTCGAAAAAAACCAAAAATTAGAAAAAAAATGTGAATGATCTCATCGGAAAAGCAACCGACCTCAAAAACAGATCCACAGAAAATAACTTAAAAATTATTGGGTTACCAGGAAAAGAGCCTAGACTTCATTTTTCATGAAATAATACAGCAAAATTTCCCTGAGATCCTAGAAGCAGAGGGTAAAATAGAAATTGAGGGAATTCACCAGTCACCTCCTGAAAGAGATCCGAAAAGAAAAACTTCCAGGAATATTATAGTCAAATTCCAAAACTCCAAAATCAAATAGAAAATTCTAAAAGTTGCCAGAAACAAATAGTTCAGCTCCTGAGGCTCCATAGTCAGGGTCACACAGGATCTGGCAGCATCTATATAAAGGGCTCATAGGGATTGGAATATGATATTCCAGAAGGCAAAAGATCTTGGTTTACAACCGAGAATCAACTACTCAGCAAAACTGAACATCCTCTTTCAGGGAAAAAGATGGACTTTAAATGAAATGGACAACTTTCAAACTTTCCTATTGAAACAACCAGAGCTGAACAGAAAGTTTGATCTCCAAGTACAGGACTCCAGTGAACCATAGAGGGGGTGGAAGAGAAAGACTAACTATGAAGAACTTAATGATATTGAACTGTTTGTATTCCTTCATGGGAAGAAGATATTGATAACTCATATACACTTTCTCATTTATAAGAGCTGCTAGGAGCATATATAGACAGGGCACAGGAAGGAGTGAAATATAATGGTATAATATAGTAAAAAGATAGAGTCAGTTGGTAATAAAGGAAAGTACTGGGAGGGAGGGAAAGGAGATGAAAAAGAAACTAAGAAATTTCACATAAGAGGCAAGAAAAAGCTTTTTCAATGAAGTGGAATGGGGGAAGGCAAGGGGGAATGAGTGAGCCTTCATTCTCATCAGAGATGGCTCAGAGAGGAAATAACATACATACTTAATAGGGTGAGGAAATCTATCTTATCCAAGAGAAAAATGAGAAGAAAGGGATGGGATAAGGGGAATGGGGGAGGGAAGAGAGGAATATATGATAGAAGAGAGGGAAAATTATGGGAGAGGGTACTCAGATACAACATACTTTTGGACAGAGCCAGAATGAAAGGAGAAAGAATAGAATAAATGAGAGTGGGGAAGAATAGAGTGGAGGGCAATACAGCTAGTAATAGCAACTGTGGGAAAAATATTGAAGCAACCTCTCTGGTGGACTTATGATAAAGAAAGCAACTCACCCCAGAGACATAACCATTGGAATCTGAACATAGACTGAAGTACATTTTTTTTTCCTCTCTCTCTCTTGAGGTTTCTCATCTTCTTGGGGGGAGGGGGGTTATATTTACTCATAACAAAATTATTGTAATAATATAAAATAAATAAATCTAGATCATTCACTGACAAAAAAAGAAAAAAAACAACAAATGAGGCTTGTTTCTTACAATGTTTTCTTGAGGAAACCATGTTGACCCTATATAATCCTTGCTTCCCTTTGTAGATATTCACTATCTATCTCTTCAATGGTCCTTTCTAGAATGGAGGCCATTAAAGAAGGAATTCAAGTAAGACTCACTGGCATACAATTTTAAGATTGCTCTTTTTTTTTAAATTAGGACATTTCCCTTTCTCCAATTTGATGGGCAGCTCTCTTGTTTTCCATGATTTTTCAGAAATCACTGACTGGCTCAGCAATCACACCTGCCAGTTCTTTCAATACCGGAGAATGCAATTCCTTTAGGCCAGGTGATCTTAGATCAACAAGGGAAGTATTCTTATTATTTCCTTACTTATCAGGCATTTTTTGACTTGCCATCTCCAATACAAGGCTCATTCTCCTTGGTAGAGGAAGTAGAAGCAAGATAAGAATTAAGAAGTTCTATCTTCTCTCTTATGCCATCATTGTCCTATTTAGCTTGGTAATACGATGCATAAAGCACTGGTCCTAGAATCAGAAAGATCTGGGTTCACATCTGTCTCTGAGACACTAATTATGTGACCTTGGAAAGTCACTGAACCTCTATTTTCCTCAGTTTCTTCAACTATAAAGTGGAGTGAGGGAATAAAAATAACCTATTTCCCAGGGTTGTTGTGAGAATAAAATGAGATAAAGCACTTAGCACAGTGTCTGATATATTAGGTGCTTAGTAATAACTGTTCCCTTCTCCCTGCCCCTTTGCAGCCCAAGAATATATCTTTCTTGATTCTCCTTAACTCTCCCCTCTCCTTCATGAAGAACTTTAAAAGTCAAAAAGAAAAGTTTGGAATTTATGCCAGTCAAGGAGACAGTGAAATTCCTAAATAGAACAATGACATAATCAGACCTAGGCTTGGGAATCCTCCATGCTTCTCAGCCTGGTGGTTGATTTAGGCTCTTATTACCTTCCATCAGGATTATTGCAATAGTCTCCTAATTGGTCTCCTCCATCTGGGTTCATCCCTCTCCAATCTATCTTTCACAGAACTATAAAATGATATTCCAAAAACCTAGGTCTGACTCATTCCCTTGCTTGAAGAAGACAACTCTCAGATCTGTTTGCCTCCAGACATAATTCATTTTAAAGTTCCTCACAATCAGACCCCAGGCTACTTCTCCGGGTTTATTGCATATTATCCTCTTTCAAACCTTCTACATCCCAGATAAACTGATCTACTTGCTGTTTCCTGTACATGATATTTCATCTCCCATCCCTGTGTCTTTGCTGACCATGATACCTGGAATGCAGTCCTTCCTCATCTCTGCCCAGTGGAATCCATGGTTTCCTTCAAAACTCAACTCAGGTGCATTTTTCTGAGGAGGCCTAGTCTTGCAGGAAATATTTTATTATCTACTTTAATTTTTAATGATCTGTAATATTGACAGTTATTTACACCTAATATAATATAAGCACATTGAGGGCAAAGACTGTTTTGTTTTTGCACCTTCATAGAATTAGAGCTGGAAGGAATTGTAAAGGACATCATGTCCAACTCCCTTATTTTATAGATGATGAAACCGAGGCTCAGAGGGATCAGTCAGTCAAGTATTTAATAAGCACCTACTATTTGCCAAGTAAGGCACTAAGCTCTAGAAATTTATAAAAAAGACAAAAATACTCCTTGTTCTCAATAGTAAAGGGCAAACGACATCACGTAGACAGCCATGTACAAACAAATTATAGAGAGAAAAAAATTGGAACTAATTTCAATAGGATGGCATTGAGTTTAAGGAGGATTGGGGAAAACTTCTTGCAGCTAAAGGAACTTGAGCTGAGATGTGAAGGAAGCTAGGAAAGTCAGGAGGTGAAGATGAGTTGAAAGAGAATTATTTACCTATGGGAGACAATGAAAATGCATGGAGTCAGGAGAGTTTATTATTCAAAGAACATCAAGGAAAGCAGTATAATTAGATAACAGAATTTTTTGGGGGTGGAGGGTTAAATGAAGAAGGGGATGGTGGGAGTAAGAAATAGAAAGTCTGAAAAGGTGGAAAGGTAGAAAGGAGCAAGTTATGAAAGACTTCAAAAACCAAACAAGAAAGATTTTATATTTGATCTTGGAAGTAATAGGGAAATGCTTGAGTTTATTGAATGGGAAGGGAAGTTAATTGAGATTTGCACCAGGGTTGTGGCAGTGTCAGAGGAGAAAGGAGGAAATATATAGATTAGATATAGATATATGCATATATATATATATATACATATATATATATGAAGTTATGAAGGTAGAAACAACAGGGTTTGATGGCAGATTAGGTATGGGAAGGTTAGGAGAGAGTGAAGAGTTGAAAATTGTTCCTAGAATGTGAGCCAAAGTGACTGGGAGGATGGAGGTGCCATCTTTTAGTAAGAGGGAAGATAGGAAGAGAATAGAATTTTGGGGAAAAGATAATTAGTACAACTTTATAAATGTTAAGTTTAAGATGTCTATAGGAAATCTAGTTTGAGAGGAAGTTGGAGATTAGAGAGTGAGCATCAGAAGAGAGAATAGGATTGGACAATAGAACTGAGAATCATCTTCATAGAGAAGATTATTCAATCAAGGGGAGCTGGTAAAATCACTAAGAGAAATAGTATAGGAGGAGATAAGGATAGAACCTTGGAGGAAACCCATAGTTGGTGAATGTAAACTGGATGAAGATCCAGCAAAGAAGACTAAAGAGCTTGTCAGACAGGTAGAAGGAGAAATAGGAGAGAGCAGTGACATGAAAACCTAGAGAAAAGAGAGTATCAAGGAGAAGAGGGTGATCAACAATGTCAAAGTGCAGAAAGGTCAAGGAGTATGAGGAATTGGGTAAAGGCCATTGATTTTGCAATTAAGAGATCATTAATGAATTTGAATACAGCCATTTCAGTTGAATGAAATTAGAAACCAGACTGTAGAAGGTTAAGAAAGTAAGGGGGAAAGATGGGTGTGATTTCAGCTTTCTCAAGGAGTTAGTGACAAAAGGTAGGATACTTTCAGGATGAGAGCCAGCAGAGTTGGATGGATCAAGTGAGAGTTTTTTGAGGATGGGGAAAAATGTTGGAATGTTCATAGACAGCAGACAGAAGACAGGGAGAGACTGGAGATAAGTGAGAAAGTATGGATGGTAGAGAGGGTAATCTGCTGGGAAAGATGGGATGGAATGAGATTACCTGTGTATGTAGAGGGGTTTGTCTTGCCCAGGAGAAGGCCCATTTCATGTGAAACAAGAGTGAAGGAGGAGGGGTAGCTAGGTGGTTGTAGTAGATACATCACCAGTCTTGAAATAGGAGGACCTGAATTCAAATCTAGACTTTGACACTTATTAGCTATATGATCCTGGGCAAGTCATTGAACCTTAATTGCCTCTCAAAAAAAATGAAGGAGGAAATCATATCATAAGGTATCTAAGTGATATAAGATAGAGAGGAGGGAGAAATGAGGAGTTCTAGACTAATGGTCTCAATTTCTTTCAGTAAAACATGAAACCAGGTAAGAGAGGAGATTTGAAGAGGGATGAAAAGTGTTTAATGGGATAGTGATTGATTAGGGAAGTCTAAAAAATTTTGTTTTGCTGCATTGAGGGCCCGTTGAGACTATGAATATATATTTGTAGTGAACCTGGTCAGCAGGATTTCATGATCTTCTCCAGCTTTGTTTCAGCTGCACCTGAGTAAGAGTGAAGGCAGTAGATAATGGGAATAATACAAAACTTAAATTTTATACAGTAAGATCTTTGAAAGTAAAGGGGCAAAGGTTCCTAGAGAAGAGGATAGTGTCTAGTTGAACTGCTTCAGCATGGGGTCAAGATTGGGAAGGAAAAATAGTTTAGTTAGTATAGGAGTGATGATCCAAGAAAAGACTAAGATGTAGAGGGTACAGGAAATAGGAAGAATAGGGCTTGGGGTTGCAAGGGAGAAGGAGAGGTGGAATAACAATAGATTATGATCAGATCAAGAAAGTTCAGAATTCATGAATATGGGAGGGACTTTTGGGTGATGGTAGGCTCAAAAGTATGGCCAATACTATGTGTAGTTATGGTCACGTAGAGGAGTAGTTTATGATAAAGGAGTAATTTGAGGAATTGGGTTTGAAGAAGTCTATAGATAGAGATAGACAGACAGATAGATATAGATATCTACATATATATATATGTATGAGTACATATTTATAACTAAATCTTTGTGCACAGGCACAAAAATAAGAAATGTGAGGTCGTATGTAAGGAAAAACATATGAGTCAGTTTGACTGACCCAGAGTGTGTAACCTGCATCCAAATTAGACATTCAGAGGACCTAGGTTACAGTTCTGGCTTCACAGCTTGCTTGTTACGTAAATTATCTCCTGCACTTTAGTTTGTTTTTTGGGGGGGGTGGAGTGGGGGTGTTAATCTGTAAAGTGTAGAAGTGAGGAAGGGGTAAGAAGGGAGATAGAGTCTATGGTTTCATCTCCTTTTTCTGCAGGGGGCTTTCTGGGGCCTGATGACAGGGCTGGTAGTGGGAGCTACCCGGATGATTCTGGAATTTGTTTACCCTGAGCAACCTTGTGGCTTCCCAGACAACCGGCCAGCTGTTCTCCACAGCCTTCACTATCTTCACTTCTCCGTGGTGCTCTTCTCCATCACAGCTGCTATAGTTACTGCTGTTAGTCTGCTGACTCCACCCCCTGATGAGTCTCAGGTGAGCTGAGTCCCCTCTCCCAAAAGGATCTAGATGAGTTAACTTCACCTCTCAGATAATCTGGCTCTTCCCCTAGAAGGGGGAGATGACTTGCTATTAGAATGGACAGCCCTTAGTTGGATTTTCCTATTAAATTCTACTGCATTTTCTATATCTATTTTTAAATAGAAACAGGCATTGGTAAACCTTGGACTTTCAGCCTCGAGAGGAGGCCTGGATGACTCCTAGGAGTCAGTTGATGATCCACATTTTTACACTCAGTGTAGGAAGGGAGGTCACCTGGAAAAGGGGTCATTTCTAGAAAAGTTTGTGCCCTGAGAGTCATCCAAATGCAACCTGCCCTCTTACAGGGGGTGGTGAAGAGCAGGAAGATGAAGAAGATAAAGACTTGGAAGTGGTATTTGAAAATGTTCATTATCATTTGTCCCAGAATAGGCTAAACTATCTTAGCATGATTTCCAAAGATTTTCTAAGGGTTATTCCAACTGGTTACTAAGTCCTCAACTATCTCTCACCATAGAACCTATGGTTATGGTTGGGCCTTTTGACAAAAATCCAGCCTTCCCTTCTTTCATCAGATTTCATAGTCTGCTCTGCTACCATTGCTAAGAGAAGAGAAAAATGTGGTCAAAATAGTTTAAATTAATAAATCAAAGGCAGAATTTCATGTGGTGAGGAAACATTTCTTGGTAGAACTTGTTAGAGGTCCAATGGTTTATGAACTAGGCTGCCAAGTTGTAACTGAATCCCTAATTCCCTACACCCAAATTTACACACACACACACACACACACACACACAAACACTCACTCTACATCAAGAAGGATTGGCTATATGGTTAGGTACATTCTGAGGAAGCCTAGCCGATAAGGAGGGCTCAGTCTCTCCTAATCTTATCTCTCTGTTCTATTCCCTCCAAAGTGGTGACTCTCCCCCATCTATGGCCAGCTAACTGCCTGCTTGCCCCTTTGGGAGTCTTCAGTCCCCTACATCTCCATACCTTACCTCTATTTCTTCATTCTCCAATTCCCATGTTTTCTTTGTTCCTTGTTCCCTCATCCTTCAACCACTGTACTCCAGTCTGTTATTCCTATATCCTTCATTTCCATGTAACCCACTTCTCTGATTTCACTGTCTTCTATAGCCTCACTCTTCAAATATATCCTCATCCCTTCATTTTTTTTCTCTACATCTTTTATTCCTTATTTTCTAACCCCTGTTCAAATTCTCTCTTTGGTTCATATAGATCAAGAATTTAACATGGTGGACACTTTCCAAGGACAATCTTTTAGAAGCTCTGCCTGAAGCCTGTGATATGGAAGATAAAGTCGGTAAGTGGCCCCAGGGACCTCTAGACCACTCTAGGAGAAGTCAGACTCATCATAGTATGGTCCTTACTTTACTATCTAGCTCCATTTTCCCTTTACCAGAAACCTCAAGATTAGGCTATCCTCAAATGATAGTTGGCATGGAAGAAGGGTATTGAGAAGAGAGGCTGGAGGATATCCTGGGGAAGCCCAGAGAGAACCACTCACTGGTTCTGCTCACTTCCAAATCTTAAGACCCAAGTATTGTACTATTTTCCTAGTTTCCCATTCTCACTCCACCCCTGATCCAACTAGTTCCTTAGAACCATGTATCCCATTCTCCCCACCTGCAGGAAAGAAGCAAACTATCTTCTGGACCCAAGTCTGCAACATCAATGCCATTCTGCTTTTATGTGTCAACATATTCTTCTATGCCTATTTTGCCTGATGGTGTTCATTTTCTGGGAAGCCAGAGGATCATGGGAGAGGTACTCAGAAATGTAGGAGGTATTTGTCCTAATTAGATTTCTAGAAAAGAATCATAGATTATTAGAGTTGCAAGGGCCAACCAGCTCAACTATGGAATCTGGAGAAGGGAAGTAACTTGACCAAAGTTATACAGCTTGTTGGTAGAAGGCCTAAGATTAAAACCCAAGGCTCTTGACTTCTAAGTCATTACTATTTCTATTAAATTGGGCTTCTTTTCTTTTCCTGGT
This sequence comes from Macrotis lagotis, assembly GCF_037893015.1. Classification (NCBI taxonomy): domain Eukaryota; kingdom Metazoa; phylum Chordata; class Mammalia; order Peramelemorphia; family Peramelidae; genus Macrotis; species Macrotis lagotis. The sequence goes on from NC_133666.1 coordinate 183,732,839, forward strand.
GCAGAAGCATTTTAGCTGTAGGAGTCCTAAGAACTTTTCTCCTTTGAGATCATGGTGTCTCACTACTACCATCATCACCATCAACCCCCGCTATGTATTATTATCCTTGGAAACATCTTCAGTTTAGGTCACTACCTGAGTATTCTGGAGTCTGGAATAGGATTTAATCTGTGTTGGAATCTCTAGCCCTACTTCCCTGCTCCCATTTTTCATTACCTAAGGCAATGTCAGAGAGACCCAATTCTGCCACTAATTAGTTGTATGAACTTGTGTAAGTCACTTCCTCATCTATTAATGAAAGGACTGAACTAGATGATTTTTTGGGTTTTTGGGGATCTAATATTCTCTAATTCTATGAATTCCTGACTCTCCCCTTCTCCCCTACCCAATTTGTGACCAAGTCCACACACAACACCCTCCGCATGTCTAGTTTCTTCAAAATGGGCTCCTCCCTCCCTCACATTTTGATTCTGTGATTCAGTGAATCCCTAGTCTTGAGACCTAGATGGGGAACAGGGAAAGAGGGAAGTGTATGGGCTTGAAGTTCAGTGAGGTTTGACTGAGAAGTCATTAGTCTGAAGGTAGTGATGGGAGGAAAAGCCAACTCAACCTAGTGTGGAATGGGTTTTATCTGAGTCACCATCTAATAGAACCAGAGGGTAACAAAACATCATAAAAAAACTTCATATGTCTTCCAAGTATCACTTCCTCTCTATATCACTTGACTTCTGGCCAAACATCAAGTATTTATACAATGTTCATAAAACTAGATGCAAAGATAAATCAGCTCATGGTTTGTTCTGCCTCCCAGAAGTCCCCTGGCATATATATTTTTGAGTCAGTCCTTCCTAAAACCAAGAATATTCAAGGCAGTTTATTAGCCACACTATTGCTCTCAAGTGGATCATAGGAACCCTGATCTGGGACCCTCATCCCTTCACCAGAGGTGCTCCATTCTTCCCCTTGTCTTCTCAAGGGAACAAACCTTCCCCAATGTGTTCTAGGTCTCTGTCTGCTAGGATCCAGAGTTTTAGGAACAAAAAATTAAGTGTCCAAAGTTGTCTAGGGGATCAGTCTTAGGGATTTAGTATATGTAGGTTGGTTATTGGAGGATCAGAACCCCTCAGGTTATAGGCTAGATTGGAGAGGGCTGACCCTGTGACAAGATATCCACGTATTCCTCTTACCTCCTCTAAAAATAGTATTTAGTGCCTACCCATTGTCCAACTGTAGCCAGAGTCCCTGGACACTGCTCAATGTAGTGACTTTCTCGGATGGTAGTAGTGGTCCATGTCCTTATCACCTCATACCTGGGTCATTGCAGTAGCCTCATAACCATTTTTTGTGCCTAGAGTCTCTCCCTGATTTAATACATTTGCTGCCAAGTTCATCTTCCCCAATTTCTATTTTTGTCATTTCTCTTCCCACTCAAGGATCATCATTGACTTCCAGTCACTTGTAGGGCAAAATGCTAACTATCCAAGGCCTTCCATAGTCTGACACCCTGCCATGCTTCCAACCTCTCTCCTATTCTTCCCCTCGATGAAACTTTTGCTCCACTAACACTGATTCTCCACTATCTCCTTAATGATAATAACGATAGCTAACATTTATATAACACTTTGAGATTTTCAAAGCACATTACATTGGTTATCACATTGGTCCTCACAACAACAATCCTAGGAAGTAATTGCTATTATCATCACCATTTCACAGATAAGAAAATTGAACCACAAAAAGGTTAAATGACCTGCCCAGGGTCACACAGCTAGTAAATGTCTGAGGCACTGTTCAAACTCGTCTCCCTGACTGCAAATCTAACACTGGTAGTCTCCTTTTGACTCCTGGGTCTTTCATCAGACTATCTCCTCTTCTCAACCTATTTCTTCCATGGTCAAATCATCTCCACCTTTTTAGACCCAAGTCCTCGGATCAGATTCTCTTCCTATACCAAGCATTGGGTATTGCCTATTATTATCATGTGTGTACATAGTATGTCTCCTGCTAGACTGTAAGCTCCTTATGAGCAGAGAATGAATCTTCTCCTGGATCTGTGCAGTCCAGGACCCTATACTTAGAAGATGCGTAATAAACGCTTGTTGTTTGATTGGATGACTGATGTGTTATTGTCCTTAACCTAGGTTCATAAGATTTTAGGGCTGGAAAGGATCTTAAAAATCACCTTCTCCAATCTGTTTGGAAAAGATTATTCCCTTGACTCTAAATGGAGCGGACATTTCTTTTCTAATCTACTTCAAAGGTCCAAGCATAATCCTAGGCACTCTGGAAGCCCCAATACAGAGTTGTTGATGGATAGATACATGGATTCCCCCAGTTTGTCAAAGTGTTTCTTCTATCCTATGAAGGATTTGAAAGGATTTGACCAGTGCAGAGCTGAGTCATGAGATCCAAAGTAAATATTAAGATTACTTTCAGAGAGGCTCTGATTACCTCCAGAATATTCATAATAATATTTGTGGGATAAGGGCAGCAAAGAATTGGAAACAAAGTAGAAACATATTGATTGGAGAGTGGCTAAACAACTGTGATACCTGGATATAATGGGTTATTGCTTTGCCAAAAGAAACAACAAATCTGGAGAAGTCTGAGAAGCAAGGGAAAACCGAGACAAAATGAAGTGATACCTCAACACTTTATGCTTTTTTATTCATTCATTTATATTCATAGTAAACACATAATGCTTATTATTCATTCATTCATACAAGTAGGCAAAACCAGAAAAGTAGTGTATATACAATGATTACAACAATGCAAATGAAAAACAACAAAACCTGAATGTTGAATAGTTATATTGACTAAGTTTGACTTTGAAGAAGAGGAGAGAAAATGAAGCTCCTTCCTCACTTTGCCAATGTGAAGGAGGGACTAGGATATGGAATTATGTATACTATCACTTTTTTAAAAATCTGTGTTACAAGGGATGGTTTACCAGGCAGAAGGACATATTAAGAAATGTAGATGATATAAAAACAAGAGATAACAATACGAGTTAACATTTATATCATGTCGCTTACTATGAACCAGGCACAGTGTGAAGTATTTTACAAATATCCCATTTGATTCTTGCAACAACCCTGGAAAGGAGGTTATATTATTATCCTTTTTTTTACAGTTAAGGAAATTCAAGTAAACAGAGGTCATGTGAATAGTTCAGGATCACATAACTAGGAAGTATCTGAGACTGGATTTGAATTCAGGTTCTTCATGGTGCCAGGCCCAGTGCTCTACCTACCTTCCCTATAATAGTGATAATGATATGTTATTAATAAATATAATTATTCTATAACATATTATGTAATAAATTATGTAAATGTATGCTATGTTATATCTATTATATAATATATGAGTATAATAAATATTAATAATATATTTCAAAGAATGCTTTTAGAAAAGCAGTAGTTCTCTAAGAAGTAGAAAAAAACCCATCTACTTCTCTGAGTCCTTAGGACAGGAAAGGATTACAAATTTAGAAGTGGAATGAGGCCTTCTAATCCAAAGCCTTTATTTTACAAATAAGGAAACAGACTTTGAGAAAATAAATAGTTTACCTAAGGTTACACAATGTATCCATAAGAAGTAGAATTTGAACCCAAGTCCTCTGACTTCAGAGTTAATTTTTTCCTATTTTACCAAGAGGAATTGACTACATTCCTAATTTCTAAATCTCTTAATCCTCAAAGACTGGAGTTGTTCTTTTCTGTTTTGGGGTTTTTTTTTTGTTTCATTTTATATCTCCAGTGCCTGTTTATTGATTCATTTGCTCAAACATTGTCTAGTCATTTTAGTGACTATACCTTCCCCCAGTAATGTACATCCTATTTTTTTCTGGGACAGTCCTGATCTAATAAAAAAACTTTTAAGATAATGAGATAGAGCAGGACAAAAGGAATATCCTTTATCAGAGCATGTACCACAGTTTTGGATTTGTAAAATTTAGTTGCTGTATCTTTATCTCTTCTAATAAACATGATCTTTCCCCCATCCCATTCCCATCTTCCCAGGTTTTCCTCCTGTCTTTTGAGGCCTCATTCTAAAAGAAATATTCTTTGAGAGATTATCTTTCTTTGCCTCCCTATCCTTCACTATGGCTACACAATAAAAATAAATTTGTATATCTACTTTGCTTATTTTTTAATATGTATTTTCTATTTTTGCTCTATACATCCCTCCCTCCCCTCCCCAAGTAGAATGTAGGTTTCTTAAGGGCATAAGTTGTTTAATTTTTGTCTCTCTGACTTTATCAATCATATAGTGTCTAACTCTCAGGAACTATTTGATTAATGCTTGTTGAATTGAATCTAATTGAATTCCAGAACTCAAACCAGCACATAATGACCAACTCTTTTCACTGAGGATGGGAATCTGAAAGCACCCAGCCAGGTGAAAAGGCAATAAGATATGTTGGAATTCCTGGTCCTAGACAGTGAGACAGAATACTTGTGACTCTCTTTCCTTTGATATCAAGAAGTGATAGAATTTCAGAATTCAAAGAAAACCTATAGATCATTCAGATTCCATTAGACCCCATTCAACCAAACCCAAAGAAACAAACCCTACAACAATGTATCAATGCCCTCTGCCCCAGTTCTAGCAGGTGATTATCTAAACTTTTCTTAATTTTTAAAAATGTTTGATTTATTCTTTATGTCTTTATAACACAGTTATTTCAAACCCTACCATACCTGAATTCTTCCATGGGACAAAGACAATTTTACAAAAACATTTAACAATAGTGATTTTTGCTAACGATCTGTATAGTATTTTGTCCTAGTAGTCCTCCAACACTCTACCAGTAGGGAAGAAGCATGCTTCATCATCTGTTCTCTGGATCTTCACTGATTTTTCCATTACTAGTAATCTTTTACATTGTTTTAGTCATTGTGTGTACTGTTCTGGTTTTGCTCTACCTTAGTTTGTACAAATCTTCTGATGTTCCTCTGAATTCCTCATATGTGTCATTTCTTACTGAACAATAATATTCCTTTAGATTCATATAATATAGTTTCTTTCATTATACTCTAATCAGTGGATACTCATTTTATTTCCAGTTTTTTGCTATCATAAAGAGTATTGTGAAGAATATTATAACATGTTGCACCTTTGTTTCTGTCTGTGATTCCATGTGGGATCACTGGGTCAAAATGACTTACATAATTCCAAATTGGCATCTAGAAATGTTGGACCACCTCACCTCTCTATCAGTAGTGCATCAGTATGCCTGTACAGTCCCACCAACATTAGCAGCTCTCTTTTTTGTTTATCTTGGCCAATTTGTATAGTATGAAAAGAAACTACAGAATTGCTTTAATTTGCATTTTCTTTTCTATTAGTGATCTGTGGAACATGTTTTCATGGGGTCATATATAGTTTTAAATTCTTTTTTTCTCCCAGATTAACTATTTCCCTCTTATTTTTAATTTATTAGTTTTATTTGTACAGTAGTTTTCATTTTATGTAATAAAAATATTAATTTTATCTTCTATTATCCTTTCTTTTTTAAAATAAAAGAAAGATTTTATTTTGAGTTTTACAATTTTTCCCCTAATCTTCTCCCCCCCCCCCCCCCCCCCCCCCCCCCGCAGAAGGCAGTCTGTTAGTCTTTACATTGTTTCCATGGTATACATTGATCTCAGTTGAATGTGATGAGAAAGAAATCATATCCTTAAGGAAAAAAAATAAAATATAAAAGATAGCAAAATCACATAATAAGATAAGGTTTTTTTTAAAATTAAAGGTAATAGTCTTTGATCTTTGTTCAAACTTCACAATTCTTTCTCTGGATACAGATGGTATTCTCCAATGCAGACAGCCCAAAATTGTGTCTGATTATTGCACTGATAAAATGAGCAAGTCCATCAAGGTTTGATCACAACCCCCATGTTGCTGTTAGGGTGTACAATGTTCTGGTTCTGCTCTTCTCACTCAGCATCAGTTCATTGCAGTTCATCTGAAAACTTTTTGTTTACATTCTTGACCACTTATTCCCTGGAGATAGTCTTAGCTCTTATTAAACATGTTGATAAGATTATTTCTCATAATAGTTTGTTTCATTGTGTTAACAGCTCTGAATATTAGAAAGTTTTTTCTTATACAAAACTGAAATTACCTCCTTGTAACTTACATCCTTTGCCTCTTGTACCTTCTGGCATGATTAAAAAAAACCTCATATCTTATTTATGATATCCCTTCAGATGTCCCTATAGTCTCACCTTCCTCTTTCCCACATCCATGGGAGCAGTTTAGTTGAAAAGTAGAGGGGAGAGGCTTACTAACCATAACATTTTGCAGTGGAATCTTCAGCAGAAGACAGGAGTTGTACCTTTCCCAAACCTGGATAAAGTTAGTCCCAGATTATATTAAGGATCTCAAGTCATAATGGTTGTTTTCCCCTGCTGCTTTCCCAACCTCCATCTGGAGAAAGAGCCAATATGGCAGGATCTTTCTCTTCCCTTATTAAGACCTTGATGCATCTCCAGGGGTTTATGCACATTTGGACTTTAGGGACAGCTGTTAATTCACAGCTTTGCAAAGATCACTGGGTAGTAAGGCTAGATAGTAAATAATTTGCTTCAGGATCTTTATTGCACAAAATCCCCTCCCTTCTTTTCATTTCCATTCTTTCTGTTTCCCATTTCTTAGAATTTTTTTCATGTCCCTCCTCTTCCTCCAGTATCAAATAGGGGTAGATTGCTGGATTGTGGGAAAGAGGCTTGCCAATCAAGCCTGGCAAATAGATACCTGGATAGAAGGGGAGTTAACTATGTTAAATGAACAAGTGAATGTGGAAATGAACGAATGAACCCAAGCCATTGACATATAGCTTGGCAGAAGATGAAATTCCTCCTACAGTAGTGGATGTATGAAGGAAGGGAAGGGAAAACTGATAATGACTTTCCCAAGGTCACAGTGCTGACCTTGGAGCATAGCTGAGACCAGAAGGCAAGTCTGTCTGTTCAGAACAGAACCCTATGGATACTTAATAATTACCTAGTTGTGTGGCCTTGGGCAAACCACTTAACCCCGTTTGCCTTGCAAAAAAACCTAAAAAAGAAAAAAAAAAGAAAACTAGTCATAGATGAGGAAGAAGTACATGACAGGCATAAGGGACAATCTATGTAAAGCCAAAGAAGCAGGTAATGAATTGTCATATATATGAAGAAGAACAAGGAGGATGATATGTCAGAATAGAACCCTATGACCCTCATCTAAACTATATATCATGTGACTTAATCTGTCAAAAATGAAGTAAGAAAGGTGGTGGGAAAATATTAGCATCCCCTGACAAGCCCTACCCATCCCAATGACATCATGCAGCTCATAGTCGCTGGGGAGATTTGAAACAAGGTGCTCCACCCAGAGGTTCTGGCATCCTGGGATTTTATCTGGATTTACACAGAGAAGGAGGGGAGAAAGTTGTTTCAAGGAGATTTGAGTAGTAGCAGTTTTGGGGACTGGAGGGTGAAAGGCCTTAATCTCATAGTCCACAGAGGGGCTGGATGCCACTATAGAAGTCTGAAGTGTAGTTCATTATCTTTCTCCCCAAACCTGCTTCTCTTCTGATTTCACATTTCATCTCTCACATTCCTCTTGATTTACCAAGTTTTCTTGTGTCTCCCCTATTCTCATTGCCACCAGCAAGCAAAGACCCTCATTCTCATGTACCTAAACCAGGTATCAAACACATAGTCTATGGTCTGCATGAAACTTCCAACACTCAAAAATATGGCCCAAATCAGATTAAAATGTATTTGGAAAATATTTACCAAAATGGATTTAAAATATAATCTAACCTAGATATTATTATATTTTTAAACTAAGTCAATAAGTGCCTATAGGGATTTTTATATATAGATTAGAGGCCCCTGATTCTATTTCAATTTAGCACAATTGACTATCTCAATTATTGCTACAGAATATTTCCCCTTCAATTCTCTCTTTTCTTTTTGATCCTCCAATACCTCTGTAAAGGGTTGATTAGGAAAGCTTGGTCAATTCAATGAGTCTAAAGAGAGGTGTCTATTTTTTGGAACTTTGTTATAATTGAAGGATTTTGATTTTTGCCTCCTTTGATTATGGTTCATTAACATCCTCTTGAAGTGACTAATGATTAACTTTGAAAATGATTTGATTAGTTCAAGCTAAGATGAATTAGAACCATTATACAGGACCTAAAAAAGGGTACAAACAGAACTGCTAAAGTTGTTAAGGGGAGAATTTGGGAGAGAATATTATAGCTAGTATTTTTTTAAAAATCTTTAAAGTTTACAAAGTACTGTACACATGTTACTGCAATTTAATCTTCACAAACAACCCTGTGAGGTAGGTGCTATTATTATTATTCTCATTGTTACAGATGAGTAAAGAGAGTTTAAATGATTTGTCTAGGGTCACACAGAGAGTTATTTTCTGAAGCAGCATTTTAACTCTGGTCTTCTTGACTCCAGGTCTGTTGTTCTGATCTGGTTGCTTCTGGTCAAGGAACTGACCAGAACTGAAGAAGCTAAGAGCAGACCTGGCAGGGGAGGATATTAGGGAAGTAGAGGAAGTAATACCTGCCTTTTTGTAGCATCCTCTTCCCCACCATCAAAAATGCCAACTTGGAGAGGCAGCTGAAGAGGTCTTCTTTTTGGCACAAAGCAATAACAGCCATAGAAAGGGAAACCCAGACTGCTTAGTGGGACTTACTGAAACCCAGCCTTCTAGAGATGTGGCAAGAATTCCTAAATTACAGTGGAGAAACTGAGCCAAAGACTATTTGGCTCAAAGCAAAGGACTGAACTGAGGGTCATAAACCTCTTTTCTGACATAATAATCTTAGACCTAGTCATGTTATTCCTTGGTTCAAAAAACTGTGACTTCTTGCCTATCAAGCAAAATTCAAATTTTTCTTGAATGTTTATCATTCAAAGCCAAGCCTGATATGGTACCCTCCTCTGCCTTTCCGGACTTTTCTCATGTCATCCCTCTCTGCCCTTCCAGTCATGGATCACACTGTCATACTTCTATTACTTTGTAGAAGACATCTTTCTTCTTCCTCTTCACCTCCTGAATTTTTACTGATCCTTTAAGCTTCAACTCAAAAGCTACCCTTCTCCTCAAAGCCTTTTCTGATGCTCCTATTTAACAATAATCTTCCCTTTGAGACCTTACATTATATTTTTGTTGGCCCTTCTGTAAGGGCCAGTTATGCACTGTTATATGCTATAGTTTTGTGTTAGTGTCTCAATCTAAAAAAGTTAACTAGACTGTAAACTCTGTGAGGGCAAGGATGGTTTCATTTAAACCTTATACTTTCTCCAAAGCCAACAGACAATTAATAAATATTTGAATTTATCATCACTTTTGTCTTCTGGTTTTTTTTATTGGGATACATTCCTTCCTCATCTGTCTCTCCCAGAATCCTTAGCTTCCTTCAAAACATAAATGAGATTCTTTGAGGCCATTCTGAAAGTAGCCTACTTTGATCATACACATACAATGAGTAGAGAAACTTCAGGGAAAGGACTGATCTTCTGGACAGTTGGTTTACCCAGATTTTCAAGTTTCAAGGTCCATTGTGACTTTGATCTTGAAGGGGTTTGTGAGGAGAAAAAAAGAGGCTAGAGCAAGAAGAAGTATGGGACAAAGGGAATCTTTTTTTCTGAGTCACAGGGAAGAAAAGGGATTGAGAGGGGAAGTGATATATCCTGGTTTGGGTACCCTCCCTCATTCCCTTTGCATCCCTGGGGACTTGACTGGCAGACAGGCTGCTGTTTAGATGTTGGAGAGCAGGAACTTAAGGGATGAACTGGAAATTCTTGGGAACTGGCAAACATATTGGTAAGATGGCTCTACATGGAGGGTAATGAGGGAAAGGGAACAGAAAAAACCTGAATCTTTAATTCTTCTTTAAAGACATTTCCATCAAAGTTCTAAAGTCATCTGAATTTTGAGACAATCACTCCCTGACTGCTTTACCTCACAGGGAGGATAGGAAGAGAAGGAAGAAGAGAAAGCAGCAATAACCCTTTTAATTTCTATGTTTTTCTATTAAAAAAAGAAAACACTGGTGACCACCAAATTCTGATGAGAGTGATTTCATTTTGATGCCTCAGGTCTGATTTAGGAAAAAGTTTTGCCCTTCAAGACATTTTTACCCTCCAACAGGAGCTTAGATCAAGTTAGGGATGGCAAGCTGGAGGGACCTTTTGATCCTCACTGAGGTTAAATGTATAAATCAAAATTATCTCCATATAATCAGAGAATTTGGGGGTGGGAAAGGACCTCAGGGGTGATCTGTTCCAGCCCACACATGAAAGGCACCCCAAATATGACACACTCAAAAAGTAGTTACCCATACCCAACTTGACAATTGTATGAAATAGTTTGTCAGAAGTTTTTCAGGAATGGTCAAAGCATATGCAAAGGCAATTTACAGATGAGGAGATCAAAGCAATCCATAGTCATATGAAAAATTGCTCTAAATCATTACTTATTAGAGAAATGCAAATTAAAGCTTCTCTGAGGTACCACCTCATACCTTTCACACTGGCCAATATGGCCAGAAAGGATAATGATCATTGTTGGAAGGGTTGTGGGAAATCTGGGACACTATTACATTGTTGGTGGAGCTGTGAACTCATCCAACCTTTCTGGAGAGAAATTTGGAACTATACCCAAAGGGCAACAAAAATGTGCATACCCTTTGACCCAGCTATACCACTACTGGGTCTATACCCTGAAGAGATGATGAAAAAGGGTAAAAGTATCACTTATACAAAAATATTCATAGCAGCTCTGTTTGTGGTAGCAAAGAATTAGAAATCAAGTAAATGTCCTTCAATTGGGAAATGGCTTAGCAAACTGTGGTATATGTATATCATGGAACACTATTGTTCTATTAGAAACCAGGAGGGATGGGAATTTAGGGAAGCCTGCAGGGATTTGCATGAACTGATGGTGAGTGAGATGAGCAGAACCAGAAAAGCACTGTACACCCTAACAGCAACATGGGGGTGATGTTCAACCTTGATGGACTCACTCATTCCATCAGTGCAACAATCAGAGGCAATTTTGGACTGCACGCAATGGAGAATACCATCTGTATTCAGATAAAGAACCATGGAGTTTGAACAAAGTCCAAGGACTATTTCCTTTAATTTAGGGGAAAAAACTATCTTGTTGTCTGATCTTGTTATCTCTTGTACTTCATGTTTCTTCCTTAAGGATATTATTTCTCTCTTGTCACACTCAATTTGGATCAATATACAACATGGAAACAATGTAAAGACTGACATATTGCTTTCTGTAGGGGAATGGGGGAAGGGAAGTAAGATTAGAAGAAAAATTGTAAAACTCAAAATAAATAAAATCTTTAATTAAAAAAAAATTTTGCAGGGACAACTAGGTGGTGCAGTGGGCAGAGCACTGGCCCTGGAGTTCAAATCTTACCTCACACACTTAATAATTACCTAGCTGTGTGGCCTTGAGCAAGACACTTAACCCCATTACCTTGCAAAAAAACTAAAAAAAAAAGTTTTGCTAGCATCCTGGTGAACTTTATCCAGTAAATCTTTATGTAGTAGGAATCTTGTCAAAAAAAGAAATGAGGATAGTTGGGTTTTTTTGATGAAGTCATGTTGGCTCTTTGTAATCATGACTCCCTAACAAGAGAAACTATTGAGGAGATTAAATATATGTAAATATATACATATATGCACATTTGCATGTATATACATGCATGTGTGCATACATATACACATGTATATATCATTATTATTATCCTGGACTAGCATTATTGTTATTTCATCTGAAGTTCCCTCTCACATAGGGAACCATAGTTACCAGTGAATATGTCTTCTACTTATATGGGCATATTATATGTAGGATCTGGTCTCAGCATCTTTGCAGTTGGAAGTCCATTTATTTAGAGCTATAGATAAATTCCATATCTACCTTACATAAAGGTAATAAAAGGAATCATGCTTTACTGAGTAAAAGTTATTTCCCAAGGAATCATTCAATGGAAATGTCCCCCAATAGGTGTATTGCCCACCTGGCCCATACTTCATGCATGTTTATGGTGATCAGCATTCTCTGCCTCTTCAGATTACTTCATATAAATTGTATATTGTCTGGAATTCTCTCCTTCCTCATCTCTTCCTCTTAGTTTCCTCTGGTTGGCTTCAAGCCATAAGCTAAAATCCTTCCTTCTACAAGAAGACTTTCCTGATCCCCCTTCATGCTAGTGCCTTCCCTCAGAGGCCATCCCAATTTATCATGTATATATTTTATTTGTATATAGTTGTTTGCATGTCATACCCCCCAATGTGGCTGTGAAGAAATTGTTTTTTGCCTTTTTTTGCATGCCCAGAACTTAGAAGTATCTGGCATTCAGTGGATACTTAATATATCTTTCTTGATATTCATGTACATATTTTATCATTCTAATAAAATGTGAATTCTTTGAGGGGAAAGGACTGTTTTTGTCTTTGTAACCACAATGCTTTGCACATAGTTAAGTATTTAATCAATGTTTGCTGAATTGATTTGGTCCAGAAAATACCCTCCCTCTTGGTCCAATGTAATTTGGGCCCCTCTGGAAATGGCAAGAAACTGTTCTGTCCTCAATATCAAAACAGTAGGGAACCCACCGGCTCCTCTCCATTGTAGGTACTTGATTTCCAGAAAAGTCTTGGGGGCTGTGGTTATTTAAAGCAACTTTTAGAGATGGAAAGAAGTGAGGACACATAACGATTCACATTTGGATGGGTTGGACATGGTTCCGAGGGAAGAAACCCACTCGGCCACAGAGCTGGCCTCTCCACCAGTTGGGGTCAGAATGTTCCAGCACTTCAATGATGTCACCCTCATAGAAGCTGAGCTGGGAGGAGTTCTGGGCGGTAAAGTCAAACTGGGCCTTGGCAAACTTGGCTCTGGGTGGCTAGAAGAAGAAAGAGAAAAGATCAGGGCAAAAATAACCAACCAACCAACCAGCTTTGAAGTTTCTTCTGGGTGCTTCTCCCTCTCTTGGGAGACAAGACTATCCCTTAGTTCTTATGTGAGTACTGTACTGACCACTTCTGCTACTCAGTGGGGAGGGAGGTCTTCTGGGGCTGGAGCTTCTCTTCTTAACCACCCTAAGATGTGAACCTCACACTGAGGCAGCAGTTTCAAAGATATTTTGCTCTACTAGGAGAATTCTAGGATGCAAATTCTCTATGTCAGCTAATTACAGGTATAGCAGACACAAAGAGTATACAATTCTGTCCAGTTTAGGAGATAAATCTTGGCTCCTTCAGTCTAGTGTTTTGATACCAATTCCTTCCCAGTTTAAATTCCTTTTCTGACTAGAACTCCCTCAAATCTGATTTCTCTTTGGCTCTCAACCTAATCCCAAACTCTTGAGAGTGATACTAGCTAGCCCCAGGGCATTTCCTGAAGGGCCCAGGTCTCTTGGTGCTGTCATCCACAGTGATGGTTCCCCTACAGAGCCATATCAATGCTGCCCCTTTCCATTCTCAGTTATCAGAAAAATCTCTGAGGTTCAGGCAACACCCCCCAACTGCCACCCCCACTGGGATCAGAGTCCCCCTGGGCTGGGACTTGGGGAGACTTAAAGCAACCCCTTCACACTTGTCTGGTCCTTGGAGTCAAAGTCAAGACTGATCTTCTTGTGGTTCTCAAAATTGAGTTTTCAATACTTGGGGATTCAGAATCCCACCTGGTCCAGGTGGACCAACACCATTCCAACTATGGGCAGAGCTCTGGGTCATCTCAGGCCTCGCTGGAGAGCAAGATGGAAAATAGGGATTTTTTTTATACCTCACCTATATCTCACCATTCACCTAAAGCAAGGTGCTTTGCTTTTTGTCTCTTCCTATTCCCTCAAAACCATCCCCAGTCACTCATCCAAAATCTAGTATCCTGAGAAAGTCAAGAGTCCCTGTTCTCTAGCCCCCCATCCTTGACAGTGACCTTGTTCCAAACCCTGACATTTCTTAGGAGCCACCAAGGAGTCACTGGAAGACTCAGGCATACCCTGGTAGCAAAGATGGATAATAGCCTATCTGACCAATCAGAAGGAAGCCTACTCTTCCAGACTATGGGATTTGGTTAATTGCAGTGATTGGATCAACCCAAGGGAATGACCCCACCCAGGAAAGGTATAATTAACCTGTTCCCTTTGGAGAGAATCAAGGACACTCCCCACTCTCCCTCCCCACAAAGAGGCTGAAATGGTCATCAACATTTTCCCAAAGGGGTAGACAAGTTCAGGTCAGATTCTAAAGAATAAAGGTAGAATGGACTCTCTCCTTTATAAAGAGCTCCCTATTCCCTTGGATAGAGTACTACCTCCCTGTTCTCCCCACCAGAAGTCTATTTAGAAGTTAGGGGTTTAGTTGCTCTCCCCATCACCTCTTTTTGCCTCCTCTGCCTTTCTGAGATTCTGGGGAAAAGGGAGGCACAGAGCAAAGAAGGTTGGGGTTGGATTAGGGGCTCAATAAAGCTCAATCTGACTGACTTGGCAGTAGCCTAATGAAATCTTAACCAACTAAAAGTAGTTCAAGCTGAGAGTAGGATTTCTTTCACTGTAAAATTACTAGCTGTGTGATATTTGGCAAGTCACTTAACCCTGATTGTCTCACATCCAGGGCCATCTCCAGTTGTCCTGATTCATATCTGGCCACTGGACTTAGATGGCTCTGTAGGACTTGGCACCCCTCACTCACATCCAATTCATGTATTTGTCATGGCATCACCTCCCCTTAGGACATGGTCTTCTTCAAGAATGAATGACAAGATTTCTCTCTCATCACATTCAACTTAGATCAATGCATACACTATAGGAATGACATGTCTTCTGTGGAGGGGTGGGGAAAGGGAAGCAAGATTGGGGGGAAATTGTAAAACTCAAAATAACTAAAACCTTTCTAAAATTAAAAGGCAGGAGGAGTACTATTAGTCTCCCATTCATTTATTATATGATTCATTTATTAATATTTATTAAGTAACCACTATTTTTAAGACTGTCATATCCTTAAGAATAGACCACTGTTCCCTCATGAGCCCTTTATCCCATGGGCCAGTCCAGTTCGCATCTATTTGAAGCAGCTTATTCTTGGAGGTGAGACTTTTGAGGCAGAATTGGGTCTGTGTCCAAAAGATGGTTGGATTAAAGAAAAATTTCAAAGAAAATTCAATGCTATAAGTAGAATATGGGATCTGGAAAGGACCTTATCTTCTAAATTTTCACATTATAGATGAAACAACCAAGGTCCAGAGAGGTTACACAGACAGTTAATAGCCAATTTAATTCTCTTTCCACTATAATCATTGGGACCAGACAAGCATTAATGGGGAAAAGGGGGAAGACAAAGGTTTTTTTTAAGAAAACAATGAATCTAGGATTCAGTCTAAAAAAATGGAGCAGGAAGAGTAGATTCATCAAGTTTGGTAATAGGTATATAGGTAGAGTCTGTGATCGATTAAATAGTTTTAACAACCTCTCCCTTCCCTGTCCTGTCAAGAAATACCCATCCTCTTTTAATTAAAAGACTCCAATTAAAGTCATATCTTAGAAGGCCTCTGTCAGTGTACTTCCATTTTGGGAAAGGAAATAAGGGACCATGAAATGGGACTTCTCCCATACAAGACAAGTACATTTGGATTGGTGGAAAGAGATGGGGAGGGGTGGGTAATAGGAGATCAATACAACGATTCTTGATGGTTGGAGGCTGGCCTATTAATTCTTCCCAGATGGAACCTCTCAGTAGGTGACTCCAGAACTGATGACATCTGAAGGTTGCATCCCAGGCTCCTCCCTTCCTATCATCTTTTAGCATATGTATTCCCAAATCTTTCTTATGATATACAGTATGAGCATTTATCAAGGACTTACTATATGCTTCACCATGATCTCACTTGATCCTCACAACAATCCTGATAGGTAAATATTATTATTATCTCCATTTTACAGATGGAGGAACTGAAGCAGAGGTTGAGTGACATGGCTTGTTAAATCTAAGGCTAGATATGAACTCAGATCTTTCTGACTCCAGATGCTATTGAAACCAGGGTTCTTAACCTTTTTATTACATGGGCTCCTTTGACATATGATAAAATCAGTGGATTCTCCAGAATAATATAGGGTTTTAAATTTATAATTGAAGGAAATGCAAAATTTCAGTTAGAGGATAGTGAAAATAAATGTGATTTTTCTGCCAGTCAAATTTATAGATTCCTTGAAATCTGTCTGTGGTTCTAGTTATGAAATCCTGCTCTAATCCTTTCTTCAATCTGGTCTGTGTGTCTCTTCTCTCCACCCCACCACTCCAAAAATCTCACCTAGCTTAATAAAAGTTTCTCCTTTACAGGTGTCATTGGCCCTAATTAAGGGAGATGCATAAAGAGTGTTTATATTTTTCCTAATGAAAGAGTGCAGAAGTAGACATTTATGTTATTGTGAAGAACAACAACTATTATGAAAATCAACTACAGTTTGGGGTGGCTGCTGCCCTTTTCCTTTGGCAATCCCAGTACTCCACCCAGGCAGGAAACAAAAGCCGCCCTGGGACTAGTGATTCTCTTATCTGTCCTGTGCCATCCCATCCTCCCTAGTCCTGTCCTTCCCTAGGTCATGGACTTCTGATGCTACAGCCCAGTCAGAACTGGACTGTGGACTAAGAGTTGGACAACCTCTGCCTAGAGGGCTGAGCATATAATCAAATTATTATGAGGCCAGGCCAGTTACTGGGTGAGCCTTTTACTGCTTGCTTTTTGACTCTATTATTTGTGGCTCACCTTGCTAGCCTTGTTGTTTGTCATTCATTCTTTTTTTCCCCAGTTGTGGCCTATTTTTTATATTGTTTATTTTTTAATTTTAGAAAAGTTTTATTTATTTTGAGTTTTACAATTCTGCCCCCAATCTTGCTTCCCTTCCTCCACCCCTCCACAGAAGACATGTCATTCCTATTGTATGCATTGATCTAAGTTGAATGTGATGAGAGAGAAATCTTGTCATTCATTCTTGAAGAAGACCATGTCCTAAGGGGAGGTGATGCCATGATAAAAACATGAATTGGATGTGAGTGAGGGGTGCCAAGTCACTTTTTCCTACAGAGCCATCTAAGTCCAGTGGCCAGATATGAATCAGGACAACTGGAGATGGCCCTGGATGTGAGACAATCAGGGTTAAGTGACTTGCCAAATGTCACACAGCTAGCAATTTGCAGTTGGCTGAGGCTGGATTCAAATTTGGGTCCTTCTGACTTCTGGGCTGATACTTTCCACTCACTGCACCACCTAGCTGCCCCCAGTCTTAATCTTCTGAAGAAGCTTCAGCAGTGAACAGCTCTGCTAGGTTGCTGTCTAGTAACAATGATCTACCCAGTCAAACAGTATTCTCTTGTTGGTAGACAGTTCCCAAAACAAAGGTTCTTAATCATGTCTATGTCATGGTTACATAATCTTTGGCAGTATGCTGACTACTTACTTGTATTTGAATCTAATGACTTATTTTGACACCCAGAACCCATATGTTCTTGGTTCCCACCTTGTTATGACCTGTGGTGACTTTGACCCCCTGACCTACTATTTTTTGCTTATTGCCTTTTTTGATAATTTTCTGCTTTTCCTGGACCTTTATTCTCAATTTTGAGGCTCTCTCCCAATCTCAGTTTCCTGCTCTGCCTTCAACATCATTGCCACCCACAAAATCCCTGGGGCAGGCACCCCCTAACTGAAGGTGGCCATGTTTCACAAATCCCTCTTTTAGATGGTGCCATGCTTCCTTGGGGTAAATCTTTTAGGTAGAATCAATATCTGAGTACCTGGAAAAATCTCCCAATTTTAGGAAAGGGAATCAAAGAGACACTCTGTCTATAACATCTCCTATAACTAGTTCTTCAGAGTTTGACAAGAGGTATGTGATTCTTAGAAACTGTCATTTACTCCTTTAATCCTAAATTTACTCCTACCCTTCTCCCCCCACACCTTTTCCAGTCCATACCTCCCCATGGTTTCAGAGGCTTCTAGGATTATTGTCTGAGGGAGCTTCCTCCTCCCCTTGGGTTCCACACCCTCGTCTGATGTCTGGACTCATCTGGAGAGTCACTAACTAGGAGAGAAGGGAACTGGCTGGGGATGCCCCACCTCTTAGTTTTCCGAGAAGCTCCTAATACTTATTCAATCTCTTATGCCATTGTGACAAGTCATTCAATCACTCATCAAGTTTTTATTCAACATTTACTACATATTAGAAATTATGTTCAATGCTGGACCTTTTGGTGTCTAACTGGGGATCTGACTAATTTCAGATTTCTGTCTCTGTGTCCTTGACTGAAGTCCCATCTTTGGCTAACCATAATAAACCAGAGCTGGAAGCCATACTCCTGATGAGATTTCTTGATACCTTTTGTATTGGGTCCTCATCTCTCAGGAAGATTTGCTTCTTCTTGGCAATAGTGGTTGTCCGATAGAAGTCCACCAATTCATTGAGTGAGTTGAACTTCTCCTCCCAAAGAAAATACTTCCCCATGTTCTCCCGAAGCACCTTGAAGTGCTGAACTTGGTCTCCATAGCTGAAGATGGAAAAGAATGATATTTTAGTTTGAGAGTAGCCAGAGTCATGGGAAGCAGAGCCTTCAAAAATCCATTAGAATAAAATTTCCTTGTGGGAAAGGATGGTTTTATTTTTGTCTTTTTATCCCAGGATTCTAGCACATAGTAGATGCTCAATAAAATTTGTGGAGTTAACCTAGCCTGAGCATAAAGTCAAGGGAGAGAATTATATTGTAAAGGAATGATATACAATCCCTGTGGAGGAGAGATTAGCTCAGGGAAAGGAAGACATCCCTCCCTTTTTTCTTCTGAAGCTGTTCTCAATACTTTATAGTTGACTGTGCTGAAAGAAAATGATTATAGATCTAGGACTAGAAGGAACCTTAGTCCAACCCTCTCATTTTACAGATGAGGAAACAGACCTAGCAGACGCAGTAACTTGTCCAAGGTCACACAAGTAGCAAATGTCTAGAAGCCTCTGGGGCTACAGGAATAAGTTCATAGTAGGTGCTAAGTGAAGATTTATTAGTTCTCTTTCTTTGGCATCTTCCTCACCCTCACCTCCAAGTACCTATCACAGAATCGAACAGCTAGAATCATTTTTGTCAGTGATATCAGCATCAGCCATGATATTCAAAGATCAGAAAATTCTGAGGTTGGAAATTCTGAATAAAATGGCCAGAAGTCATAGGATCATAGTTCTAGAAGGGACCTTAGAGGTCATCTAGTACAGTGGGAGCAAATTCAAAGAGAAACAGGAAATCTGTACATAAGGATTCCTGAGTTTTGAAATGTAACATTACTTTTACTGTATTTTTATTTATTTTGTTAAATATTTCAATTAAACACTAATCTGTTTAGGGTCACACTGCTGTGGGTCCCATGTGCTTGATAACTCATTTTTCAGAAAAGAAAATTGAAACCCAAAGAGGCTGACTTACAGAATCATCCAAGTAATAACTGAGCAAAATAAACTGCCTCTCAGAAATTGGTACAAGTGTGGGGACTGCCTCTAAAGGGAAATGTAGCTTTTTCCTAGTGGACTGCAAGTACACATCAATTCTTAGTCTTTTTTTGAGAGAAAGGAGAAGCAGTGCCTAAGCATCTAGCCTGGCATCTAGATGATGCAGTGTGATTGCTGGTCTGGGTCCAAATATGGTCCCAGATACTTACCAGTTGTGTGATCCTGGGCAAGTCACTTAACCTTACTTGCCTTAGTTTCTTCATCTGTAGAATGAGATGGAAAAAGAAATGGCAAGCCATTCCAGTATCTTTGCCAAGAAAATCTTACAAAGGGTCACAAAGAGTTGGCCACAACTGAAAGCTTCCTAGAGACTTTATCTAACTTGATCCCTTGATTGACTGATTCTGTGAAAATTTCCCACCTCATTACCTCATCATGTAGCCTTGTTTCCCCTTGTTATGAATTTTATTTTATACATAAAAAATTATCCTGAGAAGGGATTCATTACACAAAAATAGTCTAAGAATCCTTGATACAAGATAATTAGCAGAGGAAGAGAAAGCCGTGACAATTGGGGAGATCACAGAAGGTTTTGTGTAGGAGATAACACCTGAACTAAACCTTCAAAGAAGACAAAGTGAGAAGAAAATGGATTCTAGGCAAAAGATTCTACATCTTTACAAAGGAAAGATATTGGGAGTTCAGGGAACAGTTAGGACATAGAATGTATGAAGTGAATGTGTATGTCTGGAAAGATGGACTGGATGTCTTTAAATGTCTGTCTGAACCCTACTTGGCTGACCCTGAGAGAATTTCTCTTTCTCACTAACCCAGGGCTGGGCCCTATGCATTTTTTGGCACTTGGAGAATAATGAGAGCCTTCAGAAATAGTGTTTGACTGCCATGTTCTATCTGAAACTTACCATGTAGTTGGAAAAAAAAACTATGATATGTGTAATTGATATCATATTGCTTGCCTTTTTAAGGGCTGAGGAAGAGTAGAAGGATGGGAGAGAAGAGAGAATTCAAAAACTTTTTAAATATTTAAACATATTTTCTTGCAATTGGGAGATATTAAATAAAACAAATACATTTTTTCAAAAAATAAATATGCCAAAATTGCTAGATAAACTGAGAGAATAGGATGAAAGGATTGGTTGAGAGAGAAGGGCAAGGCAGAGAATTTGCATTCCTGAAAAGTCTATAGCCTAGAAACTTTCTAAATTCTAAAACAATAGTTTTGTTACTTTTATGTAACAAAGTTACTAGATCTGGTAAAAAAAAGAGTTGTCTAATCAGAAGTCCTTAAAGGATCTGCTTTAATTCACTTCAAGAAACATTTATTAAATGTCTAAAATATAACACTTTATAAATAACATATACTTGTTTATGTATAAATTAGGAGGGTCTAAAGGGTTTGAGGTATTTGAAAACACTTTATTCTTTTTACATCTCACTTATTTTAATTCCTTCACCCAACAGTTTTATTTAACATTTTCTTTACATTCATATGATGCAAAAAGGTTTTGCCATGCAAAGGTGGGTTTGTAACAAAGGTGGGCTTCAGGTTTATCCCATATCAGGAATCAAATATGCAGAAATTTTTCTTAGGACAGTTAAAATATTGGTCCAAGAGGAGGTAAAATTAAAAAATATCCCATGGTACCACCACCTGTCATTCAGTGGGTCAATTGATGGTAGGTTATAAATGACAATTGAGTCATATCAGACTTGTCTGACTCCCCAGGACCACATTACAAGTTTTTGTAGTAGAGATACTGAAGTGGTTTGAGACAAATAGAATTTCTTGATTTGCCCAAGGTCACACATCTAGTATTTGAGATCATATTTGAACTCAGATCTTCCTGACTTAAGGAGCTACTCTATCCATTTTGAAACCTAGCTGCCCATGTTTCAAGTACTTTCTGAGAAATATTTTTTGGAGGTAGTGCATTACAGCTGAAAGAAAGTACAATTGGAGTCAGATGACAGAAGTCAAATCTGTATCTTCCACTTACTAGTTGTGTGACCCTGGGCAAGTCACAACTTCTCTGTGCTCCAGTTTCTTCATCTTTAAAACAGGAATAACATTATCTACCTCAAAAGGTTGTTGTGAGGATCAAAATGAGTTAACATATTTAAAGTAATTTGCAAACCTTAGAGACCTAGATAAATGATAGCTAAACAAATCATAGTGATTGTGACTGAAAGTACTTTGTAAACTTTACACTTAAAACAGTTATGATTTCATCAGAGTGAATGTCCTACCGGGACATTCCCTTTCCTGGGGCAGATTATAACCCATGTATGAGTCCTAGGGAGCTGTCCGAGTCACAGAGTCTCAGGGAATTCTGAGTCAGAGATTAAGTGACCTATCCACAGTCATACAGTTAATAAAAATGAATATAGGGTCAAAATTGGTTAAGAGTCAGAGTTAGGAGTTTAACACAGATCCACCACTCTGAACTTCCTCTGAAGGGTTATATGAATGCAAGTCACAATTAGAATAAGCACTGGTTTGGGGGTCCAGAGACCTGGAGATGACTCTTGGTTCTAACACTTGCAGTGATCTTGAAATAACACATTTGTCTTGGCTAAGTCATTGAAATTTTCTTTACCTCAGTTTCTCCATCTACAAAATAAAAGTAATAATTCACACATGAGCTACCTCACAGAACTGTGAGAATTAGATGATCTAATATAAATGAAAAATTTTGTAGCCATAAAACACTATGGAAACATCAGCTCTCATCATTATTCTCATTTACACTGGGGTCTACGACTGTGACCCAAAAGAATGAATCTGTCTGTGGCACCAGTTCTCAGCAGAAACAACAGATGCCTCTGTAAAAACAAAGGATGTGCAGAGGTCTTCCTAACACCAACTCAAATGAGGACAAGAAGCAGTTGCTCATTTGCCAAAATTACACCAATCACTAATGCCAGTGCCTGTTCTTTCATGAGACAGAATGTTAGTTTATTCTCCAGAAAAGTTATAGAAATCAACATGATTACCCTTCTCATTCCCATTTTTCTGTATTTGATCACCCCTCCTCCACCTGGAAAATGCTTCTCTACCTCTAAAATTCCTGTAGATAGAGTGCTGGGTCAGGAATCAAAAAGATATCTTCGAGAATTCAAATCTGGCCTCAGACACTTACTAGCTGTGTGACCTTGGACAAGTCACATAACCCTGTTTTCCTCAGTTTTCTCCTCTATAAAATGAGCTGAAGAAGGAAATTATAAACTTCCCTAGTATCTTTGCCAAGAAAATCCCGAATGAAGTCAAACATGACTAACAATAAATAACCTCTTCTAAAACTAATAATCATAAAAAATTTTAAAAAAACTAATAATCAGGGGCAGCTAGATGGTGCAGTAGATAGAGCACCAACCCTGGAGTCAGGAGTACCTGAGTTCAAATCCAACCTCATACACTTAATAATTACCTAGCTGTGTGGCCTTGGGCAAGCCACTTAACCCCATTTGCCTTGAAAAAAAAAAGCCTAAAAAAAAACTAATAATCTAATAATTATCTTAACACTGAATAAGCTTCTAAATATTCTTTTTTTGTTGTTGTTTTAGGTTTTTGCAAGGCAAATGAGGTTAAGTGGCTTGCCCAAGGCCACACAGCTAGGTAATTAGTAAGTGTCTGAAATGTATTTGAACCCAGGTACTCCTGACTCCAGGGCCCGTGCTTTATCCACTATACCACCTAGCCACCCCTGAATATTCTTTATGGGTAAGTGTTGTTTCTCTTCCTTCCCAGACTATGAATTGTTTAAGGTTATCTACATGCTTGGTTCAGAAAAGGTTTGCCAGACAAAGATGGTTTTTCAGATTGATCCCATGTCAAAAACCATAAACTTGGAATTCTTTCAAATATATAAAGAGATTTTATAAGTCAAACATAATTGTATTCTGAGATGAAGTCACAGGCATCTGGATAATTCAGTGGACAAAGTAATGGGTCTAAAGCCAGGAAGACATCTTCTTGAGTTCAAATCTGGCCTTAGACACTTACTGGCTATGTGACCCTGGGCAAGTCAATTAACCTTTTTTGCCTCCATTTTCTCATCTGAAGGAAGGAAATGGCAAACTATTCTTGTATCTTTGCCAAGAAAACCCCAAATGCAGTAACAAAGAGTCAGATGTGACTGAAACAAATGAACAATAACAAGAGGAAGTCAAATTAGAAAATATTCCTGGATGCCAGTATCTGTCATTCAACAAGCCAGCTGGGGGCACTATGCAATTACTTTATGAGAAACAATTGGAGGTCATATAGCACAGTTGAATGTGCTCTACCTGGAGTCAGGAAATCTAAGTTTAAGCATTTTGACAATAATTCGGGTCCTAATTTGTGGGGTCCAGCTCAAACTTGGACCCTATAAATTAGGGTTTGATTTATTACATTGTTAACTGTCTTGATTACATTAAGAAAGTAATGGAGAAAATGTTAATAATGCAGATTAAACAGAATAGTATATCATAGGTGTGTAGTATATGTATATGGGGTTGGCTAGGAGAGATGATTATTAAACATTTATCAGTACACTGCTGGGACTTTTTAAAAATAGGAACATCTATATATTTTATATATATATATATATATATACACATATATATGCATATATATATTCAACTCCATCAACATTGTCAATCATTGAAAAAAGCATTTATTAAGCACCTACTTACTGTGTGACAAACTTGCATTGTACTAGGAAGATAAAGAAAGGCAAAACAAGGAGGTCACATTCTAATGGGACAGACAACATACAACTATCTATCTATATCTATATCTATATTTATATCTATATCTATATCTATATCTATATCTATATCTATATCTATATGATACATGCAATGTAAATGGAAAGTAATCTCAGAGGGAAGGGAATGGACAAGAAGAAAAAAAATAGTATTTTAAAGCAATGATTATGTTCCAGGCTCTGTATGAAGCACATTTGACCCTCACAACAATCCCAGGAGAGAGGTACTATTATTACCACCATTTTACTGTCAAGGAGACTGAGGCAGAGGAAGTTAAGTGACTTGCCCAGGGTCATACAACTAGTATCTGAGGCTAAATTTGAATATAGGTCTTCATGACTCCAGATCTGGCTGCCTCTGCCTACTGGCAACTGGCTACCTACTGAAGAAGGTAGTACGTGTTTGAAATTTTGAGGAGAAAGAAGTAAGGAGGGAGAACATTCCAGACATGGCTAGTATAAATCAACTTCTCTGAAGAGGGAGCTAGATAACACAGTGGATAGAGCTGCTGGTCCTGGAGTCAAGAAGCTGTGAGTTCAAATATAGTCTCAGATTCTCAAAGGCTGTGCAACTCTGGTCAACTCACTTAAAAAACTATGCCTCGGTTTCCCCATCTGTAAAAAGGGAAGAATAATTGCAACTACTTCCCAGGATGGTTGGGAGGATGAATTGAGATACTTGTTTATAATGCACCTATAAATACTAGATATTATATATGATATATAATACCATATTTATAAAACATTTATATAGTATTATATATCATATAATATAAATACTAGATACTATTATTGCAAAATTTGTACTAGGCATAAAAGATACCAATATAAACAAAACAGAGTTCTTGCTTTCAAAGAGCTTTCAACCCAATAAAGATCTGTTAAATAATTATAAAATGGAATTGCATTGCCAGTTGAAGAGGTTGCAAGGAAGGACCATGTTTTTCAAAGTTTGTCAGAATATCAGTCCTTGAACACACTTTAGAAATTACCTAACCTGGACCCTTTATTTAACAGATGAGGAAACTGAGACCCAGAGGGGAGAAATAATTAGTCCCAAGTCTCATATTCAATGGCAGAGACATGACCAGCACCCAAGTGTCCTGACTCACAGATCATGGATCTCTGGTTCACCCTACTCTGCGGCAATTGCACAGCTTCCCCTGGGGAGAGGCACCTGGCTTCACAACATCCTATGAAGCAATCCTCCCAAGTGCTTTGCAGACAATAAGTCTCAGACGCTTTTAGAGGCAGTAGCAGCAGCAACATTCACAGAGCCAGGGGCATTGTTCTACACTGAGTAACGCATCTATGGGACCAGAATCTAGCACGTGGGCAACTGGAGGATTGTTCACTAGCTGAAGAACAAGGGTGTGGACTGGACAACTCCCGTCCTGTCTGGCCCAGATGTTCCCTTCTCTGAATAAAGCTGAATGACTCCAGTGCCTAGAGGGACAGTCAGAAAATGAAAAGTTCACAGAGGGTAGTTACCACTAAATAGAGTCTGGGTGGCCCAAGCAGGCCTGTGTTAAGGGTGTAACTGATATGTCCACCACTATAAGCTAAGTGTGTTCTTAGCCTAGAGCCTAGGGACTATGATGTAGAAGAAAGCCAAATTAAAGCATGTTCAGTTGAAAATAGCTTCAGATATCACTAGCTTCTGAGTAAAGGCCAAGCAAAAGAATATCTCCCCCAGCAGGGGGATAGGCAAGAATCAAGATGGAAACTCAAAAGACTTTAAAACAGACTAAAAAAATACAATCAAGTACTTACAATAAAATTCATACACTTTATTTTTTGAAAAATCCCTTAGACCCTGACTCAGCACCTATTCATTCTTACTTTCCAAAGAAATCTAACAAGTTTGGTTATCTGGAGGCTGGGACTGGTCCTGGCAGTCTGTGGGAAGCATCCCAACTCATTCCTTCCTAGTGAATGGTTGCTTTTATCATCGTCATCATCAAACAAATTTTGCATTCTCACCTTTTCACCTTTGCACATATCTATATGCCTTGAAATGTCTTCTCCCCCTCTGTAGTATATTGAAGACCCCACTGATCTATGAATCTAATATCCTCTATGAATTTTTTCTTATCCACTCTCACTTGCAATGATCTCTCCCTCCTTCTCTTGTGCTCCTATAGCTTTTACTGTCTAGCCTACTCATATCTTTTCATTCTTTCCTTAACAAGACTGTGAGTTTCTGAGGACAAAGACAATCTGTTCTCCCTATTTCTTATGTTTTGCCAAACCTCCAGGAAGTATTGATAAAGATGCTGTTGGTGATTGGATTTCTTGCCTGGTGATGGTGGGTATGGAGGAAGGATGAACTCAGGGTTGGGATGAGGCCAAAAGGACTTCCCCTCAAGGGCAGAAGCTGAAGGAATTGATGCTCAACAGGAAGTGCCAAAGGCATATATCTTTGTATGAGTTGGGGCGGACAGACAGCTGCTGAGAGAGTCAGGGGAACGCTGAGCCCAGCAGAAAAGTTCCACTGAACTTTTTCCAGGTTGCATCAGCACTATAACTTGCCAGGCTGGTTATTCTGGCCAGGAGCATGAATGGGTCAGGGGAAAAAACCAAGAAGTTGGGTGGGCACAGCCTCCCTCCTTGCCCCTCTGGACTACTATCCTAGAAGGACTAATGGACAGCACAAGGTTATCCAGAAAAGAGTTATTCTTTGTTCTCAAGGTCAACCAATTTGGAAGACCAAGTAGTGAAGCTCAGCCTCACTAAATGTATCTCACCAGTGAGAACACTGGAATGGGAATCAAGAGACCTGGGCTTTGAGATTAATTTGCCATGTGACCTTGGGCAAGTCATTTCAGTTTTCAAGGCTTCATTGTCCTCAAAATATAACAAGGAGTTTGATTAGATGACTTTTTTTAGTTTGCTTTTGTTTTTTGCAAGGCAATGAGGTTCAGGGACTTGCCAACGGTCACACAACTAGGTAATTATTAGATGTCTTCGTCTGGATTAGATGTCCAGGTCCTCCTGGACTACAGGGTTGATGCTCTATCCCCTGCGCCATCTAGCTGCCCTGGATTAGGTGACTTTTAAAGATTTTCTAGTTCTAACATTCAAAGTTTCTTAGATGCTATGATTTTTTTAAAAAAAGTCTATAGATGAGGCCAACCTGCAGTTTTTTGGACTGGGAGCCAGGAGACCTGAGTTCTAATTCCAGTTTTGCCACTAATTCACTGTGTGACTTTGGATAAACTGACACTTAATATTCTAGGATTCAGAAAGATGCTAAAAATAAACATAGCAAATTCTGCAAACTGATCCGCAATGTCTAGCTGCACAGTTTCCTTTACATTCTCAACAGGAATTGTTCTCTCAAGTCCTCTTCTGCTATCTTGACAAATAGAATCAAAAACAAGATACAATAATTAACACATCCATGAATCAAGGTTCTGTGGCATTTCTATTGTAAAGAACCATAGTTTGTGAGTGTCTGTCTTAATTTTAGCTAGTAGAAGGGGTCCTTTGAGAATGAGATCATCTATCATCCATGAAATGAAAAAAAGCAAAGTATGGGAAATTAAAATGTGAAAAATCAAGTACATTTTCATCTATTTATGACAAGCATTGGTCTAAAAAAAAGCAGAACATTTTACTTAAGAGAAAAAAAGGATTGTCTTAAACAAGAGAAGTATAAATTTCTTGAATTTGCTAATTGTTTTTCTTTCCTATGGTCATCAGCCCACATGTGTCCTTTAGATGTGATAAAGATAATTATCTCAAAACAGAAGTTACTGTGAATCTAAATCAATGACAGTTTGATTTACATCTCTGTGTGTGCAAATATACATATATATCAACATTCACAGCAGGAGTTTGACTAACATCCTGGAGACTAGCCCAGGGATTAGGGGTGGGTATTTTACAAGCCATTACATGTCATTCACTCTGTCATTTCTCCATGGAGTACAAAAAATCATAGGCACTGGCCAAGTTAAATAAATTTAGTTAATGATATCAGAAAAGAATCATTAACAAATATGAGGGGGAGGAACCTAACCAATTTCTTTGAACTTCAAATCCTAGAATGTTTGAGGCAGAAGAGACCTTAAAGATGATTTGTATCCAACTACCTCCTTTTTGCAGATGAGGAAATGAAAGCCAAGAAAATGAAAAGAATTGATGCCCTTCTGAGACTGGAATTGAATTGCTTGTCTTTAGACCTTCAACCTGATTTAATTTGGCTCAGTGACCCTATTTCATGAAGTCCTGCCACCTGATTTCCATTGAAATGTGTGCTCTTGGTGGGCAGGAAACTGGTTTTTCCCTCTCTTTGTATGCCCAGATTTTGTCGCAATGTAGTATATTGTAGAGCATAATAAATGCTTATTGACTCACTGACTGATTCCTTTTCCCTCAGTGTTTGAATTCATTTAGAACTGTCACCCAATTCCCTTTAAGTTGCTGCACATGTTCACTCTCCTACACACATACACACCCTATGGACTCCATAAAAAGAACAAGCACTGGGGTGGCTAGTTGGCACAGTGGATAGAGCACCAGCCTTGGAGTCAGGAGTACCTGGGTTCAAATCCAACCTCAGACACTTAATAATTACCTAGCTGTGTGACCTTGGGCAAGTCACTTAACCCCATTGCCTTGAAAAATCTAAAAAAAAAAGAGCAAGCACCTTCAAGGCCCCAGTTTTCACTTCCCTTCTGTGGGTTTCCAAGTAATGCAGTTTTGCACTTAAGACAAATACCTCTATAAATAACTCTCTCATATTCTTCTTTAGGCTCTCTCTTTTTTATTTTGTTTTTGCAAGGAAATGGGATTAAGTGACTTGCTCAAGGCCACACAGGTAGGTAATTATTAAGTATCTGAGGCTGGCTTTGAACTCAGGTCCTCCTGACTCCGGGTGCTCTATCCACTGTACTACCTAGCTGCCCCCTCTTTAGACTCTCTTACAGATTATACCCTCTGAAGAGAACTTAGATTTATGAGTAGCTCCAACTGAAGAAGCAAAATATGCACACATAGGTTCACCCTCATGCACACAAATAAATATACTGTAGTTTATAAACACAAATAACCAGTACCTGTGATTAACATGCCTTAAAACATGGACTCATATTCTATCCTTGGAAACAAGCTGAGGGAATTTAGGTGCTACCTACTCACAAGGCTATTTGGAGAATCAAAAGAGATAATTATATGTAAGGGCTGAATAAACTGTATCTTTGTGATATAAAAATATCAAAAAGAAAATATAGAAAGGTAATCAACAGCATATGTATAACCTATATCAAATTGTGTGCTGTCTTGAGGAGGGGGAAGAGAAGGGAAGAAGAGAGAAAAATTTGGAAGCCAAAATCTTATAAAACTTGAATGCTGAGGGGGCTGCTGGGTGATCAGTGGCTAGTGTACCAACCCTGAAGCCAGGAGGACCTGAGTTCAAATCCAGCCTCAGACACTTAATAATTACCTACCTGTGTGGCCTTGAGCAAATCACTTAACCCCATTGCTTTGTAAAAAACAAACCAAAAAATATGTTGAAAACTATATTTACATGTAATTGAAAAAAATAAAATACTATTAGGGGGTGGCTAGGTGGCGTAGTGGATAAAGCAGGGGCCCTGGAGTCAGGAGTACCTGGGTTCAAATCTAGTCTCAGACACTTAATAATCACCTAGCTGTGTGGCCTTGGGCAAGCCACTTAACCCCATTTGCCTTACAACCCCCCCCAAAAAATAAAAAAATAAAATAAAATACTATTTACCAAAAAAAAAAGATAATCAATTATTGTAAAGAACCAGAATGGTATAGTTATTCATTCCTATTCTGAGTTTCTATGAGTCTATAAAATATGTAAGGTAACGTCTGGGAGTAGATATGAGAATGAAAATGAGGGGTAAGGAGAACTCTCCAAAAGACAAGAGACCAAAAGACACTCTTGGGAATATTGGCTATATGGCTTCCTCTTTAACTTTATGACTAAACTCAATGAAAAGGCTTTTTACAAAAGATGCCTCCTCTTCCTCTCCTCTGCACAATCAGGTTTCCACACTCAGCATTCAATCAAAATTGATTTCTCCAAAGTTACCAGTCAGTAATCTCTTAATCACTAAATCCTTTGCTCAGCCTTCATCCTTCTTGATCTTTCTTCAATCATTGCCTTCTCCTTAATAAACTCTTCTCTCTAGATTTTCAGGACATACTTTCTCCTTATTCTTCTCCTACCTATCTGACTATTCCTACCCAGTCTTCTCCAGGTCATGCCCATTAATGGTAAGTGTTCCACAGCGTTCTGTCCTAAGTCTTATTTTCTTTTTCTGCTTCTTCATCAATGATCTCATCAGCTCTCATGGATTCAATATCATATCTATGCTGATGCTTCTCAAATCTACTTAGCCAGGCCTATCCTCTCAACTGATGTCCAATTTCACGTCTCCAGCTATCAGACATCTAGAACTGGATTTCCACTAAACAATATAAACTTAACTTGTTCAAAACTAAACTCTTACTCTCTTTTCAAACCTTCTCCTGTTCCAAACTTCCCTATTTCTGTTCAAGAAACCATCATCCTCCTAGTATCCCCCAGACTCTCAACCTAAGGAGTCATCTTGGATTCACCCCCCATATCCAACATGTTATAAGACTTGTTCATTTTATCTTTACAAATATGGTCTCTCAGATTATGAAAAAGGGTAAAAACATCACTTGTACAAAAATGTTCAAAGCAGCCTTGTTTGTGGTGGCAAAGAATTGGAAATAAAGTGAATGTCCTTCAATTGGGCAATGGCTTAACAAACTGTGGTATATGTATGTCATGGAACACTATTGTTCTATTAGAAACCAGGAGAGACAGGAATTCAGGGAAGCCTGGAGGGATTTGCATGAACTGATGCTGAGTGAGATGAGCAGAACCAGAAAAGCACTGTACACCCTAACAGCAACATGGGGGTGATGTTCAACCTTGATGGACTTGCTTGTTCCATCAGTGCAACAACCAGGGACAATTTTGGGCTGTCTGCAATGGAGAATACATCTGTATCCAGAGAAAGAATTACGGAGTTTGAACAAAGACCAAAGACTATTACTTTCAAATTAGAAAAAAATTACCTTATTATGTAATTTTGCAATCTGTTATACTTTATTTTTCTTCCTTAAGGATATGATTTCTCTCTCATCAAATTCAACTGAGATCAATGTGTACCATGGAAACAATGTAAAGATTAACAAAATACCTTGTGGGGGGGGGGTGGGAGAAGGGAAGCAAGAATGGGGGGGGGGGGATTGTAAAACTCAAAATAAATAAAATCCTTCTTAAAAAAATTTTTAAAAAATAAAAAATAAAAGTTATTTTGAAAATAAAAAAAAGGTCTCTTCTGATACTGCCACCATCCTGGTGCAAGCCCTCATCTCATTCTTAAGACTATTGCAAGAGTCTGGTTAGTCAGTCTGTCTTAAGACTCTCCCCATTCCAATTCATCCTCCATTCACCTGAGAAAGTGATCTTCCTAAGTGTAGTTCTTACCATGTCACCTTTCTACTCAGTAAACTCCAGTAGCTCCCTAATACCCCCAAAATCAAATACAAAATCCTCTTTTGGGCATTTAAAACCCTTTATAATCTACCCCCACCTACTTTCCCAGTCTTCTTATACTTTACACCACCACCATCACCAACCCCCCCCCCCCCCACATATACTCTTTGATCTAGTGATACTAGCTTCCTTTCTATCCCTTGAACAAGACACTCTGTTTCTTGTCTCTGGGCACTTTCTCTAGGTCTTGGTCTTAGACTTCATCTAACTCTAAACCTGTCTCTATGCTGATTCTCAGGTCAGAGCTCTTTCCACCTAACCTGGCCTTGGTACGCAGTTTTTCTAGTGCTGAGAAACAAGGAGAAGGTAAGAGGGTGCCTTGCCTCAGCATGCCCAGAATTCAACTTGTTATCTTCCCCCTCAAACCCAACCCTCTTGTGAACTTTCCTTTTACTGTCCAGGACCCTACAATCTTTCCAGAATCCCAAGGTCATAACCTCAGCATTAGCTTCATCTCCTCATTCTGTCACCTCACAAATCAGTCATCAGTTCTTACCACCCTTCCTTTACAACATCTCTCACATTCAACCTTTTCTCTTTACTCACAATTTCCACCTTTGTTCAGGCTCTCATCACCTCACCTAGATTCTTGCAACAGCCTCCTAATTGGGCTCTCTGCTTTAACTCTCTCACTAGTCTACTACATCCTACATACTAGTGCTGAAGTAATTTTTCCATAAGTTCATATCCAACCAGTCAGCCCCTGCTCAATCAACTCCAGTGGCTCCCCATTGCCTCTAAGATAAAATAGTAACTCTTCTGTTTTCTTTTAAGCCTTTTACAACTTTGTCTTTCTAGACTTTCCCACACTCCTCAATCCAGTCAAATTGGCCTTCTCTCTGCTCCTCATTCATGATACTCCATCTTGTGCAGTTGTCTCTGATGACTGAATGTGCTCCCTGCTCAATTCTGCCTCACATGGTTCCTTCAAGATGGCATCTCAATACCACCTCATACCTCTCAGACTGGCCAATATGACCAGAAAGGACAATGATCAGTGTTGGAAGGGATGTGGGAAATCTGGGACACTAATGCATTGTTGGTGGAACTGTGAACTCATCCAACCTTTCTGGAGAGCAATTTGGAATTATGCCCAAAGGGCAATAAAAATGAACATACCCTTTGATCCAGCAATACCACTACTGGGTCTATACCCTGAAGAGATCATGAAAAAGGGTAAAAACATCACTTGTACAAAAGTATTCATAGCAGCCCTGTTTGTGGTGGCAAAGAACTGGAAATTGAGTGAATGTCCATCAATTGGGGAATGGTTGAACAAATTGTGATATATGTATGTTATGGAACAGAACACTATTGTTCTGTTAGAAACCAGGAGGAATGGGAATTCAGGGAATCCTGAAGTGATTTGCATGAATTGATGCTGAATGAGATGAGCAGAACTAGAAGAACATTGTACACCAAAACAACAACATGGGTGTGATGATCAACCTTGATGGAATTACTCATTTCAAAAGTGCAACAATTAGGGACAATTTGGGGCTGGCTGTAATGGAGAATACCATCTGTATCCAGAGAAAGAATTGTGGAGTTTGAACAAAGACCAAACTATTAACTTTAATTTAAAAAATTATCTTATTTATCTTGCTATCTCTTATATTTTGTTTTTTCCTTAAGGATATAATGTCTCTCTCAACACATTCAATTTAGATCAATGTATAGCATGGAAACAATGTAAAGACTATGTACAGACTGCCTTCTATGGGGTGTGGTAGGGGAGGGAAGCAAGATGTGGGGAAAAAACTGTAAAACTAAAAACTAAATAATTTATTTTTAAAAAATTCACACCTCAAGTTCCTCCTTCTGTATGAAGCCATTCCTGATCTACTGCCCCATCCCAAACTGCTGGTTCATTCCCCATTAACTATTCTTTACTTATTCACTGTATTTTTTATTTTGTATATATACATATGTATTTGTCATATAATATCGGTATGTTTAATTTATTTTTATTCTTTCACTTTATTTTATATATACACATGTAAATATGCATAAATACAATACACATACTTATGTAGTATACATATATACACATGTGTGCATGTGCATGATATATTTAACTGCTTTTTATTTACTTTATTTTGTATACATACATGTATATAATACATATATACTTATTTAACTTTTTATTTATTCATTTTAATTTTGTATATATATAGTTCTATGTATATGCATGCATGTATGTGTGTCTTATATACATACATATAGGCTTTCACACACACACACACACACACACACACACATATATATATATATATATATATATATATATATATATATATTAGCATGTGTAAATTAGTATGTAAGTGCTTGGAGAATTGGGATTATTACATTCTTTGAATTGATATCCCCAGCCCTTAGAATGGAGTATGACATACAGTAAACATTTAACAAATGCTTATTACCTGACTAAAGTTTTCATGGGATATTACTAGGAATCCCAAAGCTAAAGGTTCACTCTGGAATCAGAAATGCAGGGAGGATAAATCAAGGGCATTTCCTGATCAATGTGATGAGTTTATAAGAAGCTGCCTTTTGTTTAGGATATTTGATTGTATCTTTCTATGTTCTAGACCAAAAGAAGGGTTCAGTTGAACATTTGACCCTTTTTGTCTTTCCCTCCCCATTTTTTTTTTGGAAGATAGAACAGATCTCTTAATACTACCATACAAAAGAAATATGCCTATCTTTTCAGGATTTTGGGAGAATACAGCCATCTAGAGAGAAAAGGAACATTTTTAGATTCCATCCTCAATTTTCAAAGTCTTTACACTGTCTTTACACTGCTTATCTCTTCTGAAAATCCAACTTTTGGATTACCTCCAACATATGCTGTCTCCTCTCCTCCACTATTCTAATAAGCTTTCCTGTCGAATCTGGATTCTCTTTTGCACTGTTAACTGTTCTTCCCTCTTCAAGCCATCTTCACCAGTCTTTATCTCCTTCTCTCTTTCTCTCCTTCTTAGCAGAGGATATAACTTCATACTTTACAAAGAAAATTGAATCCATCCATTGTGACCTTCTTCCCAGTTCCACAACTCACCTCTGCTCAACATAATTCTCCTCTCCAACTTTGCTTCAGATTTAGAGGAAGAGAAGGTTCTTCTCTGTCCCAAAGCCTTTCCCTCTGCTTATGCTCATTATCTCATTCCCTTGTACCTCCTCTGGAACTTATTCCTTTGATCATCCCTTCTTCTTCTTTAATCCTTTTTCAGTCAGTATGACTTTTTGTAATCCCATTTAGGTTTTCTTGGCAAAGATATTAGAGTGATTTGCCATTTCCTTCTCCAACTCATTTTTGCAAATGAGGAAACTGAGGCAAACAAATTAAATGATTTGCCCAAGGTCATGCAATTACCCAGAAAGTAAATATCTGAGGCCTGATTTGAATTCAGGAACCCAGCACTCTATCCCTACTCTCTTTCTAATCTTCAATTTATCTCTATCCATTGATTATTTCTTTACAGTCTATCCACAAGCCCAGATCATTCCCATGCTAAAAACAAAAACTTTTTATTTGCTCTTCTATTCTCTTCAACCTTAAATCTCTTCCTTTTTTGGATTTTTGCAAGGCAATGGAGTTAAGTGACTTGCCCAAGGTCACACAGCTAAGCACCTATTAAGTGTCTGAGATCATATTTGAACTCAGGTCCTCCTAACTCCAGGGCCAGTACTCTATCCAACTGCCCCCTTAAACCTCTTCGTGCATTCACCGGCAAATCCCTTGAAAAAAATTTTCTATACTCATTGCCTCCACCTCTTCACACACTATTCACTATCTCAAGTCCTTGCAATCTGGCTTCTCCCTATGTCCCTCAATAGAAATTTTTCTTTATTGTTACCTCTAATAGCTTAAATCTTAAATTCAATATCCTTTTTCAATCCGCATCCTCCTTGACCTCTCTAGAGCATTTGTCACTTTTGAGCACCAACTCCTCTTGGATACTCCATCCTTCCTGAGTTTTCACACTGGAACTCTCCTCTTTATGCCTTTACTTGTCAGACCACTCCTCATTCTCCTTTTCTAGATCATCATTCATGTTCCATTCTATTTTCAAGGGTACTCCAGGGCTTTGTTCTAGGTCTTCTCTTCTTATTAGTACCGTATGTTCAATTATCATCTTTAAGTAAATGGTTCCCAAATCTATACCCTCATATCTTTCCTGAGCCCCAGTCCCATATTATCAAATGCCTGCTGGACATCTCTACCTGGCTGTACCATAAGAAACCCATTCTCTTGCTAACCTCCCTAATTCTGTTAAGAGCACCACCATCCCTTCCAATGGAAGATAAGCTCCCTGAGGACAAGAACTGCTTAATTTTTGTCTTTGTAGCCCCCAGAAGCCAATAGAGTGACCTGAACAAAGAAGGTCTTTTAATATGTGTATATTGAATTGAATCACATATTTCTCTTCACTCAGGTTCATAGCCTAAGTTGGATCCAACTCTTCATTTTCCATCAGCTTCTAGATGCTACCCCAATCTGCTTCATTCTCTCCATTCTCATCTTAACCACCCTAGTTCAGACCTTCATTACTTTTCAGCTCCAAATTGTCCTCCCTGCCTTTTTGCTTCTCCAACCCATCCTTTACACAACTACTAAATTAATATTACTGAAACATAACAGTATGACCATGTTATTATTCCTCTGATCAAGAATTTTCATTGGCTTCCCATCACCTCTACAAATTCTAAAATATAAGCTTCTGTCTTTGGCATTTAAAACCCTTTACAAAATCTGGTTCCAATCTCTTTTCCCAGACTGATTTTATATTACTCCCTCTTCTACATTCTAGATTCCAGTCAAACTGGCCTGTTTTTTATTCCCTTTATTTGACATTCCATCCCTTGATTCTGTTCCATTTTATAGCCTACCTTCCATGCCTGGAATGTTTTTCCTCCTCATATCTGTCTCTTCAAATCTCTAGCTTCCTTCAAGACTGTCTTTTATAGCTGGTTTTCCTGAATTTTCCCTTACTCAACTCTCAACCACAAGAATGTATTTTTAAGAGTATATCCATTTACAAGGACAAGATATAGTTTGGCATAGTGGATAGAAAACAGTCTTTGGAGTAAAAAAGGCCCAGGTTTAAATCCTACCTCCTATCTATAATATGTGACCCTTGGTCAAGTTACTTAGACATCAGGAAACTTTTTAAGACCTTAAGTTACAGAAAAGTGTTGATCTGCATTGGTAGAGGAATTTTGCACCTTACAGTGATGGTCCAAAAAAAAAAAAACCAAAAAAGAATTCAAAAGGGCCAAGAGATAATCCAATTTAATTCAATTCAACTACCTTGAGAGATAAGTGCTGTTATAATCAAGTCTTCCTGACCCAGCATTCTTATCAACTTTCTTATCTAGTTGCCTAGAAAGGGTTTATAAATAGGGGCAGCTAAGAGGCTCAGTGGATAGAGCACTGGCCCTGGAGTCAGGAGGAACTGAGTTTAAATCTGACCTCAGACATTTAATAATTACCTTACTGTGTTCTTGGGCAAGTCACTTAACCCCACTGCCTTGCAAAATAAAAAACAAAAAAAAAGAGTTTATAACAAATGAAGAAGAAATAAATGGTATTATTATAAGCTATTTTGACAAATTACTTGCCAATAAAACTGATAACAAATTAATATTTACCTAAATATATTATCCATATTAAATGAATCTGAAAGTAAATTTAAATAACTTAATTTCAGAAAAAAAAGAAATAACAAAAGGGGTTAAAATAACAGGAGAGATCTACAATGGAATTCTACAAGACAATGAAAGAACAATTAATTTTATTATTATATAAATTGATTGTAAAAATGGACAAAAAATAAATCCTACCAAACTCTATCAAGTAAAATATACATCTTAAGCATCTCATATTGGTTGTCCTGAAGACAGAACTTAACATAACCAAAAATAAACTCATTATCTTATCCAGTAGATTGTTTGTACATAGTCATATGCATGATTTTTCCTCAGTTAGATTGTGAACTCCTGGGTATTATTTTGCCTTTCTTTGTAATCTTAGCATTTAACAAAATGCTTGACCCATAGCAGATTTTTAATAAATGTCTACCAGATATTGAACTGAATTGCTAAGATTAGCCTGGTACTGTGAGGATGTCACAAGATGCAAGAAGGTGGCAGTATGGTAAAGACTTCACTACTTCACTAT
Organism: Macrotis lagotis; assembly: GCF_037893015.1. NCBI lineage: Eukaryota > Metazoa > Chordata > Mammalia > Peramelemorphia > Peramelidae > Macrotis > Macrotis lagotis. The sequence goes on from NC_133666.1 coordinate 183,770,890, forward strand.
TTGCTGCCTGCATGATCTTGAGCAAGTCATTTAATCTCTATGAGCCTTCATTTCCTCAGCTGCAAAACGAAAAGATTGGACTAGTTGATTTCTAAAATCTCTTTTAGTTTTATTTCTGTTATCTCCCAATCTCCCTCCGAAGAAATCACCTGTCACATGGGAGCCTTCAAGGGAGAGTACTCTGGCAGAACCTCACTCTTTCCAAAAACCTAATTCCTCTTCCCTCAAAAATCAGGTCTTCCTTATGACTTGTTTCTTTGTGACCATTCTCTCAATTGCTCAGACTCCAAACTGCAATCATCTTTGACTCAGTTTCTATAACAACCTCCCACCACTGCACCATTCAATCAGTTGTCAAATCCTGTCAATTCTTCCTTCATATAGTCTTTCACCTTAGTCATCTCTTTTCTGTTCCCATGAACACATCCTTTATTGTCCTGACACACTCATCACATAGAATAGCAGTAGAACCTAAACCAAATTACTCATCTTATAGAGAAGGAAACAGAGACATAGAATGGAAAAGTATTTGGTCCAGTGGTCATGGGCTCAAGGATTTTGAATTTGAAGGGACTAGATCATCTGATATAACATGTTTATTTGTACAGTCGAGGAAACTGAGGCCAAGAGGCATTAAGTGACTTATTTGGGGGTCGTAAGAGTGATGACAGAAGTAGGACTCAAGTCCAAATCCCTGATTCTTGTCCAATGGTCCTTCTCCTATACTATATCTTCTAGTTGGATTATAGCAGTAACCTCCAACAAAACTACTAGTCTGTACTTTGTCCATAAACCACAAATAGGGATGTACTAGTAACTGCTTAACAAACAAAAAAAATGTGTAGGCAGAATACACTTTTAAAATTTAATTTGCCTTATTAACATTTCCTCTTCTCTTCTTCTCATCTCCTTTCCTCTCTCTCCTGCTCTCCCTCCTTTCACCTCCCCCCTCTCCCCTTCCTTCTCTTTCCTCCCCCTTTCCCTACCTTGATCCCTCCCTCCCCTCTCTTGCCCTCCCTCCTCATCTCCCTCTCCCCCCCTTCCCACCCTCCCCTCCTTTCCCTCCCTCAGCTCCCTTGCCCTCCTCTCCTCTTCACCTCAGGGGAAATGGGGCTAAGGAAGACAGCAGCGCCTTGCCTAGGCTTCTGGGGATACATGGTAGGGAAAGGGTGCCATCTAATGGAACTCGGTCATCACTGAATATTGGCTAATTGAACTGGGGAGTTTTGGGAGATTGACATTGAGCTGACCTAGTGTGGACTTTTGTTCCCGTGGATGGAAATTCCCTAATATCCGACCACTTAGCAAGATAGTTGAGGGAGAGAAATACAGTCTTAAGACAATAACAAATAATGATCTCTTTCTTTTATGTAGAATTTATAATCTTTTAAATTTTATTTAAAATAATCTTTTAAAAATCTTTTTTTTTTTATTCAGTCATTTTTTTTAGTCATGTCCAACTCTTCTATAGGAAGTAGGGATTAGACAGAGGTCTTTTTCTCTCCCTAAAAACTTACCACTCTCTGAGTAGTTCTGGTTTCAGGTTTTTAGGGCTCAGGCTTTTCTTGGAAAAGATACTGAAATGGTTCACCTTTTCCTTCTCCAGTTCATTTTACAGATGAGGAAACTGAGTCCAACAGTGTTTAGTGATTAGTCTAGGGTCATAAAGTTAGTAAGTGTCTGAAACCATATTTGAATTCAGGTCTTCCTGATGCCAGGTCAGGTACTCTATCTGGAATCCAGCTACTCAAAAAAACATTTTTTCCTATTTTTTTCCATATTTGTCTACCTCACTCTCTTCCTTCTCTCTTCCTCCCCACCTCCCCATGACAGCAAGTAATCTGATATACATTGTATATGTACAATTATGTTGAATATATTTCCATATTGACTTATTTTGAAAGAAGAATCAGAACAATAGGGAAAAATGAGAAAGAAAAACAAAACTAGTTTTTAAAAAGTAACGATGGGGGGCGGCAGGGTGGCATAGTGGATAAAGCACTGGCCCTGGAGTCAGGAGTACCTGGGTTCAAATCCGGTCTCAGACAATAATTACCTAGCTGTGTGGCCTTGGGCAAGCCACTTAACTCCATTTGCCTTACCAAAAAAAAAAACCTAAAAAAAAAAAGTAAAGATGGTATGCTTTGGTCTGCATTCAGACTCCATAGCTCTGTCTCTAAATGTGGATGGCATTTTCCATCTTAAGTCTTTGATCATTGTACTGCTAAGTAGAATTAAGTCTGTCATACTTTTTCATCACACAATGTTGTTAATGTGTACAGTGTTCTATTCTTCTCACTTCATTCAGCATCAGTTCGTGTAAGTCTTTCCAGGTTTTTCTGAAATCCTCCTGCTCATGATTTCCTTCAGAACAATAATATTCCATTACATTCATGTACCACAATTTGCTCAGCCATTCCCTAATTGAGGAGCATCTCCTCAATTTCCAATTCTTTGCCACTTCAAAAAGAGCTGCTATAAATATTTCAAAAAGAATTTTAAAACTCCTTTATTTCACACATAAGAGATAGTCTGGTCATTACTATCCCCATTTTTACCTATGAGGAAACTGAGGCCTAGAGAGTGAAACCAATGTGGTTGAGGTGATGCAACTAGTTAATGGGGACAGTCTGATGGAATGTAAAAAGTCCTTGCTTTTCAAATCAGAAGGCCTATATTTGAGTCCTATAACTGACCTCAAATAAGTCAATTAACCTCTTTTGTATCTCAATTTCCTTGTCTATCAATTGGGAGTAATATTTTTTGCACTACTTATTTCCCTGGGTTATCTTGAAAAGGGTGAATGTCAACAGCTTACTACTACAGAGAAGTCCGATCTTCATAGGAGTAAAGCATAGGCAGATTTGGTTCTGTTTCTCATTCTACAACCCAAAGTCAGGTTTCCAAGAATACCACATTTGGCTTCATTCTCCCTCCTTCCATACTGTCCCTCTACTTTTTGAGAGGGAAATCTGTAGGAAGTAGAGATTGGATAGAAGCCTTTTACTCTCCCTCAAAACTAACCACTCTCTAAGTAGTTCTGGTTCCAGATTTTGGTGCTCTCATCCTATGAGGACTTGAGCAAATAGCAGATAACAGAGTGAAGCCCCTAGGAACCCTAAGACTTTGTATTGCAGGAATTTTGAAGAGGTCATACTCTGTATTCTAAACATGAGTTCTAGGGAGAGCTCAACCTGATCCCAAACTCACCCTGGTCTAATGGAATCTATTAATGCCCTTTCTCACCACTGAAAGGACCTTGACTAAATCACTAGGATAACTCCAAGAAACCACTACTAAATGAATTATCAGAAAACCCTGCTTTTTATGAGGTCATTACCCTGATCAAAATCCTTTCATGGCTCTCTGTTTACTCTCTAGACACCATTCAGAATTATCATTTCAAGATCCTTCACTCTTACCCTTCCTGACTTACTGCTTCCATACACACCACCTTAACCATGTGAATCTCCTTTCTTTTTTTTTCACTATGAATCACAGAACCTTAGTACTAGAAGGCCATCTTGTTCCTATATCTCCAACACTCTCTTTCATCTCTTATACTTGTCTTAATGCTACCCTTCTTTCAAAACTCTGCAAAAAAAATGCAAAATAATTGACAAATCATCCTCAGTCAACCCATTCTACTTTTGGATAGCTCTACTGGTTAGGAAGTTATGTCAAGCATAATTTTGCCTATTGAGAAAATCTGTCATTTCCTATTACTTCTGTCTCTCCCCTTAAGAACCAAGCAACTCAAATCTAATTCCTCTTTCATGTGACAGCCCTTCAAGACTTGAAGACAGATATCATGTCCTGCCCCTCAATCCCTTTGGCTGCTCCCAAGTATCAAAATTCTTTTAAAAATGTGGACTCTAGAAGTGAACATGATTTTAGCAATGGGACTATTACCTCCCAGTAGACTTTCTTCCCTAAATATAGATGAAGATCACACTGGCCTTGATTTTTTTTTGGTTGTTATAATATACTGTTGACTCATATTGAGCTAGAAGTCTACTAAGCCTTTTGGATACCAAGAGGAATCTACCATAACCTTACCATCTTGTGTCTGTGGAGTTGGATTTTTTTAAAAACAAAGTATGAAATTTTACATTTCTCTCTATTATATTTCCTCTTATTGGATTCAACACAATCGTCTACACTATAAGTATTGGTTTGAATCCTAACTTTATGATCAAATGTGTTAGCTTTGTGTCATCTGCAAATTTAATTAACATTTCACTTGTGCTTTTATTCAAATAATCAGTCAATAAATAAACATTTATTAAGTAACTACTATGTGCCAAACACTGTGCTAAGAACTGAAGATACCCAAAAAAGTGAAAAAGACAGTCCCTGTCTTTAAGAAGCATAGCATCTAGGGGCGGCTAGGTGGTGCAGTAGATAGAGCACTGGCCCTGGGGTCAGGAGTACCTGAATTCAAATCCAGCCTCAGACACTTAATAATTCCCTAGCTGTGTGGCTTTGGGCAAGCCACTTAACCCCATTTGCCTTGCAAAAAAAAAACAAACTAAAAAAACTAAGAAGCATAGCATCTAATGGGGAAAACAATGTGCAAAAAATCTAAATACAAAGCAAGCTATATACAAGATAATATTAAATTATTGGTCATTAGATTTAAATCTTTGATAAAAACATTAAGAAAACATATGGTAAAGCATAGTTCTCTGAAGCACTCTACTAGATGCCTTCTTCCATATTGACATGATTATAAATTATTATTGATGAACTTAATGATTATTAATTTTTATAAATGATTATTTATTAGGTATGTTTAGTTAATCTATTCTGAATTCAATTGACTATTCTTTTCATTTTTATCCACAAGGAGAACATGAGATTTTATCAAATGCTTCACTTAAAAATGAGGCAGATCATATTTATAGCATTCCCCTCACTTATCAAAGGATAAAAAGGCTAGGCTGTCCTGACTTGTGCCTCGTGCACTCTCTATGAACACTGCTTCCTTGTCTAGATGGTCATTAGCCATCACATTAGCAATATATAAAGAGTAGTGTTTCCATACTTTAGTGTTTTGGTCTAACTTTGTTTACCCCATTCTCTCCAAATCCTTAGTGAATGGGGAAAGTGATTTGGGATTGACTGGATTAATTTGTGGACAGATTACAAAACATAGAATGATGCATGCATGGTAGAAGAGAGAGTCAGAGACAGACAGAGACAGAGGGAGACACACAGAAAGAGAGAGAGAGAGAGAGAGAGAGACAGACAGACAGACAGACATACAGAGACAGAAAGACAGAGATAGAGAGACAAAAAACAGAGACAGAAACAAAGACAGACAGATATGGAAATATGGTAGCCATGAAAAAAAACTTTGTTTCTAAGTAGGCAGAGTTAGGCTGTAAAATGTCCCACTCCAATAGTCTAAAGAGGCATAAAGACAATGGTACAAAAAATAGAAACTCGTGGTCTACCCAGGACATCCCTGGAAGGTGGGACTGGAAGAGAGCTATATCCTTTGAAATGCTTGGTTTATAGTAACCAATTTATTGCTATCCTGCCCAGGAAGAGTTTTTTACTTCAGACTGTAGATTTCATTTCTAAGCAATCTGTCTTCCTGTACATTGAGAGACGGAAGTATATATTCACTTTCTTTTCTCTTTCTCATGGTAAGGAAAGGGACTAGGGAGCAGGAAGAATTTGGAGTTCACAACCTTCCATCCTAGGGGCAGGAAGAAATGAGGTGGCTTCCATGAACTATGGGTTATAACAGTGTTTGCTTCTAATGTATTCCTTTATTTTATTCTGTTTTTACTAATCTAATTGAGATGTTTGTGTCTGGGGTAATTTATGAATAACATGCATAATGTAAGAGAAAAATAAGGATTTTCCAGAAGAACAGATACATATGGGCTCATTAGGAAGTAGAGTCTGAGAGTAGCAGGATCTTCTCCTTCTCTCACTTCCCACCCTCGTTCCATTTGTGAAGAGGTTCCTGTCATAAATACATTCTAGAATTTTGGCAGGAAGAAAAGTCAACTCTGTAATTTGCAGTTTATCTTCTTCCCTTTTTTTTGAAAGTTGGGATATTTGCTCTTCTTCAATCCTCCCACTCTCTAAGGAATTTCAAAAATCACTGACAATACAATTTACAGAGACTTGGGAAATCTGATCAACACAGTGACTAGCCATGATTCCAGAGAATTCATGATGAAATACACCACCCATCTCCTGAATGAGAGGTGATAAATTCAGAGTGCCATGATAGATATTATTTTGGACAGCCAATGTGTAGATCCATTTCACTTGACTATACATATTTGTAACAGGAATTTTATTTTTATTTCTTTCTCAATGAGGGGCAGGGGAGTGAGAGGGAGGGAAGGCAAATTTTTGTTTATTCAAAATAATACAATTTAATTTAAAGATTATAAATAAATCATTGACAGTAATTCAGCAATCACATCCGCCATTTCTTTTAGTAATGGAACAGAGTATAATTCATCTGGGTTTTAAACTCATAACTATCATTCAGATGCTATGAATATTCCTGTCGCTGGGACTTTATTCATACTATTTCCCCTCCCCAACCCCCAAAGGTATCCTCCCCCCCCCCTCTAAAATCTACTCATCTTTTAAGGTCTATATTAAACCCCACATCCTTCAAGAAACCTTCCTGGGATATTCCAGACAAATTTCACATTTTATTCTTGGAGTCCTGACAGCTTTATTATCTGGACTCCTCAATCAGGCATTTATCTTTATCAATAAATCTCATTAGTTTGTTCCTATATATTATTTCCTGTATATTATCTTTCTAAGGAAACAAACTGTAATTTCCTCAAGGGCATGGACCATCTCTTTTAGCTGTCTTAAAATTCTCACAAAAGAGAATGGATTGTGTTTTTTTCCTTTTTTAGGTTCAATTTTATTTTATTTACAGATTCTCTTTTTTATTTGTTTTCTTTTTAATTAATTTTATATTATTACAAAATTGTGAGAGTTTATGTTTACCTTCCCCCCCAAAAAAGATGAGAAACCTCAAGAATAGTGAGAAAGAAAAAAATGTATTTTAGTCTGTGTTCAGATTCCAATGGCTTTGTCTCTGGGATGAGTTGCCTTCTTTTCTTCCTGATTTTTCTTTAATACACTCTCCATATTACATGCATCAGATTACTTCCTTAGTGGCATCTACCTACACTTCAATTGAATCAATCAGTATTTTAGGACATTTAATATCATATATGTGGCATACTGTTAAGTATAGTAGAATAATGTTATAATGGTCAGCCACATGCCTTTGGTAAGAATAATGGATAGTGGTATCACATTATTTGAAAATGGATTAATTCACACACATTGAAACCACATTTAAGTTTTCAACTTTAAGTCTAAATAAAGCCTTTCTCCCTTCTTTAGAATACAGTCATGCAGCTATCTTTTCAGATGCTGTTTTATGATTTCTAGAAGGGGAAAGGAGGTCCATCGCAATAGTCAAATGATGCTTCCTCCCCCTATCCTTAATGGGAGTGGATGAGAGGAAGAGGGAGAGAGAGAGAGAGAGAGAGAGAGAGAGAGAGAGAGAGAGAGAGAGAGAGAGAGAGAGAGAGAGAGATGAGATATTAAAGAAATCAACATCTATTAAACAACCACAAATCTAAAAGTCAGAGTGGTCATGGACTTTTCTTTGCAATTATATTAAATCATTAATAAAAAGGTTTTAAAGAAAAAAGTTCAAACCAGTCCTTGGACTGTGCCACTTATTTAAACAGTTGATGGTCATCACTGCCTTTGAGATGCTTTTTCCAGGGTTGTACAAAGTCATCATCTGAATCATCACTAAATATAATATCCTCTGTTTCATTCTTGAATTCCTGCTTTGTAATTTTTTTCCTCTGGATAAAGGTTTTTCAAAAGGTCTTTAAAATAATTTCCAAGTTTTATACCAGCACTTTGCAATGAGTTGCCTTCTTTGTCATGTCCTCCAAAGAAGTTATTTCAATATTTTTCCCGACAGTTGCTATTACTAGCTGTATTTCCCTCCACTCTATTCCTTCCCACTCTCATTTATTCTATTCTCTCTCTCCTTTCACCCTGCTCAAAAGTGTGTTGTATCTGAGTACCCTCTCCCACAATCTTCCCTCTCTTCTATCACCTATCCCCCCTTCCCTCCCTCCATTCCCCCTTATCCCATCCCTTTCTTCTCATTTTTCTCTAGGGTAAGATAGATTTCTATACCCTCTTAAGTTTATATGTTGTTTCCTCTCTGAGTCACTTCTGATGAGAATGAAGGTTCACTCATTCCTCTTCATTTTCCCCTGTTCCACTCCATTAAAAAAGCTTTTTCTTAAATGTTCTAAATCATTAATTATTAGAGAAATGCAAATTAAAGTTTCTCTGAGGTACCACCTCACACCTCTCAGATTGGCCAATATGACCAGAAAGGATAATGATCATTGTTGGAAGGGTTGTGGGAAATCTGGGACACTATTACACTGTTGGTGGAGCTGTGAACTCACCCAACCCTTCTGGAGAGCTATTTGGAACTACACCCAAAGGGCAACAAAAATGTCCATACCTTTTGATACAGCAATACCACTACTGGGTCTATACCCTGAAGAGATGATGAAAAAGGGTAAAAATGTTCCTTGTACAAAAATATTTATAGCATCCCTGTTTGTGGTGGCAAAGAATTGGAAATCAAGTAAATGTTCTTCAACTGGGGAATGGCTTAGTAAACTGTGGTATATGTATGTGATGGAACACTGTTGTTCTATTAGAAACCAGGAGGGACAGGATTTCAGGGAAGCCTGGAGGGATTTGCATGAACTGATGCTGAGTGAGATGAGCAGAACCAGAAAAACACTGTACACCCTAACAGCAACATGGGAGTGATGTTCAACCTTGAAGGACTCGCTCATTCCATCAGTGCAACAATAGGGAACAATTTTGGGCTGTCTGCAAAGGAGAGTGCCATCTGTATCCAGATAAGGAGCTGTGGAGTCTGAACAAAATTCAAGGACTATTCCCTTTAATTTAGGAAAAAACATATCTTATTGTTTGATCTTGTTACCTCTTAGACTTCTCATCTCTTCCTTAAGGATGTGATTTCTCTCTCATCACACCCAATTTGGATCAAGGTACAACTGGAAACAAAGTAAAGACTGACAGATTGCTTTCCATGGGGGGGGGGGGAGTAAGATTGGGGGGGAAATTGTAAAACTCAAATAATATCTTTAATAAAAATAAATTTAAAAAGAAAAAGCTTTTTCTTGACTTTTATGTGAAACATCTTAGCCCCTTCTTCCTCTCCTTTCTCTTCCTCCCAATACTTTCCATTATCACCCATTGACTCCATCTTTTTACTATATTCTCCTGTGTCCTGTCTATATATGCTCCTTCTAACTGCTCTCATAAATGAGAAAGTCTATATGAGGTATCAGTATCCTCTTTCCATGCAAGAATACAAACAGTTCAACATCATTAAGTTCCTCATAGTTAGTCCTTCTCATCCACCCCCTCTATGGCTCACCTCAGTCCTGTACTTGGAGATCAAACTTTCTGTTCAACTCTGATTGTTTCAATAGGAAAGTCTGAAAGTCCCCTGTTTCACTAAAAATCCGTCTTTTCCCCTGAAAGAGGATGTTCAGATTTTCTGGGAAGTTGATTTTTGGTTGTAAACCAAGATCTTTTGCCATCCCGAATATCAAATTCCAAGCCCTGCAAGTCCTTAATGTAGATGGTACCAAATCCTATGTAATCTTGACTGGAGTTGAATTGTTTATTTCTGGTGGTTTTTAGAATTTTCTCTTTGATTTGGGAGTTTTGGAATTTAACTACAATATTCCTGGAAGTTTTTCTTTTGGGATCTCTTTCAGGAGGTGACCTGTGAATTCCCTCAATTTCTATTTTATCCTCTGTTTCTAGGATCTCAGGGAAATTTTGCTGTATTTCTTGGAAAATGAAGTCTAGCCTCTTTTCCTAGTCATGACTTTCATTTGCCCAATAATATTTAAATTATCTCTCCTGGATCTGTTTTCAAGCTTAGTTGTTTTCTCAATGAGATATTTCATGTTTTCTTCTAATTTTGGGGTTTTTTGGAATAGTTTTATTTCTTCCTGATTTCTTGCTAAGTCATCAGCTTCCTTTAAGTTCCATTCTTCATTTGAAGAAGTTATTTTCTTCAGAGAGCTTTCTAAATATCCTTTTCCAGCTGGCCAATTCTGCTTTTTGGGCACTCTTCTCATTTGCCTTTTGTGTTGCTTTTTCCATTTGACTTAAACTGGTTTATGATATGTTATTTTCTTCATTATTTTTTTGTTCAACAAGTTGCTGATTTGGTTTTTATGGTTAATGTGCATCACTCTCATTTATCCTCCTACTTTTTCCTCTATCTCCCTTAATTATTTTTCAAAGTTTTTGTTGAGTTCATCCACAGCATGAGCCTATTTTCTATTTTTCTTGGAGGTTTGGGGTACAGAAGCTTCAGTTTTGTAATCTTCTGAATCTTCCATGGGACCAAAGTAATTTTCTATAGCCAGATACTTCTTTTTCTTTTGTTTGCTCATTTCCTCAGCCTTTGACTGATTTACTGCACTACAGAGACTTTGGGGGGTTTGGGGGATAATCCACAGGGACCTTAATTCCTCCAGGGTCTTATGAGAGTCTCTGACTGCTTTCTTGCCTGTGTTCAGCACCTCCCCTCTACTCTGGAACTCTGAGGAGGGTCCCTGCTCTGCTATGGTGGTGTTGTGAGGGCCAGACTGCAACCTGAATTTGAATGTGGGCAAATAGCAGAGACCTGTCCCAATAAGAGCAGAGAGACCTCTGCAGTCTTCCCCCAACCCCTACCCCTTATCATCTGTGGGCTGCAATCTGGAGGTGCAGACTAGCTTCCCTGATTCCTACTGCAGGTTCTCACTACAGGGCTGTTCTAAGGCCAGCGCTCATTCCACACTCACTCTGGTGTGGCAGAGTTCTCTCACCACTCCTTCAAGCTGTTCCCTGTGATCCCTGAGCCAGGAGGTCTGGAAACCACCAACTCTGCCATCGACCCAGGCACCCCCAGGGATCTAGGCACTCACTAGGGCTGTGCTGCTCTGTGCTTGCACTTGCAGTAGCTTTTTCCATCCCCCAGTCCTGGTGAAACACACCTTTCACACAGAACTTCTAAGTTGTCTTGGACTAGGAAATGGTCTCACTTAGTCTTTTTGTGGGTTCTGCCCCTCTAAATTTTTGCTAGAGTCATAATTTGATGACTTTTGGAGTTTTTTTGAGGAACAAGTTTCTGGAAATTCCTGCTTGCACACAGCTATCTTGATTCCCAAATGATTTATGTTTGCAAAAATAAGATTGGGGTTAGATTCCCTGGATCCCAAGGAATTGGGAGACCCAGGTTCTAGCCCAAGATCTGTCACTAATTTGTTATATTACCTTAGGTAAATAATCCCATTCCCTCTTCCCTTACCCTCCCCAAGGCCAAGTTTCCTCTTCTGTAAAATAAAGTGATCTTCAGGCCCAGCAACTAGGTGATTCAGTGGATAGAGCCCCAGACTTTGCACTTAACCCTGATTGCTTCCTAAAAAGAAAAAGCCTGAATTACTACAACTTATTGGGCATGTTATATGGGGAATCTTTTAGAGATATAAGTTGATCCCTTACAAATATGAATTCTAATAGAATAAAGAAATAAAATGTTTACAGCTCTTCCAGCTCTAAATTTATGATCCCAGTATTCTGTAAATTCTTGGTGTTCACTACAGATACTCTTGTACTAAAAGTCTTTTCACATTTTCAATATCTAAGAATTTTACACATGTTATATTATGTTATGTTATGTTATATTATATCATATATTTTATGTTGTTTTATGCTATATTGTCATATTATATTTTTATCATTCATACTCCTATGCCTTCTTTTCCCTCCAAGTATTTACATAATAAAAAATGAAACCTAGAGAAAGTAGAAATTAGTCCAAAGAAATAAAAGATTTAATCCAAAAGAATGTTGATCTGATACCTAAGATGGTAGCCCATCTATATATCCACCAGGTTGGGTTGAGAGGTTAGGGGGTTCATTTGTCCATCTTTTTTCTTAAGGGATAACTAGACCATGTCAGCTTTTGAACCATTGATGTTCAAAGAGTTTAATACACAGACCTAACAGCTCAAGAAGTTTAAAAACAAAACAACTCCCTGCTTCAGGGCTATTGGAGCCAGGCCTGCAGTAGCCACTCTCACTTCTGTAGGCATCTAGGCAAGACAGTTAGTCACATGTGTCACTCACCCTCTTTGATTACTAGTTTCCTCATCTATAAAACAAGGACATTGGGTTAAATAATCTCCCTCCAATTTAGATATTTTGCTTCTAGTGACTTTCCCCTACTGCCCCATTCTTTAACAGCTGGACCTCTAAACATTAAATGCCTAATTGCAAGACCTCACTGAGCTACCCCTTACTTTATTCCACTCAAGCCTACCAATTCATTGGGTTAAAGTGCTTCTGACCCCTCACAGTCACCTGATCTCTTTGGGAAACTATTCAAATAAAAAAGTAGAAGTGAAAACTTAGTGATTCATAAGTGGATTTATTTTCAGGCAAAAAAGAAAGCAGTGACCTGAAGAGACTGAGTTAAGAGCAGGGAGATCAATAGTTCCCTTACTCCTAGTAATAATGACCCTTAGTCCTGTAGCTAGACTGTGGTTAAGTCTCAATAGAGGGATGAGAGCTTGAAAAAGAATGGATTATCCTGGAAGTAACCCCCTTTCTTTCTCCCAAGGCAGGGAGAAAATGAGTGGTAAAAAATGAGTGGTACCACATGGCACAACTTTGGGATCTGCATCTGTAAAGAAATGTAAGGACATATAGACCTACTCAGCATCCTTTTCTTCTGGAAAGAGACCTAGCTGGCAGAGTTTCATCACTATTCTTTTAGACCTTCTCCAATGGCACATTGGCTGGAAGGGGTCAGGAGCAGGACCTGGCTCCCTGACTCTTTAACAATACTTAGAGAAAATTTTTCCAAGCTATATAGAAAAGAGAATTTGGGGGTTCTAAACGGCATTCTTGGCTATAGCAGATCCATCAGAAAATTCAAATCAGCACCAAAAGCTAAAGGTACAGTTATGTTGGAAAGAGTCTTGGTCTAGTAATAATAATAACTAGGATTTATAAATACTAGGATTTTAAGGTTTGCAAAGCACTCTACAAATATTACTTCATTTTTATCCTCACACTAATCCTGGATGGTAAATGTTATTACTATCATTCCCATTCTGATTAATTCTGGAGAAGGAAACTGAGACAGACAAATGTTAAATGAATAACTCAAGGCTACACAAAGCAACAAGTGTCTGAGGGCACATCTGAACACAGGACTTTCTGACTCCAGGTCTATTCACTGTGCCATCAAACTGTCATGAAACCATCTGTCTAGGCATAAGAACTAAGTACCAATCCCAGTTCTTCTACTATTCAACTCTGTGATCTTGGACAATCACCACAAGGGAATTCAATTTCCTTATCTAGTAAGTGGTAAGAATATCTACCCTGCTTCAATGCTGGACTCCCATCATTGCCTCTGGCCGAAATGTCTTCTCCCCCATTTATAATTCTAGAATCACAGCAAAGCCCAATTTCATAAACACACACACACACACACACACACAAACACACACACACATAGATGATGTGTACACATGAACCTATGATGACTTCTCTGATTTCTCCAGCTTAAAGTCATCCCTTTCTCTGATTCTCCATAGCAACCTCCCATATTTGGGTGGGGGGGGAATGCTTTCTTTTGACATTTAACACATCCAGCTTAGTGATATAGAGATTTGTATGTGTCTGATCTACCCCAACTATATTATAGTTTCTTTAAGGTCAGAGTCTGTGCCTTCTCCCATCTTTCATTTATCACCATGCCTATTTCCCTCCAATTTTTCTCACCTTGGTAGTACAAATTAACCCATTCTAGCTACCTTCCTATGGGAACCCTCAAAGACATCAGAGGCCCCCAAAAGTGACTATTTTTGGAAGAGAAGGCATATATACAAGACAGACTTACTTCACGGAAACTGAGAATTCTCCTGGGGAGCTCTCACTCTCTCGAATCAAGAAGGCTCCCAGGTGATTTCGTCTGAGCAAAATCTCTTCTGCAAACTGTCTGGAGATCCTGCCTGCAAACCACCTGTGAAAAGAAGGGCAGATAGTTTGAGAGATCTGATGTTCCCAAGGGAGCAAGTTAGTAGAAAAGAGCAAAGAACAGGAAAATTGCCTTCAAGATAAAACAGAACCATTAGGTCTTTGGAGCCAAGAATTCCTTCTAAGCAAACAGCTAAGAACATAGAAGAATTGTTTCAACCTCTAGAACCATGGAATATGAGAACTGGAAGAGAATGTATAAGTCATTGGATGACTAAGCTAATCCTCTTATGTTATGGAGGTGGAAGAAAACAAAGCCTAGAGAAAATAAGCCACTTGCCTGAGATGACATAGTAAGTCAGTGGAAGAGGCTGGAAGGGACTTCTGTCCTCTTGACTCCCCTTCCAGGCTCCTTGACATTCCCAGCATATCTGCCTTAGTGGTCCTACCTCTGACTATGGAACCAGAGGTTTTGTCCCTAGGTAAACAATGGCAGTGAACAGGAATAGAAAGGTGGGACTCTTAACCATACTAGTAGGTAGACTTTCTTATCTGGCAAATCGTGCGTGCAAATAACTAGCCTTGCTGGAGACAAGCACAAACCCCAAAGAGAGGAGGCTGAGTAACTTGCACAATGAAAGTAGGTTTGGATGGGGAAATCAGGACACCTGGGTTTAAGTCCTACTTCCAACCCCAGCTAGTCGTGTGACTTTGGGTGAGGTCTCTGAGATCTTTTCTCATTTGTAGGAGTTAATACCTCACAGGGTTTTCTGATGTTGCATGTAATAATGTCTACTTGTACTAACTAGATAGAAATAGAGTTTGTTTGCTATTAGTTTTCTTCATGTGATTCCTCTTCCCAATGAGATGACTTTTTCTTTACTTTCTTTTGCTTCTTCTGCTCTCAGTTGCATATATGACCCTGAACACATAGAACAGACTTTTTATTGTCAAAAAAGAAATGGACATTTTCCCTTTTGTCTAGCCAGCTCTCCAAACCCCATGTCTGTGATGAACTGTCCTGAATACTTCCTACTCCTTGTCTTCCCCCACACCCTAGTGAGCACCACAGGGGAAAGTTTCAGGTTGAATAAGACACAGATGGGAGATCCCCTCCAGAGCTATTCTGGGACCTAAAGAGTACATCTTTTATATCAACAAAGAGATATAATTTGGCAGCTGATGCTACTACCTTTCCTTCATCTGTCTGTCAGAGGAAGATAAAAGTCAGAAAGTATATTCTTCTCTGTGCTACCCCTCCCCCATGGTAACTGATGGGATAGGACACATGCTCTATATAAACACACTAACAGAATAGGACACTAAGTGACCAGAGACCTTGAATTGTACTGGGAGGTTTCTCAAAAAGGAAAATGAGGACAACAGAATAAAAAGACAGAAGAAGACGAAGAGGCAGAAAGTCAGATGCTGCCAGTTTTCACTCATCCCCCAAAATACATTGGGAAACTCATCAAATATATCACATATCACATGAAATTTCCTGGTTTAACACTGCCAGCATCATTGCCTTCAAATATTCCATTACTTATAGAATAATGTATAAAATTCTCAATCTGGCATTTAAGAACCAGCTGGCCTTTCCAATCTCATTTTTTATTAATCCCTAATGTACAGCCTCTGCTGTAGCCAGACCTTCTAAGTGTTAGTTAGATATGGTTCACAGCACAGAATCTTGGACCTTGGAATGCAATCTCCTCCATGGCAGAGCTGGGGCAGGATAAGGGAGAGAAAGAGAGCTGGAACACTGAAATACTGCTATTGGAAAAAGGGCAGGAAAAGATTTACTTATGAATTTGCCTCAATGATGGGGGAGGAAAAGGAAGTACCATATGGCAGCTTCTTACTTTCACTAATTAATTTTTGTTAGCCAGTTGGTAAATTCAAGAGTTTCCATAGCCAGATAAGAAGGTCAAGTGCAGTCATTACTCTCTAAATTTAGATACCCTGGGGAAAACCTATAATAGTCCCCTCAGAGAGGAGATAGATTTGAAACCTGGCTTTTCTATGTAGAGAGTGTGCCCGATTGTCTAGACTTAAGAAAGTAATGAAGGAAATTTTAATAATGCAGATTCAAAGTATATTGTGTGGGCATCCCCTACACAAGCTGGTTTAAAGCATTTGCCAGTACTCCCCTCTCTCCATATAAACTCTCCCTAGTCCATGTCAATGTTTGAAACTCTTTTGTACAAGGTGCATTATCTACTGGTAAATTTTTTAAGTATGAACTTAAGTACTAGATTCCCTGTACAAGATTAATTCTTTGTCAAGGTTATCACTGAGTTAAATTCAACTTAGTGATGAAATTCACTGGTACTTCTTACCCAGATGATACCTAAGTATTGATGAAGTTAACATCTTTCCTAGGTTTAACCCTTAAAAAGAGAGTGAAGGGGCGACTAGGTGGCTCAGTGGATAGAGCACTAGCCCTGGAGTTAGGAGGACCTGAATTCAAATCCAACCTCAGACACCTAATAATTACCTAGCTGTGTGACCTTGGGCAGCCTTGCAAAAAAATAAAAAAAATTTAAAAATTTAAAAAAAAGAGAGTCGGAATCCATAGAGAGAAAATAAAAGACAGTGGGTTTATATATCAGAGACCTAGGTCCCAGAATAGTTGGGAAGAGAGGTAAGAAAAATCTTTCCACACAGCTTCCCCAGGGATCCTCTCAGCTACAGAGATGGTGTAAGTATCAGGGTAGTGAAGAAATTCTTGGACTGG
The DNA here is from genome assembly GCF_037893015.1 of Macrotis lagotis. Classification (NCBI taxonomy): domain Eukaryota; kingdom Metazoa; phylum Chordata; class Mammalia; order Peramelemorphia; family Peramelidae; genus Macrotis; species Macrotis lagotis. The sequence continues at coordinate 183,787,763 of NC_133666.1, forward strand.
CTAGGGGAGTACCTGGATCAAGTGAAAGTTTGAGCCAAGGAGCATCAAAGATAGAGCCATGATGTGGAGAAACCAATTCAGACTTTGCCCTTCAGTGATACTGAGCTATATGGACTACAAATCTGGGAGACATTGACCCTGAGTTCTCTCTTGGAGGCCCCAAATATCAAATGGCCCCTAAGAATGCTGGACTCACCAAAAGAAAAGGTTGCCTGACTTTCTAACAAATTTGAGTAGTCTTTTTTGTGGGGGAGGTGTCAATATTAGAATAACTAAGACTGGAGTACTATATAGGTCCTCACAGGAAGATGGTAAAATATTGAAAAGGAAAAAAAGAGTTTACTTGACTCTTTATGACTTTGGATATGAGGCCTTTGAGTTTTTGTTTCATTAAATGAAAGCTTGCAAATGAAAACTTAAAGACAGAGAAGAAGCCAGTCTTAATTGGTAGAAGTTTATTCACTTTACCACACCAGTGAAATTACAAGATCCAGTCCCTATTCTGAAATGAAGCCTATATTAGCAAGCAATAGTTAGCTCAAATGTTTGCATGGGAATTTTTCTCTAGATTCCCTGTACAAGGTTAATTCTTTGTCAAGGTTATCACTGAGTTAAATTTAACTTAGTGATGAAATTCATTGGTACTTCTTACCCAGATGATATCTAAGTATTGATGAAGTTAACATCTCTAGAGAACTAGTCATATACCAAATTCAGAAATTCCCAGGGGATAATCTGAATGGTCAAAGGAGTCAAAGGTTAGTAAAAAAAAAAATCCTCAATATTGAATCCAGTCCATGCAAATCCTGAGTTTCAGTCCTAAATGATAAGATTATGACCTTGGGCAAGTTATTTTACATCTCTATGCTTCCACATTTTCATCTTTGAAATTAAGTTAATAATAACTGCCCTACATAGGATTACTGTGAGGATCAGATGAGGTAATAAGTGTGAAAGTACTTTATAAGCTGTTAAGTATTACATAAATGCAACTCGTGACTATTATTCATTGAATTAAATTTCTCTATATAAAACCAGCAGGCCCAACACCATGTGGACTTAGTTGGATATATTCTGGTTATCAGACTCTTGGAGGATTTCTCAATCTTAGACAAGAGGCACAGGGGAAAATTATCTCATGCCTGTGAATAGATAAAAGGTTGACTCTGGAGACAGTGATCAGAAGAAGCCGGGGGAAGGAAGACAATGATAAAAGGATCTGGAGATTTGCGTTGAAAGTACCCATCAAGTACAGGAAACTGGAGGTGGTAGCTTAAAATAAGCAGACAAAATGATAGAAAGGAAATCTCCCCTTTACAGTGAAAAGATAACAGATCTTCTCTCTGGTGTTCAGAATAAGAGTGGAGGGAATACTTGGGAGGTCCTCTAAGGTATTTTTCCTCCTATAGAAATAACACATTCCTTCATTTTCCCCATGAAGCAGGGATCATGATTAAGGGAGAGAAGTGCAGTACAGTTGAAAGGATATCAGCATGAGGGAGATGTCTAGTTTCCAATCCCTTCTCTAATGGTACTTGTGCAACCAAACTTCTCTGATTATATGTAAAATGATGATAATACCTGTAAAACCTATCTCAAAGAGTTGTTGTGGTTTGCCAGCAATTATATAACCAGAATGTAGGGAGACAGAATTTGAATCTGCATCTTCTGACTCTAAACTTAGCACTATCCATTATGACAGGTTGCCTCAGAAAAGATATGTTGTTTAGAGCAATAGAAAGTTAGGGTGAAAGGAACTTTAAAGATCAGCTAAATTAACATAAAGAAATTGAAACTCTAGAGAAGGGATATCACTTGCCTAAATTCTTCCCAGTGAGTTAGGATCAGGGTCTAGGATTAGAGCCCTGATTTTCCAGCCCTTCATCCATTGTTCTATAATTTGAAGTTGGTTAGAACAAATCGAGCATTGAATAAGAAGACATATTATCCTCTAATTGGTTGCTGGGTGAATCTGCCAGATTGTGAATCCTATAAGAGTAGAGGTTTAAAGTTCTGGAGCATATTGCTGCTGACCTGTGAGGGAGGCTTTAGCCTGTGAGTCAGGGGTCAGAAATTCAGAACTTACGGATGGGGTTTGACTTGGATGTAATTCTTTGGGATGAAACCTTCAGCACCATGCAGCTCTGCTTTGTACCAATTCTGATCATCTTCCATGTTCAGAATCTATGTGAAAGAAACCAGATCCAATTTAGTCCCAAGATCAGCACAGTCTGTGAGTTCAGCCCCATAATATACACACTTTGGGGAAAACAGGTGGAGATATATAGCCTCTTTATATTTGGAGAGGCTAATACCAAGGGAAAGATGATGCAGGACACCAAGACACTGAAGGATTCTATCTCACTATAAGTACTGGAGGAGTTTACAGAGGATAAACCCTAGGCTGGTCAAGATTGACTTATTGGTCAATAACCCTTGAACCTTGAGGAACAACAACAACAACAACAACAACTAGTATTCATATGGTACTTTAGTGTTTACAATATATTTTACAAATGTTACTTTATTGATCTTTCCAGCAATCCTGAAAGATAGATACAGTTTCTCATTCCCATTTCACAAATGAGGAAACTGAAGCAGACTGAAGTTAACGACTTGTCCAAGATGACCCAACTAGTAAATGTCTGAGGTTGGATTTGAATACAGGTCTTCCTGATAAGGCATGTACCAGGCTAATTATTCCTCTCAATGGTTTCAGCTGGGACTCCCTAGGAGGATGGCAAAATGGAGATTGCGCTCTCTCTCTCTCTCTCTCTCTCTCCCCATCTCTGAACCTTCCAAGGCCCCAAGAAATTTGTGCTTCTGGATGGGAATTCCCTCCAATTATGCAGATCCCAATCAACCAAACACTAAGCAGTTATTAAGACATCTGGCAACATAAATACCAAGAATGAAAAAATTCCTTCTCTTAACAAATTTATAATCTAAACCCATCTCAGTCTATTCATCCTGTGTGACTCTTTCTTATATCTTTCCAATAAGATACCACAGGAGGGGGCGGCTAGGTGGTGCAGTGGATAGAGCACTGGGCTTGGAGTCAGGAGTACCTGAGTTCAAATCTGGCCTCAAACACTTAATAATTACCTAGCTGTGTGGCCTTGGGCAAGTCACTTAACCCCATTGCCTTGAAAAATCTAAAAAAACAAAGATACCACAGAAGGTCAACCCACTATGCTAACAGTTTTCCTTCAGTTCCCTTTGCATCCCAGGGACCGACTGTCTAGCAGCTGTCTCTCTCACTCCCATCTGCTCTTTTTTGTCATATATATCTTTAACAACTTCCTTTACACAATTTCCTTTCCATAATTCCTTGTTTATAAAACATGGCATTCCACTCAGATCCACTCCATACTTCTCCATTGTGATTCTCAATGATATCAAACTTCAATTCTCATAGATTTTTCCTTAAAATAATCTATACATATATTAAAGTCATCCTTGACAAAGAGAGCAGACCACCAGTAAAAAAAAAAACCAGCAAAAAAATCAAGAGACCTTCCAAAGGGTAACACTTTTTTTCAGGGACAGGACAGGTGGGGAGAGCAAAAAGGGAAATTGGACATTCTCCAAAGGATATAAGGTTAAAAAAAAAAAAAAGGAACAGCTTTGATTAAAGAGAGATGGGTAAGGAAGTAGTGAGTCTGATAATGCAGAAATATCAGTGAGAAGGGAAATAGACAGAACAAACATTAGAATCTTTAGGGGAAAAAAAAAGATGAAGGATGATTGAATAGCAAGCTTGAGACCAAAGGTAGAGGGTATAGTCAACTGGAGACTATATGGTAAATTTTGAAGTCAGAATATCTAATTTCCTCTATCCTTGTTTTTGGTCAAATCATTTCTCTGAGAAGAAAGAAACAAACATTCTGAGTTCTTTCTATGTGGTGGGTTACAAATATAGGCAAAAACAAAGTCTCTACCCTCAAAAAGCTTACTTCCTAATAGGGCTATATAACACACTTAGGAAAACTAAAAGAGGAAAGGAGGAAAGTAACCCACTTTGAAGCACAGTTTTAAAGTCTAGAAAAACAAGACTATAAGGCCAGGAGGAGAATGAAGGCAGGCTGACCTGAGTCCTTCCAACAAATTGGAGGTTCTAGAAGGAATTCACCAATGAAATAAGGGAAATGGACCTTGTGGAAGAATAATTCAGAGTGAATTGGCCACAAGGATGGTGGGTTGTTCCAAGGCAAGGAGTCTCCAGTACTGAGGGAAGTTCTAGAATAAGCTTTTGAGCTTCAGTATCTGCATTTATAAAATATGGAAGCTAATCTTTCAAGCATTCTTAGTCTGAACCATGTGAACATTAAAAAAAATTTTTGGTAACTATATTTTCAGTGCAATTGGTTTTCTTCATCTCTTATGTATTAAATTATGTAATTATGTATTAAAAACATTCTGAAAAGTCCCTATTGTTAATGACATCTATGACACAGAAAAATTTAGGGACTCTTGAAAATTATCTCTAAGATCCCTTGTGACCCTAAATCTATGATTCTAGAGTTATATAATTTAATAGTTTCAATTTTTGGTCTGTCATGAACTTGTGTTATTGAAGGTATATCTATTTAGCTCTCTCCATCACAGTATCCTCATTTTCCAAAATGAGATTGGATTAGATTCTTTCTAAGGTCCATTCCAGTTCTGGTCTTAGATGATTCTATATTATAATCCTCCTGCCTAAATCCTCCTCCCACTCTCTTATCTCCAATAACTTCCTTCTCTTCCCCTACATCATCCCTAGAGTACCTCCCCACCAGTGTTTAGGAGTTAGAAGAGTCTCTATTCCTATTGTTGCTCACATAGACAAACTTTCCCAAAGCCACATTGTTTTATATATCTATATCTATATCTATATCTATATCTATCTATATCTATCTATCTAGATATATGTATAGTATATATACAAGTCATTGAACCTTCTTATGAATCAGTTTGTCCATCTATAAATTGTAATGTGGGTTAGAAGGTCTTTCTAACTCCAAATCTTTGTTCTAGAGAGATTAGGTTCTATAGCAGGGCTACCAAAGTACTATTTAGCTTCAGTCCAACTATTCACCTTTATATAATTTTACATTTTGTCAAGCATTCTTCACAAAATCATTGTGATTTAGATAGGGCATTTGAGGAAACTGAGTCTCAGAGAAGTTAACTTCCCTGCCTGATGTTATAATGGCTAATAAATGTCTTCAGACTCCAAATCCAATGCCAATAATAAAAAATTGAAGCACACATATATGCACAATATACATATGATTATATATATATATATATTTATGATTTACAAAGGTTTTTACTCACATTAAATCATTTTACCTAACAACAACTCTGAGAAATAGAGATTATCTCCATTTTACAGATAAAGTAATCGAGATTCTGAGAATGAAGTGACTTGCTCAACTTCACATAACTAGTAAATTTTAGAGGCACAATTTGAATGCAGACCTCTTTTCTGACTCCAAATGTCTTGGGTTTTTCTTTTCCAAACACTTTTCCTTTTAGGAAAAAGTGTCACTTCAAAGGTTCTGTGACTGTTGTTTTTGGTGTAGAAATTCCTCAACACGTCTATCCTTACATTCTTCTCTATAATCTAAAAATCAAGGCTTAGAGAGCGTAGCCTGAGACTCATACATTAATCCAGGTTATGTGGAGCAGTATTTGAATCCAGTTGTTACTGATTCTATATCTAGTACATATAGGTAAGCCCTTTTTAGGTTAGAATAGAATCTTGTAGGTTGCCCTGGGACCCTAATCATGATGCATAACATTGTTTTTATGGAGAAATACATAATTCCAAATTTTGAACACAAATTTGGAGTAACTGAATTGAATGACATTTATAGAATTCATAGTTTTTACTTTATCCTACCTCCCACAGGATAGTTCCTCAAGAAGTAATCAACTGGGGTGGCTAGGTGGGACAGTGGATAGAGCATCAGCCCTGGAGTCAGGAGTACCTGAGTTCAAATGTGACCTCAGAAACTTAATAATTACCTAACTGTGTGGCCTTGGGCAAGCCCCTTAACCCCATTGCCCTGCCAAAAAAAAAAAATTGAAGTAATCAACTGCCTAGTCCCTAAGACTGGATGTAGCAACTACTGGAGACCCAGACCTGTGTTAGATAACCAAGTGGCCTGGACATTTATTTTGGCTAGATTAGCCTCCTATTTAGAGGAGGAACAATGTATGAGTAGAGCAATTGCTTGGAAAGCAAGAAACCACAGTTTCACAGCCCTGTGTAATTCAAAAATGCATCTCTTCCCCTCTATCCGACACAGTTTCCTTATTTAGAAAAATGAAGAGATTGAACTAGATAATTTCTTCTTCTGCATCTGCTCTTAGATGATTCCATATTATAATTCTCCTGCCTCAAGAAAATTCTAGGAGTTACTGTCCCCAGAACAAGCCACTGACCACTACGATTTCTAGCCATTAGGACAAGAGCACTGGCCTTGGAGTTAAGAGGACAGAATCCAGCCTCAGACACTTGACTGTTACTCACTGTGTGATCTTGGGCAAGTCACTTAACCCTGATTGCCTCCCATCCAGGGCTGTCTCCAACTGTCCTGATTCATATCTGAACACTGGACCCAGATGGCTCTGGAGGAGAAAGTGAGGTTGGTGATTTAGCACAGCCCCCCTCACTCAAATCCAATTCATGGCATTCTTGTCATGTCATCACCTCCCAGATGTTGTGGTCTCCTTTGAAAATAAAGGACAAGAGATGGCTAGGTGGTGTAGTTGATAGAGCACCAGCCCTGGAGTCAGGAGTACCTGAGTTCAAATCTGGCCTCAGACACTTAATAATTCCCTAGCTGTGTGGCCTTGGGAAAGCCACTTAACCCCATTTGCCTTGCAAAAGTCTAAAAAATAAAAAATAAAATAAAGGACAAACATTATCCCGTTGATCCCTAATTTCTCATTGCAAAGAATAAATGTCACCTCTCAGCATTGAGTTCATACTCCATTACCGTGTGTGTGTTTGTGTGTAGATACACATATAGAAATAGATAGATAGATAGATAGATAGATAGATAGATAGATAGATATAAAGTCTCCTCTGTACATATATATCCAAAATCTCCATTAAAATGTAAGCTCCTTGACGGCAGGAACTATTTTATTTTTGTCTTTATGCACACTTAACAAACACAGTACCTAGACTGTGGTAATTGATTAAAAAATTCTTGGTGATCCATTAATTAATTGGGTAGATGTGAGGAAAAATCACTGATCCATCTGGCTACTAATTATTTTTCCACTGGAATGAGGCAGAGTTGCAAAGTCAATCAGCTTCACTCTCTCTTTCTTCTAGAGCCACTGAAGTCAATGAAGACAAAAGTTAAGTCAGCTGGCAGTGACTGAATGAAGTGGATGAAGTTGGATTCTTTAATGTCTAACCAAGCTCTAAGTGCCCATAGTTGCTATTTCCTCACCACTCCCTCCCCTCTGCCTTCATGGCCGATTAAAACAAGATGTTCACATCTACCCATTACTCCCAGGAACTCTTCATATACTTGGGGTAGACAGCCTCCTATCTAATCAATGGGAGAGCTGGCAGCAGGAAGACACCAAAGGCAAATGAGCAGCCCTGAAAATGACTCTGAAGCCCTCACACCAGAGATACTAGTCCTCCCTGAACACCCCCATACACCCCAACTAATTTTATCTTGATGTGTTGCAAACTTTGGGACAGAATGTAAGTTTTTGAGGGCATCGTGTGAGCCCAACTCTCTACTAGGAAGTTTTCATTCCATTACTTTCTTGTACCACCATTGCACTATTACCACCTTTTTCATCACTATTGCACTATTACCATCCTAGAATTCTCCCTATCTTTGCCTCCTCCCTTTTCAGGCATTAGCTTCATTCAAGGTTTAGTTCAAATTGCACTATCCTCTCATTGTAGGACTTTCTCCAATTATTTCCTTTTTATTTTCTCTATATTTTGTACTGATTTATCTGTGTATTTATTGTTTCTCCATAGTAGAATGTAACATTGATAAGGGGAAAGACTTTTTTAATCCACTACATCCCTAATACTTAGCACATTGCAGATATTTAATATAAGCTTGCTAAAGAGACTTCTCTTTATAATAACTCCAAATGGTTATTTAACTTCCACTTAAGACTTTCAGTGAAGGAGAACTTATCTCATGAGGCAGCCTATTCTGCTTTAAGATGTTCAGAAAATTGTCCTTATAGTGAACCAAAATTTACTTTTGTCATGTCTATCCATTGTTCTTCTTCTATCCTAGGGGGGCCAAGAAGAAAAAGTCTTATCCTGCAAATGATAACCATGAAACACTTGAAGATAACTTTTGGGTCACTGGGGATATACTGGTAAATATTTAACAAATGGGCTGAGGGAGCAGGGGAGGAATGTAGCCACTCATTTTTGAGTTCTGTTGTTATATTAATTATTAACACTTAAATCTAGCAAATCAACAAAATAATAAATCAAGACCCTTATACTGATTGCTATTACAAAGTGTGAATGCTCACACTGAAAATTTAGCAATCTTTGACTCCAACACTCTTCTGTCTATTAATCCCCAGAATCTTTTCCTTTCCTTCAGAAAAATATTCCAATTCTATCAAATGATCAATGGGTGCCTACAGAGGCACCAACCCAGGATGTACATTAAATCCTAACCCTGTCTTTAAACTGGGTCATAAAACCAGTTACAATGTTAGCCAAAGGCCAGGTCCTATTGCACATGTGTGCTGATGCATGCCATGAAACCAGCCTAAGAGAGGAGGAAGAAGGATCACCAATGCTTCTGTGAAAGCAACTCAGGATCCAGAAATGGGACAAAAGCACCATTTTCCTCTTTCATGTCATCACAGAAGTCTATAAATCCCCAAAAAGCCTTGATGAGTTGCTCATCTCACACTCCCCTGAAGGGTAAGTTTTGTTTTACTGTGTGTTGCAGGGGGAGGGTTCCTTTCCTTTTTCTTTCTTTGCTTCCTTTTTTCCATTTTTTCTTTCTTTCTCCTTTTTTTACTTTCTTTCTTTCTGTCTATCTTTCTTTCATTTCATTTTTTTTTTGCTTTATCACAGTAGTTTGTTTTTTGTTTTTTGTTTTTCACTAGTGACTGATACAAGGTAGGGGAGAGAGACTTGAACTGTATTTTCATTAATTTAGGGAATCCCCTTGTAAAGAAACTTCCTCTCCTCAAGCAAATCAGTACCTTCTCTGCAACTTAGAGACTTTAAGAGTTTCAAACGGTGAAGTCAAATTCAAATGGGAACATATTTCCATGGCTTAGAAAGCCACAAGTTAAGTTTATGTTATATTCTATTTTTGTTTATTTTGTTAATCATTTACCAATTATGTTTTATTCTGGACCCAGTTCTCTATTCACTAGACCAAGTTGCCTCTCATAAATACCTCAGTATTCAGTAGGATCTTCTCTCTCTCTCTCTCTCTCTCTCTCTCTCTCTCTCTCTCTCTCTCTCTCTCTCTCTGTGTGTGTGTGTGTGTGTGTAGAGCTCCAGTTATACTGTGACAAGGGTTCCCACCACAGTGGTGATCTCCCAGTTCCTTGGTCTTGTCTGTTCTTCAACATTATATCTATCCATCCCCTCTTCCAAACCCCTGAGCATGAGGCTCCTTCTGGAATGTAGTCTCTACTCCATTATCTCCCTAGCCCTCTCCTCCCAGTCTTTCAACTTTCCCTATGAAAGTCACTTGGCAATATAGTCTCAAGCCATTCTTCTTGAAGCAAAAGAAACTCCTTTGTCAGCAATTCCAATTAAACAAAATAGTCACAAAATCCAACTGGGTCCAGGTGAAGAGATGATCCTGGATAGAAATTCTTCTGAAAGGAATCTCTATCCAGTCATCTATTTTCAGACATCAGCTTAGACATCATGTCTCCTCATTGAACTTCAGTTTCTTCCTGCCTGACCCTCTGAGGAATCTGTATTCTCTTTTCTGGTTCTAATTTACTCCTTCCCTGACTCAGGCTGTGTTTCTTTCCCCATTGTGTTATCTCTCTATTAATCCTCAGCATCTCAAACTCCTTCCTATCCCCTTGACTATTTGAACAGCAAGTTTTTTCAGGTCTCTCCATCTTATTGAATTAAGCTCTGGCTCTAATCATTCCCTGATTCCTACTTAGGTATCTGTGGTTTGTTTGAATCCATTATCTGTTTATTCGAAAGAGAGACATAAGATGATAGAAAATTGACCTTGGGATCAAACAGACCTGGATTTAAGACTCAGAAATTCTATAGATCAATAAAATAACAGGTCCACGAAGGAAAGAAGGATGGAAATAAGCATTTATTAGTTACCTACTATATACCAGGCATACCACTTCAACAAATATTTCTTCAGTTGATCCTCACAAAACCATAGGAGGCAGGTGCTATTATTAAGTCTATATTCTTAATGAGGAAACTGAGACAGACAGAATTTAGGTGATTTGCTCAGAGCCACACAGTTAATAAGTGTCAGAGGTCAAATTTGAACTCAGGTCATCCTAAATCTAAGCCTATTCACTTCTGCACCTTAGGAAAATCATTTTGACAGCTGAATGGGGGGTTAAGGGGGAATGAGATGAAACCCACCGGCAGACTTTTGCAATAGTCTAAGCCTGAGGTGATGAGGGCCTGCCACATTATGGTGGTAGTATCAGGGGAGAGAATGCTTGGATTTTAAAAGATGTTACAAAAATGAAATGAATGTAGACCTTAGCAAAAGATTAGATTGGAGTAGGGAGGAGGTTTGAGAGATGGTAAGGAGTCTTGTCTAAAACACCTCCACAGGAGCAATTTGGAATTATACCCAAAGGGCAATAAAAATGTGCACACACTTTGATCCAACAATATCACTATTGGGTCTGTATGCTGAAGAGATCATGAAAAAGGGTAAAAAGACCACTTGTGCAAAAATATTCATAGCAGTTCTGTTTGTGGTTGCAAAGAATTAAAAATCAATTGAATGTCCATCAGTTGGGGAATGGCTGAATAAATTGTGGTATAACATTGTGGAACACTATTGTTCTATCAGAAACCAAGAGGGACAGGATTTCAAAGAAGCCTGGAAAGTCTTGCATGAACTAATATTGAGCAAGATGAGAAGAACCAGAAGAACATTGTACACCATAACAGCAACATGGGGGTGATGATCAACATTAGTGGACTTTCTCATTCCTTCAATGTAATAATCAGGGACAATTTTAGAGCACCTGCAATGGAGAATGTCATCTGTATCTAGAGAAAGAACTGTGGTTCTTTCTTAAACAAAGACCAAAGTCTATTACCTTCAATTTTTTTAAAGTATCTTATGTACTACATAATTTTGTTATCTCTAATATTTTATTTTCTCCTCAAGGATATGATTTCTTTCTCTCAACACATTCAATTTGATCAATGTATAGCATCGATCTGCTAATTATTAGCTAATTGTCTTCTGTGGGGAGGGAGGGAAGGGAGAGTTGGGAGAAAATTGTTAAAATTCAAAATCTTACAAAAATGATAGGTAGAAACTATTGTATATAATTGGAAAACAAAATATTATAAAAATAAAATAAATCAAATAAACTACCTCTACAAATCATGAAAAAGGGTAAAAACCCCATATATACAAAATATTCAGGGCGGCTAGGTGACGCAGAGGATAAAGCACCGGCCCTGGAGTCAGGAGTACCTGGGTTCAAATCCAGTCTCAGTCACTTAATAATTACCTAGCTGTGTGGCCTTGGGCAAGCCACTTAACCCCATTTGCCTTGCAAAAACCTAAAAAAAATATTCATAGCAACTCTTTTCATGGTGGTAAAGAATTGGAAATTGAGGGGATGCCCATCAATTGAGGAGTGACTGAAAAAATTAAGGAATATGAATGGAATGGAACACTATTGTTCAATAAGAATCACAAGGGATAGGATTTCAGAAGAGCTTGGAAAGATTTACATAAACTGAAACAGAGTGAAAATGAGTGGAACCAGAAGAACATTATACACACTAACAACAACATTGGATGATGATCAACTATGATGGACTTGTTCATTTCAGCAGTACAATAATCAAAAAACAATTCTAAAAGGTTTGTGATGGAAAATACCATCCATATCCAAAGAGATAACCGTGGGATTTAAATGCAGACCAAAGCTTACCATCTTCAATTTTTTAACGTTGTCATATATTATGTAATTTTTTTCTCTGTGTTTTTTCCTTCCATTTGGATTTGATTCTCCTTTCACAACAAAATTAATATGGATCTATATTTATCATAATTATACACATATAGAATCTATATTTCTGTTAAGGGGAGGAGGGAGAAAATGTAAACCTCAAAACCTTGCAAAAAAAGTTGATTGGTGGTCAAAACTTCCATTGCATGTAGTTGAAAAAAACAAATAAATAAAAATATTTAAAAAATAAGTAAATAAGTAAATGAGTGAACGAATAAATAAATAAAATACCACCACGGCATATTTTAAATCTTTCCCCTTCTTTCTTTTCTCATGCCTCCACCCTCGTTCAAGTGCTCCTCGTTTCTCTCCCCGACTATTGCAATAACTTCCTAATTAGACTCCCAGATTCCAGCCTCTCCCTTCTCAATTCAGCCTCTAGATAACTACCAAGTTGATATTCCTGAAACACAAGTCTAACCATATTGTTATCTTGCTCAAAAAGTTCCAGTGGTTCCCTGTTGCCCCTAGGATCGAGCATCAACGATTCTGTTTGGTTGTTAAAATCTTCCATATAGCTGTGAATTGGTTTGACCATTCCAGAAAGCAATTTGGAGTCATTCTAAGAACGAGTAAAAAATCTGTACCCTTTGTCCCAGAGATTTCTCTGCTAAGTATTTACCCTCAAAAAGCTCAATGTCAAAAAAAAAGAAAGGTGTCAGCTCCATCAAAATAATTATTAGCAGAACTATTTGTAGCAGCAAAGAACTGGAAACAAAGCAGGTGCCCATCAATTGGAAAATGACTAACCATATTACATCTCATGAATGTAATGAAATACTATAATTGCTGTTAAGAAATGATGAATACAGAGAAGCTGGGGAAGCTTGAATTGATTGTAAAGAGAACTAAGCAGAGCCAGAGAAACTACATACACAAAATCTACAGAAACACAAACAGAAAGAACAATGACAACAAAAACAATTGAAATAAAATGCTGTGAAAGTTTGATGACCAAGCATGTTCCCAAAGATGAGCATTATACTAGAAAACAGCTTCCTCCCATCTTTGAGGAGGTGGAGGATTATGGATATAAAATTCTATGAAATCTAAGACTAGGTTCATATTTTGATGAATTATCCCCCCTCTCTTTTTTGCCATTTCCTTCTCCAGCTCATTTTACAGATGAGGAACTGAGGCTAATAGAGTTGCATCTTGCCAGCATCATACACAGCTAGTGTCTGAGACCAGATCTGAATTCAGTAAGATGAGTCTTCCTGACTGCAGGCCTGGCATTCTATTCATTATGTCACTTAGCTGCCCTTTCCCTACTCTTTTTATAAATTCTTTGTTATACAGAAAAACATTGTACATCCTAACAGTAACATGGGGGCGACGATTAATCTTGATGGACTCGCTCATTCCATAAGAGCAACAATCAGGGACAATTTGGGGCTGTTTGCAATGGAGAATACTATCTATCCAGAGAAATAACTGTGGAGTTTGAACAAAGACCAAGGACTATTACCTTTAACTTAGGGAAAAAAAAACTGATACCTTATTGTCTGATCTTGCTGTTTCTCCCTTAAGGATATGATTTCTCTCTTATCACATTCAATTTGGATCAATGTATACCATGGAAACAATGTAAATACTGGCAAATTGCCTTCTGGGGGGGGGGGAGTAAGATTTGGGGAAAAATTGTAAAACTTAAAATAAATAAAATCTTTTAAAAATGCTTTGTTATAAATGATAGTACTAGGTGAGGGAGAAAGAAAGGGAAAGAATTTGAAACTGATTTTAAAAAATGAATGTTAACATTCATCTTTACATGTAATTGGAAAAAATAAAATACAATTAAAAATAAAAATGAATTAGATTAAAAAATTTTAATAGTTCTTTGGGAAGAATAGGAGAGAAAATTATTGAAAAATATAAGGGATGTAAAAACAAAAGATAGTAATAATTTCTTAAAGACTTCCAACATATTTTTAAAGATATTTTTCCTATTTCTCCCCTTCAGTCTCTCTAAAGCCTGTTTTTTCTTCATGGATGATGTTTCCATCTCTTGCCATTGTGCCTTTATCCTATGCCTTAAACCTGTAATCCATCCCGTCTCACCCTTCTCTAGCTTCATTTAAGTCTTGGCAAAAATGCTACTTTTTTTTTTTTTGCAAGGCAAACGGGGTTAAGTGGCTTGCCCAAGGCCACACAGCTAGGTAATTATTAATTGTCTGAGACCGGATTTGAACCCAGGTACTCCTGACTCCAAGGCCGGTGCTTTATCCACTACGGTGCTTTATCCACTACGCCACCTAGCCGCCCCGAAAATGCTACCTTCTTACAAGATCTTTTCTAATCTTTGTCCTATTGCAAGTTGCTCCTTGTAACTGCAAAATGTGTACTGTCCCTGGTTGATTGGTTGGTTGTTTTTCATTCTTGAAGAGGACCAAAACAATATCACTATGTCAGGGTCAAGGTATGGAGTGTCTGACTGAGGCTGATCAAATCAATACAAGCCTGGAAGTTTCTACCACAGGTCAGATAAAAATAGTCTGTATAAATATTTGAAGTGGAGATGTCTCTCTAAATTTTTTCATCTCACATTCCTTTTGAAACCTGTAAGTCCCAAATGTATATTGTCCCCTACTTCCCAGTAGAACATAAACCTCCTGAGGGAAAGAACTGTTTTTCTTTTGTCCTTGTATTTTAAGTGCCTGGCACCTAATAATTTTCTGCTAAATTTGTATAATACTTCAAAGTTTGCTTTATCTCACTTTAGTTTCATAACATGATTATTACGTATTATTATTCACCTTTTACAGATAGGGAGGAAGCTGAGGTTCAGGGAAGTTAAGTTAATTTGGCCATAGTCACACAGCTAGTAGAGGCAAAATTCAAACACAGGTCTCTCTGGCTCCCAGACCAACATAATATCTCTCTTTAACCTTAGTTTGAAGCCAGAACTGTACACAGATGGGGAATCAACCTGAGGTATTGAAGTCCCTGCTTGTGAACAACAAAGCCAACAACTCACGGAGAGGAAGGGACTCATCTTTTTGAGGCCAGGCTAGGGCCTTGTTTGTTAACAGATGGATTTTCCATTGTTCTGCAGACAGAATTAAACAAACAGGAACTGAAAGGAACAAGGGGGTGGAGAAAAGTAGTCATTGTAAAGTACCCAGAGAATAAATTAGTCTTTGAGCACAAAGTTAAAAATAATATGAGTATGTATGTGTATTTATGTTGGGGTATAGCAGGGGAGACTTTATGTTGGGTGTGTTGGATCATGTGCTCCAGGCTGGGGAAGGGGAGAACAAGGATGTTCCTGTATGCATGATACTTACTCTATGTGTGTTTCTAAATGTGTCAGTGAACGTATTTGTACCTATTTGTGTGCATCCATATCTGATTATTTGAAAGAACTGGGAATGTTTAGCTTGGAGAAGAAAAGACAAGGGAATTCATGATTGTTGCTGTTAGTTCAGTCATGTCCAAATCTTCATTCATGAGGTTTTCTTGACAAAGATACTGGAGTGGTTTGCTATTCCTTTCTCCAGTAGATTAAGGCAAACAAAGGTTTAGTGACTTGCCCATGGATAACTATGTCTGAGGCTGAATTTGAACTCGGTTCTTCCTGATGCCATACTGAGCAATGAGCTATCTAGTGCCTCTGAGTTCAGCATAGCTGCCTTCCAATATCTGAAGTATTGTGATGTAGAATCTAGATTTGTTTGGCTCCAGATGGCAGAGCCAGTAGCAATGGGTGAAAATTGAAAAGAAACAAATTTAGGCTTGATGTAAGGAAATGCTTTCTAAAAATTAGTCATCTCAAAATGGCTTTGGGGAGTAATGCTCTCTCACTCATAGAAAAACTTCAGACAGAGGCTCAATACTCAATTGTCAGAGGATTTATTTGCTGTGTGCATTGAAATAAAGGCTGCTTGGGATACCTTTCAACTCTAAAATTCTTATTCTGCATACTTAAAAAGAGTATGCTTCACTATTTGAGTATGTGCTCATGCACACAGGTGTGGCCCAGAAGTGCCACCCACAGAGCTGTTGTTTCTTGTGGTGAGGTAGACAAGACGGAAGGGGAATTTCCACATAACCAAAGATGAAAAAACTCTAAATTAACTTTTGCTCCAATTTGCCAAGTTGAAGGAGGCCATGCAGTATAAATATTCCCAGTTTCCTCTCATCTGTCTCCCTGTTAGGTTTATATTAATAGTAAAATGTAGTATTTGGGAAGAACAGGCTCTGTTTTCCCAAAAGAGGGTTTCTAGGTGGTAAACAAGGTCTAATAGGAGAAACCACTTTAAAATCCTTAAAATCTCAGAGTTGAAAGGGACCTCAGAGTCCTAGCCCATACCTGAGCAGTTGAACTCTATCTTGCCTGGGAAATCTGTTGGGAGACATGGGCAGAAGAAGATAAATGATGAAACAAGAGCTGGAGGGAAAGCAGAGAAGAATGATGAATAGAGTTAGAATTTAGAGAGCCAGGAACTGGGTTCAGTTCCTGATTCTGATACTTGCTATACCTTTGTGACCTTGGGCAAGTCATTTGATTTTGGGGGGCCTTTCGTCATCTGTAAAAAGAAGGGGTTGGACTAAATAACTTATGAGATCCTTCCTAGCTCGATTTATGTTCCTATAAGAGCCAAGCAAGGCAAGATTTTGAAGTAAAGTGGGTTTTTCCAGCCTTTCTTCCTTAGCTAAAAGATCTTTGATTCACTTTATCAAATTTTGCTCTCAGGAAAGATTCTTGACCCCAGCCACTACTCAAGATTATAATTTTAATTAAATATTTATCATACTGATTATAAGTCACTAGGTTCCTTCTTCTAGGGAAAATTAACTACCTTTCTCACTAGGTATAAAAATTTCTACTCCATATCAAAATAAAGGGCAGAATTGAATTTCTTTTGGCCAAAGGTCATTTGCAAGACTTATTAAAGTCAAAACAAAAGAAAGGACAATCTGAACATTGATACTGAGCCCAGGATTATGCAAAAGTAAAATAAAATAGAATTTATATAAGATTTTAAGGTATACAAAGCCTCATACAGATTATCTCTGTTGATCCTCACAACCCTGGTAGATACACTCTTTTAACAATACCATTTTACAGATGAGGAAACAGACTTAGAGTAACAAAACTAATAAAGTGATTAGTACTGAGCCTGGTAGATAGTAGGCACTTATAAATGCTTACTTCACTTATAAATGCTTACTTCTTTCTTTCCTTCCTTTCCTTCTTTATAACTTTAGGCAAAATTCTATCCACTGTGCCACTTAAATGTCACATGTAAGGTGATATGTAATATAACAAAAGCAATCATTAACCTGATAAATTAACTGGGGGATTTAACTCCAGAAACTAAAATGATTCTGGAAAATTAATTTGTCCATGTCATAAAAATAAGTAGCTTCCCTTTTCTGAAATTGATCTTTATTGAATTAGGATTAGAGTAGAAAAATAGAGTAGTGAAGAGAGTGCTAGATCTGGAGCCAAAAAGACCTGTGTTCAAATCCCCATGCTAACTCTTATTAGCATGTGATCACAGACAAGTCTATAAACCTGTTTCCTTATCTGTAAAATGAGAATAAAAATATTTGAAGTATTTATCTCACTGATTGTTATGAAGCTGTGAGAGGAGTAATATTTACTAACAAACTGAATGATGACCCAGGAAAAGAGGTGGATTAAGCCTAAGAAAATTCACAATTTAGTCTGCTCAGTAAATACTCAGCCCTCTGAGTAATATAGTGAATGGACAGAAACCATATAATTCTGTACATGGTCCCAAACAAGTTTGTAAAGCATGCTTCCCCTAAAATCTAAAAAGGAAGCCCAGAAGTTTCTTTAAGAACTCACTTTCTCCACCTAAATCCTGATGGCTCCCATTTGCTGAATCCATCTTTTTCAAGTGGGATCAAATAATGGCAGAGAAGGCAGCAGTGATGACAGCAACATGGGCAGAGATACAGGAAATAGTTTAGTTTGGGCAGTTCAGCCAAGTTTGGCCCAGTTTCTGCTGAATATGGAGGCCGAACCTAATCTTTGAGTTTGTTTGACTCAGAAATGGAATTCCTATCCTCTACCACATCTCAAAGCCTCAGCCTAATTCTTAAGTCCTAGTTCTTAGCAGGAGCAGTTAGGTGTGCTATGGATAGAGCACTGGCTACACGACCTGGGCAAGTCATATAACTCTAGCTGCCTCAGTTTTATCATTTGTCAAATTAACTGGAGAAGGAAACTATGCCAAGTTCTTTGCCAAGAAACCACAACAGGGTCATGGAAAGTTGGTCATGGCTGAAATAACAGTTGTTAGCATCTGTCTTACCAGCAGCACCCAAATGGATGGAACATGTAAGTGCTTACTATCTGCAAAGCATTAAGAATACAAATAAAAAAATTATAGTCCCTGCTTTCAAGGAGCTGAAATTTTAACAGGAAAGACATATGCCTCCAGTCCTTAGGACTGGAAAATATTTCAAATATTTAGTTAGTTAGCTTCCCTGGGCTTCATTTTTCTCATCTTTAAAAATTAAGGGTTTCGATTAGATGAACTCTAAGATCTTTCCTAATATTACACCCTAGCCTAGTGGAAGCTCCTTTCTCCAGTCAGAGTTATAGATTTCATAAGTTCAGAAGTAGAAAGAACCTCATCTTATGCAATCCTTTTGTGATATAGATAAAGCCATAAAAACCAGGGAATGGAAGTGAGTTAACAGAAGATCTCATGGCCAGTTAGGAAGAGTTAGTCCCAGAATCATACATCCTGACTAAATGCAGGGCTCCTTCTACTGCACTGTATGATAATGTAGTGTTCAAGTCCTCTATTCTGTCTTGGCAGCTCTACCCCTGTGAGGTTCCAAGAACTCCTAAGCCACTACCATAACAGCTCCTTCCTCTTCCTAGCCCAACATCAGTCCCAAGTACCACCTTACCTTAAGTGTGTCTCCTTTGTTAAAGGCCAGCTCATCATTTTCAGTGGCCTGGAAGCTGTACAAGGCCACAGACTCCATCCCAGGCAGTCAGGTGGACTCACCACCTCACTTTAGACTAAAATCTGTAAGAGGGTGAAGAGGTGGATACAGCTCCTGGTTCTTTTCAACAGCCCTCCTGGGCTCAGATCAACAGGGATACTCAAGAGAGCTACTAGCGTCCCTTAAACATCCCCACTTTCTGGACCCTTTGTGCCCTTCTCTCCTCAGTTCCAAAGGTTCAGTCCAAAGTGACAACACTGGTTTCCTGCTTCCTCCCGTAAAGGAGTTTCTCGGGTGTGTGTGTGTGTGTGTGTGTTGTGTGTGATCTTTAGAAGAGGAGATGGAAAATGCCCCTCAGGGAGAGAAACAGGAAGCCACTGATGTGTCACTATGTAGGGGAAGGGAAGATGTCACCTGGGGTTGAAGCACCCATGCCAGCTAAAAGATGTGGTCTCAGAACCCTCTGAATAGAAATAATAATAAATAATAGTAAGAATAATTCCTTTCATCTATAGAGCAGTTTACATATTTTTTCATTTAGCCCTTATAACAACCCTTTGAGAAAAAGAAGGTATGGATCTTGTTACCTCTTAGACTTCTCTTCTTTAAGGATATGATTTCTCTCTCATCACACCCAATTTGGATCAAGGTACAACATGGAAACAAAGTAAAGACTGACAGAGTGCTTTCTGTGGGGGGGGTTGGGGGGAGGGAAGCAAGATTGGGAGGAAAATTGTAAAACTCAAATAATATCTTTAATAAAAATAAATTTAAAAAAAAGAAAATGAAGGACAAAAAAAAAAAAGAAGGTATGTATTCCCATTTTGCAGAGAGGGAAACTAAAGCCCAGAAAGGCTAAATGGCTAGCCCAAGGTCACACAGTAGTTGATCCAGCATTAGAACTTGTCTTCTAAATCCCAGTTCAGTGTTCTTTCCATCATGCCACCTTGCCTCTAAAAAGAAAGCAATATAAGAGAAGATTTTCCCAGGGAGTTATATTTTTTTCATTTCTGGGACCACAAAAAGAAATGAGTCCAAGAAAGGTCCTGGAGCAAAGTGTGTGTGTGTGTGTGTGTGTGTGTGTGTGTGTGTGTGTGTGTGTATTTGTGTGTGCGTGTGTGTCTGTGTGTCTGTGTGTCTATGTGTCTGTGTCCACACACACATATCTATATATATGGAAATTTTTCTTCTCTATTTCACCTCTTAGGGCTTACTTATGATATTATTGGTCAGAGAATTTATACAGTTTAGTGATTTTTTAAAACTAATTCTAAATTATTGTCAGTTAGGAATAGTTGGACCAATTCACAACTGTAGCAATACCACATAAGGTTGCCTGTCTTCTCATTTACTCTCCACAATTTAATCATTTTTGTCTTTTGTTCTCTTGGCTACTCCAATGACCATGAGGCAGAGCTTCAGAATTGCTTTAATTTATGTGATTTGGAACAATTCTTTCATATGATTGGCAATAACTTTCATTTCCAAAACTTACTACTCATATTCCTTAATCCTGTATCTTATAATGATTCTTGTTCTTAGCTTGTCAATTTGCTACTTATTGTATATAAGATCCTTAGCCTAAATATTTGCTGTAAAGATTGTTCTACAATTAATTACTTCTCTTTAAATTGTAACTACATCAATTTTTTTGAGGGGAGGGCATAAGAATGCTGATTAATGGGGTGGCTAGGTGGTGAACTGGATAGAGTACCTGCCCTGAAGTCAGGAGTACCTGAGATCAAATCCGGCCTCAGACACTTAATAATTACCCAGCTGTGTGGCCTTGGGCAAGCCACTTAACCCCATTGCCTTACAAAAAACTAAAAAAAAAAAAAAATGCTGATCAGTGTAATGACTGGTCATGATTTCAGAAAATGGATGCTGAAATATGCTACCCGCCTCTTGACAGAGAGATAATGGACTCAGAGTGCAAAAATATGTGTGTGTATTTATTTATATAACTGTATATTATATGCACAGATAAATATACATATGTCTATTCATATGATTATAGTTTATATCTGTATTCAAATATACATGTATTCATATCTGTTTTGTGTGTATGCATGTATATATGGAATTGAAGAAATCATTAGAAAGTGAGTGATATGGGGCAGTTATGTGATGCAGTGGATAGAGCACCAGCCCTAGGGTCAGAAGGATGTGAATTCTTATTTGGCCTTTAACTCTTAATAATTACTTAGCTGTGTGACTTTGAGCAAGTCAATCAATGTATATCATGGAAACAATGTAAAGATTAACAGAATGAATGGGAGAAAAAAAATCAATTTTTATTAACTAAAACATTGATTAAAAAAACAAATACTTCAATATTGTATAATCAAAATTATCTATCTTAACTTTTTTTAAGAAAGATTTTATTTTGAATTTTACAATTTTTCCCCCATTCGTGCTTCCCTCCCCCCACCCCCCCACAGAAGGCATTCTGTTAGTTGTTTACATTGGTTCCATGTTATACATTTTCTATCTTATCTTTTAAAATGATCTCTTAACTCTTATGTCATTAAGAATTCTCTCAATAGGGGCAGCTAGGTGTTGAAGTGGACAGAGTACTGGCCCTGGAGTCAGGAGGACCTGAGTTCAAATGTGGTCTCAGACACTTAATAATTCCCTAGCTGTGTGGCCTTGGGCAAGCTGCTTAACCCTGTTTCCTTTGCAAAAAAAAAACCCAAAAAAATAAAAAAATAAAAAAATAATTCTCCCAATAGTCATAGTTATGCAAAGTATCCTTCTCTTTTTTTAATGTGAGTTTTTATAATTGTCATATATGGTGGGATGACTCTATAGAAAGAGTAATACTGAAGGAAATTAAGATGATATCAAAATAAAAATCAATAAAAATTTATTTAAAATGTCTAAATTGTATATCTATTTGAAGTTTATTTGGTAATATTAGTTTTTTTTAGAAGGAGTAAAGATATATTGAATTAGAGCTGGAATATTATTACTTTACAGATAAAGAAACTAAGGTCCAGAGGCTAAGTAGCCTGCTCAAGGTCACAAATGCCAGAGCTAGAATTCAAACACAGTTCCTCTGATGCCAAATCCTTCTCTCTTTCCATTTACCCATGCTCACTGTGAATACAGATGACATTATTTGCTATTCTTCGCAAATGCTTTATTTGAAACTTAACATTGAACATCAATACAGTTAAACTTGCTTAGTGATTATTTATATTTAAATTAAGTATCATAACTCCAAACTAGTTATTTCTTCTATGTCATCAACAGCATTCCTTGGGACAATATTTTTTTTTAGGTTTTTGCAAGGCAATGGGGTTAAGTGACTTGCCTGAAGCCACACGGCTAGGTAATTATTAAGTGTCTGAGACTGGATTCGAACCCAGGTACTCCTGACTCCAGGGCTGGTGTAACCTAGCCACCCTGGGACAAGATTTTTTAAATCTGAAACTGAAACATTGGGTTTGACAAGAGTTTCTCACAGTCACCGTCACATTATCACAGATAATTACCTTTGTGATTGGAATTTTCTCAGAAAATCCAGGATGGATAGTTGCATAATTATATGTATGAGACTGATTTTTTTTGAGATGCTCATACCTGACTCTAAGAACAGTTCCCAAAAAAGGAATTTTGAGTTTTCTGGGAACAAAGGCGACATCTTTGGAAAAATTGAGTGTCTTCCCCAGGGACCTCCTTAGAAAGGCAGTACTCATGTTTGTAGCAGTGAAAACAAACAAACCAGTCATATGACTGAGCAAGAACCCTTGGGATCTTCCTGAGAACTCCACTGGCCGGCCTACCCCAGCCTGCCTATGTCAGTTACTAATAATACTCCAGTTTGAAAACCCTGTTCTCCCTTTCTGTCTAGTCAGTGTTCTTGACCTCAGTCCGTCCTAATGACTGGAGGAGAAGTGATACTGAGGAATCAAAAGGAGCAGTCTTTTCTGAAGTCAATGAAAGGATTAGTTTGAGTTGTTTGGCTGGTGTGTTTGTTTTAACCAATATCATCAAAGACTTAAGAGACCCTTCATAGGACAGCTCAACAATGAAAAAAAAGGTACCACCCCTTCAATACTTCTAATCCTTCCAGTAGCCAAGGAGGATAGGGAATCTGCTACACAGACTGTGGGGACTTTTGTCTAGACTATCTTCTCATTTTTCACTGGATGCAGAAAGCAAGGGAGTCTAGACTCTCTTTTCATTTTCAGTGGATGGAGAAAGCAAGGGAGTGCCCCCAGGAAAAAAGAATTGAGACTTAAAAGACTGTAAAGATGGTAGTGATTAGGAACCCTGGGAACCAAGGCCTTAATAGGTTGAATTTTCCCATTGAGAGTTGAGTCACTGTCCAAAAGCTTCAACTCATCCCTGAGTGGAATGAGGGAAGCCCTAAATGCTGGTAGGCATGGATATGCAGGAAATCAACAATCTTGAATCTTCCCTTACCTATCAAACGTGAAAAAATTAGCCTAGCATTGCCAATAGGAGAGAACCACTTTCCCTTTTTTTGCTTCAATTGATGTTTTTTCTTTCCCCATCAGAAAACAGGGAATAATAGGAAAGATTGGGAGTGAGGGTGAGGGTGCGGGGCATGGAGGAAAAAGTTAAAAACTAAGAAGCTAGTATTCAGAAAGGTCATTTTTAAGTAGTAATTTTTGGGTTCCTTGTTATATCTTTCTGGCCTTGAGGTACTGTTCAGCTGTGCCACTCTCAGCCTTTTCTGTCCTCTCTTGGGGTTTGCTGACTGAGTTCAGTGCTTAAGACCTATAATTAGAGAGATTAAGTTCCCCATAAAACTTATTGGCTCATTAACATACACCTACTGCCTTCCAGAGATGATGCTAATTATAATAAAACCTCTGTCTCAAATTTAGGGTTCCCCCAAAAGGGAGGGAAATGACAAAGTTCCTCAATTTACAATAAGAATTGGTTATGGAACAGGTAAAAATAACAACAATAACTAAAACTACATTACATGAAGCACTTAAATATTTACATAGCACTTTAACATTTAATTTATTCCTATTCACTAAAAAAAGAATGATAAAAATAAAAGTATCAGCACATTACAAAATTATCAGAAGAAAATTTTGTGGACAATTTTAACTATGGTTGCAATCAGTGGGGAAGCTAATATTTAAGTCCCATAAGAATATATAAAGCAGCTTTTTAAGACTACTAATTGGGGGGTTTTGTTTGTTTTTATATTTCATCTCAGCTCTACACTGTCCAATCACTCAAGGCACTTTTATTCTGTTAAACTGGTCAGACAATGTGAAACTGACCATTCAATGAAACAGAGGACTTTCAATAATTCCTAATGAAAAGATCAGAGCTGAAGAGAAAATCTGATGTTCAAATACAAGATGTCAAAGAAGCACAAAAAGGTGTACAAGAAAGAGAAATCATAAGGGATTCAATAAGGTTAAACTCTTTATATTCCTTTTTCCATGAGAAAATATTTACAAATCCTAAAATCTTTCAATTATTCAAGTAGTTATTTTTTCTTGTTTTCTTTTTTCTTTTCTTCCCATACTTGCAGATACTCTGCCCAAAGGCTGGTAAAATTTCTTGGGGTTTAAAGTCCGAAAATCACTCTGGCTCTTCTTGAGTGTCAAATAATGGCATCTTAGATTAAGCCCACTTGGTCATTGTTTGGGACTGATTGGGTCAGAGTGAATGAAAATAGCAAGTGTTTCTGATTTGGCCAGAAATACTTAGGGTCTTCCCCTCTCAGAATGATTTTTTTTTGACTGTGCAAAAGAGGTCAGTTTTTGCTTCAATTATTTCTTCCCTGCCTTAATTACTAAGAAAGCTTGAGGGTCTTGTCCTCCAAGTAAAAAAAAAATTTTTTTGGACTAAGTAAATGTAGTCATTTTTGGTCTCTTTGCCTCATCTCTTGCTTACCTATCCTTAATCATTGAATGGATGCTACCTCATCAAACTGTGACCCAGTAAATACCCTAACTTATAAGGCCAAGGTCTCCCACTATATCCAGGGTCATCTTCAATTGTTCTGAACCATATCTGACCACTGGACCCAGATGTTATGGAGAAGAAAGTGAGGCTGTTGATTTTGCACAACTCCCCACCCCCTCCTACATACACACACACACACACACACACACACACACACACATACACACATAAATCTAATTCACTTTCAAACCACTGCATCTCCTCCCTGATGCCATGGTCTTCTTCAAGAGGAAAGGACAAGAAACAAAAGGAGGACAGCAAAGATCATAGACAGAAAGCAGAGGTGTGAGTCAAATGTGATGGTATGAGATTATCTAAAAAAATGAAATTAAAGGATGAGAAAGAAGAATGCACTGGGAGAAGGGAAATGGAGAAACAGAATAGATGAATTATATAAAAGAAACCTAAAAGAGATTTGACAGTGGAAGGGAAAAAAGCATTAGGGAAGGGAGCACATGAACCTTACTTCCCATCAGAATTGGCTCAAAGAGGAAATAACATATATTCAATTGGGTGTAGAAATCTATCTTACTATTCAGGAAATCTGGAAGGAAAGGGGATAAGGGAAGGAGGGGGAGATAATAGAAAGGAGGGAAGTTTGAGGGGGTAATAATAAGAAGCAAAATACTTTGGAGAATGGACAGGGAAAAGGGAAAGAGAAGGCAGGATAAATGGGAAAATAGAATCAAAGAAAATGTATAGTTGATAATCATTTTCAGTGAGTTTCTCTGATAAAGACTTTATTTCTCAAACATATAAAAACTGAGTCAAATTTATAAATAAGAGCCATTCTTCAAATGATAAATGTGAACAGAAAACTATCAGACAAAGTAAATATATATTTATAGAAGAAGAGTCATATAAAAATGTCTAAATCACTATTGATGAGAGAAATGCAAAAAGAAAACAACTCTGAAGCTACTCCATACCTGTCAAATTGGCTAATATAATAGAAAAGAAAAATGACAAATGCTGGAAGGGATATGAGAAAATTAAAGCACTAATGTATACTTGGTGAAGTTGTAAATAAGATATTTCTTTAAATGGGTTTCTGGAAAAATGGGCTTCAACTCAACAGGATGTGGTGAAGTTGCCTAGGCTGGAGGTGACAGAGCTAAAAATGAAGAGTTAAGGTCAAAAGTTACAGAAAGGACCATAAAGCAAGATCATGATGACTTTAAGTTCATAGAATTAGAGCTAGAATGAATCTCAGAGTTCATGAAGTTTTATCCCCTCTTTAACTTCTCATTTTACTCTCTTTAGGTAAAGAAACTAAAATCAGGAGAAGTAACTCCCTAAGGATCACATAGAAAGTAAGAGACAGGGAAGAACTAGAAATCTCAAAATCTGTGGTGGGATTTAAAGCTAAAAGTGAATAGACTGTTCAACTACTCACCTACCTTCCTCAAGAGATCTAGATCTAAAGGAAACCTCCTGGAATTAAAATGCTATACTTAAAAACAGGTTAATATTTCATCATGCAAAAGAGAAAAAAACACTTAGAAAGAAAAGAAAAAAAAGAAACTAAGGGGTTTTCTATGAATGAATCTTCAATAATGCAATATACAAACTCTGTAGTCTTGATATGTTCCTAAATCCAATGAAATAAGAGCTGAAGGAAGGGGTATAAACAGAAGCACTCTGATGTCATAAAACCTGATCTACTGATTAGGAATATTCTCATTATAGGATACAATTGCTACATTTGTTTTTAAGAGGCTGGAGAAAGAAAACTCAATAGCCTAGATCTCTAGGTTTTGTTCTGAAATGGGCAAATGAGCAGGGAGGCCATGACAGGCATTTGGATCAGAGTGAGCAAAGACACAGAGATGAATTAGTAGTTTTGGCTTAAAAATAGGTAAGTAAGGGGAGTAGAACAAAAAGCGAACTTTTGTTGTTGTTGAGTTCTTTATTTAGTGATATTTGACTTGCCATGACCCCATTTGGGATTTTCTGGGCAAGAATACTAGAGAGGGGGCAACTAGGTGGCGTAGTGGATAGAGCACCAGCTCTGGAGTCAGGAGTACCTGAGTTCAAATCCAGCCTCAGACACTTAATAATTACCTAGCTGTGTGGCCTTGGGCAAGCCACTTAACCCCATTGCCTTGCAAAAAAAAGGGAATACTAGAGAGGTTTGCCATTTCTGTCTCCAGTTCATTTTATAGATGAAGAACTGAGGCAAAACAGGATTAAGTGACTTGTCTAGGGTCACACAGCTAGTAAGTGTCTGAGGTCATATTTTTACTCAGGAAGATGAGTCTTCCTGACTCCAGGGCCAACACTCTATCCACTGTGCCACCCATTTGTCTGAAGGTGGCTAGCTGTGAATAATATTGGCCAAGCTAAGTGATTTTACACTTACCTCCTTCCTTATTTATTCGGCCTAGTCTAACATTAGTTGAATGTTTATCTTATCCCAACTCCTTCATTATCCTCCTCTATCACAGCCACCAAAAAAAGGAAAAAAAACAAGAAAATTTCTCCAGCAGGGCCAGGCTGATTAGAAGGCTTAAATAATATGGGAAGAACATGGGTAAAATATCTCTCCAATTTCTACCTCTCCAACTCCAACTCCCCACCCTCACAAATATAGCTGGCTTTAGTTTATATTATTGCCTGAAATTCTACCATTAAAGTAGAATTTCTTAGGATTAAAATATTTACCACTATTAGAATATAAATATCCCTGGAAGGTATAACATAAGGGGGTTTGTAAATCAAAAATAGCATCATAATATAATGGAAAGAGCAATGAACCAAACTCAGAAGATATGTTCTATTAGTTTACTGAGTGACATAGAATAAATCAATTCAGTTTCCTAAACTGTTTCTTTATCTGTAAAGAAGGGAATAATTATATACTTGCATCACCTATCTCTATATATTTATATAAAATTGATTTCTGGAATAAAATAGATTCCAAAAAACTGGAAAGGTAGGAAGGGACTAAGTTATAAGCAGTTCAAGTGCCAAAAAGAAGATATTATATTCAGTCCTGGAAGTAAAAAAGAGCTGCTGCCATTGAAAGAGTTGCAGGAAATAGGGTGAGGGCAAGAGGAACCACATAGTAAGACCCTGCCTTTAGAAAAGTCACATTGATAACTAAGTGTTAGAACAACTGAAGTTGAGAGAAATGAGGCAAGAAAATGAGTTAGAAGGCTATTTCAATGGTCCAGGAAAGAATGTAGCATTTATATTGTATTTACTATTGCCAGAGATTATTATGCTAAGTGCCTTACAATATCTTATTTGTAGATATTGTTATTATCCTCAGTTTACAGATAAGGAAACTGAGGCAAACAGAGGCTAAGTGACTTGCCCAGAATCATATAATGTATAAGTTTCAGAAGTCATATTTGAACTCAAATCTTCCTTCTATTCTCTTCACCATCTACTGTGCCACCACTGCATCATCTAGAAGTAACAAATTTTGGAATGTTGGTGATAGCTTTGTGAGTAGAGACCAGGGGATATATTTGAGATATTGTGAAGGTACAGGCTACAAGATCTGGCAAAAGACAGAATAAGTAGGGTGAGTAAGAATGAGGAGTAGAGAAAAGCACCAAGGTTTTGAGCCTGGGTAATTGGGTAAAAAGTAGTACCTTCTATAACAAAGTTCCCAATTTCTGGGACAAGAACTCACTATTTGACAAAAACTGCTGGGAAAACTGAAAAACAGTATGGCAGAAACTAAGTATAGACTAACATCTCACATAGTATACCAAGATAAGGATAAAATGAGCATATGATTTAGACATAAAGGGTGACATCATAGGCAAATTCAGAGAGTAAAGGAATAGTTTACCTGTCAGATCTATGGAGAAGGGAAGAATTTATAATCAAACAATCGATAGAGACATTTATGATATGTAAAGTGGATAGTTTTGATAATATTAAATTTAAAATTTTTACACAAACCAAACCAATGCAATATAATGCATTAAAAGGAAAACAGAGGGGGCGGCTAGATGGCACATTGGATAGAGCACCAGCCTTGGAGTCAGGAGTACCTGGGTTCAAATCCGACCTCAGACACTCAATAATTGCCTAGCTGTGTGGCCTTGGGCAAGCCACTTAACCCCACTGTCTTAAAAAAATCTAAAAAAAAAAGAAAGCTGGGAAACAATTTTTACAGCAACTATATAGAGAATCGAGTCAAATTTGTAATAAAAGTTATTCCCCTATTGATAAATGGTCAAAGGATGAGAACTCAGTTTTCAGATAAAAATTAAAATAACTCTGAGGTAACATCTCATACCTATCAGATTGACTAAAATGACAGAAAAGAAAAATGATAAATTTTGTAGGTATGGGAAAATTGAGACACTAATGCACTGCTGGTGGAACTGTGAACTGATCCAATCATTCTGGAGAGCAATTTAGAACTGTGCCCATAGGGCAATCAAACTTTGCATACCCTTTGATCCAGCAATAACACTACTAAGTCTGCATCCCAAAGAGATCATAAAGAGGAAGAAAGATCCAAATGTACAAAAATATTTTTAGCAAGTCTTTAGAAATTGAGGGGATGTCCATCAATTGGGGAATGGCTGAACAAGCTTTGGAAAGACATTTAAACTGATACTGAGTGAATGGAACAGAACCAGGAGAACATTGTTTACAGTTACAGCTACATTATACACTGATCAACTATGAATAACTTAGTTATTTTCAGCAACACAATGATCCAAGACAATTCCAAAGAACTCATGATGAAAAATACTATATCCACATCCAGAAAAAAACTGATGGAGTCTACATGTAGACCAAAGCATACTATTTTCACTTTATTTTTCCTAGTTTTTTATTTGTTCTGTTTCTTTATAATGACTAATAAAAAATGTTTTCAATGATTGCATATATGTGTGTGTATGTGTATATGTTTTATATATATATATATACATATATATAAACTATATCAGATTTCTTATCTTAGAAGGAAGAAAATTTGGAACACAAAATTTTAATTTTAAAATAAATATTAAATTATTGTTGTGTAATTAAAAAATACTATTTAAAAGAAAAATAAGAGGAAAAGATAGTTTCTTGTTTGAGGTGGGGAACTCAGGGAAAGAGAAGGAAATGGGATTAACTCATAAATAGAATTGAATTCCCTGACTTGTTTGAACAATGGAAGGAGAAAGCTAGCCCATAACACTCTCAGAGACTTTTAACATGAAAAGGCAGGAAGTGTGGTTCCAAGGTGTGTGAAAGAAAAAATTCAAAGGAACAGAGGCACTCTGAGCCCAAGGTGTTTCACACTAAAAATACAGTTGAGCAGAGACATTTTATATGGATTAGCAACTACCAATCTTATCCTCTAGGGAAGTTGTTGAATAACATTTGCAGAGAACTACAAAAAATCAGCAAGAAGTACTAAACTTCCAGATAAACTTATAAGAGCTAAATTATAGGAGATAATCTACAGAGAATGATTTGGAGCAGTGTCCAGTACTTAGTGAGAATTTGGGAGGGGGGAATCACAAAATAACGAAGAGCGCATCTGATAAGGGAGCAACCTTGGGGAGACAGAAACCTTGGTCTCCCTCTTTATATGAGTCTCATCCTAGGCAGTTAATTATAAAACTTTTACAAGCACCTGGGGGAGGATTGCTCACTAGATAGGTGGTATGTAACTGGAACTCTTATAATGGATGTGGATATCTACTGTCTGTGTCCACTAATTTGTAAATAAAAATTGTGTTGTGCTTGTGTGTATATGTATTTTGAGGTTTGTGAGTTTCATTGCTTATGAAAAAAAAAACAGGTAGATCATAGAGATCACGCCAGATATTGACATTCTTAGGTTCCTCCTGAGTGAGCACAATAAACCTTAGAAGTGAGAAGCACCCAAAATATGCTCAAATACTGAATATCAGAAGAGATCCTCTCAGGAAAAAAGCAACATGGTCATTTAAAAAAAGACCCAGATAAAAATGAATAACATAAAGTTCAGCCTCCTTTCTTGCTGGACTCCATATCCAAGCAGTAAGTTCCAGAGCCTGTAAGGGTTAAATGAGATACCTTGTAACTCTGTGCACAGGGTTACTTGAAGTTCTTTGTAAATCCCCAAACACTATCCAAATATGTGTTATTATACTATCATAAAATAAGATAGAGGGTGATTGTATCAGCTGCATCTTTTTAAAAAATTGTTTTTATTTTCTGTTTCAAATTTTCTCCCTCCCTCTTCCACTTCCTAACCATTGAGAAGTTAAGAAATATAATACCCAGGGCAGCTAAGTGAAGCAGTGGATAGAGCACCAGCCCTGGATCAGGAGGACCTGAGTTCAAATTCAGCCTCAGACACTTAATAACTACTTAGCTATGTGACATGGGCAAGTCACTTAACTCCATTGCCTTGCAAAAAAACCAACAACAAAAAAGAAATATGATACCCATTTTAATTATACATATGAAATCATGCAAAACATTTCCATATTAGCCATACCATTATACATTAGTCTGAAACAACACTTCTCATTTTCAGATTATTTTACAAAAATTGAATTGATACAGATGGATCAAATAAACCTAAATGGTCAAAATTTATAGCTCAGCTATAAAGACAATTCTCCTCTTCCTTGAGCTGCATCATGAAGGACAAGACGGATTCTAAGAGTTAGAAGTGTGGAAGAACATGCATGCAATGCAACCAGTGCAAAAGGTATAGAGATGGGTGCTGATATGCTGGATAAAAGAAATGGAGACGAATCTCTAGCTAAATTGAAGCATTTCAGAGGTTGAATAATGTACAACAAGGTTGGAAAGATAAGAACTTTGTAGACCATAATGTCTGATACAAACACAGAAGATTACTATGATTATTAATGGTAATATTTTATGACTCAAACATTTCCATGAATCAAAAACTAAAGAATGGATCTTTCAATCTATATGTTCTAAAATGTTTATAGCAGCTTTCTTTGGTGAAAAAAGAACTAGAAATTGTGGAAATGGCCATCAGTTGGGGAATGGTTGAATAAATTGTAGTATAAGATTGAGATGGAATGCTACTCTGCTCAATGATCATAAAATGGGGCTATTTTAGATTATTTTTCCTTGAAAAATAATATTATAACTACTCCATTGTTTTCAAAGTTAATTAAAAAAACTATGGGCAGACCTGCATGAAATAAAAATGGAATGAGCAGAATCAAGAAAGCATTCTATATAACAGCAATTTTTTCTTTTTAATTTATGGAATAAAATAAGCATATCCATAACATAGTACAATAAAAGAGATTATTATACATGAAACTGTAATTCTTTCCAAATATACAACAAAATTATCATGTAAATTTCTTTTGTTTCTTTTTCCCTCTTCCCCTTTCTAGAGATGGTAATCATTAGATACAAATAGGTACATGTGTGTGTATGCAATATTATTATTTGCATACTTTCTCTGGATGCAAGAACTGACATATAGAAGTATGCAAAGAACAATGCTCTGTATGCGAGTAGTATCTTTCTTCTTATGTCTTTTATAGTTAATTTAGGTATTTATAATAGACAAAATGACTTATTTGCTCCAAGCCATTCTTAAAACAATGCTCTTACTATTTACAAAGTACTCTTAGTTCTTTTTATTTAGATCTTTATTATTTTATGGAAGCTTTTTCATGTTTTTCTAAAATCATTTTGCTCATTATATCATTTAGAACAGTATTATTTCATCACAATCATATATTACAACTTGTTCAGCCTTTCCCCAATTAAAAGGTGGCCCTGAAATTTTCAGTTCTTTGCTACCACAAAGAGAGCTAGTATAAACACCTTGAACATAAAGGTTATAACATTATTACTATATTATAACATTCAAAGTTGTAATTGCTATTTGTGAATTTCCCTCTATCTTATTTTTACTATTTTCCTTTTTAGCTTCCTTTTCTGCTTCAGAAGCTAATCTTCTTTTACCATCTTATTCCTAATTTTACCTTCCCCTCTTAAAAATTCCTCTCTTAAATACTTACTCCTAGGTAAATTAGGATTACCTTCTAATCATAATCAATAGATACTTCTAAAAGTCTTCTTTCTACCCCCTGTTTTCTCCTCCCTAGAAGTTCAGAAGACTTTTAAACCTCTTCAGATATATACCTTGTTTCCTCTTCAACCCAGATGAGAGTAAAGTTGAATATTACCAATCCTCCACCCACACCTGCTTCCTCTGCATTCATGTCCCATTTTTATGAGATAATTTCTTCTTTTAACCTTTTCCTATTCAATTTTGCTTTTTAGAATCACCTCATCATATGCAAAGCAATATTGTTTTAAGAACTTCAAGTGAGTATATGTATGTCATGGAACACTATTGTTCTATTAGAAACCAGGAGGGACGGGATTTCAGGGAAACCTGGAGGGATTTGCATGAATTGATGCTGAGTGAGATGAGCAGAACCAGAAAAACACTGTACACCCTAACAGCAACATGGGTGTGATGTTCAACCCTGAAGGACTTGCTCATTCCATCAGCGCAACAATTGGGAACAATTTGGGGCTGTCTGCAAAGGAGAGTGCCATCTGTATCCAGATAAGTTGCTGTGGAGTATGAACAAAGTACAAGGATTATTCCCTTTAATTCGGAAAAAAAAAAAAAAACCCAACTAGATGTCTTATGGTTTGATCTGGTTACCTCTGAGAATTCTGTTCTCTTTAAGGATATGATTTCTCTCTCATCACACCCAATTTGGAGCGAGGTACAACATGGAAACAAAGTAAAGACTGACAGAGTGCTATCTGTGGGGTGGGGGTGGGGGGAGGGAAGCAAGATTGGGGGAAAACTGTAAAACTCAAATAATATCTTTAATAAAAATTTAAAAAAAAAAAGAACTTCAAGTGAATAAGTTATTTTGACTATTATAAATACCCAAATTAACTACAAAGGACCAATGAAGGAAGACAGTATCTGTATTCAGAAAAAGAACTGATAAATAGAAATCTGTATGGAATGATTTTATGTATGTGTGTATATGTGTGCATGTATCTAATGGTAGCTATCACTAGGGTGAGGAAAGGGGGAAAAGGAGAAAAAAGAAAGTTACATGATAACTTTATTATATATTTAAAAGAAATAATAAGTTTTACATAATAGTTTTGCAGTTTCACATGCAATATTTTTTCTAGTTTATTATGTTTTGGAAAGATTCATCTTATTTCCTAAGTTCAGGATAAAATAAATAGAATTTTTTAAAAAAGAAGGAGTCTTTTGGTACAATCTCTATCAGGACAGAGAAGCAAGAAAATGACCTGACAGTACCCTAGACAGGGATATCCATACCTGGAGTGGAGAGAAGTCAATAAGTAAATAAGCATTGTCATTGGTCCTTTTTGAAAACAAAGGACAAGTAGCAACAACTTCTTAAGCACCAGTTATGTGCCACACACTATACTAAGTGTTGTAGATACAAAGAAATGCAAAAGACCATCCCTCTGAAGGAACTCACAATTAATGAGACAATGACCATCAACAGAAGGAAAGCACTAGAATTATGAGGGATTGGGAAAGACTACCTGTAGAAAGTGGAATTTTAGGTGGAATTTGAAGGATACCTCAGACCATATGGTCTCCAGGCATTATCTCTAAAGAACATTCAGATAATTTTACTCTCTTTGTCTATGGTGGGACTATATATACATACATACATACATATATATATATATATATATATATATATATATATATATATAAAATCTAGAAATAGTAAAGAATTCAGTCCAACCCAGATATTTTACAGATGTGGAAGCCAAGGGAGATTAAGTGCCTTTGCCCAAAGTCATGCAGATAATTAGTTTCAGAGGTGAGATTTAAAACAAGGTCTTCAGACTATAGATTTGGTGTTCTTTCTACAGCATCAGTCCCCTTATTATCTGCAATTAATTCTCAAATAGACTTTCCTACTGGGAAGAGAATGCTTTAACCAATATGCTAGTCTTGCCATTAGAAAGTTATGTTCCCCAGGGCAGCTAGGTGGCACAGTGAATAGAGTCAGGAGGACCTGAGTTCAAATTTGACCTCAGACACTTAAGACTTGCTTAGCTATGTGACCTTGGGCAAGTCACTTAGCCCCATTGCCTTAAAAATAAGTTTTTTTAAAAAGGTAGAAAGTTATATTACCCCTTTACCAACTATGAACCAATTATATATCAACATCTTGGTTTATCAGTCAGGTTCTCATGAGTCTACTACCAGTGCCTTAGAACATACCTGATAAAACTTTTTAAACTTGAATTTCTAAATCTGGAAAACTTAGAATCAGAGCCTAAATGTGATGGCTCCAGAAATCAAGTGAAGCCATTCCTTAACAGATCAGACCATGTCACAGCCTTATTCAAGGTTTCTCTATTTCCAAAGGCTAAATGTCCTCTCCTCTGGTTAGTTTTTTAACTTTTCATGATCTGGAGTCAACTTATCTTTCCAACCTTGTTGAAAATTATCTTCCCCTTCCAAATTCTTTACTCTAGCTAACTTGGCCTTTTCTCTGTTCTTCATACACAGCACTCCATCACTCATTCCTTTCACCTTTCACTAGGTTTCTCCCATATCTAGAAAATAACTACAATATAGACTCACTCTCTGCCTCCACTTCTTAGAATTTTATCTCCCTTATTTTTTAAACAGGCTTTAATAAACAGGACACAAAGACCCAAATTTTGATATAACTTCTGAAAAATGCAGTAGTATATGGTTTTTCCTTTTAAAAATATGAAAAACAAGTAAAATTTGAGAAGAGTTAAGTTTTCATTAAGCAAAGGATTGAATTTTTTTAAAGAAAAATGTTTATTTCAATATCATATGAAGGAAAATCATTGTACAATATTCACATTTATTAAATAAATTTTAAAATTATATTTGGAAAACTTTTAACTGTTATCTGATTCAAGGTTTATGTTGCTTCCAAGTTTTGCATGTAGTAGACCTAGCTTTGCATAATAAATCATAATAGTTTTGTATATAATAAATCAGATTGAATTAAATTAGATTGAATCAATTCTGGATTCTAATGTTTCAGTTTTATGTTGCAAATTTTTCTTAACTTCTTCCAACATTTTTTAGTTTTCATCCTAAAAACTGATAATAAAAACATCGAGTTGATAGAGAATCATTGAAGAATCTTCAAATTCTAAATTTCTAAATTTTGATGCTTTTGCTCTTTAACTGCTTTAACTTCCTTCAGTTCTGTGAGTCTACTAGTATTCAGTGAAAATGTGTTAATTTTTTGTTTGTATTGAAAAGTAACATTGACATCTTCTACAATTTCATGATGACAGTCATATTCTGAATCCCTCTCTTCCTTCAGGATGCACCTTAAACACTACCTTCTTCATGACTTCTGATCTCCCCACCTGCTGCTGTCTTTCTTCCTGACCTAATACATATTTGTATTTATTTTCATTATATTTGTTCTATTTATACTTATGAAGATATGTAATTATTCTTTTTATATTTGTATAACTATATATTATTTGTAATTATTTTCTTTATAATTATTCCATATATACTTATGAAAGCTCAGTTGATATAGTGATGGAATATAGTCATGATGAGGTTGCTGTTGATATGCTATATCATAAAATTAATTTGTAGAAATGAAGAGGGGTGGCTAGGTGGCTGGGGTGGCGTGGCTAGGTGGCGCAGTGGATAAAGCACTGGCCCTGGAGTCAGGAGTACATGGGTTCAAATCCAGTCTCAGACACTTAATAATTACCTAGCTGTGTGACCTTGGGCAAGCCACTTAACCCCATTTGCCTTGTAAAAACCTAAAAAAAAAAATGAAGAGCCAGTTAGAATGAGAAAAGAAACAATTTTGGGAAAAACTCCTTATGATAAATTTCTCTGTTAAATAAAAGTCCAGTATCTTAAGATGTATAAAAAAATTCAATTAGTCGTTAAAGAAACGTTTATTTAGCATCTATATTTGCCAGGCACTGTGCTAAGTAGTAGGGTTACAAAAGGAGGCAAAAGACAGGCAAGGAGCTTATAATCTAAGGGGGAGACAACATACTTTAAATAAGATATAATTAAAAGAGAGAAGGCACTAAAATTAAGAAGGGTTACAGAAGGCTTCTTGTAGAAAGTGGAATTTTAGTCATTAACAATAAAAGAAATATAAATTGAAAGAAACCTGAGGTTTCACCTCACATCCATCAGATTGTCAAAGAGGAAAATAGTGATTTTTTTGAAAGGATTGTGGAAGGTCAGGTAAACTAGTGTTGTGCTGGAAAAGCTGTAGATTTTTTTAACCATTCTGAAAAATAATTTGGTACTATAAAAAAATGCTAAAATGCGCATATACTTTTGATCAAGTGATGTTAAAAGATATATGTCCAAGAGTTCAAAGACAGTGGGGTACAAGAATATAGAAATAAGTTTGAACTTGAAAAAAGTATATGTTCAGTTGAGAAATCAAATTATGACAAATGAGTGTAATAAAGTTGTATTTTTAAATGAGCAAGTTGATAAAGTCATAGAAACATGGAAAGACCTGATGAGTGATGAAGTATTCATGAGAACAATTTTTTGTGATGTTTCTAATATAAAACTTATCTGAAAATCTCCAGAACTCTAAAGCAAGATGATAAAGCAAATCTTCAACTTCTTAACAAAAAGGTGATAGACTTATAGAACTAGACATGAATTCTTTGATATTTCTCACTGAGGGAAAAGAATTTATGAACTATTTCAGATATTGAAAAAGATAATCAGCAAAATTCTTTTAAAAGTACAAACAAGGGGCGGCTAGGTGGTGCAGTGGATAGAGCACTGGCCCTGGAGTCAGGAGTACCTGAGTTCAAATCTGACCTCAGACACTTAATAATTACCTAGCTGTGTAACCTTGGGCAAGCCACTTAACCCATTGCCTTGCAAAAAAAAAAAAAGTACAAACAAGGAAGGTGCAAAGATGGTTTTTAAAGACAGAATGTGTTACCATCTACTTAACTTTAAAGATATCTATCAGTATGGATATATATTTTTAATTAATATTTGCATATATTAATGTTTTTTAGTTCATTTTAATTATACATGTAAGTTTAAGTTTCTTGTATGGTTCTTTGTCCTATTCTTCATAAATCTTGATACATTTGCTTGTTGAATTAAAAATTCAT
Source organism: Macrotis lagotis (assembly GCF_037893015.1). Taxonomy (NCBI): domain Eukaryota; kingdom Metazoa; phylum Chordata; class Mammalia; order Peramelemorphia; family Peramelidae; genus Macrotis; species Macrotis lagotis. The sequence goes on from NC_133666.1 coordinate 183,825,989, forward strand.
TTAAAAATTTCTATTTTTAATTTATGGAATAAAACAAGCACTTTCATAGCATGATACAATTTAAAAAAGTTGATTATATATGAAACTATAAATCTACAATTAACAATATATTATTCCTTTCAAATATGCAACAAAATTATCATTTTTTTTCTTCCCTGCCTATTCCTCCCAGTCCTCCCGCCCTAGAGATGGCAACCATCAGACATAAATAGGCATAAGTATGTGCAAAATTATATACATATATATATATATTTATCAATTATTTCTCTGGAGGCAGAGAAATAACCAAACCAACTATAAAGAACATATGAAGAAAGACTCTCTCTTACATCATATGTCCTTTATATTAGTTTTGGTATTTAAAATAGTCAAAAATAAGGGGCAGCTAGGTGGCACAGTGGACAGAACACTGGCCCGGAAGTCAGGAGTACCGGAGTTCAAATCCGGCCTCAGACACTTAATAATTACCTAGCTGTGTGGCCTTGGGCAAATCACTTAACCCCATTGCCTTGCAAAAAACACTAAAAATAAATAAAAATAAATAAAATAGTCAAAAATAACTTTTTCATTCAAAGTCCCTCAAACAATATTGCTGATACTGTATACAATGTTCTCTTGGTTAGATTGCAAATTCCTTGGGAGTAGGGATTATTTTACTCCTTGTATTTATATTCCCAGTACCTAATACAATTCCTGGCATCTAGATGGCACTTAATAATTATTTATTGATTGACCAGTCAGCCAGTCAACCGGGCCTCTCTCTAAACGTGTTGTTTATAAGAATTCCTAATCTAAGGCAGGCCTAGGGAACAGAGGATTCTGTAAAGTCACTATGGAAATGTGTGGAAAGATTCAATGTCTTTTTTGAGCACCTACTGTATACAAGGCATAAGGGAGGTGCAAAAATGAAGAAAATCTATCCCCTATCTTCATATAAATGGTAAGATTATAGAATGTCAAAGCAAAAAGGAACTTTGGTTTCATCTAGAATTTGTGTTTCAGTACCTCAAAACTTTGCTCGCTCTGTTTATCTTTGCTCCAGGACATATTAGTGGTAGAAAGCTGAAAAGTTAAGCACTCCCCCACCCCAGCCTCTTACCTTTCTCTCCAGACTAGCCCACACTACCCTCCTCCAGAAGTTATTGAAAGTTTACTGTTTTTAACTCTATCTTAGAGAGCTGAAGATTTTAACTCTACCTTAGAAAATAGCTAAGACTTTCTGAGCCTATTTTTTTTCTCAGAACTGTAAATAAATCTTTAAAATCTTTGTGCAACTCTTAGTTACACTTATGTGCATCTTTGTCTCCCCCTACAGGGGAAGTGGAAAGAGCCCTAAATTTGGATTCAAAGGATCTGGGTTTGAATTGCAACAGTGTCAGTTACAATCATGTGTTACTGAGATGGGACTCACTGAGTGTCTGTACCCACATCTGTAAAACTCGATAGCCTCTGAGGTTCCTTCCAATTCTAAGATTTTTGATCCTACCGTCTTTACAGGTAATTTATAGCCCAAGACTTTGAGCTCTCATATATTGGTTTTGCTCTTCAGGGCTAAACTCCAGAAGTTCACTATCTTTCATCAGATCATTGACCCTACGTGTAGTTACTTCAAGAAAATCTCCAAATAGGCTCACAGAAGCTCTAGATTTCCCCAGAGGTGGGTATCAGGGTCCCTAACTCCTATACAAGCAGTAAAGGCAGCTAAAGAGATACCATATGATACTGCTGCTGCTATTTAATCATATCCATCTCTATTTACTTTTTTGGTTTTTAACAAGGCGGTGGGGTTAAGTGGCTTACCCAAGGTCTCACAGCTAGGTAATTATTAAGTGTCTGAAGTCAGATTTGATCTAAGGTCCTCCTGACTCCAGGACAGGTGCTTTATCCACTGTACCACCTAACTGCCCCTATGCCCAACTCTCTGAACCCATTTGGGGTTTTCTTGGAAAAGATACTGGAGTAGTTTGCCATTTCCTTCTCACTTTCCACTTGAGGAAAAAGAGTGACTTGCCATGGTCAGATAACTAGTAAATATCTGAGGTCAAATTTGAATTCAGGTCTTCCTGAATCCTCAGCACACTATCCATAATTTCATCTTACCACATGTGGTAGAATATCTTTATTTAAACTGATGATGAAAATGTTAAAGAGGACTCACAAAAGCCAATAAACATGTATTAAAAATACATATAAAATATCTAAATATCCCATTAATTCCCCATAAAAAGGAACTGAACTCAGGCCACTATTGGGGCAAACCTTTATGAAGTGCAATCCATTAAATCCCTCTTTCATCCAAAAACTCATAAAACTTGGCTTAGGCTACAGTTATTTAGGTTTTTGAGCTAAGAAAAATATAATATTGTTCCCATCAGAACTAAACTATCTGGGTAATTCATGGTAATAACAAGGGATAGTAAAGATCCAGATTTTTCTTTTCCACACAGGCTGTTATGATGCCTCAGAAACAGAAGAGAGAGAGAGAAGTTAGAAATGGTCTCTTCTTCAGGAGTCTGGTCTAGATGTAGTTTTAGTCTATGATTTGATTTTAATCTTTCATCTATAGAAGCTACCTTCAACAAGTATTCTATGAAGCAGTCTTGTCTCTCTACAAAGTTCAATCCCTCTAACAGTCTAGTGAAGTCTATATATCTCTTTTCAGAATAACATTTTTAAATACAATAAAAAATAAAGGAATCCAAAGGTAAGTGAAATAAGAAATGCAATATTTTTCCCCTCCAAGTTCACAGATCCATTAAAGGTTTAATTGACCCCAGGTTTAAAACCCTGGCTCTTAAAGATCAGTGCTCTAAATGTGAGGTCATACAAAGCAATTCCCCTCTCAGGCCAAGAGGGTACATACATATCTGATTCTGACAAGGAAATCCCTCAGTGCTCCAAATACTCAGAGAACAACAGTGAGCTACCATTTAAACAGTGAAATTCCACTCTCTGGGTTTATTGATTTGGGTCTTCTAACAGCATATGCCCCTCCAATCTTCCCATGCCACTGAGCAGTCATTACCAGTTAACTAGGTTGAGGGGATTTTACAAACACATAATTTCCCCCTGCCCATTAATCAGGTCTGCTCTGCTATGTAATAGGTTGCTTTCTGAAAGATGAAAAGGAAATCCAAAAGAAATAGTTAACTGGTCTGTTTGACCACATTTACAGACCATGAAGAAGACAGCTCCTCCATCAAAAAAAAAAAATCCATCTTCCTGATCCTATCAGTCATTTATCTTAGAAGTGACCCCAGTCCCTAGAAACAAACCACCAAACCATATATATCAGTGTTTCTATTGGTCAATACCTTTAGTTTTCATTGGGAAACTAACAACTTATCTCCCACAACCAGAACTGATAACTGGATTAAATCTCCATGCCCCCATTCTTTTATGGACAGTTTTAATTTAAAGGAAAGGTATTCTAGATCTTAAGCAAGGACTTCAGATTAGAGGCCAGGACTGCAATAATGGTGGCTATAAAAAGCTTTAGTAATAGAATGTCCTACTACAAGGAAGCCTGAATAATCAACACAAAAGAAGTTCTAGGCTAGGGCTAGGTACTATAGAAACTGTGTACGTTAAAAGTTCATTGTTTGCTATTTAATTTCACCATGACAGAGCAATCTATACAATTTAGTGTAACAATGCTATAATTCATGGTAATAGCAAGGGATGGTAAAGGCAGCTATAGAGATATCATATGGTACTGCTGCTTCTATTTAGTCATGTCCATCTCTATTTTTTTTTGTTTTTAACAAGGCAATGGGGTTAAGTGACTTGCCCAAGGTCTCACAGCTAGGTAATTATTAAGTGTCTCAAGTCAGATTCGATCTAATGTAATGTAATGTCATGAAGTATAATGTTACAAAAAAGAGAATAGAGGAATTGGAAGTTAGGTAATATAATAAACTAAAAATAATAAAATTCATTATCATAGCACTAGATATAGAAAATGCTTTTGATAAAACATAATATCCATTCTGTTAGAAACACTAAAAAGTAAAGGAACAAATAGACTTTTCTTTAATATGACAAACAGTATGGTAAAACCAAAAGTTAGCATTATCTGTAATGGAGAAAAGGAAAAGGATTGCTAATGAGATCAAACATAAAACAAGATGACTTATGTCACCATTAATAGTTCTAAAAATTCTAGTTATTGCAATAAGATAAGATAATTAAATTGAGGGAATAAGCATAAGCAAAAAAAGGAGAAAATTAGCATTTTTCAAATGATATAATGATTTACTTAGAAAACTAAAAAATTTCAAATAAAAATTTATTTGAATCCATAATTTCAATAGAATAGCAGGCCATAAAATAAACACACACACACACACACACACACACACACACACACACACACACACACAAAATCAGTCTTTGTGGATTTTATCAACAAGACACAGTATGCAGAAATAGTAAAAGAAATTTCATTCAAAATATATAAAATATCTATGAGTCCAACTACAATGACCATAAAGTAATTGCAAGTGTAGCATCCTTTTTGGGCTACTCCCCCAATTTGAGCCTCTACTCTTAGATTAGTTCTCCAAAGAATGATTGCTACCTACAGTTTCTTGGGATAGTCTGTGGAGGTCACTCCTCTAACTTTATATAGTTCATTAACTCTTATTAGTGTTCCTCCCAAAAAGGAAGAGATGGGAAGGAGTAGTGAAAGCCACTCAAATTCTATAAAATATCTGGGAGTCCACCTGCCAAACATACCAAAGAATTATAGAATATAAAATTATAAAATTATAAAACTATAATTTAAAAACGCTATATAAATAAAGGAAGACCAATGGAGAAAAATTAATTACTTTTGGATAGACAATTCAAATATAATAAAAAATGGCAATACTATCTAAAATAAGCTAAAGGTTGGTGTTATACCAATCAAACTACCAAAGAGTTACTTTCTAGAACTTGATAAATGAATAACTAAATTCATTTGGGGAGGGGGGAAGGGAACAGTCAAGATTCACAGAAGAAATTTTTTAAGTGGAAAGTGAGAGGGTAGTAATAAAAAGAAAAGGCAGGTAATACCAGATAATCCCATATCTCAAACTATACTAGATCATAAAATTTATTTGGTACTCATTAAAAATATAGAAGTCATTCAGTAGAACAGAATAGATGCAAAAGATGAAGAAGCAAACAAATATACCAGCGCAATGTTCAATAAATCCAAAATCCCCAACTGCTGTGGTAAGGACTCACTATTTGAAAGAACTGCTGAAAAAACTAGAAAACAGTCTGGCAGAAATTACATTTAGACTATCATTTCACACCATAAACACAATAAGTTTCAAATAAATGCATGTCCCAGATATAAAGAGGTCTGTGCTTGCAGCCTGTCCAACTCAGTTGAACTTGCCAGAAAAGGATTTCTTCTGGTATGGCCTTTAAGAGGTCATAGGGACCTCCTTGTCATACTGAATCATCAAAGTATGGCTTTAGTGGAGGAGCTGATAGGCCAATGTTAGTTAATATGAATAAACAAAGTCCAACAAAGTTAATAGACTCATAGACTATTAGAGCTGAAAAAAAAAAACCTAGGTCTTATTTAACCTTCATATTTTGCATATGAGTCAAAAGAAGTACAATAAAGAGAAATGTCTTGTGAAAATCACACAGATAATAAGCATGAGGAATAGGACTAAAATCCAATTTACCTGACTCCCAACTCTTTGATTCTCTTTTTTGTTACATTATACTGTATGACTTTGGTTATATTGGTATATGACTTCTTACTCTATGCTATATTGGTCTGTCATGGTGAAACTAAATAGCAAATAATGAACTTTTAAAGTAGGCTGTTTCTGTAGTTTCTTGACTATTCGGGCTCAGGATAGAAGGACCTCAGAAAACACCATGTGATGGGGGATACATGTTGGTTTGGGTAACATATATGAATGATCCTGAATTAAACCTAGAAGTGTCCAATGTTTGCAAATGGGTATGGGTTTAAGATCTATCATGTGGCTCCCACCCACCTTTCTAGACTTATCTCGCATGCTTTATTACTTCCAAAATAACTTACTTTCACCTGAATATTACTGTCTTACATTGTACAAACTGATTCCTCTATCTAGATTGAACTTCCTCTTCACCTCTCCATCTTAGAAACTTTGCCTTTCTTTAAAGTTCAATCTGGATGGCCACTTCCAATATAAAGAGATTTCTGACTCCTGCAATTGTTAATACTTATTCTCCTCTAAAATTAACTTGTATTTATTTGATATGTACATGCTGTATTCCATTCCCTTAAAAGATAAGCCACTTGAAAGCAGGATTTGTTTTATTTTTGTCTTTAAAATCTTGATGATGGTACTTGTTCTTTGTTCTAGAAGAAGACTATGACAGCACGAATTGGATTTCGGGGTGGGGGGGCTCAGTCACCCGTCTGACTTTGTGCTGCAGGGCATCTGAATTCAGTAGCCAGATATAAATCACTGGAGATAGTCAGATAGTAGACAAATAATTATTGAATTAGATTTTTCTACATTGACAGTAGGTGGTATATAGGTCTAGTGGACAATCAGTTTCTACATAGATGTTGATAGGGGGAGAGGAGAAAAGAATTTGGGGGAGGAAGATAAATATAAAAAATATGTAGTACCGATTTGGGGCAGGAGAGGGTAGTCTAAGTATGTAATTCATTCCCTAGGGAGTACTAGACTATCAGAATGTCTCAACCAAAAGAGATTTTGAAGTGCTATGTCTGATTTAACCCTCTCATTTAAAGATGAGGAAATTGGAACCCATTAAAAATGAAGTCATTTTTCTCAGGTAGAACTAGAACCTAAGTATCCTGACTCAAACCTATGTTTTCTGCCAATTTGGGCTATGAAGTAAGAACAGAGTAGTAATTGATGACAATATTATTCTGACATTTTCTGAGGTTTGTCAATCCCTACAGAAAGGCTCAATTAAAGCCTTAGGAAAGGTCCTAGAACAATGAGATCAAGGAAACAAGATTGTAATGGAGAGACTCCATTCCTGAACTTATCCCTATTTTCCTAGCTCTTGATACAATGCCTAGAAGATAGTAATCCTTTAAAAATGCTTGATGACTTGATTTGACTGACCTAGAGGAGTCAACAATCCTTTGAAAAGCAATAACCCCAGGAGAGAAAAAGACCAGTACTCATTGTCTAAACCAGACTCCCTAAGACTTTCTTTCTCTTCTTTTCAATAGGTCCAAAGTCTCAGATTTTCCTACTGCCTCTAGTTCTTGCCTAGGTTCTGGGAGACTACATTTCCCCCAGACATCATAACTTAGGTATGGCTTCCCTGCCTCCCCAATGACTTTCCAATTCAGCCTAAATATTAGTGAGGTATATATCCTCTAGTTCCAAGAACCTCATAACTTCTTCTCCTACAGAGGTCTCAATGTCATTAGTATGAATGGAGAGCTATTCAATCAAGTCATCATACCTTACTTAAAGTAATTGACAAGATGTTATGTCATGATGTATTTGTCAGCGGGAAACATCTCTATTGAATCAATCAGACATTGGCTTTAGATTAAGTATGAAAAAACTTTGATTAATTTAGATGACCTTCTTGAAAACCACTGAATTAACTAGAGTGATGTGACATAAGAAATATTCAGGAAACTTGGTTGTGCTATTTATAAAATACTAGTAGATCATTTCAGAGCCCAGGATTCAAATGTTTGGTGATAGAGAGGAGAGAGAGCTGATGCTAAGAAGAAATCATTTGGAGGGGAAAGAGGAATAGAAGAGTCCCAAGTCTTGACCTCCTCCATCTTCCTCTCTGATTAAAATAGATCCTGAAGAATTTCAGAGGACGAGGAGATTTGGATTTTTCATTAACATACTAGTAGGGTGCCCAGAATGGCAGCTGCTGGTGATGGTTTCTGCATTGGGAGTTGAGAATAGATTGAATACAAAGAGGAAAGAAAAAGTCAAAATTATAAAGAGACCAGCAGGAAAATTACACCATACCAAAGGACTCCAGCAAAATTCTTAAAGCTGTAAGTTGTTCCTGTGCCACATGTATTCTCTCTAAACTTGATCTGATTTAACCCTCTCTCCAACATGTACTGTTGAAAGAGTATGATAGAATTTTTCAGGTGTGAGGGAAAGGAAGAGAAGGTGGGTTTTTAAACCACCTATTCCCTAGCAGTATATCCTTTCCAAAAGTTAATGAAATCTGGCTAACTAATTAACATCAATCAATAACTAATGAGAAAGGCATATCTGTAGGGGTTCATGAATTCTAGCTTTAGAAAAAACTTCCTCAACTTCTTAAGGCTAGCTTTAGGCTGTGAGGTAACAAGTAATAGCCATATTCTAAGAATCCAGACTGACAGGTCAATTGGAAGTTTGAGAAACTATGTCCATCAGCAATCACAAGTATATATTTAAATATACAAATAAAATTTATATAAACATTTTTATTAAATATATAAATAAAATTTTAAATATATATTTAAAAGAACATTGGAAAATCAGTCTACATGTTTACAAAAATTCCTCACATTAGGAGACTAGCTGAAATTTTCTTCACCTTACTAAACTTTTCAATTTCCTTCCCAGGATAATTTGTATTTTTTTTTTTGTAAGGCAATGGGGTTAAGTGGCTTGCCCAAGGCCACACAACTAGGTAATTATTAAGTGTCTTGGATTTGAACTCAGGTACTTCTGACTCCAGGGGCTCTATCCATTATGCCACCTAGCCGCCCCTTCACAGGGTAATTTGACCAGTACTGAATAGATACAAAAAGAAACTTAAAGTAACTAATGTTCTCTATTATTTAAATCATAGTCATAAATACCCACATTTGTTCATAATGCATATGAGTATGACTCTAAGAAGATGAAACTCAAGTGTTGTGCTATATAATATAGGCTTTAGAGTTCTCCAAGTTGTTTCACAAACTAAAGTTTATCGGTTTTGTTCTTTTTTTCCTTTTTTTTGTAAGATTTTTTAATTGAAGTTTTGAGTTTCGGGGGCATTAGTCAAGATGATGGAGTAGAGGTAGGAATTCCCAGAAGCTCTTCCCCAGAGCACTCCAAATGCCTTAAAATTATGACTAAACAAATTCTAGGGAGATGGAACCCACAGAAAGACTGAGCAAAACAATTATCCAACCCAAGACAACTTGGAAGATCCATGGAAAAGGTCTCTTGCCCCAGGGTTAGAAAGGCTGTAGCACAATCTGGCCCACTCCACAACTGAATGAACAGCTCCAGATTTCCAGAAACAACTCATGGGGAACAAACCTGGATCCCTGGGGGAGCTGGGTTCCTGGGGGGTACCTGGGTCTGTGACAGGAGGTTTGGTTTTCAGACCTCTCAGTCCCAGGATTGAGGACAACTTGGAAGATCAGCTTGGAAAACTCTGCCAAACCAGTGAGTACAAAGCCCAGGCTTGCTCAGGTCTCAGGGCAGTCCCTCCCCAGGAAACTGCGGAGCCACCCAACAGCTGCTTCCACAATGCTCAGTCAATGGAAGGTAATGGGGTAGGGAAGATCACAGAGGTCTTTCTGCTATCCTTGGGGAAGGACTCTGTTGCTTTGCCCATACTCAGATGCAGGTCAAGTCTGGGGTCCCCATACTACCATAACAGAGCAGGGTCCTTCCTCAGAGCTTCATGGCAGAGGGGAGTGCTTGTGATCATCTACAGACCAGAACACAAACCAGGAAAGCAATCAGAGACTCTCATAAGATCTTTTTTTTTTTTGCTTTGTTTTTTGTTTTAGGTTTTTTGCAAGGCAAATGGGGTTAAGTGGCTTGCCCAAGGCCACACAGCTAGGTAATTATTAACTCTCATAAAATCTTGAAGGAATTGGGGTGGAGGGGTGGGGGATTAATTCCCAAAACCCTTCAAAATCTTGAGAAAGTATATTAAAATCAGGGTATAAACAGGGGAAATGAACAAGCAACAGAACAAAAAGAATCTCACTACAGACAATTACTTTGGTCCCATGGAGGTCCAAAATATACACTCAGATGACATAGTCAAAGCTTCTGTATTCTAAAGACTCCAGGAAAAATATGAATTGTTCTCAAGCTTTGGAAGAACTCAAAAAAGATTTTGAAACTCAAATAAGGGAGGTAAAGGAAAAATAGGGAAGTGATGTAGGAAAATCATGAAAAACAATTCATCAATTTTGTGAAGGAGATAACAAAAAAAAGCACTGAAGAAAATAACATCTTAAAGATCAGTTTAGGTCATATGGAAAAAAGCAATCCGAAAGATCAATGAGAAGAAAGCCTTAAAATGCAGGATTAACCAGATGGAAAAGGAGATTAAAAAGCTGTCTGAAGAAAATAACTCCTACAAATGTATAATGGAACTAAGAGAAGCTGATGAGTTTGTGAAAACTCAAGAAAGAATAAAACAAAACCTAAAGAATAAAAAACTAGAAGAAAATGTGAAATATCTAATTGGAAAAACAACTGACCTGGCAAACAGATCCAGGAGAATTTCAAAATTATTGGGTTACCTGAAAGTATGATTAGGAAAAGAGCCTGGACTTCATTTTTTAAAAAATTCTCCAGGAAAATTGCCTGATATCCTAGAAGCAGAGGGTAAAATAGTCATTGAGGGGGATCCACAGATCATATTCTTGTTTAAGAGTAAACAAAATACCCCTCCCCCCATGAATATAGACTTGCTTGGGCGATAAAGGGGAGAGAAAAAAATTAAAATTAAAAAAATAATAGTAATAATTGTAGGTATGGCCAGGTGGTGCAATGGACGAAGCACCAGCCCTGGATCCACGAGCACCCGAGCCCCTATCCAGCCCCGTAGACCCAACAATCACCCAGCCGTGTGACATGCAAGCCACCGGATCCCCACTGTCCTGCAAAAACCAAAAAGAAGAAAAAAAAAAGACCGAAAATAAAATAAAATAGTAATCATAGTAGGGGTGGCTGGGTGGCAGACAGAGCATTGGCCCATGAGCCAGGAGCACCCGGGTCCAAATCTGGCCTCAGACACCCAAAGATCACCCTGCTATATGGCCCCATACAGGCCACCCAGCGCCATTTGCCCTGCACCCTCCCCCCAAATAATAATAATAATAAAAAATGTGCTTCAGTCTTTGTTCCAACACCAACAACTCTGTCATGGGTGGATCATATTCTTTATGATAAGTCCATCACAAAAGTTACTTCCATATTTTTCCAACGTCGCCATTGCTGATCGCAACTCCCTCCTTTCTTATTTCTCCACTACCATGTACTATATTTTCTCTCTCCTTTCACTCTGACTCTGCTGTAGGGTTGCTGAGTGGCACAGCAGACAGATCCCTGGTCCTGGGGCCAAGAAGCCCTGAGCCCCCATACCACCCCTTAGGCCCAGAATCCACCTGACCCTATGGTCCTGGACAGGCCTTCCTATCCCAGCCCCTTGCAAGAAGTAAAAAAGAAAATGTGTTATATCTGACCACTCTCCCCCCATGGTCCATCCTCTCCTCCTTTATTCACATCCCCACCTCTTCCCCCTGCTCTCCCCTCCTTTCTTACTCCAGATGTCTATACCCCATTGAGTATATATGCTGTTTCCTCTCCTAGTCACCTCTGATGAGATCAAAGGTTCCCTCATTCCCCCCTTGCCTCCCCCCTTCCATAGCATTGCAATAGCTCATTGTAATAAGGAAAAAAAACTTATTATATGAAATATCTTGGCCTATTCCCCCTCTCCTTTTTCTTTCTCCCATTACAGTTCCCTTTTTTTTCTATTGACTCCATTTTTACACCATATTTTATCTTCGAATTCAGCTTTCTCCTGTGCTTCAACTATAAAAGCTCCCTCTACCTGCTCTATTAACTGAGAAGGTTCATATGAGTATTATCAGTGTCATTTTTCTATGCAAGAATACATGTAGTTCATCATCATCAAGTCTCTCATATTTTCCCCTTCTCCTCCTCCAATCTCCATGCTTCACCTGAATCTTGTATTTGAAGATCAAACCTTCTGTTCAGCTCTGGCCATTCCAAAAGGAACATTTGAAATTCCCCTGGTTCGTTGAAAGTCCATCTTTTTCCCTTCAAGAGGACATTCAGCCTTGCTGGGTAGTTCATTCTTGGCTGCATTCTAAGCTCTTTTGCTTTCCGGTATATTATATTCCAAGCCCTATGAGCTTCCAGTGTAGTTGCTGCTAAGTCCTGTGTGATCCTGACTGCAGCTCCATGATATTTGAACTGTGTCCCTCTGGCTGCTTGTAATATTTTCTCTTTGACTTGGGAGTTCTGGAACTTGGCTATAATATTCCTAGGGGTTGGTTTTTTGGGATCTCTTTCTCAGGGGGTTCGGTGGATTCTCTTCATTTCTATTTTGCCCTCTGCTTCTAGAATATCAGGGCAATTTTCCTGTAGTAATTCTCTGAAAATGATATCAAGGCTCTTTTCCTGATCATGACTTTCAGGTATTCCAATAATTTTTAAATTATCTTTCCTAAGTCTGTTTTGCATATCAGTTGTTTTCTCAATGAGATTTTTCAAATTTTCTTCTAATTTTTCATTTTTTTTTGTTTTGAAGTATTGATTCCTGATTTCTGGTAAATTCATCAATCTTCCTGAATTCTATTCTTTGTCTGAAGGATTTGTTCTCATCAGAGAGTTTTCTTATCTCTTTTTCCATCTGTCCAATTGTGCTTTTTAAGGCATTCTTCTCCTCAATAACTTTTTGAACTGTTTTATCCATTTGACCTAAGCTGGTTTTTAGCATGCTATTTTCTTCAGCATTTTTTTGGATTTCCCTAAGCTGATGACTTCATTTTCATGTTTTCCCTGCATCTCTCTCCTTTCTTTTCCCAGTTTTTCTTCCCTCCCTCATTTGATTTTCAAAGTCTTTTTTGAGCTCTGTCATAGCCAAAGCCCAATTTCTGTTTTTCTTGGAGTCTTTAGATGCAGGAGCTTGTGCTTCCTCATCTTCAGACTGAGTATTTTGATCCTTCTTGGGCTCATATGCAAAATATTTCTCAGTGGTCTTCCTCTTGTTTCTCTGCTTCCTCATTTTCCCAGCCTGGGCCTGGTTTTGGGGTGCTTCCTGAGCTTTTGGGACACTCCCACAAGGGTCTCAGTGTGTGAGGTTCTGTCCTCCCTCCTGGTCTGTGAATGACCATAAGTGCCCCCCCTCGGCCACGGGGCTGGGGGGGGGGGGGCTTTGCTGCTCTATTGAAGGGCCTAGACTGCTATCAGGATCTGAATGTGGTCAGAGCCCCAGAGTCTTGTTCCAAGGGCAGAGGACAGAGCTCTGCAGTCTCTCTCTCTTCACTCCCCTCCCTCAGCTCAATGGGCTCATGCCTTGGAGGCTCCTGCTTACCAGCTCCAGCTCTGCCTGCTTCTGTTTCCGGATCTGGGCTGCAGAAAGACCAAGCTGCTTGCTGTGTGCCCTGAGGGCTGGGCCCCATGTGCCCGCTCTGGCAGAGGTCCCCCGCTGTTCCCCCACTTTGTGCCTGGTGCTCCCCGGGGCTTAGATCAGGAAAATGCCCCCGCTGCTGTGAGCTGTGGCTCCCAGCACCCTGGGGCAGCCTCTGGGAGGCTGAAGTTATTTCGCTCTGGCGGGCCACTCCTCTGGCAGGCCACCCCCTCCGACCCCGGGGAGCAGAGCCTTTCTGCTCTTTTCCAGGTTACCTTGAGTAGGAGAACTGCCTCACTGGGTCCCTTTGTGGGTTCTGTCTCTCGAAAGTTTAGTTAGAGTCCTTAATTTCAAGTTTTCTCAGAGAGCGCCTAAGACTCGATCCCTTCTTGTCACCATCTTGGTCCACCCCCCACAGATCATCTTCTGAAAGAGATCCCAAAATAAAAACTCAGAAATATTTTAGCCAAATTCCAGAACTCTCAAGTCAAAGAGAAAATATTACAAAGAAACAATTTAAAGGTGGAGCTACAAGCACGATTACATAGGATTTAGCAGCATTTACATTAAGGGCTCATAGGATTTAGAATATGATATTCCATAAGGCAAAAGAGAATCAATTACCCAGCAAAGCTAAACATTCTATTTCAGGGGGAAAAGATGGACACAGAGAATGCCCATCTCAATTTCTCAATGAAATAGAGAACTTTCAAACTTTCCTATTGAAATGCCCAGAACTGAACAGAAGCTGATTTCCAAGTACAAGACTCAGATGAAGCATAGAGAGGATGGATAGGAAGAGCAAATTATGAGGGATTTAATGATGTTGAACTGCTTGTATTCCTGTATAAGAAGATGATACTGATAACTCATATGAACCTTCACATTTATTTGAACAGTTGGAAGGAGCACATATAGGCAAGGTACAGGAGGGAGCTGAATATGAAGGTATAATATATTTTAAAGATGGAGTCAATATACAAGAAAGGAATGTATTAGGAGAAAGGGAAAGGGAAAGTAGAATAGGCTAAGATATTTTAAATAAAAGAGGCAAGAAAAAGCTTTTGCAATGGAAGTAGAAGGGGGTGGGGTGAGGGGGATTGAGTGAGTCTTCATTCTCATCAGAAGTGGGTCAAAGAGGGAATAACACACATTCAATACCTAGAGGAAAAAAACAGAAGGGATGGGAGAGGGGATGGGGGAAGAAGGAGGGTGTAGGGGATAGAAGAGAGGGAAAATTGTGGGAGGGGGAAGTCAGATACAACACATTTTGAAGAGGGGTAGAATAAAAGGAGAGAGAGAGAGAATAGAATAACTGGTAATGGGGAGGAAAATACAGCTAACAAAAGTAACTGTGGGGAAAAAAATTGAAGCAACTTCTTTGATAGACTTATGATAAAAAATGATTCATTCCAGAGATAGAGCAGATGGTATCTGAACACAGATTGAAGTACACTCTATTTTTTTTTTCACTTTATTTTTCTTGAGGTTTCTCTATCTTTGTGGGGAGAGGGAGGATTATAGTTACTTTTACAACAAGAATATTATAGTAATGTAAAAATAAATAATATTTTAAAAAATAAAGTTCTAAGTTTCAAATTCTTCCTTTCTCCTTCCCTTGCCTCCCTTGTCCTAAGATAGTAAGCAGATATAGGTTATATAGAGGAATTTTGTAAAATATTTCATATTGGTCATTTTTTTATAAGAAAACTTAAAAAATGAAAGAAAGGATATAAAAAATAGCATGCTTCAAAATATCAGTTCTTTTCTGGAGACAGATAAGATGATTTATTATTAGTCCTTTGGGATTTTCCTAGATCATTGTATTTCTGCAAATAGCAGTTCTTCATGGAAAAATATTGCTTTATTGTGGGGCAGCTAGGTGGCGCAGGGGATAGAGCACCAGCCCTGGAGTCAGGAGTACTTGGGTTCAAATCCAGTCTCAGACGCTTAATAGTTACCTAGCTGTGTGGCCTTGGGCAAGCCACTTAACCCCATTTGCCTTGGGAAAAAACCTAAAAAAAAATATTGCTTTATTGTGTACAGTGTTCTGGTTCTGTTCATTTCACTATGCATCAGTTCATGTCTTTCCAGGCTTTTCTGAAATCATACTGCTTGTCCTTTCTTATCTGCTGTGTTCTTTTAATGAACTCCATACCTTACATGAGTATCACTGAGCATAGGGGATCACTAAACATTAATATAAACATATTCTTACACAAGAATTATTTTTCCTTTCATTCCCATCATTGTAGATTCAAGGAAAGAGAGGGACATTGAAACTTAACATAAAGCATTGTAGATATTTCTTATAATAGATAAATAAACTGAAAGAGGAGAAAGTGGGACTTTGTTAGAATAATATTAGTCAGATCTAAGTTCTAAAATTTATATACTGGCCTCTCATAGGCATATAAGGAAGAACAACATTCTCTTAACTCTGTTTGATCTGGAGTGAAAGGTCAGAAATTTTTTTGAAATAGCTAATCTGTAAATCTCATAACCACTCCTACTTTAAGGGTATAATAACTAGGATCCCAGTTTAAAATACAGAGGACTTTCTATTCAATAGAAAGGAAAACAACAGGAAAATGTCAAAAGGCTCCTGTCACTATCATCACTAGGCTCTCATCCCAATCTTACCAGAAATTTATATTCACCTAGAATTGATTTAGTAATTGGTGCTTAGTGGACCTTCTTATGGATAACTATAGGCATTTTTCCCTAAATAGTGAATTGCTATTGTGTCACTATAAGTCACTTTACATAGATAAAATTAAGATCACAAATAGTAAGTCAAATTTATCATCTCAGGAAAATCCAGATCATTCAGTAATTCCATTGCTATCAAGTTAAACCAGAATGCAGACATTCCTTAGGTTAATATCAATGCAAGTTGTCTGAGGACTTGTTCATTTTTTCAGTTTTAAAAAAGTTATTTTTAATTTTTGAACATCCAAACAAACAGGACAAAACTAAAACAACTTTAAAAAACACAAAACAATGGGGGTGACTAGGTGGCACAATGGATAGAGCACTGGCCTTGGAGTCAGGAGTACTTGTGTTCAAATCCAGCCTCAGACACTTAATGATTACCTAGCTGAGTAGTATTGGGCAAGCCACTTAACCCCATTTGCCTTGCAAAAACCTAAAAAAAACTCCCACAAAACCAAATTAAGGAGGCATGCATTCATAATGGAGTTAGTCACTGGCCCAGGCCCAAATCTAGCTCTAAGGCCTGAACAGAGACATCTGATTTATGGGGGAGGCATCTGGGGGAGTAGATAAGAGACTGAGTCCTGGATGAAAGCATAGGACTCCTAACCCTTCTTGTTCAATGTAAGATAGGCTCTGGGACAGTCTGCTTATAACTTCAGAAGTACTGGTATTAAGACAATTCCAAAAGATTCATGATGGAAAAGCCATATTCAGAGAAAGAATTGAAAATAGATCAAAGCATACTGTTTTCACTTTCTTTGAATTTTTTCATGATTTTTCCCCCTTTTGTTCTGTTTCTACTTTCACAACTTGATCAAAGAGGAAATATATTTTTTGTGATTGCACAAGTATAATCTATATCAGATTCTTGCTATCATGGGATACAACAAAGAAAGGGAAAGAAGGATAAAAATTTGGAATTCAAAAATCTTATAAAAATGAATATTAAAAAATTGACTTTACATATAATTGGAAATAATATACTATATAGCTTTGCTGCTACATTGGTTCTGGTTTACATTTTAGCAAGATCAGATAATATTACATTTAAAATATTTTTGTACTCATTAAACTCATATAAATTGTCTTAATACTTAGTTTCTAATTTTTTGTACTATGAGAGCTTCCTTGCATATATACCTATTAATAATAAGAATAATATAAACTAATAATAGCTAACATTTATATAGGATTTGCAAAATACTTCACACATATCGTCTTAGCTTCACTTTACAACAGTGACCCTGAGAAGTAAGTGCTATTCAGTTTTTTTGGTAGAGATAAAGAATTGGATATTGAGGGGGTGCCCATCAATTGGAGAATGACTGAACAAGTTATGGTATGTTATAGAGTACTATTGTTCTGTAAAAAATCATGAATGGGGGAATCTAGGTGGTGCAGTGGCTAGAGCACCGGCCCTGAAGTCAGGAGTACCTGAGTTCAAATCTGACCTCAGACACTTAATAATAATTACCTAGCTGTGTGTCCTTGGGTAAACCATTTAACCCCATTGCCTTGCAAAAAAAAAATCTAAAAAAAAAAGAGAGAAATCATGAATGGTTGGATTTTAGAGAAGCCTGGAAAGACCTACATGAATTGATGCTGAATGAAGAGCAGAACCAAGAGAACATTGTACACATTAATAACAACATTGTGAGATGATCAACTATGATGGATGCAGCTTCTCTCAGCAGTTCAGAGATCAAGGACAATTCTGATAATGCTATAGACAAAACCATCCACATCCAGAGGAAAAAATTATGGAGTCTAACAGCAGAGCAAAGCATATTATGTTCACTTTTTTTCAACTTCTTTCAAGCTTTTCCCATCTTTCTCATGGTTTTTTCTTTCCCCTTTAGTTCTAATTCTTTTTTTCACCAACATGACCAAAATGGAAATATGTTCAACACACTTGTACATGTACACCTTTTACCAGATTATTCACTAGCATGGGAAGGGGAGAAGGAAGGAAAGTGGTAGAAAAATGTGCTATTGAATGAATGTTGAAAAATTATCTTTGCATGTGACTGGAAAAATAAAATAAAATTTCAATTAAAAAAAGAAGATAGTGCTATTATACCCATTTTATAGATGAGAAAATTGAGGCTTAGAGAAATTAAATAATTTGTTCAGGGACACACAGTGTCTAAAATGGGATTTGAACTCAGTTGTCATTAATAATATATTTCAAAACCAATGTCAATTAAAAAAATGATAGTCTCAAGAATAGAGGACCCAGGTCTCTGAATGGATATTTGACTTGAGTATATTCTGAAGGTTCTGTCTGATGGACCTGCTAGGTGGTGCAGTGATCATAGATTGCTGAGCCAAAAGATGAAAAGAATCATCTTTGTGAGTTCAAATTCAGTTTCAGACACTTACTTGCTGTGTAATGTTGGGCAAATAAATTAACCCTATTTACCTCAGTTTCCTCATCTGTAAAATGCATTGGAAAAAGAAATAGCAAGTCACTAGAGTATGCTTGCCAAGAAAATCTCAAATGGGGTCACATGGAATCAAACTCAACTAAAAAATATTACTTGAAAGTAAGACCAGGTAAGTCACTCAACTCCTCTTTAGAGTCTGCTTTAACAAGGGGATAATAATACCAACTCAAATAAGAGAGATAATGTAAGTACAGTGCTTTACAAACTTTAAAGTACATTATAAATCCTTCCTATCATCATTATCATTGTCATTCAAACTCCAATCATGTGCATCATGTCCCTTATTTCACCCTTCTAACAGCTGATGCATAGGAGCTATAAATTTTCTTCTCTTGCAAGGAGATATATTGATTGTTTCATAGTATAACCAAGCAATATTGTAAAATTGTTGCTACTAGGATTAATTTCAACTATTACTGTAAGTAGTATAGTTATTTCATGTACTTCCCCCTAAAAAAATGTCCCAACAAAAACTGAATTACCTCCAATAGAAGTAAGCCAAAATCAAAGATCAATTAGGTTTATTTTTTCTAGTGTGTTTGTGTCAAATTTGTCAAATTTCCAAATTGGGCATGAATATATAGGAAAAAATCTAACTTACTAATGAGAGTATAGTCTATCTTGTTACAATTTACTCATCATGCTATTATCAGGAATGTTGTGGCAACATCTAAGGGAGTTATTCAAAGCAATTCATCAGATTCTAATAATAATAAAAGATAATGTGAAGTTGAAACTAAAAAAAGAAAATATACTGAGTAAAATGATACTATTGAACTAAATAGCTTTACCTGAAAATAAACTAATTATTCTGAAACTTACAAAGAAAGGGGAAGCTTTGGTGCTTATTAAATAACTTACATGAATTTTGGCACTCATCTCTTGATACTTGACAAGAACAAAATTTAATACAAATAATTTATTTCAAGCTAAAGTTACCAACATAGCAAGTAAAATTCAAAATACAGTGATGATTTGGCATTGTATGTCTCAGTAAGTTTGTTATATTAGAGAAGGCTTTTAGTTCTGTTTCACAGATTATACTTTGTCAAAGAGGAAGGTTGAGATTTGGGGGGGGGGGTGCAGAAGGGATATTGTGGAGCTTATTTTCAGATTCATTGTCACATTGAGATTATGCCCACATTGTATTTCAATCTATAGATTTCAAACTCTAAGTAATCAAGGCACAAAAATATAATCTAGTGGCTATAAACCTGAGCTTTAGTCTTAAATATTTCTTTTTTTTTTTTTAGGTTTTTTTTTTTGCAAGGCAAATGGGGTTAAGTGGCTTGCCCAAGGCCACACAGCTAGGTAATTATTAAGTATGAGACCAGATTTGAACCCAGGTACTCCTGACTCCAGGGCCAGTGCTTGATCCACTTCGCCACTTAGCTGCCCCCTTAAATATTTCTGAAAAAAAAAAAAACCAGATCTGTACTGAGTGAAAAAAATCTAAGCAATGTAGATAAGCCAGAGTAAATGTTGTTAGTGGAGACTGAATAATGGGAAAGGAAACAAGAAGTTAACCACCAAGTGACCTGAGAAGGTTAAAAGGCTAGAACTTTCAATGAGGGATTAGTTGAGGTATTTCCATGAATAACTTTATCACATAAATTGTTGAGTCATACATTAAGACAGAAAATTGGTCTTATCCTTACATGAAATAATGCTGAGTGAGGGAAGTAGAACCAGGAGAACATTGTACACAGTAACAGTAATACTACAATGATCAACCTATAATTCACTTAGCTTTTCTCAGCAATACAATATTTCTCAGCAATACAAATGATCCAAGACAATTTCAAAGGACACAGAGTGGAAAATGCTATCCTTATCTTTTGCCAATGATTTGTTTCTTGGGTTTCATTCTGATGAATTGAGACTCAGACTCGGGAATGCAGGTTTTGGAAAGAAAATAGAGATTTATTAAAGGAGGTTAAAAAGAGTTTAAAGAGAAGACCACGTGGATTGCTGATTGAATTGGCCAGGCCAGCTGGCCAGAGTTCAGTAGGTGGCTGGAAAGTAAAAGAGGACAATCTCCTTAAATTCTCTCCCAGAGTCCATGGGAGGGAGTGGTAACCTGGGAGTGACCCAAGTCCCTCAATGGAGATTTTGCCTTTTGGGGAGGGATCTCTTTTGGGTGGTCTTCTAGGTCCTGTGCTCCCAGGCTGCCCCACCAAAAAGCAATCGAAATCAGGTTGAAGGTCAGGCCCACAGGTGTGGCCTAAATTAGATGATAAAGGAAGGAACATTCCCTTTACAATGCAAACAAAAGATTTACAAAGTTTGTCTACAACTGATCTCATGGCTGGCATGCCCAGGTTGCTCTGCATCATATTCCAGGAAAAAACCGTTAGAAACTGAATGCAGAGGTGTGAGCCAGAGTGAGAGCTATGAGCCTGTGAGAAGCAGTGCAGAAGACCATTTCCCCCAAGATGGCGCCAAGAAGGAAGCCGTCGCCCCCCCCAAGACAGAAGCCAAGGCCAAGGCCTTGAAGGCCAAGAAGGTGGTGTTGAAGGGCGTCCACAGCCACAAGAAGAAGAAGATCTGAACTTTGCCCACCTTCTGGAGACCCAAGATGCTGAGGCTTCGAAGGCAGCCAAAATACCCTCGGAAAAGTGCCCCTCAGAGAAACAAGCTTGATCACTATGCCATCATTAAGTTCCCCCTGACCACGGAGTCTGCTATGAAAAAGATTAAGGATAACAACACCCTGGTCTTCATTGTGGACATCAAGGCCAACAAACACCAAATCAAGCAAGCTGTAAAGAAGCTGTATGACATTGATGTGGCCAAGGTCAACACACTGATCCGGCCTGATGGAGAGAAGAAGGCCTACATTCGGCTTGCCCCAGACTATGATGCTTTAGATGTTGCCAATAAGATTGGAATCATCTAGACTGTCTAGCTGCCCTGCTTCTTCACCCACATTAAAAAAGTTTTCCAGGATGAAAAAAAAAAAGAAACTGAATGCAGATTATAGCATACCCTTTTCACTTTATATTATTAAGTGTTTTTTTTGGTTCTGATTCTTCTTTCACAACATGATTAACATAGAAATATGTTTTACATTATTTCATATGTATAACGTATTTCAGTTTGCTTGTCATTTTGAGGTAGAAGAAGTGGGAGAGAGAAAAAATTGGAACTCAAAATCTTTCAAAAATAAATGTTGAAAATTGTCTTTACATATAACTGGAAAAAATAAAATACTGTTCTAAAAAAAAGAAAACTGCTCTTATCCGGTAGCTATGCTATATTTAGACATGAACTTGGTAAAAATTAAACTGTAGAAACTGAGTTAAGTTTGATCTCACTCTCATCTGTGAATTGGTACAGCCATTCTGGAAAACAATTTGGGGGCAGCTAGGTGGCGCAGTGAATAGAGCACCAGCCCTAGAGTCAGGAGTACCTGGGTTCAAATCTGACCTCAAACACTTAGTAATTACCTAGCTGTGTGGCCCTGGGCAAGCCACTTAACCCCATTGCCTTGCAAAAAAATTTAAAAAAAACAATTTGGAACTAGACCGATAATGTTACATGCTCTTTCACTCAGCTATACTCAGTTTATATCTCAAAGAAAGAAGTAAAAGATCTATGTGCAATATATATATATATATATATATATATATATATATATATATATATATATATATAAACTCTTTTCATTACAATAATAAGCTGGGTAATTTTGGAGAAAACTTTGAACTGATGAAGAATAAAATGAACAGAACCGGAACAAGGTATACAATGTTAACAGCATTATAGGGAGAAACAACTCTGAAAAACTTTAGAATCATAATGAATGTAATGATAAACTATTCACTAACTAGTTAGTGTCTCCATTGTTTCCAGATTTTTTTTGTTACTTCAAAAAGGGACCACTAGGTGGCGCAGTGGATAAAGCACCAGCTCTGGAGTCAGGAGTACCTGGGTTCAAATCCCATCGCAGACACTTAATAATTACCTAGCTGAGTGGCCTTGGGCAAGCTACTTAACCCCATTTGCCCTGTAAAAACCTAAAAAAAAAACAAAAAAGAATTTTGGTATATATCAGATCTTTCTATTTTTCTTTGACCTTAGGGCATACGCTTATCAATGAGTCAAAAGGCACAGACATTTTAGTTACTTTCTCAGCATATTTCCAATTTGCTTTCCAGAATGATGAGAATAAATCAGTTTCATCAATAGCTTATGTGCATTCACAGTCCAACTTAAATTGATTATTCCCATCTTTTGTCATATGAATAGTTTTCAATTTAAGAATTAAAAACTAAATGATCATAATAAAAATGCTTCAAATTACTATTAATAAAAGAAATGCAAAGGATAGATATGGTACAGTGGTTAAAGCATCAGCCCTGGAGTCAGGAGGACCTGAGTTCAAATTTGACTTCAGCTATTTACTAGCTTTATGACCCTGAGCAAGTCACTTAATGCTAATTACCTCAAAAAATGAAAATTTAAAGTATTCTATGATTTTATTTCATATCCTTCAGATGACAAATTGGACTAGCCAAAGTTGAAGGGGTTGTGGGAAGATAGGTAGCCTTATATATTGTTAATGCACTGTAAATTCGATCAACTTTAATGAATGTTAATTTAGAATTATGCCAAGAAAGTGACTAAAATATTCACAACTTTTGATCCAACAATCATACTATAGGACATGAATCAAAGGTGGTCAAAGAGAGAAACAAATAATATTGACCAAAATATTGATAACATTTTTTTTGTAGTGGCAAAGAACTGGAAACAGTATAGGTGCTAACTGGTTGATGAATTGCCAGACAAAACAGAAGATAAATGTAATTCCAAATTATTATGTCCTATGAATTGACAGATATAAGGAAATCAGAGAAACTTGGAAATTTTGAATCAATATATGCAGAATGAAATAAGTAGAACTAGAGGAATAATATACAAATGACTAAAACAATGTAAATGAAAAGATTACTTGAAGGAAGTTGAAACATAAATAAATGGAAAATCAATATTAGTCCTGGAGAACAGATAATGAAAGATACTTCCCCTCCTCTAAGAAAGAAAGAAAGAAAGATATAATGATGCCCCAAATTGTGCCTTTCACACTAAAGGTACTTAATAAATTTTTAGTCTTCCTTAAAAAAAGAAAGAAAAAGAAAGATATCTACATTATTATGAGAGGTCCCTATATTGGGTGTTTTTGCTTAATAGTTTAGGCTTTTTGTTTTGTTATAAGGGATTGGTTGGTTCTTGTCCTTCATTATAGAAGATCAAAATGACATCACTATGTCTGAGACAAATTACTGTACAACTGAATGTGGTTGATCAGAAAAATATGAGCTTGGAATACTCTTGCACAGGTTGTGCACAATGTAAACACCTAGGGTGGGCACTCTAAACTTACAAAGGATATTACAAAGGATGGTTCAGTTCTGAAGGAGCAAAGGTCAGGAGAGAGAAGATATTTCCAGAAATGACTGTGATCCATCTTGCTGTAGTAACTTTAATTCTAAGAAGGTCTATTCAAGCTGTGAAAGCACAGATCTGTCCTCTGCAAGGAAAACAATTTGATTGTTTAACCTCTTGGATCCAGTTAGGAGGTTGAAGACCATGTTTGAGTATCTGCCATAGACTAAACACTATCCCAGTCATCAAGAGAAGGCAGTTTTGTCAATTCTGCAAAAGGACCTAGGTACAAGTGGAATCAAAATCAGCCTGGGTGGCATGATTCTAAGAACTTCTATGCCTTCTGACCTACTGGTCTTGCACAATGTAGAAGAATGATCCCTGGACATTTGAATAAACTCAGACTCAAGAAACTTCAAAACAAAATAGTTTTTCCCCCTCCTACAAATAAGGATATAAAAATTATTTATATCAGAGAGGATCAAGAGATACCTCCTCTCTGGCTGGTCATTTATGGACCTTTGTTTTCTTCTAGAGGAGGGGCTTGTGGGGAAAGGGATGGCAAGAAAAACTAGTATCACTTCTTCCCATCAGCTTCTTTGTCACAAGCAATTCTTCAATTGATAGTCCCTGTGAGTCCTTAGTCTGTGCCGTTTTGCTCATTCACCAACACTTCTCTCCTGGTTCTGTCTGCCTAGAGTGCTGTTGTCCTGTGTTCCATTTACCCAACATCATAGCTTCAAGCCCCTGGAGGAAGGAGTCATGGAATCCCAGAACATCAAAGGTAGAAGGGACTTTACAGACCACTTTTTCTAATTCATCTCCTTCATTTTACAGGGAAGGGAAATTGAAGCCCAAACAGATATCTTGCTCAAGTCATGTTCAAGTCTTGACAGAGTCAACATGAAAACTTGTCCACCTGATTCCCAGGTCATAGTACTTTTCATTACAACTCCCTTCCAGTTTCTTTGGCATTTCTTTCTGTAACCTCTTCTCTGATTTGAGAAGAAGGATCCAGAATAAGTCACATACTTCTCCAAGCAAGAAAAAACAAAAATCAACATTTAGTCTTACCTCAGAGCCCAGAGGTACAGAAGTACATTTCTAGCATCATGAGACAATTAAGCAATTTTGGCCTTACAATGATCACTTTTTAAAATTTCTTTTATGTTTTTTCTTTCTATCTCACAGTTTTTTAACCCTTTAGATCTAATTTTGCTTTCACAACATGACTAATATGGAAAAATGTCAAACTGGATTGTATATGTACAACCTATATCAGATTGTTTGTTGCCATGGGAAGGGTAGAAGGAAAGGAGGGTAGTAGAAAAATGTGGTACTCAAAAGTTTACAAAATTCATGTAAATAAAAAAAATAAAAATCTATTTTTTAAAAAAGATATATTGGCTTCTCCCTTTTGCTGCCACATTCAATAGTCATCATCTGACTCAATTTAGCAACAGTCTGTGTAACAAAGCACTGGATTATGGCTCATGAAACTAGGGTTCTAATATCATACATTAATTAGGTGGTGACAATTTACCCTCCCTGGATCTTTTCCCCCTCTATAAAATGAAAAAATTGAACTAGATAATAGCAAAAGTCCATCCAGCTCTGAAAAAAAATCTAAATATTTGCATTTTAAGAGAGGTCTTCAATGCCTTCACTAGAAGATTCACTCACTAACAGTAGAATTTTAGTAAGAAAAGTATTAATGGGGAACAAAAAGAGCTCTTAGAGTTCCTCCAGCCACAGCCCATAATTGTGCAATCACCTTCTTCACCTCCGAAGAGGGTCAAACTGAGAGCAAGCGGAAGCTGATGAATGGATGAAGGCCAAGTTCTTTAGGAAACAAAGGATGGGGGTGAGAGCAAAAAGAAAGAGCCCCACAAACCCTCAGCCCTGAAATAAACAATTCATGAAGGAAAATATGGAATGAGAAAGAGGGAGAGAAAGAGAGCCCAGACCAGATGGAGCACTAAGGCCTTCTGTCTTAGCCTGGGTCCTGCTGCAGCTGTCACTCAGTATTCTTAGCATGTTCTGTCCCCCGGTTGGGGGAGGGAGCCATTTCCTGGCCTGGGGTGGCAGTGGGACAGGGAGCTCATACAAGAGCATTCCAGGTCTGTTCATTCCCTCCAGCAAAGACAGACTGTTCTTGCTAGGCTACGCAGGCCTGGTCCAAGTGCTGAAAACCTACCTCCCCCAAACCAAATGGAGCTTTCTCTGAGATCTAGAAGGATGGAGATGCAAAACAATTCCCAGCTGCTTCCTGGGAGTCTAGAAGAGCCACCTGACAGACCACACCCTGTTGATAAAAAGAAGGAAGGAAGTGAAAGATGTCATCAGGGATCTGCCCTCCCTTTTCTACCCATTTCCCCTACAAATTCCTCTCCCACCCTGCCCTAGCCCTCCCTCTCCTTAGCCTAATCTCTTTACCTTCAGAATTGCCTTGATCATACCCTTTAGGAAGAAAAACCTTTTAGAAACTCATTTTCTATAATAATTCCCTTAAAGGATATTACAGAGGATTTAAACTTAAAAGATAAGTTTAGAAGGACTTAATAGTAAAGGTAGAATTAGTACTGTGACATCTAAGTGTATGCTTGTCTGTGTAGGGGAGAATATTTGTATGGGGAATTTTTCTATCACCTCAGATCATGCATTGGGTGACCATATTTCTCATGACATGGATGATTTCCTCAAACAAAGAGATGGAGGGAAGATCCTACCTTCAGTGAGTCCCAGACTCACCAAGATCTCAAAAAGGAAATGTGCTTAGAAGGAAAATCTATCAGAATCTCCCTTCATTTGGTTTGGTCTAGTTCTTTTATTTAATATGTATCAAAACCATCTTTGAGGCATTATTGGATCTGAGGACTTGGTCCTTATGTTTGCCTGAATACAAAAAGCCATGTACAGCTTTTGCTTATCCTTGATACTTACCTTGTAGACTCCCATGGGCAACAAAGAAGCAAGGAACTTTACTGTATTCAATAATCCCTCCCCTAAGTAAATCCCCTTTTGTTAACTGACTGGTTTTCTACAGGTGTTTCATTTCCTTCTAACATCAAATATAACCTAAGAGGAGATGAGTCTGAGTCAGACTTTTCCTTCAATAAATGGAGCCCAGAAGTGTCTGGAATGAAAGATCTGAGCAGGCAAGTTATAATAGATCATTATGAGGGAGAGAGAGGAGCTTTGAAAAAATCCACATTTGAACTTAAAAAAATCATTTAAATGTAGAGAGGAGGTCAAGAGAATCCTAATCAACCCAGTCGCCTCACTCTAATGAAATTATGAGGTGTGATGCGAGCAATTCTCTAACTGCATCCCTATGCAAATTAGGTTAGTTTTTCTCTTGAAGGTCTGGAAATCATTCTCAAGACTTGATTAGCTGAGGGGGCAGAAGGCTCTGACTGGTAAAATCATTTCCTGGCCACCTAAGAACAAAACAACCACGAGGACTGATGATGCACTTCTTTATTTGACTTCTGGAAAGTGATGGCAAACTAATCAGCTGATTTAAATGGTAGTGCCTTTAATGCATATCCTTAAGGAAAAGCCATTTCTAACTAAGACTTCACTTGTTAAGTGACCTATGACTATCTCATTCTCCCCACCCCCCCCATTGAATATAAAGTACCAGGGGAAGCTCAACCCAGAACAACTGTCATAGTTGTGTTGAGTGGGTATTATACATCTTGTTGAAGTTGGGGATGGACTATGCAGAGGAATGTGGGATCAAATAAGTCTTCAAGCTGTTAGTGCTTCCTCTAGAGATGGCGTGGCTTATCCTAGGTCAATCATCTTGGGTGCTTTGGAGCCTGCAAAGCTCCTAATGCTACCCAAATCATATTAAAATGTATTTGGAAAATATTTAATAAAATAAGTAAAAAATACAATAGAACATAGATATTGTTCATTGTTAAAACTTCAGGGCCACAACAAAGATGATGATACTTTCTGCATAGTTACAATCTATCACAGGTCAGATAATGCATTGGTAACAACTTAAAGGGTCAGTTATGTCTAGATCACAATAAACTGATTCACAGTGGGCCTGCCTGCCTTCTACTACTTTAACCCATGCCAGTGACTACTCTTATATTGTTGGGTTGCCACTAATGTCTGTTCTGTTATTGGGGCCAGTTTGGCTGTCAGGGCTGCTGGACCCCCACATCTCTGTTTACTTACAACTAGCCCTTTTCTCTATTTATTTCTCCCAGGACACCAAAGACCCTTAAGTATTGTTTAGAGGTTACATTTCTGGGTATGATATTACTGACTTAGCCCAGAAGCTATTCATTAAGTAGAGCCTGAAGAAAATATGCTCTGTTTTAAGACTTGTATTTTGAAGACAAGTGCAGTAAACTGTCTTTTAAGCCCACGGTCTGTGTGGATCCTAGACCTCCAGTCTTGGTCACTAACAATTTATCTTCTCCAAGTTCTACTACAGAATTTCTTCAGATTTCTGTTTACCTTCAAAACAGTCAGAAAGGATTGAAAGTGATATTCTCTTTAAAAAAAAAAAGGAGGTATGCAAGAATGAGTGTGGAGCTTTGCTTTTGGTACTCTAAAGGTCTTGATCATTAATTGCTCCTGGGAGGTTTAGTGAAATAAGGTTTTTCCCAGTTTAAAGGGACTCAGAAACCTTCTTGCATTTCAGATAGCCCAATGATCCTGAGCTAGACATCCCTAGTCTTTGTGGCAGTCCTATGAATTTGAGATATTTGGAATTCCTGGGTCATTCAGTATGGGAAGAAAGAGGAATTCTTGAATTGGAAAGAATGACCACTAACAAGGAAAGAACCCAAGCCCTGGTGTGAAAGTCCATAATTTTTTTTTGTGATCTAGTCTATGTGTTAGTGCCTGACCTTATCAGCTTTATAGTAGATCAAAAAGAAGTAATCTGTATTCCCCTGTTCAATAAAACACACTCTAAGCAGTTACAGTAACCACAGAACTTGAGAGCTATGGCAGCACGTTATGTCAGCCAGACTCAGATCTCAGTAAAGAGTGGACTCCTCAAAAGAACCCAGAATTGGACCCCAGCAGAGAGGGGCAATGCTTGCCACAGAGCAGGGCTCCAGTCCCACTGGTGACAGTTGTCTTGCCCCAACACAGGGCCAGTGACAAAACCCAGGATGATGTTCATGCCTGGTACAGGGAAATAGCAATTCACCTTGCAAGACTACCAGTAGGGTCATTCCCAGAGACAGAGACACAGGCCATGGTGGCCTAGGAGCAATATACAGACAAAGAAAAGGTCCAGTTGTAAGTAAACAGAGATTGGGGGGAGGGGGAGGGGTCTTAGCAGCCCTGACAGCCAAATTGGCCCCAATAACAGAACAGACATTACTGGCAACCCAACAGCATAAGAGTAGTCACTGGCATGGGATAAAGTAGTAGAAGGCAGGCAGGCCTCCCGTAAATCATATTTTATTGTAGTCTAGAAGTAACTGACCCTTTATGTTGTTACCAATGCATTACCTGACCTGTGATAGATTGTAATTATGCAGGAAGTATCATCATCTTTGTTGTGGTCCTGATGTTTTTGGTGCTGCTCCTGCTCATGGTCATCTCCTTACATGGACTACAAAGATTTGGCATCACTTACTCATGAACCAGGAGACTTTATTCTTCCAAAATGGGGGTAGGGCATTAGAAGCCTGGAATTTCCTGTCTTTGTTCTATCAAAAATTCAGCCACTCCTTCTTGGTAGTTTTACTGGGTTTACTTTGTTTTGTTTTTGTTGAGTTTATTTTAGCTTTTTCTTTTCCTCCTTTATTGCTCCTTTAAATGGCAGAAGTCTTCTGGACCTTAAGGACCTCAACAGAGAATTGGGGATTGTAGTGTTAGCAATATCCTACCCCTGCCCCCAGGCAAGTTAGGCTGGTTTTTCTTTCAAAGGTATGGTATTCATACTGAAACCTGATTATCTCAAGGGACTTAAAACTCCAGGTATAGACCTTATTCTTGGTTTCTGGAGTAACACAACAACCTTAGGAGTTCTGGGAATGTTTTGAAATTTGAGTAGTGGAAAATGAATGGCAACTTAGACAAGGGGATTTCATCCAGTTGAATTGATTTGAATTGAACAATTCCTTGCTGAATACCTATGTATGGATATGTAAATCTTTCATTTCAATATTGAACAGGCCTAGCCCAGAAACTGGCTTCTCCCCTTTCCCTCAAAACACATCCTCTATGACAAAGGTAGTTTAGTAGAATGCAATTAAAACCATCTAATCTTTATCTGTCAAAGTCATTCATTGAAGTACAAACATCAGATTAATAAAATTTAACAGAACAAAAGAAAACAAACCATGCTGGTGCCCATTTGCCCAACAACAATAAAGATTAGTGGGGTGAAAGGAAGGATTTCACTTCTATCATCCTTTTGGCATCAGAATCAATCTTTCTTTTCTTTTTTCTTCTTTTGTCTCCAGTTAAAAGGATTTTATTATTATATGTACAGATAGTTTTCAACAATAATTTTTGTAAAATTTTGAGCTCCAAATTTTTCTCCTCCTTCACTTCCCTTTGGAAGTATCCTTGTCATCTTTAAAGGATATGAAATAGAATCTTAGAATACTTTAAATTTGCATTTTTTTGAGGCAATTAGGGTTAAGTGACTTGCTCAGGGTCACAAAGCTAGTAAACAACTGAAGTCAAATTTGAACTCCAGCTCCTCCTGACTCCAGGGCTGGTGCTCTAACCACCCTACCATGTAGTTAATCCTTCGGAATTGTCTTTTATCATTGTATTGCTGTGTTTGTGTCTGTGTGTCTGTGTGTGTGTGTGTGGTGTGTGTGTCCTTCCCCTTTTTGTGACCTCTTTGGGATATAGGCCTAGTTTGGTGCATCAAAGGGTTTGAATAGTCTGATTACTTTTTGGGCATAGTTTGAAATTGCTCTCTAGAATGAATTCTTTACCACTTCACCGATAATGTTTTGGAGTTACAGTTTTCTCATATCCCCTACATCCTTTTCTTTCACCTTAACCAGTCTGATAAGTGTTAAGTACCTTAGAGTTGTTTTAACTTATATTTTTCTAATCAATAATGATTTAGAATATTTTCTCATATGACTATAGGTAGTTTCACTTTCTTCATCTGAAACAAGCAGTTTTTCCGAGTAGATTCTTCATTAAGAAGCTCAGAGAGCTGATTCTTCTTATTAGGGTCATTTACCAGGTGCATTCACTTCCTCATTCAATTTGAATTTCCCAATAAATCCAACTCTTTCCAGGCTGAAAAAATATTACTCCTAGAAGTCCATGTTAACTATTAGTTCAATAGGAGGCTACATTTCTGCCTTTCTATTTCCTTCCCTGAGGACAGGTCTGCAAATAGTGATCTCAAAAAATGAATCATTTCCAACTTTGCAGCTGCCTTAGGAATTTAACAGACTGAAAATTCTAAAGTCTGATAGCAGTCACCAACAGGAAGGTGATTCCTATTAATGATTCACATCTTTGAGGAGAAGGCAATCACTGACAGGATGCCATGTCACACTAATGATTCATACTGAGAGTGTATGTTTCTATATCTTTTCCCCATGAGTCTCCCTATGTTTACTTCTTAGATAGTGGAATGGAAAGGGTGACCTTTAGGTCAAATCTAGCCTCAGACACTATCGATTGTGTGACCCTGGGCATCACTTAACCTCTCGTCCTCACTTTCCCCATTTTGTAAAATGGGGAAATAATAGCATCTATTATAGGATTGTTGTGAATATTAATGCGATCATATTTGCAAAGCACTTTGCAAACTTTAAAGTAATTTATGAATGCTAGCTATTATTATTCCACAATTTATTTTTAAAACCCATATGTAGGTCATTATACTTCATTACATTTTGGCATATTAAATTCATCTCATCTTTCCAGACTGTTAAGATCTTGTCAGGGTCTGATTTGTCATCCAGCTTGTCAATTTTAGTTACAGTGTTTAAGCCCTCCTCGTCTTCTTCAAGGCCATGATGCTCAGTCTGCAGAGGAAGTTACAGATCCTGAGGAAATCATAGGATTTTGGATCTTAGATAAGGAACTAGAAAGGACCTTAGAGGTCATAGAGTCCAACTCCCTTATTTTATAGCTAAAGAGAAGAGATGGAATCACTTGCCTAACAGAGTTCTATTTGAATCCAAATCCCTGGACTTCAAATCTAGGGTTCTTCCCACTCCTTCATGCTGCCCCTCCTGTTTGTTTAACTAATATCCAGCATGAAACAATAGCAACAAATGTATACCCTGCATGAAGGTATTGTGCTGGGAACTAAAGTTTCAAAGTTTAGATAAGATATGGTGGTTGTCCTCAGGGAACTGATAGTCTAGTAGAGAGAGAAGACTTTAGGACAGATAGCTAGAGTACATATACACCAACTGTAGAATGTGAGGAGGGGGCGCAGCTAGGTGACACAGAGCTTGAATTCAAATCTGGCTTCAGACATTGGCAGGTATGTGAGCTCGGGCAAGTTACTCAATCCTTTTTTTCTCTTAATTTCCTCATCTGTAAAATGAACTAGAGAAGGAAATGACAAATCACTATATATCTTTGCTAAGAAAATCCCAGATGGGCTCACAGTCAGCCTATTTAACAACTGCAGAATATATTATATATTTGCCCTCAACATATAATTTGATCCCATGGAGGCAGTGTTTCTAGTGACTTTCAAGTTGTGAAGCAGTCAGTGACTTAAGGTATTATAGCTATGCTATATGACAATAAGATAGTTTTCAAAGCTTGCTATCCCAATTTATTTCCAACTATGAATGCACAGAAAATACCTACCCAGCCTGGCCTTTTCTTTCAGTGCTACCAGGCTTGTTTTTTTCAATTTCCCTAAACCCATATAGGTCATTTCCCTAAGTATAAACTGCGACTAACATTTCATAATTCCCTTTTAGCTCATGCCCTCATCCACTCGAATTCCAGTCTTGCTTTTCTTCTCAGTGTAGCCTCTTTAAGAATTCACTCAGTAAGAATTCAAGCTAAATTGCATTTATTTCAGTGAAAAAGAAACTAAAATTTAGTAACATTAAATTCCAAACAGCTTGAATATCTAGTAAATTTTTTTTGAATTTTCAACTCACTTTTGGAATTCAATGTTATGTAACTCACAGTACTTAACATAATGTTCTAAACCCATTAGGCAATTAATAACCGTTGTTGTTCTTGCTATTATATTAGTGATTGGGAGGAAAGGCATCAGGACATAGAGGGAAAAAAATTGGGTTTGAAATTAGACAATCTACATTCAAATTCCAACTTTTATACAATGTATGACCTTGGGCAAGTCACTTAACCTCTCTATATAATTATTGCATTATATTAAGTGGAAATTAATAATAATAATTAATAATAATAATTCTTTACAATCATAAGGATCAAGTTTGACCCCAGAGAAAAGTTGAAAAAATGTATCTCCCTGTATTTTTTTTCTGCAGAGCAGATCTATTGGTTGGTTTTCCAAATATATTTCTCTTCCCTCTCTTCCCTCCATGCCTCAGTCATCCCTAGTAACAAAGAATAAAAAAAAAATTTTAAGTTCTGCAAAAACCTAAAACACATGAACTACTTTTTTTGGTCCTTTCCTCAGCTGCATTGCTGTAGTCCTGCTTACTTTACTTTATATCAGTTCATAGAAAAGTTCCTATGTCCCTCTGAAGTCATGAGGGCAACTAAGTGGCACAGTGGATAGAGTACTGACCTTGGAGTCAGGAAGACAGGAGTTAGGATATGGCTTCAGACACTTGATATCTACTAGCTTGGGCAAGCTGATTATCTCTCATCCAGGGCCATTTCCAGTCATCCTGATTAATATCTGGCCACTGGATCCAGATGGCTCTGGAAGAGAAAGTAAGGCTGGTGACTTAGCACAGCAACCCCTCACTCAAATCCAATTCATGTGCTTGTCATGATCTTCTTAGAGAATGAAGCTCAAAAACATCATTTTCAATATTTTTAATAGTACAAAAATGTTCTCTTCATTAATGTACATCCCTTTTGTTTACAATTCTTTGCTACCACAAAAAAGAGCTACTATGGATATTTTGACACTTTCTTCAGTACCTTTGGATTTTGTAGAATTTGTGTCAAAGTCCTTTAATACCCCACTTTTCATAAAACCATCTACACATAATTTTGTTCAAATAAAATTAAGAATTTATTTCAATTGTTATGATGATTTAAACATGTAAGAAAAATAATACGTTTATAATTAAATCATTTATAAGTTTCAAATTTGCGACATAAAGATATATTTATTAATATAATGGGAGAGTTTGGTTTTTAGCTCAAATAGTTTAAAGTATAGCATTGATAGTATTGTTACTAATAATTCTTTTTCAACTGATAATAATACCTAGAATTATAGTGCTTTAAGGTTTGCAAAGCTCTTTGCGTGCACTTTATATTCATATATTCATTTGATTTAATCATTATGATAATGAAATTCGTATCACATTATTTGATAAACCTGATATTTCTTTATTCAACCTGCCATCACAGGACCTAATCACAAAAAATGAGTCAATAATGAGAGGTTAAACTACTTGTAAAAATGTAGTTAAACTGGGTGATCCTTTATTGATGTAAACAATTGCCTTAGGTGAATTAGAGTACTGCACAAGATAAACACTGCCCTCATTCCCTTCAAAAAATTCAGTCAATTCAATCAAAAGAAACCTAGCTGGATGATTACAGGCACAGACCTGAAGTAAGGGAGTCTATGAGTAGCCAAAAGGAAGAGTGAAAGTAAAGGCAATCAACAAAGAAAGAGATAGTAATTCCATAAAAGAGAAAGTTTGGGGTAATCAAGCCTGAGGAATATTGAGTCAAGTGTTACATAATCAAATGAGTATCTTTAATTTCATGTGTTGCTACATCCTCTAGTAGGTGGAGGTGAAGCAAAGTAAGAATGCAAAGTAAAGATAGAGCACAGGACTTGGATTCAAACCCTCTGCCAGATAAATCACTTATCCTCTCTAAACCTCAGATTTCTCATCTGTAAAATGAAGGTATTGGGCTTGGTGGAATGTAAAGTCAGTTCCAGCTTTAAATCTATGACCAACCAAAGTAGAGGTTTTTCTTTATTTTATTTTTAGATTTTTGCAAGGCAAATGGGGTTAAGTGGCTTGCCCAAGGCCACACAGCTAGGTAATTATTAAGTGTCTGAGGCTGGATTTGAACTCAGGTACTCCTGACTCCAGAGACAGTGTTCTATCCACTGTGCCACCTAGCTGTCCCATCTTTTTTCTTTTTTTAAGTGAAATTTTATTTTATTTTTTTCCCCCAATAACAGGCAAAGGTAGTTTTCAACATTCATCCATTTGCAAGTTTATGAGTTACACATTTTTCTCCTACCCTCCCTTGACATCTTCCCCCCACCACCCTGCCCCCCATCACCACCATAAGAGAACTATCTGGTAAAAGTTGTACAGGTACAATAGTGTTTAACACATTTCCATATTAGGTTGTGAAAGAGGAATTAGAAGTAAGGGGAAAGGGAAAAAATGAGAAAAAAAGGAATAATATAAAAGAAGTTTTTAAAAAGTGAGTAGTTTTTTCTCTAGATATGGATGGCATTGTCCACAGCAGATCTCTCAGGATTGTCCTTGATTAGAGCTTTTATTTTCAAAGTGGTTTGATTAAATTTTCTAGATTTGGGTTTTTTTTAACATTATATTTCTATATTTAAACTATTTCCATTGCTTTTTCTTCTACTAGTTTCAACAGTATCCATATCTTTTCTCCTAAAGTCAATATCACAATGGGATATTATTTAAATTAAGGCAATTAAATGTAAATTTAAGTAAAGTTACAAAGCATTTAAGTGCCTACTACAAATCAGGCCCATCTCTAGCCACTGGAGATACATAGAAAGGAAAAATAAAATGCTTAGGTGATGACACTATATGTCCCTGGGGTGAAACATTTGAATGTGGAATAATTAGCTTGGTTGCTCTAGAGATCCTAACCATAGGCATATCCTCTTCAGCTATAGGAATTTGCAGCAGAAATGCTTCTACTGCTAGATTCACAGACTTGCATCTTGGCTGCCTGGGAATTAGACATTTCTCAGGAAAGATCTTGCTCACCTTCTTGCGGTTTCCTATAGCTTAATTGACTGGTTCAGAGTTTCAAAAATTTATAGGTCATCTGGTGTAAGGGCAGCTAGATGTGTACCATCTATAGCATTAGGCTAAAAATCAGGAAGAATTATTTGAGTTCAATTCTGAATTCTTGTGAGTTGAGTTCACATACCTACAAGCTGTGTGACCCTAGACAAATCACTTAGCCCTGTTTGCCTCAGTTTCCTCATCTTTAAAATGAGCTGGAGAAGGAAAGGACAAACCACCTCAGGATCTTTGCCAAATCTTTCCCCCCAAACAGGGGAATGAAGAGTTAGACAATACTGATATGGCCCAACAAAAGCAGTACAAGATCATTCTATTCATCTAGTTTCCTCATTTTATAGAGGAGGAAGCTGCTACCTTGATAAGTTAAATTAATTTCCCTGGGTCACACATGTTGTAGGTAGCAGGGTTGGAATTTTAACCCAGAAACTCCAACTTCAAATCACAAACTATTTCCATTGTACCAAAAGACTGTTCTATTAGCTCCATGTGCTTATCCCAGTATTTGTCTGACAATGTGGGAAGTTCACCAAATGCTATTCCATATTTAAGTATTATTTTGGTCTCATTTGACTGCCTAATGACTTAAAGAAAGATGCATTTAAACAAAAAAAATCAGTAACAATCAGTTCTTGTTTTTGTTTAGGCACAGTACTTTTCATACAGTTAAGGTTCCATGATTGATGAATTGAACTGTATAACAAAGCAAAACATTGTTCTGACTTAGTATGGTGTGAAATGCAACACTACTGAACTGCAGAGGCAGAAAGAGGACAGATGAGAAGAGTTCCCCAGTGTTCCCATTCACCTGGGGACTACAGTTAGCTAGGATATTTGAGAGGAAAGGAATGCAGACATTGCTGCTGTATTTTGAAATACAGACTGATACTGAGCAAAGTGACAGGGAGAATGAGGGTAGAATTCTTAGTGTTGACAAAAGAATACAAATGTGAGCACCTTAGTTTCTGCCATTCTCCATGTGTATCATTGTGTTTTCCAGCTAGGTGTTATGGTGGATAGAGTGCTGGACCTGGAGTCAGGAAGATTTAAGTTCAAATCCAGCTACAGACACTTAACAACTGGACATAGTTTGAAAGCACCTAAGTCCCAAAGCAGCTACAGTGGACTGAACTGATTCTTAGAGAGACATCTAGGTCTTAATCTTGGGTGGGACAAGGATAAAACTGTGTCTCCATTGCTGAGGAGTTGGGATTACAAGGATTGGTGTGCCATGATCTTCAGATAGTAGAAGGAAGGGCATTGATGATAGAGAAGCAACTCTGTTTTTGGCAAACTCTGGATACTCTAAACTTGTAAGTTGGGTATAAGGATGCATGTAAGGAAGGATCTAGAAAAGGAATGGAGTAATGATATTAGGAAAGAGGGAGCAGAGACAGCCTATTACAAAATGAGTTGGGGTTTTTTTTTTAGGTTTTTGCAAGGCAAACTGGGTTAAGTGGCTTGCCCAAGGCCACACAGCTAGGTAATTATTAAGTGTCTGAGACTGGATTTGAACCCAGGTACTCCTGCCTCCAAGGCCGGTGCTTTATCCACTACGCCACATAGCCACCCCACAAAATGAGTTTTATAAATCCCAAAGGGGTCCAAAGAACAGAAGCTATCATAAGAGTCCTACTTATGTCACTTCACATGGGAATATTCTGTATCCAATGGACATTGTTCTGCAACAAAAAGATGAAGAAATTGAAGAGATCCTGATTCTGATATGTTCTACTAGACAGGATTCCATTTTGCAGCCCTTCATTATTGCCTGTTTGTTGCTGGTGTAAAATGTAGTGAGTACTAACAAATCCAGCCCCCTTGCACACACTGGAATGGCAAAGACAAGTGAAGGGAAGGTGTTAACAGTTTTAGGGTACCAAGATCTCCTCACTCCCAGACTTAACTGCTTCATAAATCAGAGAATGCTTGCCCTAATTCTTTCTCAAGCCAATTCTAAACATAGGCTCCCAGAAATTATTTATCTCCCTTATTCCAAATCTTTTAATATTCTAATCTCTTGCAAATATATGCCCCCAACACACTCATCACAATATCTGATTCTCCTTTTATGCTAGCATGCTCAGAGTTTCCAGGCCTGCATCCCAAACCACCAATTGACACATTCCAGTACTGTGCCTATTTCCTAGTGGACCTAAATAACCTCTCTAGAAAGGCAAACACTTCTTCATCCCCTTCCAGCTGCCTCTACAACGATGAAAGATAGAGAATCTGCAAGAAGGTATACCATATCTGTCATGTGACCCCTACCAAACCATAGAATCCCAAATTTCAGATAGCACTAGAGAAATTTATTGCAAAAAGCTCTAAAACTATAAATGCAATTGGAATAATTGTCATTGTGAGTGTAACATAGTTTAATAAAGAAGTTAAGTATCAGTAGGCCAGGGGTGGTCATCTCAGTTAGGGAGCCAGGTATTCACAGCCTAGTTTCAGTCCTGGTAGATCCCAGGCCCTAAAGAAAGGGATCGTGATCTTTTTGGAACTCTCTGATTCTTTAAACTCTTGTATCCAAGTCCTAGGAAAAAATTATTTTAAAATTTAGGTTTGAACTTTAAAAGTCTTTAGAACTACAATTAATGCCACAATGAACCATGAGTCCAGAAGACTAAAAATGGATCGAGCAAACCTGTCAGAGAAGTGACAGATTTAAAATCCAGAATGAAACATGTATTTTTGGACAAGGCTAGTTATGAAACTCATTTTTCTGGACTAGGTATGTTTGTTAGGAGGGTTTTGGCTTGAGATTTTTAATTATTCAATGTGGGACAAGGGAGACAGGAGGGATATATAGCAAATAAATAAATTTTAAGTTTCATTTATTGTCTTGGTATTCTCTAAAAAGGGATAAATCAAAACACAATTGTACTCATTATACAATGTAAGTCAGCTATAAGGCATCTACTTATTTCCTTTACTCAAAAGAAATGTAAAAGACAGAAGATTCACATGTATGTATTGATAGAAGAGTTTAAACAAGAAGCAATAATTTATAACAAATATACTTTTTCAGGAGGTTGAGAAATATCAGAACCCCAAAAAGTTTGCAGGTAAATCAGCATTCCATATTTTAGTCAGTCAATAAATATCTATCTTAAGGGTCAAGATAAGTACTAGGGATACAAAGAAGCAAAAGACAGTCCTTGCCTTCAAGGAGCTCAGGATCTAATGGGAGAGGCAAGAACAAACAAAAAAAGTATGGAAAACTTATCTGCAGGATTATTTGAATAATAATGTTTGTTCTTCATTTTCGAAGTCATGATATCAAGGAGATGATGCCATGACAAGCATGTGAATTGGATGTGAGAGAGAGAGGGTACTATGCTTAGTCACCCCTCACTTTCTCCTCCAAAGCCCAAGGTCACACAGCTAGTGAAGGTCAAGTGTTTGAGGTGAATTCAAACTCTTGTCCTCCTAACTGCAAGATTGGTGCTCTATGTACTGTGCCATCTAGTTGCCCCTATTATTAGGAAATAATAGAGGGAAGGCTTTAGGATTAAGAGGGATTATAAAAGACATAGAAACTGAGATTTCACCTCAGCTCTGCAATGTATGAAAAATTCAGGTTTCCAGACAAGATAGGTAGGAGTTGGGCTTATCCTGCAGTTGGTTGTCATATTCTCTGAAGTAGAGACTCCTCTTATTGTTAGTCAGTTCTAAGGTGTCAAACTTATGAAGTTGACTCCAAGTGTACAAATCTCAGGATTACTGTTAAGTAACCTTTGCTCAGAAAGAAACACAAATAGAAAAGGCAGCTAGGAACTGAAGATCCAGGCCTACCTTACCTACAAGTCCCTACATTAGCTACTATGATGCTAGAATGGAGGAAAGGCTAGCCTGGAAGGAAAAACAAATTTCTACATGTTCCTGAGACAGGAAAGAAGAGAGTGATATGGAAACTATCTTTCCCCTCAACAATTGCAGCATTTTGCTCTACTGCTGTGGTTATGAGGCAACATGAAGAACAAGGAACTACTCAAGTGTTTGTTTCATCATATCAAAGTACCAGGTCATTTTTAGAAATGAATTACATGTTTTCTTGAAAGTAACTGGTTACAGGCTCAGCATTCCCAGAACATACCAGAGGGTCTGCAGTTTTTTACCTCATTATGGAAATTTCTACAGTTCCACTGGCTCACCTCTTCCTAGCAGTCTGTCTCAGTCAACTTATATATGTCAGCTTAATGACTCAAGATTTTGTTATGATTTCCAGTAAGACAGTTCCATTTCCACTTCCCTCTCTAGCCCCAGAAGTCTTTTTACATCAATCACTATTTCTCCCTTACATATAAAATTTCCTAGGATTGCAGGCCTATATTCCCACAGCAAATAAAATCTTTGGAAACCTTTCCAATGCAGTTTAATAGATTTAGAACTTGGAGTCAGAAAGATCCTGACTCTTCAGGTTTCAGAACAACAGGATTTAGATCCTACCTCTGCTTCCTTAGAAGACCATGCAAGAGGTTTAACCTCTCACCCTCAGTTTCCTTATCTGTAAAATAGAAATAATAAATTGTGCTGTCTTGTACTATAAAAATATATCAGGTATCAAGTATTTTTGAATTATTAAATTGATCAGATGATTCATAGAGTGTCTGAAAAATTGTTTCCTCAGGTCTGAACTTGCTATTAATTCCCTTACTTCCCCAACTCTTTCATCTTTTTTTTTAATGCTCTTAAAATGTTTTTATTGTTGCCAACTAAATCTATTTCTAATATCAAAAAGCCTCTAAGGATTTTGACACCCATAGCATTATAGTACTTTTCAAACAAATCAATCATCATTTTTTCCAATAGGTTGATTCATAATTAATATATTTAGAAAATTGATAATGCTAATGTAAACATAAAATGTAGCAAATTAGTACTAATGATAATAAAAAACAGGTCATGCAATTACAATTTAATACAAAAAATGTTCAATTAATAGCAATACAACAGTTATAACTACATCCATATACCATAACAAATGTATACCAAGCAGACAGCCTACAAAATCAATATCACTCAACTATAACTCTACCTCTAACCTAAAGTCTCTCATACTGAAGTGATGGTGACAAAACTTCTCATAATATACTGATCTTTTTTGTATCAGGACTCATGAAGTCTATAATGCTCACAGAAGATGGTTTCTTTCTGACTCTCCCCATATCAGCTTTTGTTGAAGGAAAATTGTCCCTCATCTCTGAAAAGGGAAATATTCTCTTGTACTGTGCCTTTAATAAACACAGTTAAACAACCTGAGTTTTGTTGGCAAACATTTAGCATAGATTAATGGATTAAGAATGAAGGTGAACTCTTTAGGATGAAAACAAAGCTTCTAAATACTGGCTGCAACTCAAATAGAAGAGAAGAGACAATGGCAGCTAGAAGTAAAAGGGAGTGACTAGCTAAAGGGGAAATTAAACTTCTTTCTTTGAGAGAGAGAAAGGAAGGGGGGGAATCTCTCTTGCCTTTCCTGACCATGCTTGATCAGTAATGCAGACCTTGTTTAGTTCAGAATTCATGCTTGGAATTTCTCTATTGTCCCCTAGCAATCAGCTCCTATGACTTTTCTGTAGCAGCCAAGCTTCTATGACTTCTTGGCATCTTCTTTCTTCTTCCCAAAGCCGTTTCAGTTTAAAGTTAAGAGCATGGACTCTAGG
The DNA here is from genome assembly GCF_037893015.1 of Macrotis lagotis. Classification (NCBI taxonomy): domain Eukaryota; kingdom Metazoa; phylum Chordata; class Mammalia; order Peramelemorphia; family Peramelidae; genus Macrotis; species Macrotis lagotis. The sequence continues at coordinate 183,867,707 of NC_133666.1, forward strand.
AACTTGGAGGATGCTGTCTAAATTCTCCCAGCTAGTATGTGATTCCCTCTCCCAAGACTTCTGAGAGTGTGGGCAAAGCCAAGAAGTGAGTTACAAATATAAATCACCCAGAAAACTTTAAAGTATTATGCATATATATCAGTTATTAAATGAGCAACCACTCTCTAGGCCCAGATGTCATGGGAAATGCAATCTGCTCCCCACTTCAGCCATGCCTGCTACCTAAACATTTAATAAAGACATATCATGTACAGAGTCCTATACTGGGAAATAGGGATATAAAGGTGATGAAAAAATATACTACTCTTATCCTCAAGCAATTTACAAAATAGTTGGGTAAATAAAAAAGACTCACAAATAACCATAATAAAAATTAGAATATCTATAAAACAGAGCTACAAAAAAGTTTGGTTACCTGAGGAGCAGAGAGATTATTTACATTTGGAGAAGCAATTTCCATGTGGCACTGCAATTATCATTATTCAAACCCTTATCACAACCTTTCTGGCCTATTATAATAGACTTTTATTTGGTTTGCCAGAGTCCAGGCTTCCTCCTATCCAATCCATCTTCCACATAGCTGTCAAAATAATTTTTCTAAGTTATAGCTATGATCAAGTCACATCCATATCCCAAAATCTTCAGTTTCTCTATTCTGTCTAGGATAAAATGCAAACTCCTCAGCTTGGCATTTAAAACTTTCCACAATCTAGATCCAATATTCCTTTCCAGTTGTGTTTTACTCTTTTCTTTTTCATGTACTTTATTTTCCAAACTAAATTGCTTTTGTAGCTGTTTGTCAAACCAGACATTACACTCTTATCCCCATACATTCAGATAAACTGTTCTTAGAATGAAATCCTTCAATTCTGCCTTTATCTTCCAACAAGACTCAGCTGAAGGACTATTTTCCTGCCTCTGTAGTCTCTTCTCCCTATTAAAATTACTTTATATTTACTTATATGTGTACACATTGCATCCTGCCTTCTTCTCCAAGAGTAGGATATAAGTTCCATGAGGTAAGGGAGTTTTTGGTCTTCATTTTTATATGTTCATTGTCTTGCACAATATCTTACCCCAAATAGATACTTGTCAAATTCAACTAAATGAAGGAGTTGGCACCTGAGGCAGGCCCTGGAGAAAAGAACTGTGTAGAATGGAGTTGGAAATTTGTCAGTTTGTTGAATACAGAAAATTGATTCAGAATAAGCAAAACTTAGAATTGCAAATATGGCAGAAGGAAAGAAGAGTTCATTAGGGTGAAGTAAAAAATTAAATGTAGCTCAGTAAAATTTAAAAGAAGGTGTTAGTCCATATACAGGGATATGTGGGAGCTAGCTGGGAACTGGAAAGCTGATTGTTAAATTTACAGTATGAAACACACCTCAGAAACTGGCAAATCAGGGCTTGATTTTATTGTTTTGTTAATTGCTTGGGGTTAAGAAAATGATGGAGAAAATGTTAAGGTTAAACTTAAAAATATTTCTAGCCTAAATCATTACTGATTAAAGAAATACATATTAAAACAACTCTGAGATACTACCTCACACTTAGATTGGTTAAAATGACAAAAAAGTAAAATGATCAATTGGAGAGGATGTGGAAAAATTGGGAAACTAATGCATTATTGGTGGTGTTGTAAACCATTCAACCATTCTGGAGAGCAATTTGGAACCATGCCCAAAGATTAATAAAGCTGTGCATAGGCTCTGATCCTATTTGATGCTATTAGGTCTGTTTCCCTAAGAGAGATCATAAAAGATTCACAAGTTCAAAAAATTTTATAACTTTTTTTTTAGTGTCAAAGAACTGGAAATCAAGGGGAAGCCCATCATTTGGGGAATAGTTAAATTGTTCTATGTGAGTGAGAGAGTGTTATTGTTCTGTAAGAAATAATGAGCTGAGAGGGCGGCTAGGTGGCACAGTGGATAGAGCACTGGCTCTGGAGTCAGGAGTACCTGAGTTCAAATTTGATCTCAGACACTTAATAATTACCTAGCTGTATGGCCTTGGGCAAACAACTTAACCCAAAAAACCCTAAAAATCCCCCCAAAGAAATAATGAGCTGGGGCAGCCAGTTGGCACAGTGGATAGAGCACTGGTCCTAGAGTCAGAAATACCTGAGTTCCAATCTGGCCTCAGACACTTAATTGTTACCTAGCTGTGTGACCTTGGCCAAGCCACTCAACCCCATTGCCTTGCAAAAAAAAAGAAAAGAAATAATGAGCTGATGGACTTCAGAAGAATCTGAAAAGACTTTTTCATGAATTGATGCTGAGTGAAGTGAGCAGAACCAGGAGAATATTGTACACATTAATAGAACCATTATTAGATGATCGATTATGATGGACTTTGCTCCTTTCAATAGTTCAGAATTGAGACAATTCTACAAGACTTGTGATAGAAAATGCCATCCACATCCAGTGGACAAACTATGGAGTCTGAATGCAGACTAAAGAATACTATGTTCACTTTTTTAAAAATGTCTTTTATCATTTTTCTTTCTTTCTTGTGGTCCCCCCCCCCTTAGTTCTGATTCTTCTTTCAAAACACGACTAATATGGAACTATATTAAGCATGTGCAACTTATATATCAGATTACTCAATACCATAGGGAGGGGGAGGGAAGGCAGGGTTGTAGAAAAGTGTGGAACTCAAAAGCTTTCCAAAGGATAAATGTCAAAAATTATCTTTGCATGTAATTGGAAAAAATAAAATAACATAAAAGAAAGAAAAAAATTGTGTCTTGCTCAGTGTCCCTCACAAGTTTGTGCTTAAAAAATGTAAATTTAAATTGAATGATTACTTTCCATTTTCCAACAACAATTCTGCTTGGTTTGACTCCACAGATTATAAGCCCCATTCAGGATAAATCCTGATCTCCTAAAATCTCTTCACTATGCTGATTGAATCAATCTTTTTTTTTTTACTCTTAACACCTCATCATCCTCAGTTGACTCTACTCTCTGATTCAAAGGAGATGGAATAATAAATTCTTCCCAAAACTTTCCTTTATATGGGACTCAGATCTGAATTTTCCAGTTAAGTCCTCGTTTTCTATCAGCAGATCTCTTTGATTTTAACTCCACAGAAGATCATACCTCTTGGTTCCCTAAACTCCTACTCTGATTCCCTTTCTACCTTCCTTTGTATGATGTCTTCCCATTAGACTGTAAACTCCTTGAGGACAGGGATTGTCTTTCTTATTTGCATTCTTTTTAATTTCATTTTTATTTAATTTTATTCAATTGAGTTGAATTTTTTTAAAGATACAGTTACCAGCACACCACCGAATATATGTCTGCTCTCCTTTAAGAAAACTGAAGATAGCATATGAAAATTCAGATTCAAGGAAAGAGCTAAATTAGGGAGCTGGTGATTTGCTTTATTAAGGTTTCCTTAGTTTTATAAAAGCAATCACTATAACATTCCTATGAGAAAGAGCTTCTGTGGCACATTTAAAATAGGATTAACTTGAAAATAATTTGATTTTGTAAAATGAAATGAGCAGAATCAGGAAAACATTGTAGAGTAACAGCAATGCTGTACAATGATCAAATATGAATAAGTCAGCAGTACAATGATTCAAGGCAATTCCAAAGGACTCTTGAAAAATGCTATCCAAAAAAAAAGAAAGAAAGAAAGAAAAGAAATGCTATCCACATCCAGAGAAAGAACTGATGGAATCTCAATACAGATTGTAGCATACTATTTTTACTTTTTCCTGTAGCCCAATATGATGATTTAGCTGGTGCTCCTTCAGCGGCCCATGTGTAGTCCCTGATAAGAAATATAAATCCTTTTCAGTTGATGGAATCTGTCAGAGCTTGTGTTCTTCTTGCATACCCTTTAAGAACCCAGGGCTGTCGTTCTGCTATGATGGTGAGCCAATAGAGGAAAACTTTAGAGAAGATGTTTATTACATGGATTTTAAATGCTTTTATACTTAATGAATAATGCCCAGAGAGAAATGATGAAAAAGCTTAGGAGAATTACATTCATAGGATGTTTTGAATTCATTCAGAAAATACTATGCAGACCAATTATAATTATTAGTTTGTTAATCAATTTATTTAATATTATAACTACAAAAACCTGAGAGTGTTCTAAAACAATTGTCAGGAGCCATTTGGAAATGTAATTGATGATCTCTGATCCTAGTGTTTTCCCTCTTCCTAAATAAGGTGTTCTTAACCTGACTTTCACATTGTCTGAAGCATCCATGGATAAATTTCAGGGGTTCTACACACTTAAATGGAAAAAACACCTCTTTATTTTCATTAAACTCTTACTGAAATTTAGCATCTCCTTCCAGAATCTATAGGCTTCACCAAACTAAGGAGTTTATGAAATCAAAACTTTTAGAATCTCTGCTCCAAAGGAAATCTTTCATTTGACCTAGCTTAGAAATTTCTTTTTCAGGCAGTATGGAATGGATAGGGCAGTTAGGTGGTACAGTAGATAGAGCACCAACCCTGGAATAAGGAGTACCTGAGTTCAAATATGACCTAGCTGTGTGACCTTGGGCAAGTCGCTTAATCCCATTGCCTTAAATAAAAAAAATTTTAAAAGATCAAGCAGTATGGAAAGCTTTTCCAATATTATTTCATTTATATGATCTTATCACATTAGTAACAAGTGACATCACCATTTAATAAATTAATAAATTGAAATTTAGTGACTAACCAAATGGCTACCATGTGCTGCAAAAGAAAACTTATATTCAATAGATAAAGATTTGATAACTCATGCTTTTCTCTAATTAATGGTGACCCAGAGCATTTCTTTTCCTGGTCTGTGAATCCCCCCCATTCTTGCTTCCCTTCCCACCCCCCCCCAAGGCATTCTGTTAGTGTTTACCTTGGTTCCATGTTATACAACCCTGAAGCAATTTGAATTAAATCTTATAACAACAGAAAGACTAGTCCTTGTTCTATCAAGACCAAGACATTTAAGAATCATGGGATTTTATAGGAATCACATTCTGGAAGGAAATACAGAGAGAATCTAAATTAGCCCCCTCAGTTCACAAAGGAAATTAAAATCTAGATAGGGGGAAATGACCTTCTCAAAGTCATCCAACCTTATTTTCAGTAAAAGTCCTGATCTCCCCCCCCCCCCATTGTCTTCAGCTTTTCTCCTGTAATAGGTTACCTCCAGCTGAAAGAGTCAAGGGAATCACAGGGGCACTTTTCTCACTTTTCACTCTTACCCTTTCAATTCAACCAGAAATAGAATTTAGAGATTGGGAGCCATAAGAAGTTATAATAGCATGAGCATCTGGGGCTTCATGGCTTTCTTTTCTACCTTCTATTGGTTCAAATGAATTGGGAAAAACCATCACTCGGTTTAGAAATATTTGTAACTGCCTGAGTCACAAATATTTGATTGGACAAACAATATTTTGTTAATCATTTCACTTCTAAAAAGGAGTAGAATAAGAATGTCTTATATCTCTTTTTAAAGTTTATTTTTCTAATCATATGTAAAGATAATTTTTCAATGTTCATTTTTGTAAAGTTTTCTCCCTCCCATTATGCCTTCTCCTCCTCCTAGAATAGCAAATAATCTGATATAGCTTACACATCTATACTCCTGTTACACATTTCCATATTAGTCACTCTGTGAAAGAATCCTCAGAAAAAGGAAAAAACATAAGAAGGAAAAAAACAAAGAAAAATTTTAAAAAGGTGAAAATAATATGCTTTGATCTTCATTTGGATTTCATATTTTTTTTCTGGATGTAGATGATTTTTCATTGCAGGTCATTTGGAATTGTCTTTAATCAATGTATTATTGAAAAGAGCTAAATCAATTTATAGTGATCATCATATAATGTTGCTCGCATTACATTTATATACCACAACTTGTTCAACCATTCCCTAACTGGTGGGCATCCCCTCAGTGTCCAATTCTTTGCCACTACAAAAATACGTTTCTATGAATATTTTTGTACATGTGGGTCTTTTCCCCTTTTGGTGCTATATTTGGGATACAGATCCAGTAGCGGTATTGCTGAATCAAAGGGTATTTACAATTTATAACCATTTAGGCATAGTTCCAAAGTTCTTCAAAATAGATCTGTTCACAACTCCACCAATGGTGCATTAGTGGCCCAGATTTCCCACATCTCCTCCAATATTTATCATTTTCCTTTTCTGACACATTAGCTAATACAATAGGTATGAGGTGGTACATGTGTTGTTTCAGTTTGCTTTTATCTAATTAATGGTGACCTAGAGCATTTTTTTTTCAAATAACTATAGCTTTAATTTCTTCATCTGAAAACTTCCTGTTCATATCTTTTGATCATTTGTCAAATGGAAAATTATTTGCATTATTAGTTTGATTCAGTTCTCTATTTTAGAAATGAGATATCAGAAACACTGGCTGTAAAAATTGTTTCCCAGTTTTTTCCTGTCCTTCTAATTCTGGTTGCATTGGTTTTATTTGTGCAAAAACCTTTTTCATTTAATGTAATCAAAATTATCCTTTTTGCATTTCATAATCGTCTCTATCTCTTCTTGGGACATAAGTTCTCTCTATAGATCTTATAGGTAAATGATTCCTTGCTCTTCTAATTATATCACCCTTTATGTTTAAATCTGGTATCCATTTTGACCTTATCTATGTGATTATCTCTTCTGATTGATGCTTTGCTTTATAATTTTTCAACATTCACCTTTGATTTTAATGTGGCTTGTTCTTTTAACAGTGTTATAGTCATTGCATATATTGTTTTCTTGACTCTGCTCCACTGCATCAGTTCATGTAGATGAATGACTAAAGACACCTGTTTTAAGTAATTTACTCTCCCTGGGGTTCCAATATGGCGAGATCAAAAGTTCAAGAAAAAGTTTGATTCCTATTTTTAGTGGACTGAGATCCCTCAAGATAGAATCTGGTTTATACACTAGGGGGTCCAGAATTCATAAAGCATCTTATTAGAGAGTGAAATGTAATTTAGCCTTAGTGTTTTTTGTCACACAGGAAAAGAATGAGACAGAAAAAAGGGAAGAAAATTAAGTGCTTCATTTGCTGCATTAGATTTCTTGTATTTTATGTATTTGGCAGCATACTTATGTGCAAACTGTTCCTCAGAAGTTCGTGTAAGAGGGGGCTGGTCAGTGAGACTTCAGTCCTCATGAACATGCACAGTATGCCGTACCTGGTGTAATCTTTCATGTGGTGCAATCATAGGTCTTCTAAGTATGTTTCTTATCCTCTTATTATGTGGCAAAAGAGCCTTTTTATTGACTGTTGTAATAGATCCACTGCCTATCAAGTTTCCCCATACCCTTTCCCCAAGGTGGACTAGGAAAAATGGACAAAACTAAGACCTGATTGTCTCAGGAGAAAGGCAAAACTAAAAGCTGTGCCTCTAATGATACAGCTTCCCAATGGCCTCTGTCTACTTGACTTTCTAGTCACCTAAAGTAGGTAATTCACTCAGCCCCTCCATGAAGGGGACCTTTCTGATTTGGTGGAGATCTAAATGCTAAAAGACTAATCACAACTTCTTTGCAGTTCACATGGACACTGGGGAGAGGGCCACATCTGTAGTAGCTGAGTGCTATTGTATTATTACATATCCTTGCTATATTATATCTAAATAAACTTTTGTTGAATATTCAGTGACAGGATTGCCTCTTTACATCCTAACATTGAAACTGAACTAACTTAATACTAGTGTCAGACACACTTGTAATAACTTTTTTTTTTGTTAGGTTTTTGCAAGGCAAATGGGGTTAAGTGGCTTGCCCAAGGCCACACAGCTAGGTAATTATTAAGTGTCTGAGACCGGATTTGAACCCAGGTACTCCTGACTCCAAGGCCGATGCTTTATCCACTACGCCACCTAACTGCCCCTTGTAATAACTTCTAATCTGGAACTGAATGTGAATGCAAAAAGGTACTGATCAACTAAATGAACTTCTGTTGTGGCAAGAGCTATGAACACTTTCTCACGAATGCTGTGGTCCATAAGCATGTGATCCTTTTGTTACTTCTATCTGAAGTATTTTTTCTAGCACTGAGGTGAGGTACTATCAAAAATATAGCTTTGATCTTGTTAACTTTGAAGGGTCAGAAGAGTGAGCCTCAAAACAGGACCAGAAACTGGATTATATTACCAATTTTGTTGGCAAGTTAACCCTAGCAAAGAGTACAGTCCTGAGGAATGACTTGAAGACTCCAGCCCAGAAAGTGGATGATGGGTTTGGTAAGTAAAGGACTAAGTTTAAACATTTAGAAGTGAACCTGGTAGAATATTTTGTAGTGATTTCTTTCAGTCTAAGTCTATTCTCCTGAGAGTGAAGTGATATAGTGGAAAACATGCCCCTGATTCAGAAGGGGGTATTTTTTTTTAACTGTTCTTACTATATCACCTTGGTTAATACTCTTGTTTAAAGCTAATTGAGGGTAATAGGTTAAACAGGAATTTGAAGTGTTATTTGGGGGCTCAGACAGTAATAGGATACTCAGATCCCTTAGGGTTACCCCTACAACTCTGAGGCGAGAAGATATAGCCAGCCTTCTAGAAACCCAACTCAAAAGTTTGAATCTGAGATGGGATGACTCATTAGATTTTATGTGAATTCCACAAAGATACTTAAGAAAAATACACTAATACTTTCAGATTGATGGTGCTTTTACTGAATGCAGTTTTTAGAGTATTCAAAGGCACTTGTCTACTAATTTCCCTCAAAATGGCATTGCCTAGCCCTGAGATTTATGGTGACATAAAATGCAGAGTCCTCATCATATAATCTCACTTCCATCTTAAAACTTTTTCAGTGACTCCTTATTCATTGGACTTCATAAAGTCCAATTTTTTTTTTATCATCATGAATCCCTTTTTTTATTGTATAGATTTTTATTTTAAGTTTTACAATTTCCCCCCCAATCTTACCTCCCCCCTTCCCCCACAGAAGGCAATCTGCCAGTCTTTACATTGTTTCCATGTTGTACATTGATCCAAATTGAATGTGATAAGAGAGAAATCATATCCTTAAGAAAGAAACATAAAATAGAAGAGATAGCAAGATCAGACAATAAGATATCAGTTTTTTTTCCTAAATTAAACTTAATAGTCCTTGGTCTTTGTTCAAACTCCATAGTTCTTTCTCTGGATACAGATGGTATTCTCCATCACAGACAGTCCCAAATTGTCTCCAATTGTTGCACTGATGGAATGAGAAAGTCCATCAAGGTTGATCATTACCCCCATGTTGCTGTTAGGGTATGCATTGTTTTTCTGGTTCTCGAGCATCACTTCATGCAAATCCCTCTAGGCTTCCCTGAATTCCCATCCTTCCTGGTTTCTAATAGAACATTAGTGTTCCATGACATACATATACCAGTTTGCTAAGCCATTCCCCAATTGAAGGACATTCACTTGATTTCCAATTCTTTGCCACCACAAACAGGGCTGCTATGAATATTTTTGTACAAGTGATGTTTTTACCCTATTTCATCATCTCTTAAGGATACAGACCCAGTAGTGGTATTGCTGGATCAAAGGGTATGCACATTTTTGTTGCCCTTTGGGAGTAGTTCCAAATTATTCTCCAGAAAGGCTGGATGAGTTCATAGCTCCACCAACAGTGTAATAGTGTCCCAGATTTCCCACAACCCTTCCAACAATGATCATTGTCCTTTCTGGTCATATTGGCCAATCTGAGAGGTGTGAGATGGTACCTCAAAGAAGCTTTAATTTGCATTTCTTTGATAAGTAATGATTTAGAGCAATTTTTCATATGATTATGGATTGTTTTGATCTCATCTGTAAATTGCCTCAAAGTCCAAATTTGGCTTCAAATTGAAAACCTTCCTCTGACATGATCTCCAGCCAACCTTTCTAGCCCTACTTTCCCTTTACTCCTCTAATCCTTTTCCAACTTTAAAATAAGGATAACTACATTTGTGAGGTTCATTTGAGACAACGTATGCAAAATACTGTGAAAATTTTAATATGCTATATACCTGTGGATTGTTATTTTGACATCTGGAATGCCCAACTCTTCATCTTCTCTACTTTTGTAATCCTACTTGTCTTCTAGGATCCATTCTCTCAAGAGGATTTTCTTGACCTACACTCTTTGGGTTCCTAGAATTTCTTGTCTGATCTCCACAATTAAGTTGCAGATTTCTTATGAGGGCAGGACATACATCACTAAGTCCTCAGTCTAACGTTGTCTTGGATAGGATAAGTTTTCTGGGGTTAATTGATTAACAGCATTACTGGGGAGTAGAAATTATTTGTCATGCTATACTACTCTTTGTGACCAATTGTTTATTATTTATTTATTTTTTAAGTTTGCTTTTGCAAGGCAGTGGGCCGAAGTGGCTTGCCCAAGGCCATAGCTAGGTAATAATTATTGTCTGAGGCTGTTTTTTTTTTTAGGTTTTTTGCAAGGCAAATGGGGTTAAGTGACTTGCCCAAGGCCGCAGCTAGGTCATTATTAAGTGTCTGAGGCAGGATTTGAACTCAGGTACTCCTGACTCCAGGGCAGGTGCTCTATCCACTGCCACCTAGCTGCCCCTCAATTGGATTTTCTTGACAAAGATATTGGAGTTTACCATTTTCTTCTCCAGTTCATAAAACTGAGGCAAAGAAGGTTGAATGACTTGCCCAGCTCATACAACTGGTAAGTGTCCGAGGTCAGATTTGCCTTCTTCCTTTCCCCAGACCGGGTACTCTATCCTTTCAGCCCGTGAAAATACAGTTAAAACTAAAATCCTGCCATCTTGAGACTGCCCAAACAGAGGCTGACTGGCAGGCATGTGTGATGGACCAGGGAAGGGTGGTAGCTGAGGGCTATTGTGTCCTTACTACACATCCTTGCTATGTTACGTGTAAATAAACTTTTTTCCTTTGCAAGGGATGGGGTTAAGCGGCTTGCCCAGGGCCACGCGGCAAGGTCATGGCTAAGTGTCTGAGGCCGGATCCGAACTCGGGTCCTCCTGACTCCAGGGCCGGTGCTGTCTCCGCCGCATAGCGCTTTGTAACGTCCGACGTGAGGCTTCGGTAGTGCGATGCAGACGAGCACGGGCGCCGGGCACCGCGGGCGGCAAGGCCTCGGGTGGGCCGCTTGGGCACGCAGCCTCCGGGCACCCCGCGCGCCGGCGATGGGCGGCTCCTGCCAGCCCTCACCCTGTGCCCCCACCTCCCCGCGCTAGCCACAGGCCGCAGAGCCCGCGCCTCGTGGCACGGGGCCGCCCGGCCCTGGCAGCGGCGGCTCCGGGGAGCAGCGGCCCGGGGCGCCCGGCGCGGGGTCCCCGCCCGAGGCGGCTCCCCAGGTCCGACTCCTCCGGTGCGGGCCTCTCGGCGGCGCGGGGGGCGGCCCCGCTGCCCGGCCCGGGGAGTGGGCGCCGCGGGCGCGGGGGGGCGGCCCCGCTGCCCGGCCCGGGGGGGGGAGTGGGCGCCGCGGGCGGAGAGGGGGCGGCCCCGGCGCCGGGCGCGCGCGCATCCCCCGGTCGGCTTTGCTCGAGGGGGCGGGCGGGGGGCGGGGGCGCGCGAGGAGCGGGGGCGCGCAGCGTGCGGAGCGCGCACGCAGCGGGCCGGCGCGCCCCCTCCCGGCCGCCATGTTGGATGGTGTGTGGGTGTCAGAGGCAGGCAGGCGGACGCGGCGGCCAGCGCGCTGGGCGGCTGCCCCCCACCCGGCTCCGGCGCCTTCCCCGGCCCTGTCCTCCCCTGCGCCCCGCACTCGAGGGCCCCCGGGCTTCCGGCGCGGGGGGGGCCGGAGGAGGAGGAGAGAAGACGGAGGTGAGCTCGGGGCGGCGGCCGGGGCTCCTCGGCTCCCTCGGCCGGGGAGCGGCGCCGGGGCCGGGCCCCTCCCCCACGCGGCCGAGGGTGGGGGCGTGGGAGGGGCCGCTTCCCCGCGGGGCCCGGGCCGCCTTTGGTTGGTGCCGAGGGTGAGAGAGCCGGCGGGGTCGGGCCGGGCGCTGCCCCCGGTGAGCCGGGCCGCGGGGCCGCCGCGCAGCCCTCTTTCTTAGAGCCGTTCCCTGCCCGGAAGTTTCCCCGAATGCGGCTTGTGCGTGTCCCCACGCGGATGGCGCTCCTCCAGGCCCCGGAGGCCGCCCGACAGCCCCTCGGGGCCGCCCCTTCGCGCTTGAGTGTCGCGGCGCTCCGGAGCGGGGCGCGGGAGGCGGAGAGCGCCGTGCGGAGCGGACGCGGCCCGGCCGCGCGTGGGCGGGTCTCCGGCCGGCTCCGCTGAAGGGGCCAGGCTCCGGCTGCTCACACCTCCGCAGGGCGCGCCGCGGGGACTGCGGGGCCGCCCCGACAGTCTCCGCGTCCCCACTTCCCCACCGGGTAACGGAGGTTCTGCCGGGCGTTCTCGCCGCCGCAGGTGATAGAGCAGACCTAAATTACACAGAAAATTTCTGTCTTTTACGTTGGTAATTAAGTTTTCATCTGTATTTAACTAAACGTTGACCTGGTTTCAATTTTGCCTCTCAAATTTCTTCTCAAACTCTTACTCATTCAAGAAAAATTGGTAATCTACAAAAGCTTTGAGTGCGGTCATGCGCTGTTGTCTTTGGGATTTTGTCACAGATTCATAAAGTGAGTCTGCCGGGTAAATTTGTCGTTCTAGAGTTTTTGGTGAGTTTTGTAGAAAGCTGTTTTTTTTTCTATTCCATTGACAAATAGGATATCACTTTCATTCGTTGGCAAAGTTTTGCCTACTATCTGCAAAGCCAGGTGTCTTTTTTGAAGTATTTTGTAGTAAGATTAGTTAGTCCCTATCACTTGAAGTATTATAAAGTAAAACACATAAAATGTTAAAGTATTTTAAGATCTGACTTTTAACTAAATCTAACATTTGTCTCCTTTGTAGAAATAGATTTTAACAGCGCCTTCTCTGGCAAATTGAGCATTTCTTAGTGTTATGACTTCACTCATATAGTGATAAGAATCTTAAAATTTTTTCACTTGATTATTAATATTAAACATTTTGTTTTTCTGACATTAAATGTAGCATTTGTAAAATTTTATAAAAGGAAATACCAATTTCAGCTACACACACTCTATGTCCCATTTTATTGTTTTGGGGGTGGAGGGAGTGGGAAGTTTGGCACCTGTGGATAAAGTGCCTCTTGGTTCAATGAAGAGAAAACTGACGTTATTTCTGCGTTCAAATTATTTAATCTCTGCCTTCAGTCCCTTTGTAAAGAAAGAAAGAGACTAAACTTAATGTACTAACCTCTTCCAACTGCAAATCTGTGATCTTGTGATCTTTTAACTTCATTTAGCATAGTGAATTGTTTTCACCCATGAAAAATAGATTCAAAACTTCTCTGTGTTTTAGCTTCTGAGTGTTGCTTACAGCAAATGACTTGTGACCAGGCTACTAAGTGTTAAAGGCTGCCTCTCAAGTGTCCAAAGGCAGCTTAGGGTAATAGAATCTTAGTATCTAGACCTGGAAGGCATCTGAGAGTTTATGTAGTCTTCTTCCTTCATTTTATAGATGAGGATCTCAAAGGTGAAAACTGTGAATCCACCATCTTTGCTTTATGCCATACTGCTCAAATGTACAATTTTAAATTCTAAGATATAATCTTTAGTAATAGCTGTTACATTGTTGAAATTCCTCCAACTATATGGATAAAACATTTCTGAGAACTTTATCCTGAGACCATAACCTCCACCCCCCCCCCCAAGGAATTTATTTTATAGTTGCATTGTTCAAAATAAATTTAGAGCTACTATTCTAAAAATAGTTTACAGTTTTTGGATAAAGGGTTTTGAATATAATCTCTTTTGCTTCTGTAAGGTGGTGTATTATTTTAAAATTGATACCTTTTCAAACAAATTCTAGAATTTCTTTGTCATTTTTCCCATATAGTTCAGTCCTGTCCAACATTTTGTGATCCAAGGGACCATATTGTCCAACAGATTTTCTTGGCACAGATACTGAGAAGTGTTTTGCTATTTCTTTCTCCAGTTAATTAAAGCAAATAGATTAAGTGACATACCCTGGATCATACCTCTAATAAGTATCTGAGGCTAGATTTAAACTCAGGTCTTCCTTAACTCCAGGTCCAGCATTACTATCTGCTGAGCCTCTTTACTGCCCCTAGTATTTTCATAGCTAAAAATATATAGAAAGTTATTTGAGAAAGAATAATTGAAATTAAATTAACAAACATGAGCACTTTCTGTTTATGGAATTATTTGATTAATCATGTATACTTAATAACACGTTGCTTATTAATGTGTAGCTTTTAGGCTGAACTTTTTACTTGAATATATTGAAGAAACTCTTGTGGTAATTAATTCTATTGATAGATTAAGCTTTTGACTTCAAAATTTGTCTTAGAAACTACAAAAATTTTGTTAAAACTTGAAAGAATCATTCAGCTGTATCATAGATTCAGTAAGGAAAGTGACCTTAAAGGCAACATTAGGTCTAACCCCTTCATTTTGCTGATGAGGAACCTAATTTTAAGTACCTTGTCCAAGGTCAGACAGATATTGACAGAAGCAAAATTAGAATCCAAACCATATCCTTCGACTCTAAACCAAGCCCTTTCATTCAGAAACCGCACAGCCTAGATTTCGTCGGGAATATTTGTGCTTGTTTTAGAAGTGGTGGGTCATAAATTGGGAATTGAATGACCAGGATTAAATGAATCCTTTGTAGCTGACAGGCAAATGAGACCCAGGAATAGTAGTCCACCTAATATTGAAAAGGCTTTTAGCTCATTTTAAAATCAATTTGAGGAGATTCAGCCCGGTGGAGTGGTTAGGGAGCAGCAGGCCAGCAGATTGTAGAGTTAACAAAATCTAAGTTCAAGTGTTTACTTTGGACAAATACCTGTTCCCTGTGCCATCTAGGGCAAGTCACTTATTATCCTCTCAGTGCCCTAGACTTCTTCATAAGATAGCAAGTTACACAATAGTGGCTGATCTGAATTTTTCTCTTGAGTTTTCTCATCAGGAACTCCCTATACCAATGAAATCACAGGTGTGGACTCAAACCAAAACAACCACAAAGCTCTTGGGATTTAGTTCCAGATATTCTAACAGTTCATTCTAGCTAAAATGCTAACAACTTTCTCAGAGAGTCATTCAAAACAATAACTACTACTGCTTTTGTATAGCACTTTAAAGTTTGGGAAACACTTAACATATATTAGCTCATTTGATTTTTCACAACTCTATAAAAGTAGTTGCTATTATCCCTATTTTACAAATGAGTGAACAAAGACAGTGGTTGCCCATTTAATTTTTCTGGTTCACATAGCTAATAAATGTAAGAAAGATTTAAGCTCAGGTACTTCTAATTCAGAGTTCAGTCAGAGATTTATTTACTATGCCACTTAATAGCAAACAGGGATGGGGGATTTTTTTGCTGTGTATATAATGCTATTTCCCGGTTCTTTTCCAGATACCAACTTATGTGAGCCAGTGAGATGGTTAAGTAGATAGAGCACCAGGCCTGGAGTCAAGAAGACCTGAATTCAAAATCAACCTTTGATATTGACATCTACTAACCCTGTAACCCTGAGCAAATCCCTTAATTTGTTTGACTCAGGTTTCTCTTCTGTAAAGTGGGGGTAATAATAGCTCCTACCTGTGAGAATCAAATGAGTTAATTGTAAAATGCTTACCATAGTGCCTGGCAGTACTATATAAATGTTAGCTATTGATATTAATATAGGTCAGAATTTGTATTATTGAAGAATATTGCCTTAAAATGTTCTAATGAACAAGTAACTTAGTACCTTAATAATAACTACAATTTATATAGTTTTAAGATTTGTAATATGCTTGACATATTAGCTCATTTGAGTTTCATAAAAAATAAAAGCACTTTGAGGTCAGTTATTATTTCTATTTTATAAATGAGGAAACTGAGGCTAAGAAAGATTGACTTCCTCAGGGTCACACTGCTAAATAACTCTCTGAGGCAAGATTTGAACTCAGGTTTTCTTTATTCCAAGTTCAGCACTATCCATTAGGCTACCTAGCAGCTTATGCAATTCAAGGAATGGGGATATATGTATGGTTTTTTAAAATGCAATGTTTATTTTTTGAGATTACACTAATGATGAATAGATAAGTTCAAGATCAGTTTCATCCTGAGAAATTATTGATTATCATAAATGCTGGGTATTTAACACTCTCTTAATTAAGCTATAGTTACCTTTGAGTACAGGTTATTTCTCTGCTTCTTCCAAAGTAAACATTGCAATGATAAGTATAGTATGGTAAAAATATAATGATCAAAGGCTCCTAATTACTCCTCTGAAATTGAGCAACAAATTCAGGAGGAATGAAATTTGGTTTCATAAGAGGAATTTAATTTTGGCATTTTCTGATTATAATTTTGACTGGCCTCAAGTATTAAGAGAATTTTAAGTATTAATTTTTTTTTAATTTCCATTTAGAAGAGGAAATTGTAGGAAACCTATGTCCTTTAAAAATGACCATAAATGCAAGAGTGTTGAAAAATTAGGGTTTGTGATTCTCAAACTCTAATTTTTCAACACTCTTGCATTTAAATGACTGCTGTTTGCCATTATTTTTATTTTGATAGTTCCCTTTAGTATCAAAGATGGACATAATTCTATAAATTGAAACACACACTTAAAAAAATTTTTTTTTTTATTAATTTAAGGCAATGGGGTTAAGAGTGACCTGCCCAAGATCCCACAGCTAGGCAATTATTAAGTGTCTGAGGCTGCATTTGAACTCAGATCCTCCTGTCTCCAGGGCTGGTGCTCTTATTTACTGAGCCACCTAGCTGCCTCGAAACCCACACTCTTAGGATATTTTTCAATTTTCTAGAGTTCTTATTTGAACTATATTCCTTAATCATCAATATAGATTCAGCATTACAGTGGAATCTAAGTTAAAAACAGTTCCTTAAAAATTTTTCTTTAAAAACTTGTATTGATGTTTTTCTTCTGCTTTGAAGTAAAAAGATCCTTATTGTGGAGGCCTGAGGGTAGGGTATGAACAATTAGGACACAATAGAGGTAATTCTCCATTAAGGAAACAATAATAATAATAATAATAATAATACTGATTGAAATCTCATTCTCCTACAGTCTAGATTGGCATCAGTTTTGGTGGTAAATATTTTTTTTCCCCAAATGATAAATAGCAGCTGCTAAAAATACTATAGTTATGAGTTGTTGAGGTAACATGCGTGAAGATAATTTTTAACAGGTGATTGATAGAAGGTTTTTGCATAATTTTAAAATAAGTGTATTTTACTATTGCATAAATAATTCTTTAAGAAGAGATAACGTGCTTTTCTTGGCACTTTAGTTTTTTTTAAAGGATAAATTTTGAATCCTAATGTAGCTATTTTATCAAATTAATGTTAAAATAAGTGTTTTTGCATCAATGGAAAAATAAAGAAAATGCTGAATATGCAAATTTTAGCTAGATTTACAAAATAATTGAAAGTGGAATATGATTACCTTTACTTAGATTGAAAGCTGCCTAAAGGTATTAAAATAAAGATAATGGCAAATAGCAGTCATTTAATACCTACTATTACCCTCTAGCTATAACCAACCAGGATTTTATAATTGTACCTTTATAACCTCTTTAAAAACACAGAGGAGAATAAATACATGATAGTAAAAAAGGGTTAAACAATAAGTAAAAGAGAAATAATGGTGGGGAGCAGAAATTGATAAAAACTAGGCAGCAGTATTTGCCTATTAATACTGTTTCCACTCTGAGCTAATTTCGTAATAAAAGACTAAGACGGTTTTTCCTTAAAAGCTTATAGTCTAAGTAAGGAGACAAAAACCTAACCTGTTAAAGACCATGTTCCAAACTTTTTCTCAAAATCACCTAGAATACTGGGTTCCTTCCTCCTCATCATGTTTATTTGATTAGGTGGAGGTTTATCTGTCTTGACCTTTCTCCCTGATTGTACATCTTCAATCCCCTCAACATCTTGTATTCTCTCCTTTACTCCATTCTCTGAGTGTAGTTTACTTCTTTTCTTGTTCAGGCTAACCCTTTCTTTGTCCCTGTTAATCCCATTCCCTAGAATTTAATTTACCTATTTGATTTCTTGCTGTCTTTTCCTTCCTCATCTCTACCCACTGGTGGCTCTTCTGTTATCTACAAACAGGTCTGTTTCCCCTCACTCTTTAAAAAACCAAACCACTTGATTTGCTTTTCACTTCCTCTTAAGCTACTATCCTATATATTTTTTTCCTTTTTGAAACCAAACTTCTAAGAAAGCCTTCTCTTAAAATTTTTTTAAAATTCTGAATTTAATAACCTTCAAATATTTCCATATATAAAGTAGAATAGAAAAAGGGTTGTACATGAAACTATGAATCTCTTTAATTATACAAGATGCTTTTCTTTTGAGTATATATGAAATTTAAAGTAACTATCAAAGTTGGCTTGTATTTCTGATCTGTTCATTTGACTAAAATGCTGTCAGTGACTCTTTTCTTTATTTTGGTCATCTATTGTTAGCCTCCACTTCCCCACCCCCCCCTTCCATTTTTTTAATCCCTTGCAATTTGAATCTTGCATTAAATTGAAACTGCTTTCTTTAAGGTTGCCAATCAATAGTTTTCCTGATTGCTAAATCCCACAACTTTTTCTCAGTTCTTATATTTCTTGATCTGAAAGCATTTGACTTCTGTTGGTCAATCCCTCCTTTTGGAATCACCCTTCTCCTTGGGTAATATTTGTAATGTTGTTATCTCCAGATTCTCCTTCTTCCTGCTGGTTGCATGATCTGATTTCTTTTGCTAGATCATCTCCCTTTACCCTACCCTCAATGCCTGACCATATCCCAGTGCTCTATATTATGTCCTTTTATCATATCTTTTTTCCAGCAATTTGAAGTCTATAAATCAAATTTGTTGTGAGGACCCAAAGAAATTAACCAATAGAGGGCATTTTGCCAACCTTAAAGGACTATCTAAATAATAGCTATTATAATCATTAGTCTTTTTTTTTATCATCTTTCTATGTCTTGGTGATCACATCAATTCTCCTGGGTTCAGTGATCATATCTGCAGATGACTCAAATCCATCCATCCAGCCCTTATTTCTTCCCTGAGCTCTAGTCCCAAGTCACCAAATGGTTGCTGAATATACTTACTTAGTTGCCTCATTGGAATAGGGATGGATAATGAAAACCCACTGCTTTTGGGTAGAAAATTGATGGTCTTATGGGATCAGAATGAGGCACAGATTTTTTGACTGTGTTCATTTGTGTTGCTTGACTATATTATAAATGGGGTTTGGTTGTGGACAGGAGTCATTGGGAAGTGACAATGGTTATGAAAGAATATGTAAAGTAAAATGTTAAAAAAAATAGTTGAACTTCAGTTGGCAAAAGAGTTGGAGGAGTAAAATAATGAAAATGGTATTTTAGGACATCTGGTATTTAGATGAGAATTTATTGGAGGGGGAGGGAAGAGTCAAAATAACTAGGATGCTGTGGTATCAATTTAAGCATAAGATTGTCAAAAGGTTGGCAGTGAAAAAATGGAGAGGAAAGAGAAAATCCAAAATTGTATTTCAAAGGAAGAAATGACAAAATTTAATGGTAGATTACATGATGGGCAGGGAGATGAGGGAGCATCAAAGATGACGGCAAAGTTTTCAATCTGAGAAGCTAAAAGAATGGTGGTACTGCTAAAAAGAGTAGGATGACAGTAAGAGGAATAAGTTCAACTTGGGAAATTATGAATTTGTGATAACAGGGTACATACAATTTAAATGGGTTTTTTTTGCCAGAAAAAATATATCTGTAGTACAAGATTAATAAGATTATAGAGAGATTTGGGAGACCTAGAGGAATAAGCTTATGGAAGCAGAAAGTGTTGAGAAATGAAAAGGGGAACTGAACTTTGGGAAACATACATATGGAATCCTAGGTTTAGAATGAAAGAAGCCATAGAGGACATTTATTCCAATACCCTCATCTTACAGATGACCATGAAACTGAGATCCTGAAAAGTTAAGGGACTTATCCAAGGTCATCCAGGTAGAAGGTGACAGATCAGAATGGAATCTAAGACTTCATCCAAGTTGTGGGAACAGGAGTCAAATTGTAGAAAGTTAAAAAGGGAAATGTTTGTACATGAAGTGGAAACAGACAGGGCAGACATATTTGATAAGCTTGGCTTTGAAATAAAGAAAGGAAGTTGGTGGTTGTTAGAAGGGGCATGAAAATTATTTGAAGGTAGAAGGATCAGTTGAACATGCTGCAAAGAAGATGATTATGGAAGCAAGGCCCATAGAATCTCAGAATTGAAGGCAACCTCAGAGGTCATCCAGTCCAGTCAGCCCCAGGACAGCAATCTATCCTCTATAACTACACCTGAAAACTTAAAGTAAGGGAAAACTTACTCCCTCCTTAGGGAACTCATGCCACTTTCTCCTCTTTAGGGGACGCTCTTGCCATTTATGATGAACTCTAATAAAGTTTTTCCTCACAACTAGCCTATCTTTGCTATAACCTCCACTATTCCTAGTACTGCCATATGAGTTCAGTAGCAAAAGCGAATATCTTTGCCTCCTGGGAATAGCTATTATGTCCCATGAAGTAAACTTTTTCTCCAGTGATCTTGAAGCTCTTCACTGATCTAGTTGCTTACCTAAGGAAGTGCTCCAGCTTCTCAATATCTCTCTTTTTTAATTGTACGAACCCTCAAACTGTGAACTCACTACATGATCTGCCTTGGGCAAAGGCATTAAGGCCTTCCTAGTTCTAGGATATTATGCCACTCTTAATGTAGTTTAAGATTGTATTAGCATTTTCTTGTCTACCCTGACTGGCAGGTCTGACCATGCCACCTCACTTTCCTTACCATAAATAGTCAGTACCTCCCAGTTGCCTTTAGGGTAAGCCATAGACTTTATAACTTCACAGTTTGCTTTTCCGGACTGCATTCCCTTGACTCCCCTTCTTGTATTTTGTATTCCAGCCAGAATAGTCTACCTGCTAATTATTCAGTTAAGGGATCATTCTGTCTTTTGCTTCTGTGACTTTTGACTGAGTTTGTACTCTTCTCACTTGTGTTTCCTAAAATCTTTAGTGTGGGGCGGCTAGGTTGCACAGTGGTTAGAGCCCCAGCCCTGGAATCAGGAAGACCTGGGTTCAAATCCGACCTCAGATACTTAATAATTACCTGGATGTGTGATCTTAGGCAAATTACTTAACCCCCATTGCCTTGCAAAAAAAAAAACTTTACTTGCTTTAAGATTCAGCTCAGGTGCTACCCTCCTTCCAGATGACTCTTTTGACCTTCCCCAACCATTTCCTAGCTGTTCATGTTCCTCCTTAAACTAACTTGTATTCACTTATTTGTTTGTATCTTACAGTAGAATATGATTGAGTTTCGTGAGCAGGGACTATTTTTTCATTTCTATCTTTGTATTCCCAGTTTCTAGGACAGTATTTTACAGAGTAAAAGGTAAGGGTAATAAATTGTAGAACCACTAAAACCTTTATATCTTTTTCAGAGGAGATGAGAAGGAATGGGAGTCAAGAAAAATTTGACCTGAGTAAAAGAAAAGTTAAGATTTAAAAAAAAAATAAGTTTTTATTGATGTGATTTCTTTTTCTAAAAAATCATAATTCTCAACAATTTCTCTCTTGCTCCCACTAGAGAGCCATTCTATATAACAAATAATATTTTTAAATGTCAAAAAAGAGGGGAAGAGTCTGAAAATATATGCAGTATACTATACTTGTAGAACCCCCCCCCCCCATGTTAGCAAAGGTTGGTTGTAAGGATGTTTTCTAATGTCTTTTTCTTTGTAAACTCTTGTCATATTTTTCTGTATTCCACATATATGTGATTTCTTAATTTAGTTCTAGTAGGCATCTAGTTTGTTTCCAATTCTTTGCTTTTACAAAAAGTATTGCTATAAATATTTTGGTGTATATGGGGACTTTTTTCTTATCAATAACTTGTTTTGGGGTATTAACCAAGATGGACTCTCTGGGTCAAAGAGAAGGGACATTTTAATCATTTTCTTTGCATAATTCCCAATTGCTTTCCACTGTGGATGTACCAATTTACCAGTGACCAAAAGACCAAGGTATCCTACTCATCCAGGACCGGATGTCTTGATTTGCATCTTCTCACTGGACCCAGAAGTCTCCAGAGGAGAAAATGAGGCTGGTGACTTTGCACAGTTTTCCTTTATTTAAATCTTATTCACTTGCAAGTCGTAGCATTGCCTTCCCCATGGTGCTCCTCAAGAGGGAATGGGGACTTAACCCCATTTGCCTTGCAAAAAAAACTTTTAAAAACAAAAAAAGAGCGAATGGGGAACTATGACCAAGAATGTTGTGTACTTTTATTCCCACAACTCCTCTAAATTGTGACTAGTCTCACCTTTTATCATCCTTGCCAGTTTACCTCAAGTGAGGTAAATCTTGAACATCATTTTAAATTGCATTTCTCTTGTCATGTGATTTGGTACAAATTCTTTCCTATAGTTATTAATAGTTTGCAATTCTTTGAGATCAGTTTGCTCATATCCTTACCTCCTGAGGAATAAATTTTGATTGTGAATATATAGCTTAGAAAATTAACTTGAAAAGATTTCCCTCCCATTTCACCATTGCTTTTCTTATTTTAGGCACATCAATTTTGTTTGTACTGAAGTTTTTCAGTTTCATATAATCAGAATGTTCTGTCTTAATATTTTATAATTGCCTCTGGTTATAAGAAACATCTTCTACCTAATTCTGTCAGAGGTATAAGATATGCTTCTCTTCTAAGGTGTGTTTTTTTTAATTTTATAGTAACAGTAGTTATTTCTAGAGTTCTTGAAAATAATATGATAAAGTCTTATTTGCTCACAAACAGTAAATACCTAATTTTCAAATTTTTTTCATTATAATACAGGATTCTTTTGTATTTTTAGTTGTTACATACCTTACTGAGTATATATATTTAAAACTTCTCACTAGTTTGAGGCTTCTCATTACTGAGGACTATTTGATAGTTAAACCTCATTATTACTTTGAGGACTTCTTTTTAAAGCAGTTTGTAAAAAGAATTTACCTAATGCTCTTGGTAATGATAACATTTTATTTCAGCAGGCATTTAACAAAATATAAGTGAGAGCAAAGTGCTCTTATTTGATTCTTGTGGTCAGATAAACAGGACTACCTCAGACATAGCTAATTAGAACAGGACTGATCACCATTTGATGGATGAAGAAACAGATAAAATATTAAGTATGTTGCTAAAGCTAACGTAACTATTTAATATATGTTACAATGGATTGAACATTGGCTCTAGAGTCAAAGGACCAGCTTTCAAATCTTGCATCCTTTAATTAATACACATATGGCCTTTGACAGGTCGATTAATCTTCATTTGTCTCACCTTCCTCAAATGTAAATTTAGAGAATTGGACCAGATGGCCTCTGAGATAGCTTCTAGCTATGATCCTGTGAAAGAATAAGGACTAAAAATCCAGTTTCTTGAAGCCTAATCTATTGTTTGTTATTCTATTACACTACAATCCAAGCTAAAGAGCCAGACAGTGTATATATAGGTTGCTAACTAGTTTGTTCATACCATTCTAGTTTCCTCTGACCTAGAAGTGGAGACTAAGGGATCTTGTTAATAACCTTGGTCACAAAGGAATCATGATTAACAAAATATATTTGTTGAATTGTTAGTGCCTATCTCTCATCTCTCCTTCACTGCCAAACATCCAGAAAAAGTAGTTTTCATTCTCTACTTCAGGTCTCATCACCCATTCATCATTCAGCTCTTTTCAATTTTCTTTCTATTTTCATCACTACTGAAACTCTTCACAGTCATTAAGGAATTCTTAAATCCAATTTTTTTTTCTGTCTTCATTCTTTTTTAATTTCTGTAGCATTTGGCACTTTTTGATATTGTCTCTTCTCGATTTCTTTATGAAGTTGTTTGTGGTGGAATATTTTTCAAAAAGTATTTGAAACAGATGATATGGCATCTGCCTCAACTGTACTTCCTATCAACTAGAACTTCACATCAGAAATAACCTTTGTGAAGAGAGATGGTTTTCTCCTTTTCACTGGAAAGAAGTAGGATCAACCTTGGCAAAATTGGTAAATTGATGACAGTTGTTTTAATTGTTCAGATCACATCCCTCTTCATTCTGCAACTAAGAGCAAAACTGTCTACCATTTTAGGTGATCAGGTATTCTGCTCGATTATCTTCCCCTGGTCAAAAGAGGAAAAAAAAACTTGATGTGTCATTTTGTGCTTGTTTTCAGTGATTGCATATATATCTAGACTGAAATGCCAGGGACTCGTTGCTTAGTTATGAATAATATTATTAATTATTTCTGGAATCTTGAATGAAGATCTTAAAAGCTGATGGGGTTAGAAAAGTATTTCTTGAGTACCTGGGTTCAAATCCGGTCTCAGACACTTAATAATTACCTAGCTGTGTGGCCTTGGGCAAGCCACTTAACCCCATTGCCTAGCAAAAACCTAAAAAAAAAATGGTAATCTCAGCGGGAAGGAACTAGCATTGGGGTACAGACGTACATGAGAAAGGCATCTTGCAGAAGAAGGTGAGGATTAGTTGAGACTTGCAGGAAGCCAGGAGATGGGGAAGAACATTCCAGTTATGGGGGACGATCAGTGTAGAGTCTGGAGATGAACTGTCTGTGTGAGTAACAGCCAAGGGTCCAGTATCACTAAACCATAGAGTAAGTGGAGGACACTAAGGTATAAAAAAACTGGAAAGGCAGGAATGGACCAGGTTATTTTTTTAAAGGACTTTCTTTGAAAACCAAATAGAGCATTTTATATGTGATGCTAGAGGAAATAGGGAGTTACTTTAGTTTATTAAGTGGAGGAGGTTGTGTGTGTGTGTGTGTGTGTGTGTGTGTGTGTGTGTGTGTGTGTAAGACATAGTCATCTGCATTTTTTAGTAAGAGTGTTATAAAAACTGAAGGGGGGGCCAGCTAAGTGGCAAGATGGATAGAGCACAGGCCCTTCAAATTCAGCGACAGACACTTAATTACCTAGCCATGTGATCTTGGACAAGTCACTTAACCCCATTGTCTTGCAAAAAAAAAGCTGAATGAACTGGAGTCTAAAGAGATTTGAGTAAGGAAGTTCAAACAGAGGACTATTTGCTGTAGTTCAGGTTTGAAATGATGCTGATCTGCAATAAGATAATTACTATGTCAGAGGTAAGATATATTTAAACAAGCTGTATTACAAAGATGGAATCAACAGGACTTGGCAACCAACTTGGATATAGGAGATGAGATAAAATTAGGAGTCAAGAATGATACCTGCCAACCTGGGTGACTGGGAGGAGGAGGATGGTGCCTTCAGCAGTAATAGGGAAGTCAGGAAAAGGTGAGGGTTTTGGGGAGAAATTAATGAGTTGAATTTAATGAGTTTAAGATGTTTTTAGGACTACCAGTTTGAGATTTTTTAAGAAGTAGTTGGAGATATGAGACTCGATGGAGGTCAACAGAGAGAATGGGACTGGATACATGTATCTGAGAATCATATTCATAGAGATGATAATTGAACCTGCAGTATCTGATGAAATCATCAAGTTAGAGTAGTAGAAGACTTAGGACCAAAACCTTGTGGAATACCCACATTAAGTAGGTAATGTCTGGATAAAGAGCCAGCAAAAGAGACAGAATAGTGTGATAGGTGAATCAGGAGAGAGCTGGGCCATGAAAACAGAGAAAAGAGTATTAAGGAAAAGAGATTGGTCAACAATACCAGAAATTGCAAAGGTCAAGAAATACAAGTTTTGAGAAAAAAAAAATTTAATTTCTCTGGAAAGAGTAATTTCAGCTGAATGATGAGTTTGGAAGCTAGACTGCCAGGAGTTATGAATAGAAAGGGAAGGAATTGGAGAGTACTTATTGTAGGCAGTTTTTAAAAGCCATCTAACCACAGAAGAGAAGAGAGGTAGAGGATGATAGCTGTTGGGGTTGGATAGATCAAATGAGTTTTTTAAACATCGAGAAGAAATGGGCTTGTTTGTAAAAATCAGAGAAGTTCATAATAGACGGAGAGATTTGAGATTAATGAGAGTGGGAAAGATACAAGGCATGATCTGCTAGAGAAGATGGGATGAAAATGAATCACTTGTGCCTATTGCCTATAGAGTATTTTTGCCTTGCTAAGAGAAAGAATCACTTCTTTGTGTAAAGAAATGACAGAAGTCATCTGAGTGATATGATAAGAGAAGGAGAGGGAAGGGGGTGCTCTTGACTTAAATTTTCAGTGAAATATAAAGTGAAGGTTCATTGAGTGGGGTGAAAGGAGGAAGAGCCATAAGACATTTGAGAAGGCATATAAAGATTTGGAAAAGCCACTATGGTGAGTGGGATAATAAATTGATTAGAGAGGTGTAAAAGGATTGCTTTGCTGCAGTGTTAACAACCCAGTTGAGATTAACATAAATTTGTAGTAGATCCAATCAGCTATGTTCTGGGATTTTCTTCAGCTCCATTCACTAGCATGTGAATGGAATTGACACCATGTTGAAGATGAATAATTGATTGATGGAAGACTAATTCATAAAATTGGGCTACACTTGGATTTTGGCTTTAAAGGTGAGAGCAAAAATAGAGGAACTGGAGAGGAAGATCTGAAGTTTGGAAAAGTGAATCTTTGAGGGTCTATTCAGGGAAGGAGAAGGAACTAAGGTAGTTGATGAAGTAGCTGTAGAGAGTGACCCAAAGTTCCTAGGACAAGCTGAGAATCAAAGGTAGTTGAGCTAACAAAAGTTTGAGTGAAAGAAATTCTTGGGCCAAATTCCTGGATAAAAATTTGGTTGGAGGAATACCATGATACAGAGCCATCATTGTGGAGGAGTAAACTTAATTAACTTTTGCCATTGTTAATGTTGTAAGTAATGTTGAACTGTACAGGTTGGGAGAAGACCTATTTTCTAACCATTCTCTAGTTCAGTCTTGGTAGAAGATCTCAATCTTAGAGTTGTTCTAGAAGTCTGGAAGACTTATAGCTTCTTTAGGAGATAGGTTCATTGGAAAGGGAAGAAGAGATATTTTGACTTGTTGGGAACCTTGGTGGGGAATGTTCTTTAAATTTTGTTGTTGCTGGGTTACATAAAAATTGTTTTATATTCAGTATTTTGTAGGTCTGACTAGTGTGAGAGACTATTTGGCTATGGAAACCTGTAATACAGGAAATAAATTTTGAGGTTTCTAGTGGAAAATTTGAGTGAGGACATAAGTCAAAAAAGATCTTCATGAGAAAGTTCTCAAGCTTGGATATAGGCCATATTTACTTAGACCTGAGGCTTGGGACCATGGGTTACATAAACCTGAGGGACTGTTTAACATAGTGCAAACCCAAACAAAAGTAATACTTTACCCCTCATTTTTTGAGGTTAATCCAAAAAGGCACAATTACAAAAATGAAACTGTTCATATCTCAGTTGAGTATTTTTTGATCTGTTGACTTAGGATACATACTCCCTCAGACATTATATTGAACATTATCCTATTGTCTAAGATTAGTTTTAACCTATCCATATTAAATTTTCCCTAAATTATTTTAATATCTGACTGCATGTTCAACCTAAAGTAATTGACCATAGAGAATTTCTGCTAAGACCTTTTCATGAGTTTTTTCAAATGTGCCCTCAATTCTAGATACCACTTGATAACCATTTGATAGTTTCATGTTAGAATCTTCTGATGACATCTGAGGGACAGTAAATTATAGTAGATTATAATATTGTAAATTAATACAAACTAAATGAAATTTTTGAAATGCTTATTGACTTAACTGTGCTAACACATTCATCTCTTTTGTCTGCCTTATTTCATAAGGGACCATCATCAAGACTATACAATCTTCTCAGAGGACCCAAACTCCTCAGCATTAATGTGAAGTTCTGATTCTCCATCTGCCTCTTCAACCTTCAGATTATAGATGGAGAGCAAGATTTCTCTAATTTCTTTTTGTATTCTTAGCATTTAGAATAATTTTCTCATAGTAAGTGTTTAATAAATAATGAATTGGATAATACTACTCTAGATTCTTAATTGAAGTGCTTGCTTGATTTAGTTATTTTGTTATTTTAGTTTCATATAGCCTTTTAGTTCAGACAAATTCTTTTTTTAAAAATTTTATTGACATGATTTGTTTTTAATAACTTGCATTTCTGAATATAGCTCCTGCTGCTCCCCTCATGAGCTCTCCCTTGTAACAAAGAATGAAAAAGGAGATGGGAAAAGCAGTTCAATAAAATTAATCAATAATCAAGTATGATGGTATATTCATTTTTCCATACTTCTAGTCTGCCACCATTGCGAAGAAGTAGGAAAACAGTGTGCACAAATGACTATAACAATGTTATTAATTTAAAGAACAACAGAAAATGAAACTGACCACTGTAATTGTTAAAGAAATATACAGAATGAAAATTTGAAACTGAACACTGTGTAATTATAATGATCCTGGCCCTGAAGAGAAAATATACCTTCTCTATCACAATACTAGTCAAACAGTAAAAACTTGATACTTGCTGACTTTATTTTTGATATTTTTGCTTTTTGAAGAGAAAAATAAAACAACCCATATTACAAGCTTAGTCAACCAAAATGAATCCACACAGTGGTCCAAAAAATGCATATCTCTCCACTGTTGTCCATCACTTCTCTAGCAGAAGTTACTTCATCTGAAGACATTCCCATGATTAGAGAGATATCTTTAAGACTTTCACAGTTGTTTTCATTTACAGTTTTTGCTGTCCTTTTGTAATTGTTTTGATACTGATCACTTTGCTTTGACCACCAAGATTCTCTGAATACTTTTTTTTTTTTTAGGTTTTTGCAAGGCAAATGGGGTTAAGTGGCTTGCCCAAGTTCCACACAGCTAGGTAATTAGTAAGTGTCTGAGACCAGATTTGAACCCAGGTACTCCTGACTCCAAGGCTGGTACCTCTGAATACTTGTGTCATTTCTTATAATACAATAATCTTCTATTACATTTATGTTACTGTTCATTTTAAAAAATAATTTATATCATAATTTCTCTGTAGATACTAAAAAAATTTTTTTATATCATGTAGGAAGTCTTGATTTTGACTGGCATTCTTGGAACTTGTGGGGTCTCTTTCAGGTTTTTTGTGGATTCTTTCTGTCTTTACGTTTTCCTCTGGTTCTAAAATAGCTCAAGGCAATTTTTATTTATAATTTCTTGATATAATAGGTTTCAGCATTTTTATTGTGATTTTCAAAGGACTCCAGAATTCTTTAAATCATCTTTTCCAAATCAGTTATTTTATAGGAGATATCTTAATTTTCTTCTATTTTTTTCCTTTTGATTTTGTTCAGATATTTATTGCAGAAAGTCATTGATTTTTATTTGGTTTATTATTTTCAGGGAAGCCGTTTCTTGGGTAATGTGTATTCCATTTTTTAAAACTAATTCTTTCAGTTTTCATCCAGAGGTTTTATTTCATTTTTTGTCTCTTGCTTCCTTTCTTCTAGCTATTCAGAGTTCTTCATAGTGCCATTTTGACATGATTTTTTCATCTCTCCATTTGGTTTTTTTTTTAAATTTTTTATTTAAGGCACTGGGATTAAGTGACTTGCCTGAGGTCACACAGACAATTATTAAGTGTCTGAGGATGGATTTGAACTCAGGTCCTCCTGACTTCAGGACTGGTGCTGCCCTATTCACTGTGCCATCTAGCTGCCCCCCCATAAATTAAGTTTTTGTGCCTTTGCATTGATTTCCACCACCTAGGGTTAGATCTTGTACTTTGAGATTCAGAGTTTGGGTTTTCTATATTACAGAACAATGTTATGGGCCCTAGAGCTTCTAGGCCTTGGGCTATATGAATCTGAAGGCTATGGAGATTTTTGTGGGTTGCCATTCACCAAAGGCTTTTTTTTTTAGATTTTTTTTTGCAAGGCATTGTTAAGTGGCTTGCCCAAGGCCACACAGCTAGGTAATTATTAAGTGTCTGAGGTCAGATTTGAACTCAGGTACTCCTGACTCCAAGGCCAGTGCTCTATCCACTGTGCCACCTAGCTGCCCCTCAAGGCCTCTAAAGTACTCACTTTCTCAGGACAGCCTTTCCTGCTTTTGATGCTTGTAGATAAGTTCTGCTGACCATCCATGTCCAACTAAGAAGCTGGCTGGTCCCCCTTTCATATTGCTCTTTGGTTTTTTTTTTTTGTCTGATACCTAAGTCAAGTGCCTTGGGCAAGTGGAGATGGTAGGGGCCAGGAGAAAAAAAAGCAGATATTTAGAAAGAAAAGAACCTGAGCATAGCACTGCATAACCCAGATGTGCAAACTTAATGGAAGCTTTGCCATTTAGTTTCTGACTGACTTTCTGTGCTATTCTGGAGAGTAAGAAGTTATTTATTATAGTTCTCCATTGGATTTCTTCATCATTATTTACTCAGGGTTTTCATTGGAATATGTATATGGGAAATCTATTGTCTTCCTCCTGTTCAAGCAGTTATATTGTCTGGATGAATATATTCAATAGTTTAGGAATTTTGTAGGAATGAATAGAATTAAGCATCATCTTTTATTGGAAAATGGCAGTTTGTAGGAGCTGATGTTAAATTACTAATGTCTCTTTTTTAAGTTAGAAGATATTTAAATTTATCAAGTTAACATTTGCAAAAAACAAAAATTATAACTTCATGGGTTTAATTAAGCATTTGGGGACAAAACAGCACTTTTTGCAAGATTTTACAAAGAAAAGACACTAAATGATGGTAGATGCTAATGATAATAAAAGCAATTTCTAGGTGTTGCTTTCATTTTTCTGAAGTGAAAATATTGACATCTTTTTAAATATTCTAGCATGTCATCTCTGAGGAGAATTGATAGAGGAAGGATTCCATATTTAAGGAATCAGAATTTTAGAAATTGAAGGATCCTAAGAGATCATCTAATGTATCATCTTTTATTTTACAGATAATTAATCTCTTAGGATTTATTCTTCCAGGGATTAGGCTAGGATAAAAGATAAAAGATACAAATGAAATAGATCCTTCCCTCTGAGAATTTATATTCCCTTGAGGGGAAGGCAAATATATACAGTGAAAGATTTATACAAAATAACTACAAGGAAAATTTTTGAGGGAAAATGTACTAGCAGTTGGTATTTTTAGGAAAGACCTCTATTTATAAACTTTTCATTAGATATAGGCTTATTGAGTGAGACTGCCTTTGTTGTATTTCCTATCTACATAGAATGGGTTTAATAAATGCTCAGAATTTTCATTGGAATACGATGTTTGCCATACTGACTGAGTTGATTTGTAGAAGGTAATCCTTGAACTAAGTCTTGAAGTCAATTAGAGGTTGATTCTATGAGTCCAAGAGTTAGGAGAGAAATGCATTTCAGGTCTGAAGTCAGGAAATGGAGTGTCCTTTTTGAAGAACAGTAAAGAAGCCTAGTAGAGCTAAACTTTTAGAGTTCATTGAAGGAAATAATAATGTATTAAAAAAAAAACATGGAAAGATAAGTTGAGGCCATGTTGCAGAGAACTTTGAATGCCTGGCTGAATTTATATTTAATCTTTGAGATGATAATGGAGAACCACTAGAGTTTATTGTGTAGGAGAGTAGAGGAGCACTATCAGAATTGTACTGTTGGAAAATCCCTTTGGTTGAAGTAGAGGAGGAGACCTGAATCAGAGAGATTAATTAATAGGCGAGAGACAAGTGAGAATTGATGAGGGGGCTGAACTAGAATGAATCAAGAGAAACCAATATATGTATATCAAAGGTTGTGGAATTAAGAATAAAAAAGGATTTGGTACCTATTCAGATAGGTAAAAATCAGGCAAAGAGAAAGACTAGTTATAGTTCTAAATCTTAGAAGAGAGTGTGCAGGAAGAAAGGGTGATGAGTGATGTCACATGTTAGAGGTCAGGAAAGATGATGACTGAGCAGAGGTCACTAGTTCAGGGAAGAAAAATGATTCATTTATAGGCAGGTGGCTATTCTTTGGCAGTGTTAGGGAGTAGTACTTGTGTTTTCTGACTCCCAAACCAATGCCATTTCCAAAATTACAGTCTCTAATAATAAATTTTGTACACTGCATAATTTTACGTAAAGAAATTCCTACAGAAGGAATTTTCAGATTTTTTTCTTTCTCTGCCTTTGCTCTAGTTAGTAGCAACCATATCAGTCAGAGTTTAAAATATTGTTGTATTTCTTCAGAAGTTGCTCTTTCTTCTAACTTGACTGTTTCTGTCAATAGTAGCACCATAAACTAAATCTCCCATATTTAAAATCTTATTTTCAGTCTTTGCTCATATTGCTTTTTGCCTGGAATGTTCTCCCTTTCTCAATTTACCTCTTGATTTTTGTATTTACTCCTTAAAAGCCAACTTAGATAACACCTCTGCCATGAGCCCTGTTCAGTTTCTCTAGTCAGTAATGACTTTTATCTCAATTCTTCATGGGTCATTTTATTTACTTAGTAATGTTGGCACTTGATCACAATATCTAGAGCTAGAAGAAAAAATTTAATCCAGTGCCCTCATTCTACAGTTTAAAAAAGATGAGGCTCAAAGAAAATGAAATCATTTGTCTTAAGGCCACACAAGCCATAAAGCAGCATATCTGTGATTCAAACCTAAACCCTCCAACTGCAGATTGACTGCTCTTGCTTTTTTATTGCTTATATATGTTTTAGCTATTTCTATGCCTTATGAGGTCAGAGATTGTGTCTTATCTAAAACTCTGCTTTGCACAGAGCACACACTCTAATTCCATCAACACTCTTAGGATGTTCATTGCTTTTCACCTAAACTTGGAAATAGGAATCCAAAGGAAGTCAAGCTTTAGATGATTAAAGTGGATATGACAAAATTATAGAACTAGAAGGGAACTTAAAAGCCATTTAATGTGACTAGGGTGTTATTTGTAAAAACTAACAATTTGATCCTAAATTTACTTTATCTTTAGAATTAGCAGTTAGTGTATGTTTTAACACCTTTTCAGTACTTATTTCTAGCAATCTCTATATTGTTTGGAATGAGAATTCTAATTCTGTTATATAGCTTTAGGAAAATGGAGACCTCATAACATGAGAGTGGAAAAAAATCTTCTGAGGACATAGGTGCCTTAGAGTCATGAACTTAAGCTATTTCTAGTCCAGAAAGAAATGCAGCCACAGAGAGAGAGAGAGAGAGAGTGTCTGTGACCCTCCCCCAAGTTTTTTTTTTTTCAGGTTTTTGCAAGGCAAATGGGGTTAAGTGGCTTGCCCAAGGCCACACAGCTTTATTAAGTGTCTGAGGTCAGATTTGAGCCCAGGTACTCCTCACTCAAGGGCCAGTGCTCTATTCACTGCCACCTAGCCACCCCCCAAGATTTTTTAAGGATCATTCCTGGTCTTAGAGTTTTTAAGGAAAAAATATGGACAGGCAGATGAGTTAGAATTTTAGACCTTAAAAGAATCTTACAGATTATATAGATCCATGGATTCTTACTTAATTCAGTAGGGATAAGAAGTCATAAATAGATTTCTGGTATTCTGTGAACTTGGAGGGGAAAGGGAATGATATCTTAATTTTCTACCTGAAATTTCTTTACATTATAAATTTAGATAGTAAACCACAGAGATGGTATTTATGACTTACATTTTCATATCAATTACAATTGAAAAATTGATGAGATATTTTATATATGTATATTGCCTTGTCAAAGGCCCCCCCTCAAGTGTAATGTTCTTATTTAAACGAAGTAAAACAGCCTTCACATTTTTTCAAAAAATAAAATTTATATTTAACTTAATATTTTAATATTTCAACTTAATATGTGAAGCTTTTATCTATCACTAATATCACAATTAAAAATATTTTGGTAACTTTCTGTATAATTGGTTTCCTTTATAATATTTTTTATTTTATGTGTTTAAGCAATTATTCTAAGAAAGGGTCTGTAAATTTCACCTGATTATTAGAGGTCCATGACACACACACAAAAAGGTTAAAAATCCTTGATCTAGCCAGGTGTGTCCCACCTTTTAGCTTTGCAAGGCTGCAACAAAAGCTTGTCAAGGGCAGCATAGGGAGTTCTCTATCCATTCATGAATACAGTGCAACCCATACCACCCACAAGCTCAGAGCACAAAAACGAAAGTGAAGTGGGCCACATGAATGGGACCTCAAGGGTCACTGGTTGGACACACCTTATCTAAACCAATCCTCTCATTACATGAGATGAGGAAATTGAGACCTGGAGAAGGGAAGTGAGGGATAATTGTTTTGAGAGGGAATCTTGAAAACATTGCTATTTTTCCTTCACTGCTATGCATTAAAGAAAAGAGATTTATCTGTTTTGGGAAGTGAATAACTGGTTAAGAGCTTTTATCTTCTTCTGCTGCATTTGGTATTGTTGACTACTTTCTCCTGAATCTACAAGATCCTGGTTCTTCTATTTGTCTGATTGCCCCTAGCTATTTTTCATAATCTATAACATACCGCCTAATTAGATGTACTCATATTCTCTGTCTCAGGGCATTTTTTCTTTTTTCTTTCCATTATTCATCTGAATGATTTCATCAACTCCCAGGGTCTCACTTACCTATATATATAAGTGACTCCCTGGACTAGTCAGTCTGCTGAGCTCTAGTCCCACCTTACTAACTGCCTATCTGACATTTCAAACTATCTCCAATAGGCATCTCAAACTCAACATACCAAAACAATCCATTACCTTCTCCCTCTCTGCTCCATCTAAATTATCTTTCTTCCATATAATTACTGTCTATTGTTGTTTGTCCTTTGTTCTCAAAAACCATGACATCAGGGAGGTGATGCCATGACAAAAAAATGAGTTGGATTTGAGTAAGAAGGTGCTGTGCTTAAGTAACACAGCCTGGAGATGTCCCTGGATGCAAGGCAATCAGGGAAGTGCCTTACAGCTTTTAAGTGTCCAAGGCTGGATTTGCCCTCAGGTCCTCCTGACTCTAGGGCCAGTGCTTTGTCCACTGACCCCCCAATTACTGTTTAGCATCACCTTCTTAGTCACCTTAGTTCACAGCTTTGTTGTCTTTCCTAACTTCACATTTAGCCAGTTGCCAAATCCAGTTGTCTCAAGCTACACATCATCTCTTTGTATATCCCATTCTCTCAACACAGCCTCTTAGCACTTTTCTCCAATACTATTTCAGTAGCTGTTTTGACTTTGCTCCAAGCCATTCCTGCTCTAATTCAGACTCCATTCCTGCTCTAATTCAGACTCTTGAGAGTGCAGGTCTGATCTAATCTCCCTTCTTCCTCTTCTCCCTTCTCACCAAATTCCTGGTGGAGTTCTTAATGCCTTGATCATCATAGCTAATGTATGTAGGGCTTACTATGAGCCAGACTCTGTCCTAAGGACTTTACAGTCTTCAAAAAATCCTGTGAGGGAAGGCATTGTTATTTACATTTTAAAGATGACAATACAGACAAACAAGTAAAGTGACTTTCTCAGGGTCACACAGCTAGTGAGTTTCTGAGGCTGGACTGAACTCAAAATGGATTTGACCTCAGGTCCTCCTGACTAAGGCCAGGTCCAGTTTTGTGTCCACCATACCACCTAGCTACCTAAATGTAATGTCCTTGACTTTTTCTTTTTGGTAAGGTAATGGGGTTAAATGATTAGCCCAAGGTCTTACAGCTAAGTAAGTATTAAGTGTCTTGAGGCTGACTTGAACTCGGGTCCTCCTGACTCCAGGGATGGTGCTCTTTCCACTGTGCCACTTAGCTAACCCTTTTGATGTTTAAAGCTCTTAACAACCTGGTACCTTCCTACCTTTTGAAGTCCCCTTATTTTTTTTAATTTTCATATAGTCTGGGACTGGCTTATTCATTTTTCAGATGCACCATCTCTGTCTTTCTTTTTTTTTAGGTTTTTTGCAAGGCAAATGGGGTTAAGTGACTTGCCCAAGGCCACATAGCTAGGTAATTATTAAGTGTCTGAGGCCTGATTTGAACTCAGGTACTCCTGACTCCAGGGCCAGCCCTCTATCCACTGCGCCACCTAGCAGCCCCTCATCTCTGTGTCTTTGACAAAATGTCTCTCACATTTGGAATCTCTTCTCTTTTCTTTAGAATTCCTAATTTCCTTCTGGAGCCAACTCAAACATCACTTTTCCTGATTCCCTTCAGGTTATTGATGTACCTCACCCCAAACTACCTGGTATCCATGTTGTGTATATTCTATACATACTTTTATGTGTACATATTGTCTCCTCCATTAGAATGTATATTCCTGGAGGGCAGAGTTTCATTTTTGTCTTTGTATCTTCAAAGCTTAACACAATTTGTGGCACATGGTAGGTGCTTAATAGATTCTTGTTGTTTGGTTTCTGAGGAAAAGGATTTCAATTTTCAGACCACTACTTAAAATATAGGAATGATGGTTCTTGACCATGGGTAGACTTAATGAGAACTGGTAAAAAATGTTTGCCCTGGTATTACAAACCTGATCCAAGTGGGCATTAAAGGGGAAAGGAAACAAGAAAATTACTGACCTCCCAAATTAGAGTGGTTCCAATGAAGGAAGAATAATCAGTAGAAAGACCCAGCAATTCATAGGAAAAAAAAATCCAAAAAAAGAGTTAGTAGTTAAATTTTTGTAATAGTCTCAAATGCTTTTGCACATATGTACAATATATAGGTAAAAAAAGCAAGGTGAACTATTAATTCTAACTTTGGGAAGCAAAGTTGTGTTCCATGGGACTTGGTCAGATAAACCTCAAATTTGGAAAATGGTTCTTAGGGGCAGGGGTAGAATACTTTCTTCAAATACTGATAAAAAGAAGAGGGCAGATTAGCATTGCATATTAAGAAGATAAATTCATATGAGGAAATCCAAGAACCATATAGAGGAATATTTAGAATTTAGGAAAAATAATGGTTAGTATGAATTTACTAGACACAACCTAGCCAGGAAAAGGTAATAAAAAGGAATTCAGAAACAGAGAAATCTTAACTTGGAGAAATGATACAGTATTAGTAATGAGAGGACATTTGCTGGGACTCTTTCCATTTGTCAAAAGCAAAAGAGCTAAAATCTTGGCTTGCTTTAGTGATAATTTCATTTCCTGAAAGGTTGTGGAAAGGACAAGGAAAACTGATATTCTGGATCTGATTATTGAAGGAGGAAGAACTAGTTGCCCAGGTAGAAAAAAAATTTGGGAGCTTTTGAGTCTTAGAATTTGTGCCAGAGAAAGGAAAGCCAGGCATAATTTGATAAGTTATCTTCTATTTTTATGGAAATAGAATTTTAGAGAGTTCAGAGAAACAATAGGTTAGTTCGAGTTTCTTAAAATTCTTTAGGAGAAGTTATCCTAGGAGGGTAGAGGAAATCTCAATGATAATGTTTCTAAGACACAAATAAGGGCATAATTCCCTTAAGGAGAGAAGGAAACATTGTCTAAAAGGAGAAATGTGAATGCAATGACCTTATCAATCAACCTAGATTTTAGAAAGATGTAACAGTGCAGAGGCTAAATATGAAAGTGTGGTATTGTCTTCTAAAAATAGTAGAAAGACACCAAAACTCAGAAAAACTTGAGGTTTATGATGAATCCTAGAAACAATAGGAAAAAAAACCCTTCAATTATTTTGGGATAAAGGAGTGATTAAGAAAAGAGGTAGGATCACTTCTTGGATTAGAAGGAATGTTGATATATATATGTGTGTGTGTGTGTGTGTGTGTGTGTGTGTGTGTGTGTGTATAATGGTAAGATAGCACAATTAGTCAAGTCTTACTTTGTTTTTGTTTTCTCTGGTATATAGAGTAATATTTAGACTGGCAAAGACAGAACAAAAAAGATAATAAGGAATTGAAACAGGATGAGAATGCACCCAACTGTAGTTGATGATTTAGATCATCAGGCCTAAATTGAACTACATCTCAGCTATCAGATGGATGAATGACTGACCTTTGAGAGATTATAGAGAGCTCAGGAAAAATGACATAGGACTGAATATGACTGTTTTCTAATTTTTGAGAGTGAAAGGAGAGTGAGTCAGAACACAAAATATTGATTAGTGGCTTCATTTTGACTTCGGGAAAAATTCTAGGACATTCTGTTAAATACAGCTTACATACGTAAATGATAACTGTCTACAATTATGAAGAGGTGATAGGGGAATAAATGGATAGGTGTAGGTCTAGAGATAGGTGTAGATAGATTTTACAAAGGTTTCAGCAAAGCATTTGCCAATGTCTTTGTGGACAAGATGGAGAAAACTAGACCAAGTGATAGTAGTTAGGTGCACTTAGGACAGGTTCAGTGACTGGATTAAAATAAGAGTAGATGGGATAATGTTTCTAGTAGAGTGCCCTCGGTATCTATGCTTGCCCTTATACAGTTTAGCATTTTTATATCTGCCTAGAAAAAGAGGAATAGATTGCAAACTTGTCAAATTTACAATGCCATATTTGGGAGAGAGAGTAACCAATTGTTGTCAGAGTTAATCTCCAGAAAAAGATCTCTGCAGATTGGCAAATGGGGTTAAATCTAAGAAAATATATTACATGTACAATTGTATATTTGGATTCAAAAGGTCAAGTTTTTGAATACAAAATAGGATTGCCTTTCATGTGAAGAAGATCTGAAAGTTTTGTTGAACTGCAATTGATAAAACTTCTGCCCAAGAAAATAAAAGTGGTTAGTCAGAAGCAGTTAATTGGGGGAATAAATCTTAATAGCAAATTTCTCTGTTAAAGATCCAAATTATATTAAAAAATTTGTGTAAATGTGTAGGAATCAAGAGCCATTCTCCAGTAGATAAGTGGTCTTGTACAGAGGATTCTCATGAATGGCAAGCTTATCAGCATTCACAAAAAAAGCTCCCAAGTTACTATTCATAGAAATGAAAATTAAAACGTCTGAAGTTTCTATCTTGTTTAT
Source organism: Macrotis lagotis (assembly GCF_037893015.1). Classification (NCBI taxonomy): domain Eukaryota; kingdom Metazoa; phylum Chordata; class Mammalia; order Peramelemorphia; family Peramelidae; genus Macrotis; species Macrotis lagotis. The sequence goes on from NC_133666.1 coordinate 183,906,575, forward strand.
ATGTTCTGTGTTTGTGTGTGTGTGTGTGTGTGTGTGTGTATGCATGTATCCATTTATATGGTACATTAATCCAAATACCTTGGTCATCTTTGGATATGGAAATGTTTGTGCTGAAGATTTTAGGTACACAATAAAAAAGAAAAAAATTAAAGTTTATAATCTAGTTAGGTAATTGAATAAATGTGAAACAATTAGATATTAAAATGTATGGCATAGACTGCTATAATAGTTCAGATAAGAGAAAAGAAGAAATTTTGGAATTAAATTGGGAACTGGAACTGGTCCTTAATGAAGGGAGGGGTGAGATGACATTTCTATTTCCATTGGAATACATAGAGACTGAAATAAATATCTTAATTCATATCTTTTAAGTCTGTATGAAAAAACACTTATTATGTGTATGCTTCCTTATAAATTTCTATTTTGGGGCATTTAAAAAACTGTGGCCCCTTTTAATTTGGCATTACTTTTACTAATTCTCCCTTGTTCTGTGTTCCCCTTCTCTACTTAAGACCTCCCAAATAACCTAGAAAAAGGAAGGGGGGAAAATCATAATTAACAAAAAAATCTATACAGTGTCCAAAAATGCATAGCTATATCTTTTGTCTATCACCTCTCTGTCAGAAGCTAGATAGTAACATACCTCATCATAGATCTGCAGATATTGATAGTCATTCCACTGATTATTAAATATTTAAATGTTGATTTTATGTTTCTGTCCTTTTATAGATTGATTTTCTGGATCTGCTATTTAGTCTTAATATTCTCATTTTGCAAAAATCTCTCAGAAGTGTCAGTAGCCCTAGTTATTTCACAGTTAATCAAAAATTATTAAATAAATTTGAATCTAGTGAACATCACACCCAAGCTGCATTGTACTTAGTGAATAGTTTTATATTGAACCTTGAAAGAATTTATGATACATATGAATTATATAGACCAAGTTCCAGAACTGAATCTGCTAATTAGTCAGGCCCTTGGGTAAATCATTTCACTTTGTGAGAAAGGTTTTTGTAAAATGAAACTATTTGACTACTTGTAAGATTTCTTCCAATTCCAGGGGCAGCTAGGTGGTTCAAATTCTAAAATTCTGTGAGACTATGAGCATTTTTTAACTGAATGCCAAAATTTAGTTGAATTATATCTTAAATTCTTAGTAATAGAATGAGTTAGCAATATTGATAGTTTGTCTTAATTTCCATTAAATTCTTAAACTTTTTTCTAGGATCACAGATCTAAAACTAGAAAGAGTTACTACACTGTTAAAACTTCTCATTTAATGAATAAGGAAACTGAGATCCAGGAATATTAAGTTACTAGCCTGAGGTCTCAGAAGTTGTAAACATCAAAGGTTAGGTTCTAAACATCAAAAGTTAGATTTGAACCTAGGTCCTCTGACTCCAGAGTCAGTATCGTGCTGCTAATATTGTACATGTTAAGTAAACTTAAATGACTTTGAATGAAGCTGAAAAGAATGATGTGTATAAGCACCAAGAATTTGTTTAAATTGTTAGTAAAAAGATTTTTAACTGCATAGAAATGTTAAAACTGATTTAATAATTTTGATTCTTTCTCTAGGTCATGGCCTCCAGTTTTTTGTCTCTGAGACTCAGAAGAAAATGATTTTGTAAGGTCTTTGCTTCAGATCATTCACTGAAATACCATAGGACATAAACTTGCTGACTACCAAATTGTTTCTTTTTGAAGGGCTTTAAAAGTATAACAGAAAACAAAAATGACGACTTCGTCTATAAGACGGCAGATGAAAAACATTGTGAACAATTATTCTGGGCTGAAATTAAAGTTCGGGAAGCCACCTCCAATGATCCTTGGGGTCCTTCTAGCTCTCTAATGACTGAAATAGCAGATCTGACTTACAATGTGGTGGCATTTTCTGAAATCATGAGTATGATCTGGAAACGGCTAAATGACCATGGGAAGAACTGGAGACATGTGTATAAGGCCCTGACGCTCTTGGATTACCTTATTAAAACTGGCTCAGAACGAGTAGCGCAGCAATGTAAGGAAAATATATTTGCTATCCAGACACTAAAAGATTTCCAGTACATTGATCGAGATGGTAAAGATCAAGGTATTAATGTAAGGGAGAAGTCTAAGCAGCTGGTATCCCTTCTGAAAGATGATGAACGACTTAAAATTGAGAGGGCCCAAGCCCTGAAGACCAAAGAGCGAATGGCTCAGGTGGCCACTGGGGTTGGTAGTAACCAGATTACCTTTGGTAGAGGTTCCAGTCAGCCCAACCTATCAACTAGCTACTCTGAACAAGAGTATGGGAAGTCTGGAGGCTCCCCAGCATCTTATCATGGCTGTAAGTACCGTAGTAGTCTGTGTTCATGTAAAGAAAGTGAATTTAGTCTATATATAACATTTGAAATATTTTTTTTGCTACATTCAATGGAATAAGTGACAGTCATCCAAAGCAGTATATAATCCAAAAGCATTTTATATTTGATTTAAGATTTGTTTTGTAAAGTTGTAGTTGTATAATCTCTGAGTTACTAACATTTGAACAGTCATGGAAGTACAGTGAAAAATTGATTCTGGAGGATTTAGAAGCATCTCCAGCTTTTTTTTTTTTTTTTTTTTTAGCCCCAGAATCTGTCAGGCAGATCCTTTTTGCTGTCCACTGTTTTTTTGGAGGTACATGATAACATCATCTCTACATGCAGTCACCTTGAGAATAGCTAATCCTGTTTTGGCTAAACATGTAATGTGACTAGATCTATTTTATATCTCCTTAGAGGAGGCAATATATTGCTTTTTGTTTAAAAGCTCTTTTTTTGAGCTAAATTATAAGCGGAACTTCCTTTCCAGTTTATTTTAGGACCAAGAGTAAACAAAAGTTGTAATAATGTCAACAAAATTTGAAAGGAAAGCCTGGCATCCCAGTTCCCACAAAATGGGATTGCCACAAGGAAATGAATAATCTTCCTCCTCAGGCAAATTGAGAATTTACATTCTTTTATACTTAGGAGAAAATTGATAGGTTTTAAAGATTGTGTTTCTTTAATCTTGAATTTTTCTAATGGTTGAAGACTACTTAATACCTCCATATTTTGTTTCATTGTCACAATGGACAGAGAACAAATGTTTTTTGTCCAGTTTTTTCATTAAAATGACTAATCATCCTGATTTAGAAAGTAATTTTTTATATTATTGAAAATATTATGGAAATTTTGAATTATTTCAGGGTTTGAAATGTGAAAGCTGAAATGATTTTTCATTTTGCACATTTGAACTAATTTGGCTCTCGGCTAAAGCATTGTTTCTTGGTAAATAGAACGCAGGAAGAAAAGTAGAATTAAGTGTCTAAAAGAATTAAGTTTCTTTTAGGTAATTCTTATAAAGTAGTACTAGTTTGGACAGATGGATGTAATTAGACAATATGTGAATGTTTGCATCTGTATAGCATTATGCTAGTACATTTTACAGGAAGTAACCCCATCTTTTAAATAGCATGGTTGACTAACTGAACAATGTAATTTTAATTTTAAGCCAGTTTCTTATGCCTAGTACAAAGTAGATGGTTTGGGTATAGAAACAGACTTTCTATTCATGCTTTTAACATGTTCAAATCATGTTTATATCTTCTTAATTTCAGGCACTACAGTTTTCCCCTTTTAATCTGAGCATTGATATTTAAACAAAAGTAGTAGTTTAACCTCTTGAAAATTTTCTGCTAATCTTTACATGTATCTTCACATAGGGAGCTATGACAATCACATAAATCAGGGGCAGGAATGTTTGACCCATAGGCTATATGGGGCCAGTGAAATCTGGTCTGACATTGACATGGCAGACACAAGTGGGACTTGAAATTCAATAAATCTAGGCACTTTGGGGGGTGAATTAATTAAATATTTGATCAAATATTGCAGACCAATTTTTTAAATTGATAATTTTGTACGGCCTTCTAAAGGTGTTATAAATATCCAAATGGTCCTTGTTAGAAAAAAAGTTCCCCCACCCCTGACAAAAATAAACCACTATTTAAAAAATTAAAGGTGGGAAGAAACAGAAAAACTGTATTTTTTCATTGTTTATTTTCCTTGTCTTGAGATTATTGCCTAGAGTCTTTATTTGTTCTTAAGTGTTATATCTGATTGATTAATGCCTATTTCTGATAGAACTCTGACACAATGAACATTTTCTTTGCTGTAAAGGAGTTATCGGGCACAATATTAAAAGACTTGTACTTTCTAACTATATCAGAGTTAACTATCATAGTTACATAACTATATCATAGACAAAAAGATAGCATGGTGCAACAGCATGAGTACTAGGAAAAATTCTCTCTTGGGGCCTCAGTTTCCTCACATATAAAATGAAGTGATTGAACTAGCTTTAAAACAATTGGATTAATCACTAAAATAAAATTGTTATGATATGGAAGTTAATTGTACTTAATTGGGCATAAAACAGAACTTCCGAATGAAGTACAGGCTGGAGGTGGTAAGTTTAAGTCTAAATGGCCAACCATGAATTCTCATCTTTTGGAAGAACTCCCACAGGGTTGCTAATCTCATTTTTCTTTTTATATCTGTGTGTGTGTGTGTGTGTGTGTGTGTACTGAATGACCGCACCTGAAGCTGCACTGTGTCCCCAGCACCGTGCAGGTGCCCTTTTGAATCAAAGTAAGGAACTCCATCAACTGAATCACCACCATCACTTCCTGCAGCACTTTGGGTTTTCCTCCTATCCAAATAATGACTGGTCCCAATCCTGCTTAACTCACAGCCCAGGGTGGTATGGCTGTTAATTTTACTTCCAGTAAAAATGATCAGCACATTTGCTAATCTTATGCATATCTTTCAAATACAGTCAACTCTTTATTATTCAGAGGTGGAATGTGTGGTTTGGAAATTATTTGGGTCCTTTTGCTTTTCTTTTTCACTTCTGTCTCCTAGATTTGTTCATTTTGCTAATTGTTAGCCTTGCCACTGGAAAATAAAGTGAAACAAGGGGCTGCTAGGTGGCACAGTGGATAGAGCACTGACCCTGGAGTCAGGAGTACCTAACTTAACATCCAGCCTCAAACACTTAATAAATACCTGGCTGTGTGGCCTTGGGCAAGCCACTTAATCCCATTGCCTTGCAAAAACCTAAAAAAAAATAAAATAAAAAATAAGTGAAACAGTCAGCAATTACTTGTTAGATGCATTGGTAAAGATTTAATTGAGGAAGAATTGTTTGGATTGGGCATACATTTTTTTTATCCATATTGCCCCTGTTCTCCATTATTATGGAAAACAAGGAGCTAACTAGATTGAGTAGGATTCAGAAGAACCTGATTTCTAATCCCATTTTGTCAATGAATGCTAAATAAATTTACACATAATTTCCTAACTTCTTTTTAGGGGTTTGGATTTGATCTTTAGGGTCCTGTCCAATTCTTAGATCCTATGGTTTTCAAAAACCAGTTTGAATTTTGTTACATTAAAACACTAGTATTGGGAGGCAGCTAGGTGGCAGTGGATAGAGCACTGGCCCTGGAGTCAGGAGTACCTGAGTTCAAATTCTTCCTTAGACACTTAATAATTACCTACCCGTGTGGCCTTGGGCAAGCCACTTAACCCCATTGGCTTGCAAAAACAAACAAAACCCACTAGGAAATTTAAAATTCAGATTAGTATGGTGCTAGGTACTTAGTAGAAGTCCTTTAAATACTTTTTGTCATCTTTGTTACTGGTAGCTTTGTGAAGATGAAGTTAGTGTTTGTTTACTTGTGAATTTCAATTACCTACTTTCCTTCCTCCTTATAATCCTCAATAAGTATGGGTAAATGGGAGTTAGCTGTACTTAAATTTCTAATTCATATTCATTAAAGATAGGGTCAGTTGGTGGCAAATTCATCTCTTCTTTTGGCCAACTACTTAATATATTTTGGTCTGAACCTAACATGTTATAAACTTAGTAAGTAAACATTTTTTCAACCTCAAAATCAGCTATAGTTCCTTGATATTACTAATTTGTTTGATTCAAAGTCAATGAAAATGTTTTTATGTCTGAAATATTTTTCCACCTGTGCCCTTCTGCCTTTCCTGAGTATCTAACTACCATAGTGTTAACTTTGCTTACTTTAATTTGTTACAAAAACAAATTCTTAAAAAATGAAAATGACCCAAATTTTGCTTCACACCAATATAATTTAATAATGCCTTAGTAATGCCTCTAACATTCTGTGGATATTGTCAGAGAGTAAGTGCTGGGCCTGGAGTTTGACTTATTTTTTTTATTCCATGAAGAATATTTTGAATTCTGAAATTCCTTTTATCTGATGATATTTTTATCATTCCATCTTTCCCTCAGCATTATCAGCCCTAGAGCCTCAACCCTATTCTTTATTCTCAGATGACTTCTAAGCCTTCTATACCCTTAGTTCATTATTAGGCCAACATCTTTACACTGACTTGATCTTTTGATGAACCAGTTAAACTCTATACATTTTTCTACTCTCAAATCCCTTGTCCCATTATTTTATCACCTGACACACCCTGCAAATCCCAAGCCTTGGATTACTCCTACCAGCCCACCTTCTATCATTCAGTTTATTCTCATAATGCTGATTGGAACTGGAGAAAATCTCAGAACCAAATTGACTAGCTCCACCACAAATTTGTTTCATAAGGACAAATGAGCTTTTGTAGAGCAATCCTTTTATACTTCCCTAGTCAATTCACTATCCTAAGCCTTTTCATCATTTTTTAAATATCTTTGGCACCTTCCTTACAAGACCCCTGGAACCTTGCCTCATATTTTACTGAAAAAAAATTGAAGTTTTTAGTTGAGAGCTCCTTCTTTTCCACTCCTCATTTGACATCACTCAGATGCCTTTTGCCACTCTCTACATTAATAGGTGCCTTTTTTTTTGCACAAGAATAAGTGATCCCATCTTCTCTAGGGGATTACTAACTCTGTAATGCCACCTTTCATTACTTTTTAACCTCTTCCTGTCTATTGACTATTTTCTTGCTGGCTACAAACAAGCCTCCTATCTTCCCCATCCTCAAAAAACTCACTTGAGGAGCAGCGAGGTGGCATAGTGGATAGAGCACCAGCCCTGGAGTCAGAATGGCCTAGAGTTCAAATGTCACCTCAAGACACTTAATAATTGCCTGCCTGTGTGACCACATTGCCTTAAATAAATTTTAAAAAAGTTCTTACTTGGTCCATCCAACCCCCAATAGTTATCATCTTATATTTCTCTTCTTTTCTGTTGAAAATATAGATAATTCCATTTCCTTTTCTCCTGCTCTTTTGTTAACTCTACAATCTTTCTTCCAGTGTCATCATTCAGCAAAATTACTTTTCCTGAGTTAATGATCTTAATTGCCAAGTCTAATAGACTTTTTTCAACCTTCAGCCTTCTTGATTTCTCTGCAGCCTTTGCCATTGACTCTGTTCTTCTTGATATTTTTTGTCTAGATTTTCATGACTCTGCTCTTTCCTGCTTTGACTTGCACACAGATTCCCAAGAAATACTTTATTTTATATATCTTGAGAAGACACATTGTGTTGTAAAAAGTTAGAATTAAGGCTCTAGTAGAAATTTTTATTTTTCATTGTCATTGTTGACATTTCTTCTTTTAATTTGAAGATGATGATTTTATTTGAGAGTTCCAAAAAAAAAGAATATTTATACTAACATCTCCAAATGTGCCCTGTTTTTACATGACATTTTTAATATTGTCATAAGCTATAAAATTGTTATTTACCCACATTACTTAGATTTGTGACTGACTTCCTCAGGAAAAATAGTAATGATACTTTTTTTTAATTAAAGATTTTATTTGAGTTTTACAATTTTTCTCCCAATCTTACTCCTCCCCCCACCCCCCATGGAAAGCAATCTGTCAGTCATTATTTTGTTTCCATGTTGTATATTGATCTAAATTAAGTGTGATGAGAGAAAAATCACATCCTTAAGAAAGAAACAAAAAAATCAGACAATAAGATATCTGGTTTTTTTTCCCTAAATTAAAGGGAATAGTCCTTGAATTTTGTTCAAACTCCATGGCTCTTTATCTGGATACAGATGGTATTCTCCATTGCAGACAGCCCAAAATTGTCCCTGGTTGTTGCACTGATGGAACGAGCAGATACTTTTTTTCTTAAGATAAAGATAAAAATAAAAACCAAATATCTTAGCACATGTTTAAATTAGTATTTAATTGAAATGTAAAATTGATTCCAGCTTTGCCCCTTTTTTCTTCCATCTGGAGGAACTAAGTGAGACTCAAGTAGTGTAGTAAGTTTCTCTATCTTTTCTATAAGGGCATGTTTGTGAGCTGGAGACAGATATTTAGATATTTTTGTTCTTGATGAGGCTATTGTATATGTGGGAGGGTGAAGATAAATCCTTTTTTTACCTTTTCTGTTGTCTGGGATGCATCAAATTACTTTTTGAAAAATACAGATTATAACTTTCATTGCCTCACAAAGAATAGATAAAAGCAGCATAATCTTCTTAATTTTATGTCTTAATTCTCTCTACACCCATTTTCTGCAGCAACTAATTCTGTTGGAAGATTTATATATAAAACTCAGGCAGAAATATCTTTTCTTACCTTATATATTGTTCCAACTTTGCATGTTTCTTATTCTATTGTTGTCTTTTGAATGATTGATATATCTCTACCATCTGATTTATCTCTACCATCTGACTCATTCACTCATAAAACACCTGTTTGCAGAACAGTAGGTTGTTTATCAATTATAAACCCCTTTGGTAGGTCTTCCTTATTTTTTCTCTATTTTCATTTTCCACTTAGTTCTCAAATCGCTCTTTCTAAAGCTCAGGGCTTCCCTTGTAACCTCTTTTCCCCCATTCAGTAAACTCCAACATCTCTCTTATTACCTTCAGGATTAAATGTAAAATCCTATATTTGGTATTCAAAGTTCTTCATAAACTGCTCCCCTATTAACATTTACCTCCTTCTTTCCTGAATTCCTTCAGGTGACAGCAGAAATATCACCTAAACGCTACTGCCTTTCTTCTCTTGATTCTCTCCAGTTTATCCAGTTGACAGCTTGTTTGTACCCTGTGTTTGCTTGTTGTCTTTCCCATTAGATTGTGAACACCATGAGACCAAGGATTATTGTTCACCTTCCTTTGTATCCTCAGTGCTTGCCACTAATAAATAGGTGTCTATTAAATATGTTTTGACTTGACTTTTGTATGTAAAGCTCTTCACAGCTTGGTTACTTCCTATCTTCCCAGTCTTCTTGCTCATTACTACTCTTTCTACACTCTGTAGAGTAGACTTTTATGGCCTACTTGCTCTTCCATCTTGTTCCCTTGTTTAGAATGCTCTCATCCTATTCCTCCACCTCTTAGAGTCTCTGGTTTCCTTCAAAACTCAATTCAAGTACCACCTTATAGAAGATGTCTTTCCCAGACCCTGCCAGGCCTTCCCTCTAAGATTATCTTCCATTTATGGGTGGGTAGGTATCATGAATCTCTTTTATATAATATCCCCATTAGAGTGTAAGCTTCTTGAGGGCAGGTTGTTCTTTGCTTTACCTAGTATATCCAGTTATTTGCATAATTCTCCCCCCCTCGCCAGGAGTTACCTGAGTTCAGATCCCACCTCAGATACTTAATAATTACCTAGCTGTGTGGCCTTGGGCAAGCCACTTTAACCTTATCTGCCTTGCAAAAAAACCTAAAAAACAAAACAAAACAAAAACCAAGAAAAACACAATTACTTTGTACTCATGAAACTTAACACCAAAAAAGTACTTTGAAATTCACAAGGAAAGAGATTTATCAAAGGAAGTTTTCATATAAATAAACAGTGGCATTTGAGTTGAACCTTTAAAAGGTGTGATAGAATTCCAAAGGCAAAGAGAAAAAGAGGACATTCCAGGCATAGGGTATGCCATAGGCAAGGGCAAGGATAAGGAAAGCACAAAGTGTATGTTTTGAGAAGATTGTAAGGGAAAGAAAGAGTAACAAGCAGGTCACTTTGGTTGGAGCATAGGTTGACATGGAGGAAAAAGACATATGACTAGAATGGTAGGGTCTTGAAAACCAAGCAAAGAAGTTTGAACCTTACTTGATATTTATTAGGAAAAAATGTAGCAGAAGATTTATAAAACTGGATTCATATATAAGGAACATTATTTTGCCTCAATGGTCCTATTTCTGTTTTGAAGAAATAACATTGGCCACATTCTAAACCATCCTCAAACAAAAAGCTTGCTAAGAAATTTCTTAAATGGAGAATAGCTTATCTATCCAATTGTGGTACATTAAAATGTAATGGAATACAGTGTAAGAAAAAATGAATATAAGGAAATATTTAGAGAAATAGGGAAAATTTTTAAAGAAGTAATACGTAAAATATAGCAGAACTAAAGGAACAATAAATATAGTGACCAACAAATAGCAGTGTTAAATTGCTATGTGGCCACGAAGCAGTGAATACACCAAATAGTATTGGCACCAAATCAAAGAGTACTTACCCTTTATAGAAAGGAATTTTGTCATAACATGAATTTAACTTACATAAATCCACTAATACATGCCATTCTGTACAATGAACCTTTGCTTCCGAGAGAGCTTGAGATAATAAGAAGGTATTCTAGTCTTTTCCTTCAAGTGCCCCATTGCCAGGACCCCCTCCCCCCAAATACCTCTTTGGTTTCCCACATAGAATGAGAATTGGTAATAACCAACAGGTCAGCCCTTAAATTCTATTCTTGAGTCATTGATCTTAACTTACATTGTTCCATTTTGCCAGAGGTTTTTCAACTTGGTAAAAGAGTATAATATTGACTTTGAAATTCTCTTCATACCCAATTGATATTAGAACCTAAATTAGTAAATTACTCCTCTTTATTAGCAGACTAAGCTACAAAAATCATTTGAACTGTTATTTTATCACTCTTAAGCAGATGTACTTTACAGTTTTAGGGAATATTGTTTTGAGTTTTTGGGAAATGTCTTGCTAGCATTTTAAAAAACATCTTTAAAAAATAACATTTTGCTCTTTCGTGGTTTGCTATGTGATAGTCAACATTATTTAATTCTTGTCTTTTTAAAAGTAAAAGAGGGCAACAATAAATATTTGTTAAGTGCCTTCTGTGTGTGAAGCACTGTGTTAAATCTCTGGAGATACAAAAAGAGGCGAAAGCTTGCCCTCAAGTCTAATGGAGAAGGCAGCATGCAGTCAAATATTTGCAAAGCAAGCTATGTATAGGATAAATAGGAAATGATTAACAAAGGGAAGGCACTAGAATTTGAGAGTTGTTCAGAAAGACTTGTATAAGGTAAGGTTTTAGTTGAGACTTAAAGGAAGCTTGGGAGGAGCTGATGAGATCACTAAGTGAAATTTAGAGGGAGAAAAGAGGGTGGCTTATTGCAAGGCTGTTGTGAAGGAAGAGCTTTGTAAACCTTAAAGTATTTAAAGATAGTCATTATTGAAAATATAATGTATTAGATAACTTTTTGTTATAGAAGTTGTCATCAAGAAGGGTTCATGAATAATCAAAGTAAATCAAAGAAGAAGATTTTTATTTCTCTAATTTAGGGGTTCTTAAGCTTGAGTTTGTGAACTGGTTTTAAAAAATTTTTATATTTTAATTTTGATAATTTAATTGTAAATGGTTTCTTTTTTAATATGATGTATTAAAATTATTATTTTGAGAAATTTCTAAGCTTCACCATTCTGCCAAAGGAATCCATTATACACAAAACAATTAAGAATTTCTGAGAGTAGATTTAGAAATAGACCTGAATTTCAATCGCAGAGATTTGAAATTTAATGAAGAGTCAGTGTGATGATGCATGTCTGTGATCCTTGCTTCTGGGAAGGTTGAAGCTGGTGAATGAGAAAATTCTTGTGTTGGGCTAGGGCTAAAGTCTAAGTTTGGCACGAATATAGGGGCTGCCATTCTGCCTGAGAAGGTTAAATTGACCCATTTTGGAAGTGGAGCAGCTCAGAACTCATGCTGATCAGGTGGGTTGTATAATTGGTTGGTCACTTAACTTATTTCTAGCCTATGTATGTAGGTAGACCCAATCTTCTCCCAAAAAAAAATTTTAAAAAGAAAATCTTATTGACTCTTAAGAGTATTCTCAGAGGAAAGCATGCAGAATCATTAAGAAGGGGGCAATGATTAGTTCTCTCAATCTTTTTAACTTAGTTCAAAATATCCTTCCTAAGATAAAATATGGTGTAAAAAATAGAGTCAATAGAAAAAAGGGAAATGTAATGGGAAAAAGAAAAAGGGAGGAATAGGCCAAGATATATCATATAATAAGAGTTTTCTTTATTACTATGAGCTATTGCAAAGATATGGAAGGGGGAATGAGGGAATCTTCGCTCTCATCAGAGGTGGCTAGGAGAGGAAACAGCATATATACTCAATGGGGTATAGGCATCTGGAGTAAGAAGTGGGGGGACAGGGGGAAGGGGTGGGGATGTGAGTGATGGAAGAGAGGATGGACCATGAGGGGAGAATGGTCAGATATAACACATTTTCTTTTTTACTTCTTGTGAGGGGCTGGGATTGGATGGCCTGTCTGGGACCATAGGGCCAGGTGGATGCTGGGCCTAAGGGGTGGTATGTGGGCTCGGGGTCAGGGATCTGTCTGCTGTGCCACTCAGCTACCCTACAGCAGAGTCAGAGTGAAAGGAGAGAGAAAATATAATACATGGTAGTGAAGAAGTACGAAGGGAAGGAGTTGTGATCAGCAATGGCAGTGGTGGAAAAATATGGAAGTAACTTTTGCCATGGACTTATCATAAAGAATGTGATCCACCTGCTAGAGTTGTTGGTGTTGGAACACAGACTGAAGCACATTTATTATTATTATTATTATTATTATTATTATTATTATTATTATTATTATTATTATTATTTGGGAGGTGCGGGGCAAATGGGGCTGGGTGGCCTGCCTGGGGCCGCATAGCAGGGTGATCATTGGATGTCTGAGGCCAGATTTGGACCTGGGTGCTCCTGGCTCAAGGGCCAGTGCTCTGTCCACCACCCGGGCGCCCCTACTATTATTACTATTTTATTTTATTTTGGGTCTTTTTTTTTCTTTTTTTGGTTTTTGCAGGGCATTGGGGATGGGGTGGCTTGCATGTCACACAGCTGGGTGGGTGATTGTGTGTACAGGGCTGGATATGGGCTCAGGTGCCCCTGGCTCCAGAGCTGGTGCTGTGTCCACTGCGCCACCTGTCCATACCTACAATTATTACTATTATTTTTTAAATTTAAATTTAAATTTTTTTCTCTCTCCCCTTTATCGCTCAAGCGAGTCCATAATTTTTTTGGGGGGAGGGGGTATTTTGTTTAATCTTAAACAAGAATATTTTATTAATGTATAAAAAACATTTGTACAAAATGAGAATAAATAAATATTAAATAAAGAACAAGGAAAAAAACAAACAAAAAAATCAAAATATCCTTCCTACCCCCCCAAAACCACAGAATTGTACAGTACATAAACATTTATCCAGTAAGTGTTCATATTTAGTTTTTTTGTTGTTATTAGATTTAGTGGAAATTAACCTAGATTTAAATTGTAGTTTTCTTTTATTCTAGTCTCATCAGAGAGGGTGCTGCACTCTGCGAGCAAGGCAGAATTCAAGCACCTCAAAGAAACATGAGATGTGAAAGTTTAGAGTAACCACCTCAGGTGTTCACATGGACAATTTGTGCCCGACCTGTGGTAGATCATTCTGAGCTCATTGTAACTTGATGCTAATCTAGTGATGTCATTTTGTTGATCTTCAAGAACAAAGGATAAGGGGCAGCTAAATGATGCTGTGGGTAGATTACTGGCCCTGGAGTCAATGAGGGCCTGAGTTCAAATTTGACCTTAGACATTTAATAATTATTCAACTGTGTCATTTAACTCATTGCCTTGCAAAAACGAAACAATAAAAGGGACAAGAACCAACTATTAGTTGTAGTAAAATCAAATTAGATTCTGCTAAGTGGGAAGTTTTGATAATTCTGTATATCTGACTTTTATTTCAGTACTCCCTGGTGGTGACAACCCCCGACTTGACCTGGAAGCCAAGGTAGAAATTTTAGTGGCATGTATGTGGCTGGTCTAGGGACAGGGAATGAACTCTGTGTTTGGCAGTCAGTCAGGAAGTTATTTGATTGAGCATCAACACTCTGCTAGGCATTTTGAAAAGACTTGAGATAAAAATTCTTTAGGGGAGCTTAAGTTTTAGCCTATAAAACAAATGATTGGAGAGTTAGTAATAACAATAATAACAATAATAATGCTAGTGCTATTTTATTTTTTATTTATTTTTTTCATTTTTTTTTCGTTTTTGCAAGGCAATGGGGTTAAGTGGCTTGCCCAAGGCCACACAGCTAGGTAATTATTAAGTGTCTGGGGCCGGATTTGAACTCGGGTACTCCTGATTGCAGGGCTGGTGCTCTATCCACTGTGCCACCTAGCCGCCCTAGTGCTATTTTAAAAAGTACTGCGGCTCAGACTTTTTACTCAAGAATCATTTAAAGAAGGAACAAATGGTTGAGGGGAAGTTGATTTTTCCAGGAAAGTTTTCTCTTAGAAAGTAGAACTTGAATATGACCTGAAGGATAGATGGAATTCAAATAGAAGAAAAGTTTAGTAATATAGGCCCTGTGGGACAACAATAAAGAGATCATTAGTTTTTCTACTTACTGCTTATCTTATACTAGGCAAATAATTTAACCTCTGGACCTCAGTAGCTTTATCTTTAAAATTAAGGGATTATAATAATGGCACCATGCTAAGCACTTTATAGCTATTATTTTATTTGATCTTCATAACAACCTTGGGAGATGGGTGCTATATTTTACAGATGAGGAACTGAGGCAAATAATGGTTGAGTGACTAATCTAGGATCACACAGCTAATAAATAGATGAGGCGGGATTTTTCTTGGCTTTTGCAAGGCAGTGGGGTTAAGTGACTTGTCCAGGGTCACATAGCTAGGTAATTATTAAGTGTCTGAGGCTGGATTTGAATTCAGGTCCTCATCGGCCCTAGTGTCAGGAGTACCTGAGTTCAAATCCGGCCTCAGACACTTATTAATTACCTAGCTGTGTGGCCCTGGGCAAGCCACTTAACCCCATTGCCTTGCAAAAACCTAAAATTAATAAATAAATGAACTCAGGTCCCCTTGACTCCAGGGCTGGAGCTCTGTTCTCTGTGCCACCTACCTGCCCCCAAGGTTGGATTGTGAATAAGGGCTTCTTGATTCTAGGCCCATTTTTCATCTAGATGCCCCCCTCATTTGATTACTTGAATGCTTTGTAGTCTAGTTCTACATTTAGATGAGTTTTGGGAAACATGAGAAACCTGGCATGAAGGCAATAGTGATAAGAGACTCAAGTATCTAGTGATGTATCTTTTAAAAAAAAAGTTATATTTAAGGCAATGGCGTTAAGTGACTTGCCCAAGGTGTCACACAGCTAAGCAATTATTAAGTGTCTGAGATTAGATTTGAATTCAGGTCCTCCTCACTCCAGGGTATATGCTCTATCTACTGCGCTACCTCGCTACCCCTTCCAGTGACATATCTTGATATTACTGGTTCCAAAATCAGGAGAACCTGAGTTCATATTTGACTTCAGTCACTTATTATGTGTATCACCCAGAGCATATCACTTAACACTTTGGTCTACTTCAATTTTCTCATGTTAAATGGAAATATTACCTACTTCCCAGGGTTGTTGTGTGGATCAGATGAGGTAATATAAGGGGGCGGCTAGGTGGCGTAGTGGATAAAGCACTGGCCTTGGAGTCAGGAGTACCTGGGTTCAAATCTGGTCTTAGACACTTAATAATTGCCTAGCTGTGTGGCCTTGGGCAAGCCACTTAACCCCATTTGCCTTGCAAAAAAAAATGAGGTAATATTTATAAAGCATTTGCAAACATTAAATTGCTATATTAAGTTTAGCTATTATTTTTTATAAATCTGCTGACACTTTTTCCCAAAAGCAGAGCCTATAATGAGCAAATGAACAAAATTATCAATTATTGAAGAAGTATTTAATAAGTATTTACTATGTTTCAAGATCTGTACTAAATGTTCTGGATACAGATATAAAAATCAAAGATATAATGATTTATGACTTCCCTTCATGTTAGTTTAATTCTTTAAAAGGTGAAAAAAAAAGAATGCTATTCTAGACTTGATCCTGACAAATGAGATGTTGCTGATTACTAAAATAGAAACAATGAGAACTTTGGGAGCAAATAATTATTCCATCATAGAGCTTGTGATGGAGGAGATGAAACTGTATGTATGTCCTGATTTTATATATATATATAGAGAGAGAGAGAGAGAGCCTATTTCCCAAGGAGTTAAAGAAGGAATAATTAGGATCCAGTTACCCCTTAGTGTTTTACAGGGAAGGTTGTCTTAAGAAGAATAGAAAGCTCTCAGGAATGACATTGTGAAGACAGAAGGAGCAGTGATTCCAGTGAGGAGGAAAAAAGAAAGCTGATCTATAGAGATCTATAGAGGGAATTCATCTAGAAATATAGATTTTAAAAACACAAGTATAGAAGATTGAACCAATATCAGTGATCAAAGATAAATACAAAAGAATAACACTCTAGGGGTGGCCAGGTGGTGCTGTGGATAGAGCACCTGCCCTGGAGTCAGGAGTACCTGAGTTCCAATCTGGCCTCAGACACTTAATTATCTAGCTGTGTAGTCTTAGGCAAGCTACTTAACCCCTCCCCCCATTGCCTTGGAAAAACTTAAAAAAAAATAGCACTCTACTGTAGTTCCCCACTACCATATACTATATTTTCTCTCTCCTTTCACTCTGTCCCACTTCTTAAATGTGCGGTAGGCACAGCAGACAGATCCCCAGCCCTGGGGCCAAGAGGCCCTGAGCCCACATACCACCCCTTAGGCCCAGCATCCACCCAGCCCTGTGGTCCCGGACAGGCCATCCAATCCCAGCCCTTTGCAAGAAGTAAAAAAAAAAGAAAATGTGTTATATCTGACCATTCTCCTCCCCATGGTCCACCCTCTCCTCCTTCACCCCCGTCTCTCCCCTTCCCCTTGTCTCCCCCTTCTCTCCTTCTTACTCTAGATGCCTATACCCCATTGAGTATATATGCTGTTTCCTCTCCTAGTCACCTTTGATGAGAGCAAAGGTTCCCTCATTCTCCCTTGCCTTCTCCCCTTCCATATTGCAATAGCTCATTGTAATAAAAAAAATCTTATTATATGAAATATCTAGCCTATTCCACTTCTCCTTTCTCTTACTCCCATTACATCTCCCTTTTAGCCTTTGACTCCATTTTTACACTTTATTATATCTTCAAATTCAGCTCTCTCCTGTGCTTCATCTATAAAGGCTCCTTCTACTTGCTCTATTAAATGAGAAGGTTCATATGAATATTATTGGTACCATTTTTCTATGTAGGAATACATGTAGTTCTAAGTCCCTCATATTTTCCCCTTCTCCTTCACTCTCTGTTTCACCTGAGTCCTGTATTTGAAGATCAAACCTTCTGTTCAGCTCTGGCCATTTCAACAGGAACATTTGAAATTCCCCTGGTTCATTGAAAGTCCATCTTTTTCCCTGGAAGAGGATGTTCATTTTTGCTGAGTAGTTGATTCTCGGTTGCATTCCAAGCTCTTTTGCCTTCTGGAATATTATATTCCAAGTCCTACAAGCTTTTAATGTAGTTGCTGCTAAGTCCTGTGTGATCCTGACTGCAGCTCCATGATAATTTGAATTGTGTCCTTCTGGCTGCTTGTAATATTTTCTCTTGGGAGTTCTGGAACTTGGCTATAATATTCCTGGGGGTTGGGTTACCTTTCCTGAATGTTTTCCAGATCAGATTTTTTTTTTTTTTTTTTTAGATTTTTGCAAGGCAGATGGGGTTAAGTGGCTTGCCCAAGGCCACACAGCTAGGTAATTATTAAGTGTCTGAGGCCAGATTTGAACTCAGGTACTCCTGACTCCAGGGCTGGTGCTCTATCCACTGTACCACCTAGCCACCCCCCAGATGTTTTTTCAGTGAGGTGTTTCACATTTTCTTCTAATTTTTCATGCTTTTGGTTTTGAAGTATTGTGTCTTGATTTCTTGTAACATCAGCAGCTTCCCTCAATTCCATTCTACATCTGAAGGATTTGTTTTCCTCAGAGAGTTTTCTTATTTCTTTTTCCATCTGGCCAATTCTGCTTTTTAAAGCATTCTTCTCCACAATAACATTTTGAACTGTTTTATCCATTTGACCTATGCTGGTTTTTAACATGTTATTTTCTTCAGCATTTTTTGGATCTCCTTGACTAAGCTGCTGACTTCTTCATGTTTTTCCTGCATCTCTCATTTCTTTTCCCAATTTTTCTTGTATCTCCCTCACTTGATTTTCAAAATCTTTTTTGAGCTCTGTCATAGCCTGAGCCCAATTTCCATTTTTGTCTTGGAGTCTTTAGATGCAGGAGCTTGGACTTCCTCATCTTCAGATTGAGTATTTTGATCCTTCTTGGGATCATAGACAATGTATTTTTTTTTCTTTTTGCAAGGCAAACGAGGCCAGATTTGAGACAATGTATTTGTCAATGGTATTCCTCTTTTTTTCTCTGTTTACTCTTTTCCTGGCCTGTGCCTGGCTTTGGGGTGCTACCTGAGCTTTTGAGTATTATTTGGACACCCCACCCCCCCTCAAGGATCTCTGTGTGTGAAACTCTGTCTTCCCTCCTGGTCTGTGAATGACCACAAACGCACCCCTCTGCCACGGGGCTGGGGGGGGGGGGCCTGCTATTCTATGGCGCGGCTAGACTGTGATCAGGATCTGAATATGGTCAGAGCCCCAGAGTCCTCTTTCAAGTATAGAGAACAGACCTTGGAAGTCTCTCTCCACTCCCTTACCTAGGTTGATCACTCAAGGCTAAGTTGCCTGGGGGCTCCTGCTTAGGGCTCCACCTGCTTCTGGTTCCAGGATCTGGGCTGCTTGCTGAGTGCCCTGAGGGCTGGTCTTCATGCCCTCACTCTGGCAGAGGCCCCCCTGCTGATCTTCCAAGTTGTGCCTGGTGCTTCCTGGGGTGTAGGTCAGGAAACTGCCCCCACTGCCTCAGCTCCCAGGTGCTCTGGGGCTGCATCTGGAAGGCTGAAGTCTGGTGGCCACCCCTCTAACCCTGTGGAGTGGGGCCTTTCCACTATTTTCCAGTTTACCTTGGTCTCAAGAATTGCCTCACTGGATTCCTCTGTGGGTTCTGTCTCTCGAAAATTTAGTTGAGTCCTTATTTTATAAGTTTTGAAATATTAGAAAGAGAGCATCTAAGAGAGGATCTTCTGCTGCCATCTTGGCTCCCCTGGTTCATTGTTTTTTAAACCTACAAAGGGGAGAAGAAAAGACTCAAAAGGACTAGGACTACTGTTCAAGGTGGATGGGACACGATGATAAGGAGATTGACTTCATTATGTTTTCTTGTTTTACTACTTTCCAAAGCGAATAATCTTTGGGCTAAAAAGGAACAAAAAAATGGTTAATATGAAGCAAAAACCAAGATAAATCAAGAGAGTGTTTGCATCTAACTGCCCTCAATGAATTCAAGTCACCAGTCTCAGATGACCTACATCTAGAGTCCTTGAAAGAACTGGCAAATGTGATTGCTAAGCCATTGTTCATGATCCTTGTAAATGGGAGTGATGCCACAGAACTGGAGAAGGGCAAATGTTATCCTAATTTTTTTTAAAGGGAAGTAGGTAGAGTCTGTAAGCTATAGACCAGTGAACTTGATTTTTATTTCTGTCAGAATTCTAAAACATATTAAGAGGATGGGTATTGAGTATTGATTACTAAAGGAGTGAAAAATTCATCAAGGCTTTTTAAAAACATCCCATGGTAGGTTAAGTTAATTTACTTTATTCATAGGGCAACTGGATGGTAAGAGGAAGTGTGGTAAAATGCAGAGAAAACCAATTTCAGAGTGAGAAGATTTGGTTAGATTCAGATCTCCTTTGCTGTTACATATTGGTTGTATGTCTCTTTTTTTTTTTTTAAGGTTTTTGCCAGGCAAACGGGGTTAAGTGGCTTGCCCAAGGCCGCACAGCTAGGTAATTATTAAGTGTCTGAGACCAGATTTGAACCCAAGCACTCCTGACTCCAAGGTTGGTGCTTTATCCACTACACCACCTAGCCGCCCTGGTTGTATGTCTCTTAAGTGACTTTTGCAAGTTACCTAATCTTCGAGTGCCAGACAATTATCTAAGACCTTGGTTTTAGAAAAGGTGCTGTTCTACTCTATTAGAGGGAATTTTCTCACCAGTACTTTGTCATACTAATGAAATCACAAATATGCATAGAGAGAGCCACAGACTAGTATATCAGAGGAATGCTAGAGAACAGAAGTCTATTATGGCCTATCCAGATTAAAATGTAGTTGGGAAATGTTTAACACAAAATAAAAATAAATACAACATAGATAATGTTAGTTTGTAGTTTTCTAAGTCAGTAGACAACTGGGCAGGAAATTTGTTTGACACCAATAGAAAAAGTATAAACTCATAGCTAGTAAGTGTCTGAGGCTGAATTTGAATGCAGATCTTCCCAACTGAAGGCCTGACACTCTGTCTATTGCATCACTTGGCTGCTTCTCCTTAAATGTAGTAGGTGCTTAATAAAAGCTTATTGATTGTTGGCCAGACCTAAAGAGTTGCTCTGGGAGCCTAGATCTCCTGGAGAACACTTAGGCACCTGTTACTGGCTTAAATAAAAGCACGGATGACTTGTTTGCCAATTATCCTAACTATTTAAGAAGTGGAGGGATAGCTAATAAAATGGATAGTAGAATTCAGATTTTCAAAAACCCAAATCCTAATGGATTTATTGAATTGGAGAAAGATTGAATTGAATGGAATGAGATAGCATTTAATAGAACTATGAAATTCAGGAGGTTAGTGGGTTCTCTGACTGAATTTGTTAGTTCTACTTCTTGGAAGGAATCTTTTTAGGTTTTTGCTAGGTAATGGGGTTAAGTGGCTTGCCCAAGGCCACACAGCTAGGTAATTGTCTGAGGCCAGATTTGAACTCAGGTACTCCTGACTCCAGGGCCGGTACTCTATCCACTGTGCCATCTAGCCGCCCCTGGAAGGAATTCTTAATTCAGGTATAGATTGGACTAAATGACAACTGAGATCCCTTTCAACTTTGATGCTCGTTTTTCTCCCCTTGGGATCCAAAAATCAGCTTCACAAATATAAGACTATGCAGCAGTTCCACTGAAAAAAGGTCATTTGGGTGAGGCATATGAGAAGTTAATATGATAGGGAAACCAAAAGAAACCAATTCTAACCTGGACTAAATTTAGAGACATGTGTATAGGACAAAACTCTCTTGCAAACTCATCTAGAGCACTTCATTTTCTGGGTACCATACTTTAGGAAAGAGACTAGCTGGAGAGTGCTCGTGAGAAGACAGTTTAGGGTCAAGAGAGCAGTGCAGGTGCTCATGGGTGGTTTGGTTAAAGGAGACTAGGAAAAGAATACTTGGAATGATCTAGTATTTGAAGGGTGATCCTATGGAAGTATTTGATTTGTGTGTGACCATAGGGAAAAACTAGAAGCACTGAATGGAATTTTGCAGAGAAGCAGCTTTAGACTTGTGAGGAGCAACTTCATAAATTTAGAGTTATGAGCTAACATGAAATGGACTGCCTCAGGAAGACATAGGTTTCCCTTCATTGAATTCTTCAGTCAGAGACTAGGTACATTTGAAAAGATAGGTGCAGGTTTATTAGATGATCTTGAAGGTCTATTATTATTATTATATTAATGATCTACCTTTCATGGAATTAGAAATTATTAAAATGTTTTCATTAGGGCCATTAAGAAATGGGAATTGAAAGGAACAGGATTGGACCTCAAGCTGGTTAAGATGATAGAAATTAAAACCATGGCAAGGAGAATTTGGCTTGGAATCATGGTAAGAATGCCAATTGAGGAAAATCATTCTGACAGCCAGCACTACAGTAATGGAGAGAAGGACAGAAAGATGTTCTATTCAGTTACTAAGACTAGGATGGCAGCAATAGGAATGTCCTGGAAAGGGTTGCTCCAGGCTGGGGGATAGGGAGAAAAGTCAAATAATTCCAAACTTTCCAGCTTGTGAGTAATATGATTGTGGTGTAACTGGAAGCAACCTCAGTTTCCACCCAGTCCAATTTCTTTCTTTTACAAATGAAGCAGGGAGGTCAAGTGATATGTCTAAGATCATACAGGTTAGTTTTCAGAGGTAGCATTTGATTGCAAGAACCTCTTACTCCAGACAGTGTTCTCTCCACTGGTAGCATACTACCTCTATTCCCTAGCCACAGAACCTTGGATGCAGAAGGTGTTTTAACTGAATTATCTTCTACTGAGACAGAGAAGCTTATTCAGAGATGAATTCAATGGGACATTTGAGATCATTGCTCTAAATCTAGAAGGTCATCTAGTCATCTTGAACATTTTGGGAAAGACTGCATGGTATAGTGGATAGAGAGTTGACCTCAGAATCAGGAAGTTTTGGGTTTAAAAGTTCTTTCTCTGCTGTATACTGACTGATCCCTGCACAAGCTACTTAACTCAGTGCTCCAAATAGTTTTATAAATGGTAGAGAAAGTGCCAGTTTGTGTGGGTGGAAAGTTCCTCCCTAGGAGCCCCTGATATTGATAAAAATCATAGTTCTCAGCAAAAAAAGTAGGATAGACTTAATTTTTAATTCCTTAACTTATTTCTTCTTATTATAAATTAGTGGGGCTTTACTATTTGAAGTTTTTAAAAAGCACCCTTAAAAGAATTTAATAACAAAGGTAATCATAATATAATTTCAGAAAGGCCATTCCAGTAGATACTTTCTCTCCTCTCTCTAGCTCATTACAATTCACCTTCCAACCTTATCATTCCACTGAAACTGCTTTTCTTACCAGTGATATCTAATTGTCACATTTGCTTCTTAGTATAATAGAGCTTTTTAACATTTTAGCTTCAGTAATCATTCAGAGACTGATATAACACACTGTTGGAAAAAAAAAGTAATACTCAATAAAATTATCCCCTTAACTTTTTTTTTTTAGGTTTTTGCAAGGCAAATGGGGTTAAGTGGCTTGCCCAAGGCCACACAGCTAGGTAATAAGTGTCTGAAACTAGATTTGAACTCAGGTACTCCTGACTTCAGGGCCAAATATTCCAAATACCCTTCTAACTCATTCAGAGAGCCATCTTACATAATAAATTGTAATTTTTTTTAAGATTGAGAAAAAAATCAGCACAACTGATTAAAATATGGACCACAAAAGGGATTTCATTCATGTCCTACTTGAACTTAGTAATTTTTTACATTTATTTTTTATTTTTTAGAATACAGTAGTAGTCCTTATTATCTACATTGTCATAGTTAATATGAGTATTTTTTCTTGACCATACTTCACTCTGCATCATTTCATATAGATCTTTCCATGCTTCTCTTTATTTATTACACCCTTTATTTCTTATGGTTACAGTAATAATGCATTATATTCAGGTTTGTTTAGCCCTCTTTACTTGATGAGCGTCTGCTTTGTTTCTAATTTGTAGTTATCAACCATTTTGGTGTAAATGAGGACTTTCTTCATGTCAGTGCCTTCCTTGGGATATAAAAACCCAGTAATGGGGTATCTGGTTCAAAGGGTTCAACAGTTTTGGAAAATAGTTTGGAATTATGCAGCTAAAATGACTTTTTGGTCAAAATAGACCAGTTCATAGCTTCACTAACAGTGTTTTATTAGTGTGCCTGTCATTGTACAACTATTCCAGTACTGACTAGTGACTATTTGTAAGGTGTGAGGTTTTAATTTGTATTTCTCCTATTATTAGAGATTTGGAGCATTCCTTCATGTGAATCTTTTAAGAAAAGTTTGTTCATATTCTGTGACCATTTATTTGTGTGGGAATGGTATTGCTCTTTATTTTTTCGTTAGGTTAGATTGAAACTTTTAAAATTTCCAACTTTAATTTCAGAAATAATTTTTAAAAATCTATATCTTCAGCTCTTTTTGGAGCACAGATTAAAGGGAAGACTAATGATATACATAGACAATAGGTTTTATTTTTTGGAAAAGCTAATTTTTTTCAAATAAAGTATTTTATGTTTTAGACTTTACATGCATTTATAATATTGTTTTACTGAATTCATGTGGCTGGCCTTTTACTTTATTTTTTTCCAGTTTTAGTCCATACCTACAATTTCATTTTAATAGAAGTGTTTTCATTCAAAGTTGGTTTGGTTTTCAATTTAGTTCACATTTATTAAGGGATTACTGTGTGCGGAACACAGTTCTAGGTACTTGGTACTTTAGCTCAATGAAGTCACATCCTCAGGTATCCTCTTTAATGATGCATGAATAGGAAATGTTGGTTAACCACATTGTGGGGAAGTTGCCAAACTCAGCAAGAGGAAACAGAATTTCCTTTTCTGTCACCTTTACTGTGTTGTTTTTTAAATGCAAAATTAGCTAAAATTGATAAAACTTATCATGGAGTAACTGAGAATCAGTATGACACAGTAAAAGAGCAGCAAATTTGAAGTATGAAAACCTAGGTTCATATCCCAATTTCAGTTACTAATTAACTGTAGACAAATTAGCTAACTTCTGAGGTTAGTTTTCTCACCTGTAAAAACAGAAGTACTGATTGCTACTTATCTATCTCATAGGCTTATTTTGGAGAAAGTGTTTTGTAAATTTTTAACTATGAATTGCAATTTTTGTTTGTGGAACTTATCAATAAACTTTAAGTACCGGCTATATGCTAGATAGTGTGCTAAGTATTGGAGTTAAAAAAGAGACAAAAGACTCCCCCGCCCTTAAGGACCTTACACACTAAGGGGAGCAGTATACAAACAAACATGTACAAAACAAGCTGACAGAATAAATAGGAAATAATTAACAGATAGGATTAAGAAGTTAATCCAGTTAAAAAATAGAATTTTTTTTTTGTTGGGACTTAAGGAAGAGACTTGTTCCTGAAACAGCCAGGAAGTCAGTGTCACTGAATCCAAGAACATATAACAGGGAGTAAGGTGTGAAGACTGGACAGGTAGGGGGAGCTAGGATTAAAGGATTTTGAATCTCAGTGCCTTTTATATATAATCCTAGAGGCAATAGAAAGCCATTTCATAGGAGGATGATCACATCTGCACTCTGAGAAGATCAAATGGAGGATGGATTAGAATAGAGACTTGAGGCAGGACAACCCACCTGCATACTGTTGCAGTCATCCAGATATGAAACAACTAGAGTTGAGGCAGAGTAGAGAAGGGGGTGTGTGTATTCAAGAGAATGCTAGTGAAATACAGGCCATAATAATGAGATCAAGTGAGGGTAGTTTATAGGGAGAAAAAAAGAGAGCCCAGGACAGAACACTGAGGAATGGGGTACATGATTTGGAAGAGTATTCAGCAAATTAGGAATGGTCAGGAGAACCAGGAGAGACTGATGTCCCAAAAACCTAGAGAGAAAAAATATCAAGGAGAAAGTAAACTACCCTCCAGTCTGAAGAAAGGTGAAAGAGAAGGAGAATTGATTAAAAAGATCCATTGGATCTGCCAACTAAGAAATCATTAGTAATTTGGAGAGAATTTCAGTGGAATGATGAGGTCAAAAGTAAGATGGTAAGGAGGATTGTAAAAGAGAGTGAGAGGAGAGAAAGTGGAGATGCTAACTAGCTCTTGGAGAAGTTTAGCTACAAAGGTTAGAAGACATGTATATGGTACTAGATAATGGGAATAGAAGGATCAAGAAAAGTTTTTGGGGGGCTGCTAGGTGGCACAGTGGATAGAGCACCAGCCCTGGAGTCAGGAGTACCTGAGTTCAAATCCGGACTCAGACACTTAATAATTACCTAGTTGTGTGGCCTTGGGCAAGCCACTTAACCCCCTTTGCCTTGCAAGAACCTAAAAAAAAAAAGGTTTTTTCAGGATGAGGGAGATAAGATCATGTTTGTAGGCAATAGGGAATGAGTCCATAGAGATGGAGAAACTGAAAATAAGTGAAAAAATGGGGGATGTCAGTGGGGGCAATTTATTGGAGAAATGGATTGAATGAGATTACTTGAACAAGTGGAGGGGTTAGCCTTGGAAAGAAAGAACTAAGGCAGAAATCAGTAGTCTTTAAATGTACTTTGAAGCCATTGAATTTTCTCATCCTAGCGCCTCATTTTGTGGGAATGGAGATAATGATGAGTTTTCAAAGGATTTGTTAGCAAAACACAAATTCTAGTGGGTTCGAGCAAAGCTCAAGAAGGTTTCAAGTACAGGCCCAGTGCAATGAGTCTGTCATTTGAGATTTGGTTTAGCCAGATCCATAGAAGGTTATCACCTGATGATATATCTATAGTTATATCAATTATATCTTTAATGTGTGTATATACATAAACTTATGTATGTATAAACAAACACACATCTCACCTGGACTGCAATAGCTCACAAACTCCTAAGATTTAAAGAAGGGAACAAAACTAAACTCTCTTTGAGGAATAGAGAATTATTTTACTCTCATCAGTGGATGCAATATTCTCAATAATGAATTTATAGATCTTGAAAGTAAGTATCTAGTGGATAAGTAGGCAAATAAGTGACCCAATTCAAATTAAATAATATGAAGGATATATCTCTCTTGAATTTGAAAGGTAGAGATCAGATAGAAAAAAAATTTTCCTAAATATGAAAAAATGTCTGGTATAATATTGGAGGTCTTTTATTGCTGAATAAATTAATGTTAGTGAGAAAAATAGAAAAAATATCTTTAGTTTTTTCTTTTGATTTTTAAACTGTAAATAATAGTACTGCAATTTTTAATCATTCCTTAATTATAGAAATTGAAGCCTTTAGCAGTTTCCAGATGGTTTTAAGTCATGAAAAAATATAGCATCAGTAAACATTGTATAGAAGTCCTCATAACTGGTAGCAGAAAGAGATGAGAAGATTGAATCTTTTAGTGATTGGCTGAACTTGGAAAAGCTTTCTTTACTCCCCAGAGAGTGGGTTAGGGAGAAATCAGGCCAATAACATTTATCCCAGTGGTAACAACTATTCTAGACTATTCTTTCCATGTAGTGTAGAGAGTAATGAACCTTAGAATTCTTAAAAACAATTACAAAGCTGGGCTTAATAGGTCAGAATTGATCTATTCAGGCCCATCTTACATAAACATCTGAGTTAACTGTCATGTGCAATGGCATAAAAGGTTCTTTGTGTGATAAAGATACTGTTACTAAGGCAATAACCTTTATGCTAGAATCCTTGCAACTAAGACATGTTGTGTAGTGCTCAGCTGATATACAAGGGCTGATGACTATGAATACTGATGCCAGTGAAATTTAAAACTATATTAATTGACTAAAATTGTAACAATGAGGACATTCTCATGGAACTTCTCTTTTAATATATTAGGCCATTTATGGTATAGTTCCGAGCATCTTTTAAATGCAATTCATTTTGCTAATAGAACATTTAAAAATATTTATAGTAAATTCAAGATTGCCAATAAACTTAGAAGATAAGAGAGGTCTCATTTGTCTAGTGTGTTTCTATTCAGAATTATCTACAATTAACTGCTGGTATTGTTGAATGGTATTTACAGTAGGGAATAGTGAAGTGATGTTTTTCCTGGGGGGAAATGATTATAATTTTTCAAGGCATTTGAGGTGTGAAACTGATATTCTAGTCTTTTTCTGTAAAAAAAATTCCATTTCCTTTCTTTTTTAATTCTTTATTCTCTTAAAAAAAACAACATAAAGGACTACTCAGTTCTTTGTCTTTTTGGCTCCATCTGTTATGAACTCTGTCTTCCTTTTTATGGTAATTTGGGCATCCTTGTTTAAAAAAATGAAATTAGCTAATAGAGTGTTTATTTTATTATTCTTAAAAAAATGGGGGCAGCTGGGTGGCACAGTGAATAGAGCATTGGCCTAGGAGTTGGGAGGACCTTCATTCAAATCCAGCCACAGATATTTAATAATTATCTAGCTGTGTGACCTTGGGCAAGTCACTTAATCCCATTGCCTTGCAAAAAAATCCAATTCTTCTCTTTGTCAGTGGGGGGTGGGAGGAGAAAAGGTAGCTAGAAAAATGTGGAACTCAGTCTTACAAAAAAAGAATGATGAAAACTATCTCTACATGTAAATGCAAACAAGAAAAAGCAATTACTGATTTTGTTAATGAATTCAGTTTTATTTGTTTTGTTCTTAGCATTTTTATTTTTAGGGTTCTTTGCTTTATTGGATGTTTTCCCCCTTTTTTTTTAAAGTTGCTTGCCTAAGTCATTAATCTTTTGCTTCTTCTTTTTATTCTTTTTTGTTTTTTGCAAGGCAATGGGGTTAAGTGGCTTGCCCAAGTCCACACAGCTAGGTAATTATTAAGTGTCTGAGGCTGCATTTGAATTCAGGTCCTCCTGACTCCAGGGCTGGTGCTCTATCCACTGCACCACCTAGCTGCCCCTGCTTCTTTCTTGTTGAAAATTATTTTTAAAGAGATAAATTTATCTGCTTTGCAGTGTTTTGACTTTGTCTTAAAAGTTTTGGTATATTACCATTTCCATTGATAGAATGTTCTTGTTGTTTTTATAATGTAACCTACATAGGGTTATACTATTTAAATCTGAATATTTTTCTTCATGTTACTTTTGTTGATAAATTTTTTTGTCATGGTCAGTAAGAAAT
This sequence comes from Macrotis lagotis, assembly GCF_037893015.1. Classification (NCBI taxonomy): domain Eukaryota; kingdom Metazoa; phylum Chordata; class Mammalia; order Peramelemorphia; family Peramelidae; genus Macrotis; species Macrotis lagotis. The sequence continues at coordinate 183,935,264 of NC_133666.1, forward strand.
ATTTAATATATCTGTTTCTCTGCATTTATTTCTGAGTTTTCAGTTTTTGCAAATATACTGAGAAATATATATATATATATATATATATATATATATATATATATATATATATATATTCCTTTTGATTGCCATTCACTGATTGCCAGAGAGCTTACAGTTAACCTTTCCAGTCACCTATAGTTTCCTATAGTTTGGCCTGTCTCACCATTACCCACCCATCCCAAACTTGGATCCCATGCCAAACACTTTCTACACCATGACATATTGACCCACCTCCTTTCCAACTTTATTGTTTTCTCCTCATGCTTGTATTTTTATCTTCACTCAGCATAGTAGCTGGCACATAGTAAGCACTTTTAACTCAGATTAATCTAAATCCGAAAGGGGCACATTAAAAATAAGGTTTTCCAGTCTGTTTATCCCTTTGGTTCATTTAGCCTTTCCTTTATTTAGATTCTTTGTTATTTGGTGTATTTACACACACACTTTTCATATTGATATTATTTTACTATTTATGGTATCTTTAAACATAATATTTTCCTGCTTAGCCCTTTTTATCATGTATTTCTCTGAGATTGGTGGTTACCACAATTTTTTTTTTTTTTTTTTTAGGTTTTTGCAAGGCAATGGGGTAAAATGGCTTGCCCAAGGCCACATGGCTAGGTAATTATTAAGTGTCTGAGACCGGATTTGAACCCAGGTACTCCTGACTCCAGGGCCGGTGCTTTATCCACTGCGCCACCTAGCTGCCCCATCACAATCTTTTAGTTACTTTTATTGGTGATAATTTTTATTATGTTGTGCCCAGTAAGATATATTTAATATTTGGTTTTCTGCATTTATTTCTGAGATTTTCAGCTTTTGTTAATGTGTTGAGAAATACATATATTCATTTTGATTCTCATTCACTCACTTAACTCTTTGTGAGTCCTTATGTTTCAAGTGGGTTTCTTGTAAACTGCACATTGTTGGATTCCAGTCTCTTACTCTCCTCTTTGAATTCATGCTATTCATAGTTATGATTATTGAAATAGTTGTGTTTTTTCTTGCATCATATAAATTCATATAATGTTTTCTTTCTTTCCTCTTTTATCCCCGCCTCAAATTATAAGGAAAAAAGGTGGTGGAAGAAACCAGGATTAATGCTACTTTTTGGAATAGTCTACTCTTTTGTCTTTTCCGTTCTTTATCCTCAGATTTAAATTAATGGGCCTTAGCCTTGCCTTCTTTTAATGCTCCCTTTCTAATCTGTCTTCTGTAACTTAAGGTTTTTTGTGACTATTCATTTCCCAACTTTGCCTTCCCTATTAACTCCTTTTTCCTTTTTCGACTCCTGCATATTTTCTCTCTCCCTCCTTTTTTTCTTAAAGCCTGGCTCTCCCTATCGAGATTTACTCTTGCTGGAAATGCATCAGCCATACATGGGATTCACTGCACTGTTGACATACACTGAAATTTTGACCTCCATTTCTGACCTATGTGAGCTCATCCTTCCTTAGCCTGGTACTCTCACCAGTCCCTACTTGCTCTTTTATCACCAGATTGGGGTGACCCAGACTAGGGTATTACCAGATTGATGCTGCACTTGGTGAAGATATCTCAGCTTTAGCCCTTTTGTATAGCACAAATTCCCAAACTCAAGTGATCTACCGGCCTTTTTCTTTCTAGTGAGAGGAATTACAAAAAGTGTGTATGCTGCCCCACTTAACTTCAGAGAGACATCCCATATAGTAAGGGGAAAGACAGGAGACATCAGCATGACCAATCAGTGCATCAAAAAAGTTTGAAAATATATTCAATGGAGGAAGCTAGGTGCTGACAAGGATCAAGCACTGGCCTTGGAGTCAGGAGGACCTGAGTTCAAATTTGGTCTCAGACACTTAATAATTGCCTGGCTATGTGATCTTGGGCAAGCCACTCTTAACCCCATTGCCTTAAAAATAGATAGATAGATGAAAGAAAGATCTATTCAGTGTTATGAACTATTATCTCTTCAGTCAAAAATGTGAGGTGAGGGCATCTTCTAATAGCCCTTTCAAACTATGCTTATTCATTACAATTTTACAACATTCACTATGTGGTTATTCTTTATGTTTACATTGCTGTAGTCTTCGCTTTTATTGCTCTCTTGACTGTGCTTACTTCACTGTGTTTATTCATGGAGATATTTCCATGTTCCTTTGTATTCGTTATTTCTTACAGAGATACAGTAATACTTTATTATATTCATGTACCACAGTTTGTTTAACCATTTTCCAAACAGTGGGCTCCTTTACTTTGTTTCTATTGCTTTGCTAACACAAAAAGAGCTGTGCTAAATATTTTGGGTGTTATGAGGCCTCCTTGGGGGTTTAAGAGATTAATTCTATTACTTTAGGATTAATAGGATCTTTAGAAGGATATGGGCCCATTATTTGCATAATTCCAAATTTCTTTCAAAAATGATTATTAGGGCTTCATAGATTCACCAATAATGCTTATCTTTCTATAATATGTGCCTATCTTTCTACAACCCCTCCAATATTGACTTTTTTTCTTTTGTTATCTTTCTCAGTTTACAGGGGTGTGGTTGTTTTGTCCTTTTGTGATTTCATGTCTAGGAATTGCTGTAGAAAAGTTCATGTATTTAAATAGTGAAAAGTTCTGTCAGGAACGGAGTGGGAAGATTATATAATGTTTGATATCACTTTTGGCACTTATGGCATATGTATTTGAATTAAATAGCACATAGGTTGTATAGATAGATATTTGCTAAATACCAGCTTTGTGTCCTGAGATTTTGGGATACTATAGGGGAGAATGAATAAATAAAAGATAAAATTTTTGCAGAACTCTATTGTGGGTTAGTTTTAATTCATGCTAATGATTCAGGCTTGGGATTGGAAAGTAATGAAATAAGACATTAATGGTTCAAAGAATTCAATTTAAAAATTTTAGTTGTAAGAAAGGATTTAAAAAGATGTAGTTACTAAATATACATTAGATAATACTTTTCTTTGCTTTTGCATTCACCTGGGCTACAAAATTAGATTGGTCAGTCAAGAAACATTTTATTAAGGGGTGGCTAGGTGGCGTAGTGGATAGAGCACTGGCCTTGGAGTCATGAGTACCTGGATTCAAATCTGACCTCAGACACTTGATAATTACCTAGCCGTGTGGCCTTGGGCAAGCCATTTAACCCCATTGCCTTGCAAAATCTGAAAAAAAAGAAACATTTATTAAGTATAGGGAATGGCACCTAGTTGGTATAGTGTGTAGAACACTGACCTTGGAGTCAAGAGGAAGGGAATTCAAATATGACCTCAGACACTTGACCCTTACTAGCTGGGTGACCTTGGGCAAGTCATTTAATATTATTTCTTACAACCAGGGCCATCTCCAGTTGTCCTGATTCATATCTGGTCACTGGACCCAGATGGCTCTGGAGGAGAAAGTAAGGCTAACAACTTAGCACATCCCCCTCACTCATTCAAGTTTATGTGCTTGTCATGGCATTACCTTCATGATGGTCTTCTTCGAAAATGAAGGACCAAAAGAGAACAAACCAATATTAAGTATAGGGATACACAAGCATTGTGCTATGTGCTACAGATATAAATAAGAAAAAGTTCATGCCCTCAAGATCTTTACAGTCAAATGGAATAAGACAATATAGAAAAGAATGCTAAAAGGGATAGAGGGAAGAAGCCACTAAAGGATACCCTACAAAGGGGCATGATATTTTATGGATTCCAAACCAAATAGAAACACTGATGTAAAATGAGAAGTTACTCAGAAAGTTCTGAGGTTTGGGAGTAGTTTATTGCTTTATCCTCCAACCCTTTCTAATCAGGCAGCTTGAAGGAGTTGAGAAAGTGTTGAATATCAGAAACTAAGTTAATCTTCATGGTGATAAGATTTCTGGGATCAGCTCCTTCCTGGGGAAGGCATGATGTTCCCTGGAGTACAAGTCAAGCAAAAAAAAATCACACATGGAAAATGAAGAAACAAATGATACCAAAGTTGTGAACCTTTGTAAGAAGCAAAAACTTGGGTTAGGTGGACCATGGGTCTGATTCAAGAAGGTATTTTTGATGGTGTTCTTGGGAGGTTAGCTAGGAAATAGCTCTTGTTGGGACATGATGAAGTTCAAAGAAGCAGTGTAGTTCGTGGAGGACAATATAAAATTTTTTAAAAAATCTTAATATCTGGGGCAATTTACAGTGAGTCTCAATGAAAACTTCAGTAGGGAACAGGGCAGCAATTAGAAACATCAGGACCATAAGCAGTAATGATAGATTCTAACACAGTTAGCAGTCCCAATCAAGAGTTAGGGTCATCTATAGTAGGGTAGCTAAGATACCTACAACCATTTTTTTTAAATAAAAAAGATATTTTGAATTTTACAAATTTTTTCCCCTAATCCTGCCCCCCCCCCCACCAGAAAGCAGTCTGTTAGTCTTTACATTGTTTCCATGTACAACCTCTTCTTATTGAGACTCACCCCTTATTCATCAGTATTGATGGGTTCACCAGCCAAGACCTCCCCTTCCCAGGAGCACTATTAGGGAGATGATGCTAAATTGTTGCCTTTTTTGAGGTCTTTACTTGAGGAGGGTTTTTTTCCCTGTGAGGGCTGAATGAATACTACTCAAATTCATGCAAGGACTGGGTCCATCACAAAATCTATTAGGTGAATTCCTGTTTTTTTTCAAGTGAGTTAATGATTATTCACAGTTGTGCCTCCTAACAATTCCATCCTTTGCTTCCCCAAATTTTTTCTAAGAAGGAGTTCTTTGAGCCCCATCCAAAGGGGGGTAGATTTGCCAATTAAGGGTAAGCTGAATTACTTAGCTAAGTAGCATAGAATCTTGACACAGCAAAAACTTCAAGGCCCAGAAGTATGAAGGAGATCAAGACTATGTCTAAAAGTAAACAAGTCTTCCTGTAGCCTTGATCTAAGGAAACCTTCAGAATGGAATGTTAGTCACCTTCCCTACAATAGTACTGATTTCTCACAGCTCACAGCTTCCTTGAGGTGGGACATTAAACTATGAGAGGCAGCAAGTTATAGCAATCAGGTTAACTTAGGAAATTTTATAAAGGGTCTTGGTCACACAACTAGTAGCGGGCAGAGGCAGGATTCAAACCTAAATTTCTCCTAATTTGGTTTCCTCCCCATCTTTCAAGGTAGAAAGAGAATAAGCAAAAGAGATTAAGGGGGAAAAATTGTAGTATATGGGAAGATTTTGAGAGGGATAGAAAGGCGAGTGTGACTTGAATAAAATGTCTGCTTGATGCCTATGGAGAAGAAAAGCACTTCTACATTTAGGAACCTTAAACAGGGGACAGCAATCTTTATTTCCAATAGTGATTTGCCAAATGGACTAGCATAGCGGGAGGTAGACTGCTGGTAGGTAACTTAGAATGTTGCAGTAATTTAAGTTGCATTTAAATGAGAGTGTATATAGTAAGGTGTGGTATGCAATTGGTATAGATTATTTCATGAAACATTTCAAATGAATTTTAGACAGAGAGAGTAAAGAAGCCTGATTTCAAGAAACCCAAAGAATGGTGGTAACTAAGAAAAATGAGTTAGTTTATGAGTTAATAGTTTATGAGGAAAACGAGTGATTTTAATGATACTGAGTATGAGATGATGAGGATAGTCAAATTTGAGTTCTATAATTTGTTCAATAATTGGAGTTGAAGATAGCCCCTCTTTTCTGAGGTTTTGAGATACTACCTCTTTTCTCCCTTAGGGGACTGACTCTTGTTCTCATTTGCTGGCTATCATACCTCCTAACTCTGGATGCTTCCCAAGGCTCTTTAGGAACTTTTTTCTCTTCTCTCTATACTTTCACTTGCTGACCTTTTCAGCTTCCATAAACTTAGTTATCTCTGTCACTGACAGATCCATATATACAACCTTCTTCCACTGAGTTATAATCCAGTATCACTAGCTACCTATTTCAAATTGTATGCCTTTTAGACAGCTTAAACTTAGTCTATTTAACAGCTCATCTCTTACCTCCAATTTGCCCCACATTTGAATTTTTCTCAAGAGTATCACTACCATTCCATTGTTCCAGGTTGTGGTCTCGGCATTTTCCTCAACTTTCCTCTTATACTGCATAGCCAAATTTTATTGTGTCTACTTTTACAACATTTCTAGTTTCCATTGCCTTTTCACTATACACAAAACTTACCTTAGTTGAGGTCCTCTTCACCTTTAAGAATCTGAACTATTGCAGTCGCCTCCTAATGGTCTCCTGCCATGTTTTTCCTCTTGCTAATCATCTATACAGCTGCCAAAGTGATTTTCCTTAAGTACAGCTCAGGCCATGTGATTCACCTACTCAATAAACTCTAGTTACTCCCTATAGCTTCTAGGAAAAAACAAACTCTTCTGTTGCAATCTGATTCCAGACTTACCTTTTCAGTATCTTAAAAGATTCTCCCCTTCCTATATACTCTTTAGTCTAACTACACTGGCTTTCTTGTGATACTCTATGTCCCATCTCTGTGGTTTTTCACCATCTTTTCCATTTGCCTGGAATATACTTATCCCTATGCTTCATAGAATATCTTGTTTTCTTCAAGACTGAACTCAGTCTTCAACTTCTACATAAATATTTTTGCCTCATCTATCCACTGCCCGATCTGCCTAAATCACCACCCATTTATTTTGTATTTATTCTTCATATACACATGTAGTTTCACATGATAGAATGTAAGCTCATTGAGGGCAGAAACTGTTCAGATTTTGTCTTTGTATCCCGAGAGCCTAAAATAGTTCCTGACATATAGAAGATACCTTTTATTAGTGCTTGTTGATTGCTTGGTTATTTTGTTCATTCTTTCAGGAAGTAGATTTTATCATAAGTAAATACCCTTAATCTTTTTGAAGTTGTATATTTCCTTCAGCCTCATGTGACTGTTATTTATTGTGAAGATTAATGATCTTAAAAATAATTATTCTTTTTATTCTTTGATAGGTACTTTACATATATCCATATTCATCTACTATCTGTATTTACCGTTTGAGATTCATTATTACTTTCTTTATAAACTTATTTATATTTTAAAGATTTGGCAAATCTCTTGGAATGGGGACAAAAGTAGGTTGCATTAAATCACCTTATGATCTTTTGCCTGTGGTAACTTTTGTCTTGTTGCTTCAACAGCTACCTCCCCTCGTGTTTCTTCAGAGCTGGAACAGGCCCGACCTCAGACAAGTGGAGAAGAGGAACTTCAGCTACAGCTCGCATTAGCAATGAGCAGAGAAGTTGCAGAGCAGGTCAGTTATCTGAGCAGCTTATCTATCTATCTATCTATCTATTCATTTATTCATTCATTCATCTATTTATCTATTTACCTATTCATTCATTAATTTATTACTTATTTATTACATGCTTTTGGGTACATATGGTATTCTAGGCAACATGAAATTACAAAGGAAGGAGCCATCATAACTTCTGTAATGAAGGCGTTTTAGGATTCTGTTTCTATTGATCATGTGTTCATAATTCCCATAGCCCCACTGTATGGGAATTGTCTGGAAGGGAGCTTGCACCTAGGTAAGGATTGTGAGTAAGTCCTGAGGAGAGAAAAGGCAAAAAGAAAAAAAAACAGTCAAGATCATATTTTAGAACCATTGTTACAAAAAAAGATAATACTTTTTCCTCCAAAATAAGTTAATTGGTAAAGTATTTTAAATTTCTCCTATTAAAGGGTAATTTTTCAAGGGAATTAGAGCCCTATTAAATGAGTCATTCTTTATTCATTTAGATTTATTGCAGACATTAGGCATACCTCCCTAAGCCTGCATTTTAAGATAGAGTTGTAACATTAATACTCTCTGATGATCCATTCTAAACGAATACTGTCCATTGCATTGGTCCTTGGATGGACATCAAAGAATGCTCATGGGCAGGATATTTTGCTTAGCTTAAAGCTTTTCAGCTATATCTAAGAGTAAGCTCTGTCAAATGGGACATAGGGGTTTAGTGGGGAAGTTAAGTGGTACAGGGTTGAGGAACAAGGGTACAAAACAAATGACAAGAGGATGCCAAAAAAAACAAGCTTAACCTATTTTAATATTTCCTAGAGCTGTCTCTGAACAAGTGGAATCAAAGTCACTAATGATAAGATTAGGGTATCACAATGAACATACAGGTAAATTGGGTTAAACTACTGGGTCTATACCCTGAAGAGATGATGAAAAAGGGTAAAAACATCACTTGTACAAAAATATTCATAGCAGCCCTGTTTGTGGTGGCAAAGAATTGGAAGTCAAGTAAATGTCTTTCAATTGGGGAATGGCTTAGCAAACTGTGGTATATGTATGTGATGGAACACTATTGTTCTTTTTTTTTTTTTTTTTTGGCTAGGCAATGGGGTTAAGTGGTTTGCCCAAGGCCACACCGCCAGGTAATTATTAAGTGTCTGAGGCAGCATTTGAACTCAGGTCCTCCTGACTTCCGGGTGGGTGCTTTATCCACTGCACCACCTAGCTGCCCTGAACACTATTGTTCTATTAGAAACTAGGAGGGATGGGAATTCAGGGAAGCCTGGAGGGATTTGCATGAACTGATGCTGAGTGAGATGAGCAGAACCAGAAGAACATTGCGCACCCTAACAGCAACATGGGGGCGATGATTAATCTTGATGGACTCACTCATTCCATCAGTGCAACAATCAGGGATAATTTAGGGCTGTCTGCAATGGAGAATACCATCTGTATCTAGAGAAAGAACTGTGGAGTTTGAACAAAGACCAAGGACTATTAACTTTAAAAAAAACTGATATCTTATTGTCTGATCTTGCTATCTTTTCTACTTTATGTTTCTTCCTTAAGGATATGATTTCTCTCTTAGCACATTCAATTTGGATAAATGTATACCATGAAAACAATGTAAAGATTGGCAAATTGCCTTTTGTGGGGGATAGGGGGAGGGAAGTAAGATTAGGGGAAAAATTATGAAACTCAAAATAGTAATAATAATATAATCAAAATAATAATCTTTAACAGATAAATTGGGGTAACACAATGAACATCTAAGTCTTAATTCCATGAGGCAAAAAATCATGGTCCTCAAATCTTTGCAAAAATGTAACTTCATATGAATAAGGTTTTTTAAAACTTAAATGTTGTCACTTATTATTGTAATAAAATCAATTCCAAATGTCCTTGTATGTTTTAGGAAGAACGTCTCAGACGGGGAGATGATCTAAGATTACAGATGGCTCTGGAAGAAAGTCGTAGAGACACTGTTAAAATTCCAAGAAAGAAAGAGGTAAAATTAGCAATTCAGTAATAATAATAATTTGTGAAAAATTCTCTGCCTTTATACTCATTTGGTCCTGACATTTAACTAGGTTATATAATTGTTTTCTAAAATTATAATTACCTGAATTTAGCTTAGTAGAATTTCATTTTAGACATTATGGAATTGTTTTCATTAAAAAAATTTTATCTTCTGTAAGCAAGAATCACTTTAATGAAGTTTGAAGTTAGCAAAAGCTCTACCAATGTTTTTTTTTTGTTTGTTTGAGTAGTTATTTTTATTTTGTTTCATTTTTTTTTTTTTTTGGATGTTTTTGTGAGTTTTGTTTGGACTAAGAAAGCATTGGTTTCTCTCCCCCACAGCATAATACTCTGTTGGATTTGATGGATGCCCTACCCAACTCAGCTGCTGCCCCTCAGAAAGAAGAACCGTGGGGAACATCAACTGTACCCAACCAAACTGACCCCTGGGGAGGAACTGCAACTACAACATCAACTACTTCTGACCCTTGGCAATCATTTGGTAAAAAAGACCTTTAGCCATATTTGATAATTGCACATTAAAAAGGGCTTGGGTTTTTAACAAGTTTCTTTTTAGCTCTTATTTCTTAATTGACTTGCTTTGTTCATAATTTTTAAACTGACTTAGTGGTTCATGATTAATAGTTTGAAATGATCTAATCAGTTACTATAAAATAAAAAACTAGTGATGTTGACTATAATTTTAAACATATATTTCTTTACATTTTGAAAACGGTCTTCATTTAGTTATTATTTTTCCTAGTGGAAGGAAGTAATGGCTTGCTTAGTCTACAATTCTTTTCCAGTTTCTCTCCTGTCTCATCTATCTCATCTATCTCAGATATTTCAACCAGCAATTTAGATAAAGAAATTGTAATAGTACTAGTCATCTGAATCATTACAATGATGTTACTTAACATTACTACTAATGTGCTATCCATCCCCAGAGAAAGAACAGATTGAAACATAATTTTTTTTACTTTATTTTTGGGTTAGGGTAGTGGGATTTGTTTTGGTCTGTATTTTCTTTCACAGCATGACTATTATGGAAATGTTTTACATGACCCCAAAAAGTTATGTTGAAGGCCTGTTTTGGAAGTTGACTGTGGCTACTTAACAACAAGAATTATTTATTTGAACCTCATAGAGATAAACATGTATTTTCTAGTATTTTTTTTAACAAGCTGTATCGTTCTTATCAATACCCTTTTTTCTAGTTTGTTTGATTATCATCGTGAGTCTTGCTTAGATGCTTCTTTCTTTTTTTTTTATGGTTCTCTTCCACTTTAGAAATTATATTACCTGACTTTCCAAATTCAGATAAAAGCAGCAAATAAAGTTCCTTTCTTCCAATGTTCCCCCCCACTTTAGGATGTTTATGGTGAACCCAAGAGAGTAGAACACATTGCTTAGTTGAACTCTTCATTTCTCCCTATGACAAGTGTTCCCTTGTATTCAGAACTAACCCCAGGTTTTGTTTTGTTTTTTTGCGCAACATTTATAGGAAGTAGAAAATTTACAAGAATAATACCCATGATTTATGCATAGTATCATGTGGTTAGTTGTACTATATTTAGTTGTGTATGGCAATATTATAAAGTTATTAACTGTGCTTTTGATCTACCCTGAAATAAAAATACTATCTTTTCTTGGCAGTTAGCCTCCCAACCCTAGTGCTATTATTCAATTTTAAACATGAAAACTTTTTTGTTGTGTTGACAGTGCATCAAGATCAATCTTAAATAAAATTTTTGAAAAGATTATTAAATATTTTGTAAGCACTGAAGCAAAAAGATATAGGTATCACACTACATACACATCAGCATGGGTACACTAACAACAAGACATGATAACCTAAACTCATTTCCTTTGTTGGTAATAGTTACTGTACTAGACAAGGCAATAAACATTATTTAGAAGAATTTTATAGATAGAATAAGAGAAGATATTTATATTGTACTTTGCTAAGCACTTTGGAGAAGTTTAGTGCTACTACTTTTTTCATTTTGCTGTTGAGAAAATGGAGGCTAATGGATTCATTGATTTGTTCTAGGTCTGAGCTAGTAGGTGTATGAGGCTAAACTTGACCCAGTGTTCTATCTGCTGAGCCACCAGATGTTTCTGGATATGTTAATTGTAGCCAAATACATGAATAAATTTCTCATGACATCCCTGTAGATGCAGTGAAGACAAACTGCTCATTCAGATATTAATGGGCATTTTCAACTTGTAGGTGAAGTCAAGTTAACAAACATTTATTAATGCTTGTTAATTATATTATTATCATGTCCTAGACACTGGGCTAATGCCAGGGATTTTAAGGAAGGCAAAAAAACAGTCTCCACTCTCTAGAGGTCACATTCTTTTTTTTTTTTTTTTTGCAAGGCAATGGAGTTAAGTGGCTTGTCCAAGGCCATACAGGTAGGTAATTATTAAGTGTCTGAGACCGGATTTGAACCCAGGTACTGCTCTATCCACTACTCCATCTAGCTGCTCCTAGGTCACATTCTAATGATGGACACACACAACTATAAAAACAGGATATAATTTAGGAGGATCCTGTATTTTTATTTCAGGCTAGATCAAAAGCAAAGTTAGCTCAGACCTAGAACAAATCACTGAATCTGTTAGCCTCCATTTTTAAAAAAAATTTTTTTCTTTAGATTTTTTCCAAGGCAAATGGGGTTAAGTGGCTTGCCCAAGGCCACACAGCTAGGTAATTATTAAGTGTCTGAGACTGGATTTGAACCCAGGTACTCCTGACTCCAAGGCCGGTGCTTTATCCACTACGCCACCTAGCCACCCCCTAGCCTCCATTTTTGAGAAAGGTGATAGTGAAACTTGAAAGAAGCCAGGGAATGAATACAGGAGATGGTGAAGAAGCTGAAGGAAATTTCCAGGCAGGATAGCAGCCAGTGAAAATGTTCAGAATTGGGAGATGGATGTCTTGTTTGAGAAATGGCAAGAAGGTCAGTATCACAGTATCAGAAAGTGTGGGAGAGGCTTATAGTGTAAGAAGATTGGAAAAGTCGGAAGGAGCAAGATCATCAAGGGCTTTAAAAGCCAAACCCAAGATTTTATAATTGATCCTAGAGCTATTACAAAGGTCTCTGATGGCACAACATAGGATTTTTTTCCTTGACCCTGAATTGATGAACATTTTCATTTCCAACTTGGATAATGGTCTAGAAAGCCACATGTCACATTTGCAGATAATTTAAACCTAAAAGAAATAGTTGATTTATTATTCTCTGATAAATATCTGAGTGACAGAAGTAAGATTCAAGAATGTCTTGTCAGATTAGAATTAGAGGTTCAAACTAATTTATAGGAATTAATATAAATAGGTAAAATAGTAATGTAAAGGAAAGTAACAGCATAGGCATAAATTGAGACCTGTCATTGGAAAGTTCATATACAAAAGACCTGGGGAGTTTAGTTGACTGCAAATTCATTATGAATCAGCAGTGTGTTATGACTGCTAATACAAGTCATGCAACTTGGTATATAGATAATGCAAAGAATATTGCACAAGTAGTTGCAATACCCAAGTTCTAGTCTCAGCAACATGTCTTACTCTGCATGTGGGAAAATTACTCAATGTCTCTGAACCTCAATTTCCTCATTCTATAATATAAATGAAAATAATCACAAAATGAACTGTCTTGCAAAATAAGTTAGCTCCCTTCCTGTTGGTAGAAATGTTCCAGAAGAAATTGGATGCTCCCCTGTCAGGTATATTGATAAGGGAAATCCTATATATAAGGCATAAATTAAATTACTATTTTCAAGTACCAAAATTATGTGATTTCATTAAATTTCTTTTGTAGCATCAGGAAACACCCATGATCTATTTTCTCAGGAGTGTGTGCCTAAGAGAGCAGATTTTTTTTAAAACTTCTTTTAATTTAGTTTTTCAATTAACAAAAAATTGATTTTCTCTCACTTCCACCATGCCCTCCATTAGGAAAAAAAAAGAAAAAACCCAAACTTTCCTAATATTTTTTTGCTTTTGCTTGAACATATATATTCAAGCAAAAACAAATTTCTACATTAACTATGTCCAAGAAAAAAATGTATCTTTTCTTTTTCTTGAATCATTACCATTTTGTCAGGAGATGGATAATATTCTTCACTATTAGTCCTTTGGAATAGAGGTTGGTCAATGGTTTTATTACTTCTTAAGACTTTTGAAGATATTTAATTTTACAGTGTTGCTGTTATTATAGAAACAGTTCTCACTTATCTCCACATCAGTTCCTATATATTCTTAGGTCTCTGAAATCATCCCTAGCATAATTTCTTACAGCACAATAGTATTCCATTACATTAATATACCTTAATTTTTTTCAGCCACTCCCTAAATGACCATTACTCTTTTAGATTCTAGTTTCTTGCCACAGCTCCAAATATCTTCCTGAATGGTTTCAGAGTAGCAGTAAAAGAAATGACAGAAATTAGAAAGAACTTTTAAGGAAGAAATCAATGTAATGTAGCAAGATATGTAGAATTTATAATAACAACAACAGCAACAACAACAATAATAATAATAATGGGTTTTTTACAGTTAAATGCTATGAAAGTTCTTCAACATTCATCTACTTGCATATTTATAAGTTACACATTTTTCTACCACCCTCCCTTCCCATCTCATCTCCCCTCAGTGAGGAATAGTCTGGTGAAAGTTGTGTTATGTATATTTGTGTTTAACATGTTTACAAAATAGTCATTTTGTGTATGAGGAATTAGAACTAAGGGAAAAGAAAGAAAGCCAAGGGATAGTAAGGAAAAATCTTAAGAGTTTTTAAATAGTATCCATTCAGATTCTATGGGGGGTTTTTTGGTTTATTTTTCTTGGGGTGTGAATGGTGCCGTCCATAGAAAGTAGGTAAGTTTAAAAAGGACAGACATTATCCAAAACAGTAGGTTCTCATGGGGACAAAAAGAATTGGTAAAAAATACAGAGACAGAAAGAAAATTAATTGAACAAAATTAGTGTCATTCTGGAGGAATGGCCTGTGACCTTATGGCTGTAGAATGTGTCAAGAGAGCACCAAGAAGACTCTCTAGAAGAGTCCCTATGGTAGAGGCATTCGAGTTTTGGATCTTGAATCATGAGACCTGTATTTAAACCCCCTCTCTGATATTTACTAGCTATATCATCACGGACAAGACAGTAAGTTTTTTGGAGCCTTGTCTTTCTCATCTATATAACAGGAATAATAAAACTTGTCTTAACTCACATAGCTGTTTTGAGGAAAGCACTTTGCAAACCATAAAGCATTATATAACTGAGTTATTATTAGTGAAATACCATATGTCTATTGTAATGACCCCAGTGCTTCCCTTTTTCACTAAAAGAAGAAGTCTGCGGGAAACTCAAAAAAAATCATGCTTGGGCAGGGGAGTCATCCACAGAATAAAAACAACCTTTTCTTGCCAAAGCAAAGACTTTGAACATCAACTAACTTCCAGTTCCCTAGAAGTTTTTCCTCACCCCTCTAGCATGAATCATAAAGTATCAATTCTCACTGCCTTGATTGGGAGGTTTGGTACTGCCTAGATCCAGAGAACAATGCTTAAAAAAAATTAGACTTTTTACTAGCTGGGTCGAGGGTGCCCAATTTCCTGCAGTAACTCAGCTGGGTTATACCAGATTGCCCAGCAGACAAGAAGAGATGCTTTTAATTAATTTTGAAATTAAATTTTAATTAATATTTTAATTAAAAGTCACTAAAGACACTAAGTCACCAGTGTTGACAGCTGACACACATGCCTAACAAAAATATTGTATTTTTCCTACCTAGTTATTGTGTATTTTGCACAGCACAGAGTAACCTTTACTTAATTCTTGAGCACTCTCTTGAAAGTCTAACCTTAATTCTGATCAGTTTTATATTGTATGTAACAACTTAAATGCTTTCATATTTTAAAACTCGTTTGAGCATTATATCAAGCAAGCACCACTATTGCTGTATGCCAGCCACTGAGCTAGGGATTGACAATCAAAAACAATGCCTAAGTTCTTTGGAGAGAATACATCTAAAGCAGTAGAAAGTAGATACATAAAGTCACAGAATTTTAGTTGGCAAGACTTCAGTAAGCTATCCAACCAGAAGGAATCCCTTCAGTATAACATAGCCACAAAGCAGTCATTCAGCCTTTATTTGAAAACTTCTTTAAGAAGAAATCTATTATCTCCTGAAGTAGTCTGTTCCACATTTCTTGTGGAAGTTTTTCCTGATATCAAGACTAAATTTGTCTCCTTGCAATCTGTTTTCTTAGGCCAAAGAGAATAAATCTGATCTCCCCCTCCCCCCAATTTCATACACAAAGACTAGAAGTCTTATACAGACTCAAAACCTTTAATTCTTGCCCAGCTTATTAGTGCCTTTAAACTGTGGCTACCCATCTTATCATTATCATTAATACGTTTTGGGAAACTTAAGATCCAAGAGAAGTGGCTGCTTTCCTATGGTCACATAGCATGTAATAACACACAAGAACTATAATCTGTTTTCTGGAGTTCTAATCTGATGTACAATTCATTATGGCAAACTGCTTCTGAATTCTAATTCATTTGCTAAGGCTTCCTGAAGTTGTGAGGTTTTTAGGATCAATTTTAAAGTCTTATTTTTTTAAACTGAAAAATTATATTCAAAACCTCAGAGTAGTAAAAATCATCCATGGCAGATCTTATGACTCCCAACTTCATTATAGCACATAATGATCCTTTATTTCATCTCATCAGTTATGTTAAATGGCCTAAGAGGTTGTGATGTTGAATTTCTGAGTCTAAATAATGACAAACCCACTACTGAGCTTCTTTTTAGTTCTTTTTCATTTTTCTGTGATACAATAAATTATAAAGATTAGTGGAACTCTTCATAAATGATTTTAGTTTTACTGTTCTCTCTTTTCTCTCTGCTCATGAAAGAACAAAAGATGTTTTGAAAGCTACTATTTGTGACAAGGAATATCATTAGCATTTTTTTGCATTACATCATGGAAGATAACTCAGCTCAAATGCAATTGAAGGAGAATTTAAGGGTTGGAATAAAGGAAGTCAGAGTCAGCCAGGTCATTGTGGCATTTCCTTTTCTATTCTAGAAATGCAAAGTCGCCAGCTGTTAAGTGAGCTAACAACATAGTGATTCAGAAGGTCTTTGGTTAGTTCCGGTCCTCCTTCCTGTTGAGGAAAACACATGAATTTCTTCCCATTTCTCATCTGCCCCTCCCCCTTGCCTGCTTTAAGAAAAGAGCACAGAGGGCCATTTTTTAGCCTAGTATGCAGCAGGTGTTCTTATTTACTTGATAGTGACCTCTTGCATCAAGTCCCATTCTTTTGACTTATTGCTTCCTATGAGTTTCTCCTGCTTTTAACATTCTTTCTTACTCATCCTTTTCTTTGTCTCTGTAAATATATAACTGAAGATAAAAGATAGGGCAAAATGAGGCAACAAAGAAAACTGATTCCTTATGAATAGATTACTGCTGATTTTGGAGGGTATTTTTTTTGTTTGGGGGTTTTTTGGTTCAGATCAAGAATTCATCAATAAGAGAGAGTTCCCATTTTGGATAATGTTTACTTTTCATTTTTTTTTTTTAGTCTTTTGACATTTTATTTGTTTCCCAATTATATACAATAGTAATATGTACCCATCATTTTTTGCAAGGCTCTGAATTCTACAATTTCCCCCCCCCACACCTCCCTGCCCCCCCCCCCCCCCCAGTCTGTCTTGACAGTCTCTACATTGTTTCCATGCCATACACTGATGTAAACTGAATGTTATATAGCTTTCATTTTTGGACATCAGGGAGGTGACAAGCCTGTGAATTGAATTTGAATGAGGGGTATGCTGATTTTGGAGGGGATTTCTTGTTTGTTTGGGGGTTTTTTTGGTTCAGATAAAAAATTCATCAATAGAGTTCCCATTTTGGATAATGTTTGTCTTTCATTTTTGAACAAGGCTATGACATCAGGGAGGTAACAACCCTTGAATTGAATTTGAATGAGGGGTATGCTGGGCTAAGTCACCAGCCTCACTTTCCTCTCTAGAGCCATCTGGGTCCAGTGGCCAGATATAAATTAGGATGACTGGAGATGGTCCTGGATGTGAGGCAGTCAGGGTTAAGTTACTTGGCCATGGTCACACAGCTAGTAAGAGTTAAGTGCCTGAGATCAGATTCGAACTCCTGTCCTGCTGACTCCAAGGCCAATGCTCTTATCAATTGCAACAGTACAGAAATACAGATTGGAAATCACCTGGAGCTTCAGAAAGAATACAAAGAGAGTTACTGAGAGATTGGGTGATTTGCCTGTGGTAACATACCTATAGTATGATTTAATCCAAAGATCTTCCTGATTCTAAGACCAACTCATCCCTGTACCACACTATTTCTAACTTAGGTTTTATCCGTAATAAACATTTTTTGTACATACTGGGCTGTACTGCAGACCACTCTGCCATTTCTTGCCTTTGGAATTCATAGAATGATTAAAAATAGAAATAGTCATTTCATACTTTGCTAGTGCTCAGATTTCTAGCTACTTAAATCACCTAAAACTCAGCCAGAAGCTGAAGTGAATGGGTGGGTGGGGCATCCCAAAGCCTGTGGGAGAGATGTGGAGTCAAGGTCCAAAATGAATGAAAATGATTTAAGATCTGGGGATAGAATACAAAAGCATATCAAGAGTGGGAAGTTGTTTTGGGAAGTTACAGAGCCTGTTTACTTTGTTTTTATTGCCTATAAAGTTAAGATTATTGAATTTTCATTAGTTTGATTATTCATGTTTTGCCCAGCAACCTTTGATTATAGCAGATTAAAAGGAATAAGTGAGACTGAGTATTTGTACATAGTAATATCCAAAATTTATGCATTAGCTTTAAGATTAACTTAATGGTTTGCAGGATGTACCATTTTATATTTTATCCCCTCCATAAGCCTGTGAGGTAGTTACTGTTATTGTCTCCATTTTACAAATGATGAAATGGGCTGAGTGAGGTTTAAGTGACTTGCCCTAGGGTCACCCCCTTTAGTGACTCAGTGTGCATTAAGCAGATATTATGTGCCAGGCTAAAGACAGTTCTTGAACTCCAGGAGCTCACCTGTAAAGGAGCTAGCTCAACAAGAGAATATATACTGGGGCAGCTAGGTGACACAGTGGTTAGAGCTCTGACCCTGAGTTCAAATGCGGCCTCAGACACTTAAGAAAAAATTACCTAGTTGTGTGATTTTGGGCAATTAACTTCACCCCTTACTTTGCAAAAACAGAGAGAGACAGAGAGAGAGAGAGAGAGAGAGAGAGAGAAAGAGAGAATGAAAATATGTACAAAGTCAGCTATAGACAGGATAAATAAATAGTTAACAGAAGGCACTGGAACTAGGAAGAATTGCTGAAGGCTTCCTGTAGAAGACAGAGTTTTGGTTGGGACTTAAAGGAAGTCAAAGTGTTCAGTAGTTGGAGTAGAGGAGAGGAGATTGTTTCAGTCATGGGGGATAGCCAGAGAAGATGCCCAAAATGGAGTGTGTTTATGGAACAACCAAGAGGTCAATATTGCTGGATCAGAGTACATATTGGAGAGTAAGATATCAGAAGATTGTTTAGTGTCTGAGGCAAGATTTGGACCAATGTTTTACTGACTTAAGCTCCAGCTTTCTGTCTACATCACAATCTAGCTACCTCATGCAAATAACTAAAGAATTATTACACATGAAATTGTATAGAAAGTAGAGCCACTGAAAGTATTAGTCATTTGGGGTTCAGAGAGGAGAAGGTGATTTAACCAAAGTCATATGGCTGATAGGCTTGAAATGCTAAATGTTCCTGGGGAACATACAAAAGGTAATGACCACCTCAGCCAGTAGGGAGATGTCATGACCTCTCAGAACCCTGCCCTAGGCCTACCTGTTAAGCTCTGCCTTTTGCTAGTTGTTGCTGTCACCTCTCTGAGCTTCATTTGCCTCATCTGTAAAATGGACAGAATCCTGGAAGCAACCAGACTTACAGAGCTCAGGGTTTGAACCTGTACTTCTCAGTAGCATGTTTAGTAGAAGCTAGGGACAAATGTGGGTCATTCACTTCCCTTTCCTTGAACTTCAGTTTCTTCTGTAATTTGAATGATTCCTTAAAGTAAATTTCAGCTCAATCCTATAATCATAGCCCTATCTCTTTTTCCCAGGGCAATGGAGGTATGCAGTAGAATGTAAATAAAACTTTTGAGTACTTTCCATCTACTTTCAAAGCCATGGGAAAACTAGTGGCTAGAAGATGCTCTGAGGAGACCTTTTGGATTAGAACAATAAGAGTTCTTAACCTGGAATACTTTGAAAGATAGTTTTCTATGAACTTGAATCAGAAAAAAAAAATCTATTTTCATGAACCTCTAACTGAAATGTCAGTGTTATCTTAAATTAATATGAAAATATTATTTGGAGAAAGGGATCCATAGACTTCGCTAGACTGAAAAATAGAATGAAGAAACCCTAATGTATGTTCTATGTCAACCTCTTCTTTTAAAAGTGAAGAGACTGGTTTAGGAGAGGGGATGTGATTTGGCTGAGACTTGTGTTGTGACTTAGTGGCTGAATTGGGAAATGAAGTCAGATTTGATTCACAGTTCAGTGTTTTGTTTGTTTTTTCAATTTTTTTTTTTAAGGCAATGGGGTTAAGTAACTTGCCCAAGTCACACAGCTAGGCAAATATTAAGTTTCAGAAGCTGGATTTGAACTAAGGTCCTCCTGACTCCAGAGCCAGTATCCACAGTGTCACCTAGCTGCCCTCCAGTGGGTTTTTCCAGTGTTCTTTATCACCTCTCTCTCCCCATAATTTTCTTTGACAACCAGCAAACATTTCCTGTTACTGTTGTAGAAGCTCTAACTACTTGGGACTTGGTGGATTTCATAATCCATCCTGAATATACTGCCAGATAAATCCTCCTTAAGTTGAGCTTTAATTTAGTTATTACCTTGTGGACAAAACCTTAAGTGGTTCTCTCAAGCCTATTGATTATATAGTTTATGCTTAGGTGGATTATATGGGTAGTGCCTCCTTCCCATAAATTTATTTAACTTTCCATAGTGCTTCTTCTAGGATTTTTAACATATGGGTACTGATTGCAGCAATTTAGGCTGTCCTTCTGCTATTCTTGGTGTTTCCTAAGTAAAATCACACCTAGAGCAGGAAGGGACCTTAGAGACTCATTTCGTTCAACCTCTTCATTTTAAAGATGAAAATACTCGGGCCCAGGAAGGTCACATAGTCATCATCAGTGATCAAATTTGGTCCTTTTATTCCAGGCTCATTTTATCAGGGTTTAGGATAGGGCAATTTGAATTGAAACCTCCCCCTAAATTGACATTAGCTCTCTGGATCTAGTCATTAAACCAGTTTCAAGTCTACCTAAATATATAATCACTTAAACTGTATAATTCAATCCCAGAGGTATCTAATTCAGCCTGAGTGCTGCAAACTACATTAAATGTAATTGGGAAATGTTAAACAAAAATAATAAAAATACAATTTAGATAATTAAAAAAAAACATTTGAACCAATTCTTCCTTACTCCATGTCCAGTGTTCTTTCCAGCGCACCATATTGTGGACATAAGTGCTAGAAATGCAGGAAGGAGGGGATTCAAAAAACTGGAATGACCAGTAGTAGTAAATTATAAGGTAAGTCTTGAATATTGAAATTATACCTCAATGGCTATCACTTGGAAGATAAATATCTATCCATTAAAACTATGAAATCCAAGAGTTCCTAGTTATAAAGTCTTTGTATAACAAAATTAAGAGTTTTGGCACTGGAATTAGACAATTCTTTAGATTAGTGGTAAAAATTGGACTATGACAGTGTTTTGTAGTGGATATACATTTCGCTCAAGGCCAGGAAGAACTTAAGTTTTAGTCTCAGCTCCAATACATACTTGGCTGTAAGTCCCTAAGCAAATCAGTTTTATCAGTGCCCCCAATCTGTGAGATTAGAATAAATGAAGACCTACATTAATAGCTGGTTCCTAATCAGGAGTTAACTTTTTCCCAATGAAATCACAGGTCCAGTCCATAAGAAAAAAAAAAAACAAAAACTGGTTGAACTCTTGGCATGTTTAAGGATTCCTGTGCTGAGTAGAAAATTATACCACGTGACTTTTAAGGGTCCTAACTCTGAGATTTTATGATTCTCTGGAGAGAAATTCTGAGACTGATGTAGGAAAATGTGCCTTTTTGGAGTGATGCTGTTTACTCTTTGTTTAGGAAAACATTCTACTAAATAAAGAATTCCAGAGAGTATTTAAGTCTGGGCTATATGAATCCAAAGGTTCAAAAGAAAGGAAAATTCCAAAACAGGGATTTAGGGTTTGAAGAGAAATAAATATGAGATTTCTTAGTATATTGGAATTGGAAAGTCAGAGTCTTAGACATCATGACCAACAGCTAAGGAAACTTAAAGAAAATACAAAGCAAGTCAGAGATGAATTGAAATTAAAACCCAAATCTCTACCTTGTTTATCTCCCCTTCCCTCAGTTGCTCTGTCAATTATATCATTATACTTTTTGTCAGAGTGAGATTTATTTAAATATACATTTGTACCATTAAGATGAAAATAGGCTCAAATAGATTTTTACAATATGGGATTCTGGTTTTAATTTACGGATTCTGAAACTCTGGATATTTTTGTTTTTGTTTTTAAATGCACCAGAGGGAATTGGGGAGAATTCTTGACCTTGAAAGGCAATAATATCTCTGAAGGGAGGGCCTTGAAAGTACCAGATGGAAAGAATTTAGAAGAGTTTCAAAAGATGTAATAGAGCAGAAAAGGAAGAAAGATAAAACTATCATTTCTTTATGCTTATGAGGACAAGTAGGATTTTGCTTTAAGAGCAAAGGGAACTAAACTTAAAGATTACTTGGTATTTAAAAAATTTTTTTAAGGATTTGTTTTTGTTAATAATTGAAAATACATTTTTGGCTCATTTTAAGCTTAGGTAGTATTTCTCTCCTAACCTTTCTAGTTCCTTTGTGAGATTTATTTTCTTTTACTTATAGCTTGGTGTAGGTGTGGCAAAAATAGGCAAAATCACAAATTAAAGTTTGCCTTTCAAACCCTCCTTATTATACAGAGTCTCCTTTTCTTCATTCTGCCTTTTCCTCTCTACCATAAACACATATTTAGCCCTTGTTCCATACTTGTTCTCAGCTGGTTGTCAATCCCTGCTTAGGTATCCACACTGATAATTTAGGAGCAAGCTGACAAAATTTTAAAGGATGACCAACTTCTTTACTAATTTTTTTTTAAGTTTTTGCAAGGCAGTGTCGTTAAGTGGCTTGCCCAAGGCCACAAAGCTAGGTAATAAGTGTCTGAGGCTGGATTTGAACTCAGGTACTCCTGACTCCAGGGCTGGTGCTCTATCAATTGCGCCAGCTAGCTGCCCCATTTGGCATTTTCAAAGACAGAATCTTTGATTCCTTAATAACTTCATAACCTTGGGGGGGGGGGAATGAAGCTCCATTGGTGACAAGACAGACAGTGATGAGGATGTTTCTGAGGGTGGTGAATTAGTGCAGGAATGCAGAGAAAGGCACTTGTGGCCATGATTCTCATTACTGCCATTTGTTATGCTTCCAGAAGCTCAAGACTCAGGAAACTATTTCTCTGGGCTTCTCAGAGACTGAAAGGAGTTGCTGCTATCATGATAGCCACTCTCCTCTCCCTGTCAAAAATAAATGAAGACCTGGTATACTGTCTCTATAAAATTGTTGATTCCTTTAGCAAATACTCTTCCCTGGTGAATTTAACATGCTATGGATTCAGTTGTCCCAAGACACTTCTCTTGAGACAGATTTTGCATAAGTGGGGTGAATTACTCACTGAAATGAACTTTGATCTAGAGTTTCAAGGAATTTCAAAAACGTTATAATCCAACTCTTTCATGTCAGACATGATTAAACTGACACTCAGGGAAGCTAAACAAATTGTCCAGTTACACATATGACAGGATTTGAATCTGGTACTCTTAATTTCCAAAGCATTAGACTAGGCAATGTTAGGAAATAACTCAGATTTTTTTACATTCATAAACTGTTGCTAGAGTTGGGAAATTTTCAAGAGTATTGTGGAGTTTTATACTTTTTTTTTTGACAGAATAATATGGTAATGTCATTCAGCTCAAGAGGGATTATTAAACACTTGTCTCCCAGGTTTTTAAGTTGTATGGAGACAAAGGTGAAAACAATCCCTGCTCTCAAACAGCTTTGATGCCAGTGGAAGAGACAATGGATCTCCTGATAAGTTTCTGTTTTCTAATGAGCTACTTAATATTCTTTTTTGTGACAGCCTTGGAACATGTTATTTTATTCACACCATAGAACAGAGATTCAGTTATATACAGCTCCAGAGGCTTTAAGTTTCATAGAGGAGAGTCTCTCTGAATTCCAGCAATGTTTTCTTTCTACAGGTGCCAATCCTGCTGTCCCTGTTGACCCATGGAGGGCGTCTGCTGGATCCTCTGCTCAGTCACTTCCAAAGAACACAGATCCATGGGTACCTTCCCAGTCAACTAGTGGAGTAGCAAAATCTACCACAGATCCTTGGGGACCAACATCTACTAACAAAACTGTTTCCACTTCTGGTAAGACTTTATGACAGTACTTGACTTGTTTTACCACACAGCTGCCAAATTGAAATGTTAAGGAATTTAATGTTAATTTTACATTTGAATTATTTTATTCATGGTTTTTGTTGGAGTTTTGAGGGTTTTTTTATTTATTATTATTCCTTGAATTCCTTGATGTCTAAACACAGTTGGTTTCTTAAGTTTGGCTCACCATTATTTATACGTTGAATGGCATATACCATAGAACAGCAGAGTTCCAGGTCTGTCTTTCACAACATGCCACATTTTGGCACTCATTTACAATGATCTCACCACCCTTTATGTTTATAGAATACCTTTTTTCCCAGCTCAGTATGTTTCATAAATATTCTCAATTCTTTCAACATCCAAGTAAAGAAAGGAATGGGTATGTGTTGATAATTCTACTCAAGGCTAGGCAGATTGTAGAATTGTTTGTCTTTCACTTCTCCTAGGGATCTATTGCCTTTATGCTTCCTTTTGACTGCCTAGGGAACTCCCTCATTCCCCTCCTTCCTACTACAAATCAGATCTACTTGTTCTTTTTTACTCATGTTCCTTTTTTTTTTTTTAATTTTCTTTCCTTTTTCTTCTTCTAGTCTCTCTTCTCTCCCCAATACTCAAGTGCTTTACTTGTAGGAGTTGTTGGCAGGGCAATATTTGGGGGTAAGCTTTTCCAAGTATACCATGTAAATTTTTGATTATTCTGCTTGTAGTCAAGATCAGCCCTGACATATAGAAAAGTAAAAGCCCCATTGTTGTATATTTAGTTATCAGTTTCTTTTCTTTAATATAGGATCTTTTGATCTCTTCAATAACTTGAATGGTACACTTAAAGATGACTTTTCCGAATTTGACAACCTCCGGACTTCTAAAAAGACAGGTATGTGACACAGTGATGGACACAGGGTTAGTTATCCCCCTAATAATATTTATTTGGAACTATTTTAATTTATGCTTAAAGAAAAAAATTCAGGGTTCAGAAGGGAGTATTTCATCTTTTTAAACTTTGTATGCAGGGTGGCTAGGTGGCACAATGGATAAAGCACTAGCCCTGGAGTCAGGAGTATCTGAGCTCAAATCCGGCCTCAGACACTTAATAATTAATTACCTAGCTGTGTGGCCTTAGGCGAGTCACTTAACCCCATTGCCTTGCAAAAACCTAAAAAAAAACCTTTGTATGTTGCACATTTTTGTTTTGAGGCTATAAAGCTTCTAATTATAGAAGTCACAAACAAGCAGAGTATGGCCTTTGCTATCATGTTTTTAATGGCTTTTTAACAAGTCACAATTATATGATTTACATCCGTTTTTTTTTATTTCCCTATCCTTTGATGCTTTTGTAGATTCTTCCTCTAATCTCCAAATAACATTTCATTGAGTCAGAAAAAAAGTCCCTGCTTTATCTGCCTCAGAAATTACTTCTTTTTCTTCTCTAGCTTGTTCCCACTGTGACAAATGCACCAAAGATTTCTTTGATTCTTGCTTAGGCCACATATTCGAGAAGACTTTTTCTTTGAGAAGTTGGATGGCGTGCGAGAAAGAGTGTTTGATCTAATGTTGGAAATGACCTAGGTTTTACTCCTGCTTCTAACACTCTTTAGCGAGGGGCAAGTCATTTAACTACTAAGCTTATTCTTCATACTTTGTAGCAATGCTTATTCTACCCACTTAACTTTTTAAGGAAAGCACTTTACAAACTTTGAAGTGTTACATAAGTATATTATTACTTACTATTCTTACGTAGTCAAATAAATTGCCAATTCTAGATGCTAAAAGATATGTTTTTTCCATCCCAATCAACCTTGTACTCATCAAAAATTGCCTGACTTGTTTGTATTCAGTGTTTTCAGGAAGTGTGAGCTCCTGCTTGGGGAAGCATTTTTCAGTTTTTTTCTCCCCCCATCTTTCCTAAGACCAAACCACAGATCATACCTATCCAAGGCCCTGAATCCACTTTGCATCATAGTACCATTTTCTCTCATCTCTTCCATCACCAGTCTTATGGTACCCTGGAGAGATGCCTCTGTTGGCTTCTTTAGGCAAATGGAATCCATAAATATTAGAGTGATTAGGTCACCCAGTAAAGCCCATAATCAAAGTAAAAAATGGACAGGGCAGATTACTTTCTGATCTCTCTCCTACCTAAACTGGCCCTCATTTCTTTCCTCTTCCCCTTTCCTCGTTTATGATTGCAGTAACCCAAACCCACCTGGAAAGTGTGGATGTCATGTTCTCCCTTGTACCCAGCAATGGACCCTCTCTTCTAGTACTGCAGAAGCTCCTTGCTCACATGTACCAGGGCCTTGTTAACCACCCTAAATCATTGAGACCTGAGCAAGCCTTCCTCCAGAGCTGTTCCCTTTAACTCAAAATTGCTGGCTGCCACCAAGACCTTCTACAACACCTACAAGGCCACTTTGGCAAATAGTGGCTCAGGTAGAAATCCTAACTGTTCCCCTCCTTCCCCAGCTCTTGTTTTTTTAAGAAAAAATTGGTTTGGGTTTTAACAGACAACTAACACTTGGGTTCAGTTTACCCAAATAAAATTTCCCCCAAATTAACTAACCTGCTGTAGTTTCCCTTACTTTCTTCTGCCTATGAACATTACATGTATTCCTACCACCTTTGACCTCATGCTGCTCAAGGATTATATCACCTCAGTAAACACTTTTACCCTGCTACTTCCTAGCATGACTTGTCACTGCAGTACCTTCCTTTGTAGACCCCAAACCATCACTTCCACAGAAGAAGGGGCAGCAGCCACTGCTGCCATCACTAGGGTTGGGCAAAGGAGAAATATCCTTGTGCGTATGTGACAGGGAGGGTAGATATTTCTCTAGTAGAAGGTAAGTTTGGAAAAAAGAGAAAGGAAGGAAATGGGAAGAAAGACTAGAATGGTATCTTAGAAGCACACCAGATAGTAAGTAGAAACTCAAAAAGTCCAAAGGTATCTTAAAAGATAGTCTTATATAATTAGTGTCCTACCTCAGAAAAGAGAACAGACAACTTTCATCTTTTTTTATGTCCTTGTCACCCTTACCCCTCCCTAGCAGAATATCTATGAGGAATGGCAATCAGAAGTATGGAATAGGTTAGGGACCTATATCTTAGGTGGTTATGAAATCTCTGCAAGGCTTTCATAAACTAGGGTTTACATAGTAAAAATAAACTAGGTCATTTATATGGAAGGTTCCACTCCTTGTGGTCTTGGGAGGAGGGGGAGGTTATATTTTAAAAAGGTATTTCAGGTGTTTTTATAGGTTAGTTTCAGACTAAAAGTTTTATGTGTTTTTGCTTAAATGTGAAGTAATAAAACTAAATTGAAATCTCTATTGTACAATTTATAATTTTAAAATATTTTTGCATGAGAACCATTTGTCTTTATTCACACTTTATGAAGGTTCTGTAAGTGATATTGGTTCTGTTTTTAAGGGATATATGTATGTGTGGATTTATATATGTATGTGTGTATGTGTGTGTGTATATATATATCTGCCTCCAATTTTGTACCTAAACATTCCAATTTTTCTTTCTGTTTTTTTTAGCTGAATCAGTTTCTTCTCTGCCATCCCAAAACAACGGTACATCAAGTCCAGATCTCTTTGATTCTCAACCTGTGAATTTGGCCTCAGGCAAACATAGTGGAGCTCGGAAAACACCAGAGTCCTTCTTGGGTCCCAATGCAGCCTTAGTAAATTTGGATTCTCTAATAACCAAGCCATCACAGCCTGTTCCTTCACTGAATCCATTCTTAGCTCCAGGTATGTATGTTTTAGCCCTTTAAATGGCAAATATGTTGTTGCACAGTTGGGCCAAGAGACTGTTTTCTTACCCTATTCTTTGCTTTGCTCTTAAAAAATGGTTAGCATGCCAACTCAAAATTCCCTTGTTATCAACTACTCAAAAGCAAACAAAGCTGTAAGTAAATTTTAATTTTGTTTTCTCAAGAGCCAACAAAGCTTTCAATTTTTTTTTAATTTAGTGAGAAACTTTTTTTCTTTCAGTGACCATGATCCATAAACCATGGAATCAAATGCTTTTTTTAAAAAAAGCTTAATGTAGGGCAGCTAGGTGGTGTAGTGGATAAAGCACTGGCCTTGGAGTCAGGAGTACCTGGGTTCAAATCTGCTCTCAGACACTTAATAATTACCTAGCTGTGTGGCCTTGAGCAAGCCACTTAACCCCATTTACCTTGCAAAAACCTAAAAAAAAAAAGCTTAATGTACATTGTGTTGTAAAAGACATTTTTTTGAAATGTTTTAAAATTTATTTTGAATAGAGAAATGTTACTAGAATTCATTATAAAGTATTTTAATTCTACCTAAAGTCCAGAAACATAGAAATTTTTTTTTTTTTTTAAAGCTTGGTGCTCTCTGATAAAGTGGAACAAGAACTGAATTGGAAATCAGTTCTCCAAACTTGGGACAAGTCACTTTATGTCTTGGAGCTTCAGTTTCCACATCTTAAAAAAATGAGAGTTTGAGTTTGAGTTAGAGAATCTCTGAGGGTCCCATCCAGTTCACAATCCTGTAATCTATAAACTGCATCTCCCTTTTTTCCCCCTCATAGAAAAGATTATACCTTGATGGAGTCACAACTCCATCTGGAGGTCTTTTGGTATATTACTGTTAAAGATGGACTTGCCACTCTGGTCATAGATACTTACTTGTACTCTAGGCCACATAAAATGTAGACCACAGTACTCCACTCTTGCTTTCTGGCCATGAATTATTGCATATCTTCCTCAATCACATTATGGTCTTGGTTGCTTAGCCTTACATTGCTGAATTTGTTCTCTTGATTCAATTAATTATGTCATTGGAGAAATATTTGCCAAATTAAAATGAAGCAAATCCACCTATAAGGGATTCTAGAAGAAATCTTAACCAAGACATTAATAATTGTTAAATACGTGAAGATGTATTAACAGAGTAAGGCATCAAAGCTAAGAACTTATCTTTTTAAAATAATATTTTACTTTTTTTCTCAATTACATGTAAAAATTTTTATCATTCATTTTAAAATTTTTTAAGTTCCAAATTCTTTCTCTCTCTCTCCCCCCCGTACTCCTCCTTTTTTCTTTCTTTTTTCTTCCTCCCTCACTGAAAAGGTAAGAAATTTGATATATCTTACATATGTGCAATATACAAAACATACTTCCATATTAGTCATGTGAAAGAAAACAGAAAAAAAGAAAGAAAATGAAAAACGCTGTGCTTTGATTTGCATTCAGACTCCATTTTCTGGAGGTGAATAGCATTTTTCATCATGAGTCCTTTGGAATTGTCTTGGATCATTCTAATGCTAAGAATTAGTTGAGCTTTTATGAGCTAAAGAGCAAGGCTCAAGAAATCTGACCTTTCTATTCATGATATGCCCTTCTTTCAAACAGGGTTATTTAAATTTTCACAGTTATTTGGCATTTATCTTATAGTAATTCAAAGCTCAAATTTGTGTCTCTTTCTCCATTTATGAAAATTCTTTGGGAAATGACTACCTGAGTTTTGGAACTAGAGCCAGCATTGTAGAACTGAAGCCACAGGAGAAAGAATAGGACTAGATATATAAATTTGAGTTTGAGTGATCTGTTTAGAGATGACAATTGAATGTGCAAGAATTGACGTATTTCCAGAGGGAAAAAGTATAAAAAGAAGATAAAAAAAGCAAAGGAGATGGAAAAGTAGTCCGAGAGTTAGAAGTAGAACTAGGAAAGAGCAGTATTCACAGAAACCAAGAAATGATAAGGATAAGGAAGTGGTGATATTAAAGAATATTAAATACTGCCAAAAGAAAAGGAAAATGAAGGCTTAGAAATTTGAATTAGCTCCATAGAACTGAGACAAATAGATATGTACATGTCAGTGCTGGTGAAGATGATGGTGGGTTTGGGGAAGATAGCTTTGCAATAGCCAGTGGCTATAGTTTTATACAGAATTTGAGCAAATGCTTAGAAGATTTGATTTGGGTTAAACATCAATAAACATTTATTGAAAATGCCTACTATGTGTCTGTCAGGCACTGTAAATACTGAAATGTTTAGAATAATTCCATGCCATAGTATTTATAATTTATTTGTTATTTGCTATCTAAAAAAAAAGAGAGAGAATTTCAGGCAAATTATCTCATTTTCCTTCTGAGTCTTTTGGTAATCTCTGTGCAATTTTTTCTTTGGTTACTTTAACAAATGCAAAAAAGAGGTGAAGTAGACAGTCTGCTATCTGAGCTTGATTGTCCACAGGGGCTCCCATCTACTTCACCATCATGTTTTTTTCCACTGAGAAAGGAAGGAAGGAAGCAAGCTGGAGCAGTGCAGGTCTTATATGACATAATTTCCCCTCTGCCCTGCCTTGTAAAGACATGAACTGCCTATATCTAGAGGACAGTTTATTTTATATTGTTTTTTTTTAAGCAAACACACTAGAATTTATCCACATACATGAATGTTACAGGTAATGGGATATATATGGGGTGTGACTATAAAGTAGACATTTATTTAAAGCCTACTATGCCAAATATTTTATCTCTCCTTACAAATGAGTTTTATTTTTTAAAGTAATCTCATTGGAAAGTTGCACAGACATTTGGGAATGATATTTTAGGCATAGTTTTTAATTCAACTTAACAATTTTTTTAGGTGTGCTCTGTACAAAGTACTGTGGTATGTGCTAGAGCAAAAAGAAAAAAGCAATCAAGTCTCTGCCTTTATTTAAGGAACTGAAATTCTAGTGAAATTTGCAGAATAAATATAAATAATAAATTACTAGGAAGGCTGAGGAAGAGGACTGCACCAACACTTAGGGGAGATGAGGTCAATCTTTACTGAAAAGGTCGCCTAGATCTATGCCTTTAAGATCAAAAACCCCAAAAGGCAGAGAGGACAACAGCATTCATTCTGCACATTGGCAATTGGCCTGTGGGAATGGACAGAGGTGTCAAGAAAAACTAGTTCTATGGTTCATTCAGAACAGAGTATGTGAAAGGGAGAAAAATAATATAACACTAGAAAGATAGATTGGAGCCAGATTGTAGAAGACTTTAAAAAGTTAGAAGTTTATCTTTTTATTCTATAGGCAATAGGAAGAGAGGAAAAATTTTAAGCCCGAGTGGCATGATAATTAGTTTCAGAAGTTTTGGTAGTTCTAGAGGATAGAGTAAAAGAACATAGAGATAGTCCTGGAAAAAGACCTGAGCTAGGTTTGGTTAGTTTGAGGTAGAGAGAAGCCTATGCATATTATTCTAACTGAACTCGAGAGAGATCTTTTTGTTTTGAGAGTCAATATTTTTGAAAGAGCTGAAAGCCATTCGAAGGTGATTCTGGAGATCAGGGTTGGGGAATCCTATTAGGGAATGTTAGAATTTGAAAGTTGGCAGGGAGCTTAGCAAAAATCTAATTAAACTCATTGACAAAAGGAATCCCTACTATAACATAACTGACAAGTTTTATCCAGGTCAAGGAGGTCATCTCTTCTCAAGGACGCCCATTCCACTTTTGGACTACTCCAGTTAAGATTTTCCTGACAACTACTCTAGATGTTGACCAATGTAACTTTCACTCCTTTACTTGTCTAGTTCTATTCTTTATGGTCAAACAGAAAAAGTCTAATCCTTCCTCCACATGAAAGACCTTCAGATACTCACATACAGCTATCATCTTTACCCCCCCAACACACACACATCCCTAGTCTTCTCTAGGCTACACACACCCATTTCTTTCATATGATTCAAAGCCCTTTATAATCTAGGTTGCCTCTCTAATCTGTACATAAGGATCCCTGAGGTAGTTGTAGCATCTATATGTCATCATTCCCCTCTGCCCAACTCTGTAATGGTATGGGATTTCCTCATCTGCCTTTAGAACAAACTTCACCTCATTAAGGTGGTGTTCTCTCTCTCTTCTCCCTTCCTTTCTTAATTGTGTTATATCCCCCCAAAATGTAGCTATAAAATAATGGCAGAACATTTCTTCTGTGGCTTGTAAACTAATCTCTAAGTAATCAAATAGAAATTTGACTTGAAAATAATTTCCAGGGAGGACTAGAGTGATGATAAAATCCAACTGTACTCTGTTCTTGTCAGACCATATCTAGAATATTATCTTCAGTTCTAAATGCCACATTTTTTAGGGAAGACATTGATAAAATAGCTAGAGGAAGCTAGCTGTGTTGGCAGAAGGCCATTAAATTATGCCATATAAGGTTCAGATTCAGGGAATGGAAAAGAGAGGAGTTCGAGGGGAAAGAAAGCCGTTTTCATGTATTTGGTATAGAGCTGTCACATAGATTTGTCCCTTGAGGCACAATTAAGAATAAGTGTAAATAGTAGTGAGGCAAAACCATGCCTGATAAAAAGAGAAACTTGGGGCGGCTGGGTGGCTCAGTGGATAGAGCACCAGCCCTGGAATCAGGAGAACCTGAGTTCAAAACTGGCCTCAAACACTTAATAATTGCCTAGCTGTGTGACCTTGGGCAAATCACTTAACCTCATTGCTTTAAATAAATAAAATTAAAAATTAAGAGATATCCACAGTAGAATGAACTGCCTCCAGAGGGAGTGGATTAATATCTCTTGGGAGATATTAATGCAAAAGTTGAATGACCACTTGCTGGATGTGTGTGTGTATGTATTTGTGTTTTAGGTTTCTTTTTAAAACTTAATAAGTGAATTAGTTTAATCCTCTAAGAAATGAAGAATGTGTATTTTAGTGTCTAATCTGTAATAGAGTTGCATTTTAAATGTACTGCTATTTTTGAAATCTGCATCTGCACTTCATCTAAACACCAAGAGACTTCCAAAAGTGATATAGTAGTCTTTTAAAATAAAGTACATAAACTTCAAAAGTTAACACTACAGATCAACAACAAAAATTAAGAAATGCTTAGAAGATAGAGAATAAATGCATGCCAAAAATTATAAAAGCACACAGATCTTGATTTTCCACCACAGGATTTTTTCAAAACCTGTGCTAACACATAAACTGTAGCCCTCTGTAATTCAAACAAGCCCAAAATGGATAATAGATATATATGTGTGTCTGTGTGTGTGTGTGTGTGTGTGTGTGTGTGTGGTGTGTAGGGGAGATTCTTATTCAAGTATGGTTGACTAAATTGCTTCTGAGAGGTCTAAGATTCAGTTTATGAATGCATTATTAACTTTGCCAGCTTTGTGTAGCTAAGGTGTTTTCTTTGAAGAATAAAACTCATTTGTGGTGAATCTAGGTGTAGTTGGGGTGGGTGTGGGTTTGGTTTTGGTTATTGTTGATTTTTTTTTTTTTTTTTTGAAACTGGGTCTCCCTTTCTCAAGCTGAAAACATAGTGACTTCTCTGAGACTTCTATCACAGCTGATTGATTGCCTTAGTAGCCTTGGCCTTCTCTGTCTCTAATCTGAACAATTTGCCTCTTTCTCATCAGCATAATGGCCCCAATTCCCATGGATTCACTATAATGATGCCAGACTTAGTTCTACATTCAGAACTCCCACATTCAAGCAACTACCTTAGCCTCCCTAGTAGCAAGGATTGCTATTCACTTTTAGTGAGAGATCTTGTATCTATTTTCTTCCTTATTCTCAAAGAAAGTTACATATTTATGATTCCAGATCTCTGCAATGGGCAGTACCTTCTTTCAAAGAGTTACTAATCTTGAATTTCTTCCATTTTAATAGGTTCTTCCACAGCACCAACTCCAATCAATCCTTTCCAGGTGAATCAGCCTCAGCCCCTGACATTAAATCAGATGAGAGCAAGCCCCATCATGGGAACAAGTCCTTCTTTCAGTACTATGTCATCAATGAACATGGAGCCAATACCTTTGCCTTCCATGGCACCAGTAGCTGTTGGAATGGCACCAGTACCATCTTTGGGCAATGTGACGTCTCTGACTAGAATGGGCCAAGGGATAACCCTGTCAGGATCTATGTCCCAACCTCTTCATAGTACAGGAATTCCTCCACCTGCATCCCAGTCTACAAGTACAACCAACCCTTTCCTTTTATAACATCCCAGATGAACAGAGCTTCCTTTCCAGAACATTTTGCAGATTGAAGTCTTCGTTGGATTAAAATGAACAAAACTCTGTTTGGACTAAATGATGTGCAAGAGATTTGAACATAAATTTGTGGTTTACAGTCATGACTTTGGGAAGAGTTGGCCTCCACTGGTTCATCTAACTCTAGTCTTGGCAGATAGTCCCTAACTTCAGTTCATCAGGCATGTTCTGATGACCCAGAAGTGAAATTGATCTGTCTGTATTGGTTATCAGCACCCTCCAGGGAGAAAGCCCACCATTTCATCTCCCTCTATACTTTTTGACAAATGTCAGAACAATGTGCTGTATTCTAAAATTGTCCCCTGCATTAGTCATTTCTCTTAATCATTGGAGATATAAGACAGAGTGCTAGTGACCGCTTTTTGCACATAACTCTACAGTTCCTGACTGTTGGTTCACCCATAGTCCTTATTCTTAGGAGAATAGTTGGGCATACAGAAGACCAGATTTACACATCAAACCTTGCAACACAAAATCATGCCACTTTCTTCTCATAACTTTGGATGCGGAAAGCAGGTTTGCTCCAAAACTTCACTTGAGAGTTCTTACGCTGTCAGGCATAAGATATGATGTCTGCAGTGTTAATCTTATACACTACTCTATGGGATCTCTTAGTGAACTTTCTGGGGGTGGCATGCTACACTTGTGCTACATGAGGCTTCCGCTCTGTGCTTGTCCAGTAGTGACTCTTTGAAAGTTTTGTGTGTATTTTATTTTTATTTGACTTACACGTGAGTTAAAAGAAAAATACAATGAAACAACTCGCATTAAATTCACTAGGGCAAGTTTTAAAACTAATTCAGGCTTAACCTTGCTATATGCAGTTATTCTTGTATACTTTTGCACATATTTTGTTTTTAGTACAGTTTCTTATTTGAGTTTGCAAAATTATCTACTAGTCCTTTTTGCTAACATTTTTATAATGTGGTTCTTATTTAACTGTCTAGTTTTGATAGAATTTTATCAGGTCTGGCTGAAATTAAAATATTGGCAGGTGTCATTTTTATGGTTTAAAATGTTCTTATTTATGGTTTTTACCTCTGTTTCTGTAAGGGAATTTTAAAAGAAAGAAAAACACTATAACACTTTGAACAACAATTCATAATGAAAAATTAAAACAAATTCTTGAGACTTTATAGAAAAAAAAGATGGTAATTTGATTACACTTACTAATATGACATTTATTTTAAAAAATCAGCCTCAAGTTGCCTTTTCCTTTTTTCCCCTTTTTGGTAGTTTTCCAAACTGAACCAACTTTTAGCCTTTGTAGGTAGATCTTGAGAGAGGCTATTTTTCTTACTATGATATCAACAACCTGAAATTTAAAAAATTCTAATGTATGAATGTGACTCTAAATTTTTATCAACTAATTACTTTTTACAAAGGGCACTTTCCAGATTAACAGTTAGTTCTTTTTACAACTTGAATTGAACAGCACATCTTTAACTCTGCATTATTTTTTATTTCATCTATCTTAATCCTTG
The DNA here is from genome assembly GCF_037893015.1 of Macrotis lagotis. Classification (NCBI taxonomy): domain Eukaryota; kingdom Metazoa; phylum Chordata; class Mammalia; order Peramelemorphia; family Peramelidae; genus Macrotis; species Macrotis lagotis. The sequence goes on from NC_133666.1 coordinate 183,970,721, forward strand.
CTTGAGTTAAAGAGGATTTAATGACATTTGTATACAAAACTGATTTTCTCTACTGTGGCCAGTCTTTTCCCCGCAATAATTATATTCACTCACCACCTTCCAATACTCCACAAGTTACATTCAGAGGTGCATGTTTTAGAGTTCTGGACCCAACTAAGTCTCTTGTCAGAACATTGCTTAATGGGAAGAGAGGCAGGGGAATGTCAGAACTAGATTTGCAGCTGTGCTCTAACTGTATATATTGAAATAACCTAAAATACCATGACACAGAAGGAAGGTATAGTAAGCAACTAGGGGATTGAGCTGTGCCCTTTACCTGAGGTTCAGAAAATAGTCCAAACTTTACTATAGCCACTGGTGTCAGTCCTACAGAGTCCTCAAAATATTAAAAATGTGTATATTAACACATACTGATCCCTCTACCTATGAATTTTGAATTTTGAATATATATATATATATATATAAAGGCAGATTTAAGAATGCTCATCTGAGATTTTACATGAGAAAAAAATATGTTATATTATCAACAAAAATGCATTAATTTTTTTTATGCCCTGCCCTACTATCCCCTGAAGTTAGCTGTTGTAGTCCAGAAGCAACTCACTTCTAAGAGTAGAAATTTTCTAGGTCTTGGTATTGGCATATGAAAAATGCACTTTCTAGTTGAGCTGTGGCAAGAAGGTTCACTCTTTATTCTTTGGGTTTGTTCATAAATTAATTCTCAATTTAAAAAATTCTGTTAGTATGTTTTAAATATGTCCTTACAAGTTCAGTGGCTTTTTAGTCACATAATATTTATAAGAGTATTAGGGATTTTTTTTTTTCAAAATAATTTTCTCTTAGAATCGGGGAGAGTAACTGAGCTTTATAGCTGAAAATAGTAGTGGTGGGAATAGAAGGCTGTGAGTCTGGAATAATTACTTGCATGCTCTTATTTGAGACCATTCATCCAAGCCACTTTGAATAATCTCTACTACTTTATCTCCTAGGACAAGAAAAATCACATTCATTCTTAAGCAATTATGTCAAGCAGTGTTTGTGAGCTACTCAAGAAGCCAGTTTGAGGTGAAGGTAGATGGGAAAACAAGATTCTTCCTGTAAGTTCCAGGGCAACTTATTTCATTTCCAGCCTGGATCTGTGGAAAAGCTTCAGCTGTTTTTGCTTAGTGTTTGCCAGAGGTGGCTGACCAGGGCAGGATTAGCTGATTTAAAAAGGTTCTTTGTGATGAAGTTTTAAAGCCATTTTAGGATCTTATGCTACTCTCTTCTGATGGGCCATCATGTAAGTGAGTTCTCCCTTTCCCTCTCCTTTAACCACCTTCCTTCCCTCTTTTTTAATTAAATGAAATTTTTGTTTTGTTTTTCTTTTCCCCTCTTGGATTTTAACTTTCCCAATAAGGTGCTTTGGTCAGATATGTTAGGGACCCAAAAATAGCCTTACTGGTCAAATTGACCGAAGTTCAAATAGTGTTAGTAATTCTTTTGTATAAAAAAAAAACCAAAAAGCAAAAAAAAAATCTTGGTATGACTTTGAACCCTAAAGGTCGTCAGTTATTTATTCGATCAGTTTTATACTCTATAGAAAAACACAGTATGTGCTGGAGGAGGCCTAGGACAGGAGGGGGAAAGGGAAGGGGGACCCTGCCGGTCGGGGGTGGGGGGGCTTTGGGTGGGTGGGTTCCATCTTGTGCTGTTTACAGTTTTTCTGAGCTCACACAAAGTACAGCTCATGATATTCTCCATCTTCCCTTTTGCTGTTACTATTTCTAATTGTGTACTGTATGTATTAATATTGCACAGATTGTGGAATAATTATATGGTTTATTTTTCACAAGTGGAATCTCACACAAACCTTGCTTACTTTTTACAAGTGTTACAACTGAAATATTTACCAAACTGTTTTCATAATCCTGGAGCAGGCTGCTTTTTTGAATTTGTGCTGACTATTGACACTATTTACTGTATAAATATAATTTATCATTTGTATCATAATGCTATGTATCTCTTTCTGTGTCCTTTGTTTTTTATCCTGAAGATGTCATATCGACATGTTTTAATGCCAGCAGAACAGTGGAAAGAAGAGGGCCTGTAGCTGCACTGGTCAGAATTAAAATTGTATTGCTTACATTGCTGAGTGATGTTGCCTTTGTCATCTTCAGGTGTTGGAGCTTAGGTTCTGTTTTGGAATTTTCCTTAAATCCTATTAAATGTATGAGCTCTCAAGATGACAGGCATAATCACCCTACCTCTGTCACTTACCACCTGTGTAATCCTGGGCAAATCTCTGTGTCCTAATTTCCTTATCTGCAAAATGAGGGCTGGACTAAATGCCCCCAAGGTCTGTTCCCCCCAGCTTTACATCTAGGTGGTCCAGTGTATAGAAGGCTGCACCTGAAATCAGGAGGACTGGAGTTAGAATTCATCTTTGAATTCTTACTTGATATGTGACCCTGGACAAGTCACTAACCTCTGATAAAAGATGAAAGGATAACTGTGGAGTTATAAGCACTGTGCCTTGTACATAGTAGACACTGTATTAATGCTGTTATTATCATTACTAGTTTCCGAGCAGGGGAACTGGATGATGAAACATTCTCTTGTTCTCTGTGTAAAGAAGGATGAGAGAGAAAAGAGCTGGAGAGTGAAGAGATGACACAGAGTGCTGTGAATCCAGGCCAGCGAAGTAGACAGGGTAAGGACAGAATCTTACAACTTCATTACTAGAAGAGACATGAGAGGTAATCCAACCCAAGCCTTTATTTCAGAGGAGGAAGCTGTGGCTCGGAGTTAATGATTAAAGATTAGAATTCCTCAGCTAAACTAAGTCAGATGCTCTGACCTGTTTACATTGTATCATTAACTGATGAGCATCTCCCTGTTTTAAGTGATTGGTGGTTAACTGAAACCCTGAGCCAGTGTTGAACTTGGTTGAAAGACATCTCTTTCCTTTTCAAAAGAATCTGGTTTTGTGGGAGTACTTGTCCCTTATTTACCTCTAGTGAGGGTAAGGACCAGACCTAGGATTCCATTGTTGGGAGGAGCACTTGAGGAAAATTCATGGGTCTTTATAGGCCTACTCTTCTGAAACTTAAGTCTTAAAAATGATGGTGGCACTGAGAGGTTCATTCACCTGTGTAGGCCCACCCAGCCAGTGTTTATCACAGGTTGAACTTGAATGGGAGTAATCTGGGTTTGAAGGGCAGCCACCCTGCCCTGAGTCTCTTATGAAGCAGAGGTAATATTTAAATAGCATTCATGACAGCAGTTAAGAGAGTAGCCTACATGGTGACTTCATGCCGATCATCATCCTTTCTTCTGTTAAGCTTGGGAAAAGCCTGCATCCTCTGAACCTGGCAGGATTTATTACAAGGTAGAGCTAAAAACAAGTCAGGGTTAGATAAAGAGATGCCTTAGCCAAAGGCATCTCTCCATTCTGCTTGTTATATGGCAGGTAGACTGGCTGCTAACTGGGTGATGCAGTGGATAGAGTGCTAGGCCCAGTCAGGAAGACCGGAGTTCAAATCCAGCCCTAGGCACTTACTAGTCATGTGACACTGAGCAAATCATATTAACATCTATCAGTTTTGTCAACTGTAAAATAGTGATAATAGTAGCAGTAGAGTTGTGGGGATCAAATGAGATATTTACAAAGCCCTTCACACAATATCTACTACATAGGTGCCATGTAAATGCTTGCTATTATTTTAAATCATCATTTTAAGACCTTTGATTGGTTCTAGAGAGCACAGCCATAGATGAGAATTCCTTAAATTCTCATTTATTAAATGAGTTAAAATTAAATGAGTTCAATTACCTAATACTTATTGGCTGTGTGTCAAGGCAAATAACCTATGCCCTCTGGGCCTCTGTTTAGAAAGGAAGGCTTCAAAGTTGTCTCCCAATTCTGTTGGTCTGGATTCAAATAACAATTCACACTTACTAGAGCTTTATGGTTTTATGTCACACAACACTCCATATACATTATCTTTATTTTTCCCAGAAAACCCATGAGGTTCGCAGTGCAGAGGGTTATTCTTTCTACTGGCAGATGAGCTGTTAAACTTGGTTACTTTCTAGTGGAGTCATATGGTCTAGGGCACTGGCTCTAGTATTTCTTGAACTATCATATGTTGCCATACTACTGATACAGTAATAGAGGACCTTTAAGGGGCTTTCACAGGCATTAAGTAAATATCTAGGTGGGGGTGGGGTGGGGGTAGAATGTTGAACATGGAACGTGGATGACATGAGTTCAACTTCTGCCTTAGATACACCCTGGGCTTACTCTTTGCCTTAGTCTCTTCATATGTAAAATGGTGATAACAACCCCTATCTTCCTGCCTTGTTGGGAGGATAAAATGAGATATTTGTAAAATGCTTTGTAATCCTCAGTTTTTTGTGTGTGAACTATTACTATTCATTATCCCATCTGGTCCTCAGTAAAATCCTATAAGGGAGACAGACCAGGCATTATTAACCCCATTTTTACAGATGAAATAGAGGCCTGGAAAAGTTATGACTTTTTGAATATCACATAACTATCAATAGATATATCCAGGAATAGATCCTAGGTCCCCTGACTCCCAGCTTGAACCATTTTTCTTATACTACTGGAATGCCAAAAGAGATGTTTAGGCATAAAGAGCATTAGAATTTCCTGATCAGTTCCACAGTCCCAGATGAACAGTAACAGAATTTGAGGTGTAGCAAATGTTTGGAGAAGCGGAAGAAAAAGAAGGGACTGGTTTCTTCAATTTCCAACTAGACGTACATATCTGAGTTAAAAGTCTGTTCCATACATATTTCTAGAGTCATTTTTGTCAATGATTTAATAGCAAGGACTAGTGAAAGTGTACAAATAGAATATTGCTTATGCCTGAATAATTCTCAAACTGATGTTAAGCAGAGGGAGGGAGACAGGAAGAAAGCTGTTCAATGGGCCTTTCCCACCTCCCCCTTACCTTCTATCAGCCAGTAATTTTTGGAATGCAAGCACTGATCTCAGACTACAATTTGAGATGTTCTAAATTGAAATTGGCCTCAAGAGTTCCACCTAAAATAAGTCCTTTTCCTCAGAAGGGCTTAGCAGTTTCAGAAGTTCCAGGCCCTACATGTCTGTCATCTTCCCCGGTTTTTTGTCATTGGCACCTCAAATCCCATTGTCCAAATCTCCCTACTTTGAATCTTCAAATGTTTGTTGGTCTCCCAAGAGTCCCCAGTTAAAAGGGTTTCTATACTTTAATGGATCCCCATTCTAAGGTGGGCTCTCCTTCCCCTCTCAATTCTCATCCTTTGTACTTCTTCCCTGTGTCCTCATAAATCTCTAGAGAAGATGTCCTAGAGACTACTTTCTGAGGTTTTATATTTTTTAGCCATATCTAAAGGACTGACTATCCATCCATTTGTTATGCTTTATTTTCACTACATAATGGGCTCCGTTTCTTTTCCAGACATACATGTTCTTGACAATGTTTTATGGACTCTCTTATGTGAAAGTCATTACTGGCAATATATATATATATATATATATATATATATATATATATATATATATATATATGTTGCTATTGCAAGAATTAAGGCTCCAGCTGGCAGTTTGATGGCTTAGAGATAATAATAAAAACTGGAATTTGAATATTTCCTCAGATACTTTCTAGGCATGACTATAGCTAAGTCATTTAACTTCTCCATCTGCCTTAGTTTCATCATCTGCAAAATGGAGGTAATGACACCTCCCAAGGTTGTGAAAATCAAATAAGGTAATTGTAAAGCACTGAAAAGCAGAGGGCCTGGCTCACCTGTAACACTATATAAATGTTAGCTATTTTTATTTGTATACATGGACATATATGTATATACACATATATGTATATACACATATATGTATATACATATATACACACACATATTTTTGCAAACAAAGAACTATATGAATGTTAATTATTATAACAGTTTCTCTTACATCAAATCAAAATCATTGTTGCTATTTCTACTTAGTACTTCTGGTACTGCACTCACCAAAAAAAAATCTAATAGCTCTTTCCACCAAAGCCTTTCAAGTAAGCATCCTGGACAATTTATCTGAAATAAAGATCTGAATCAATACCTAACTGTGGGTTAAATGGGTAAAATTCTCATTCTTTATCCTCAGAGCATCACAGGCAACCTGGCAATTGAGTGAATATATTGGATACTTTGCTTGACTTGTTGCTAATTTCCAAATGTTCAATCCTTCTCTCCTTTCCTGTGGAGATAATGGTATAAAAGATGGCTTAACTATATTGACCAAGTTCTAGACTTCTGCATTATTGAGGGTGATTAGAGTTGTCTCCTTTCTCCAAGGGAGTAAGCACCATGGTAACCCTCTGTTCCTTGATATCTCAAGTGATAAGGTAACAAAGAAAAAGAGGGAAAATTTTAACCCTTTATTCTGCCTATGCCCAGATTTCTTACAGATTGGGTCAATGATATACTTGCTTTGTATTCTATGGTGAAGTGCCCAAAATTGATTTCTTCTTTATCAGGGTTATCCTCTGAGACCAGCTGTCCATTTGCAGCCTTCACTGGGCCTGACTCCTTTACTTTTCTGTACTCTCATCATATTGTTCAGTAGTGTCCCCTTCCTCCTGAATAGTTAAGGATTATTTCCCCAGCTCAAAGGTCAAGAAGACCACTTAATTACTTCAGGGACAGAGTAGAGTCAGTGCTGAGAACCTTGGGAGACATGTTATTTGAAGAGATCTTTTAGGCTTGTACTTCGAGAACAGCTTTTTTCTTTAATTCAACAAAAAACAGATATAACCTGTCAATTATGTGACCATGAAAATGTAATATACTCCAGAAAATTGCCTCTGAAAACTTGCCTGTTCTCATGTTTTTATCGAGAACATCATTATTAGTTACTAAACTCTTCAATAAAGGTTTTATAGAGACAGGGAAGTAGGCATAAAAATTGGTAATCAGAAAGACAGTAGGGTGTAATGGAAAGGGTGTTTGAATTGGTGTCAGGAGACACATTAACTGTGTGGCTTGGAGTCTATTTCCTCCTTTATAAAATAGGGATAATTACATTCTAAGGGACATTGTTGTGATGGAAGCACTTTATACATTTTAAAATTCTATATAAATGCCCATAGTTACTATTCTTACCAGTTTGGTAAAAGTGCCATCTTTGATCTTTTCTAATGTGGAACTTTCCAACCTTTGAGAATTTGAAAAACAACACTGATGTGGTTTTTTTTTTTAGGTTTTTGCAAGGCAAACAGGGTTAAGTGGCTTGCCCAAGGCCACACGGCTAGGTAATTATTAAGTGTCTGACACCGGATTTGAACCCAGGTACTCCTGACTCCAGGACTGGTGCTCTATCCACTATGCCACCTAGCCACCACCAACTGCCCTTTCTGAACTACTATTTATTGCCATTGTTACTTCCTCATGAATGCTGGGTCCTGGGGAAATAGAGTCTCAATTTGATGATCTCTAAGAATACAGCTTTACCAGAAGAGCAGATATGTTTAATCAACAGGTGCTTCAAAATGCTATGGTTTAGGGGTGACTAGATGGCACAGTGGATAGAGCATTGGCCCTGGAGTCAGGAATACCTGAGTTCAAATGCGGCCTCAGATACTTAGTAATTGCCTAGCCGTGTGGTCTTGGGCAAGCCATTTAACCCCATTGCCTTGCAAAAAAAAAAAAAGATGTGGTTTAGATGGTTTCACACTTAACCTCTGAAAGCTTTTCCCCCTTCATTGCATATAGCTGTTTGCTGCTCATAATTTTCTATCATTTTCCTTAATGTTTTGCAAAGTTGGGCACTTGACTGCTATATCTCTCCCCTTGGCAATAAGGGAAGATGCTTTCTGGTTAAATGATTTCTGGAGTCCTTCAGCTTCGTTATTGTAGTTTCTACAATGGTTAAACTTTTTTTCTTTTTAGGAATGGTTAAATTTTTCTAAGAAGTGTTGTTAGTCAATTTTTTATTTTTGTCTGTTTCCTATTTTTCAGACAAAAGAAATATATAAAGAAATGAAATGTCTTTTCCACTTTATCCTTTTCTCTGTTTTGATGCAATGACTCCTACATTGGCATTTTCTGTCTCTAAATATAGACTCAATTTCCTTCTTTATGATATTGTTCAGTGCTCACCATGTCAAGCACCATGAAGGTAGGTTAGTTAAAGGAAAATGTTGACATAATTTGAAGAATATCATAAGATTTGTTTGTTTAAATTACTGCTCCCAAACACACATTGTTGATTTCTTCTAGTCCAGGGAGGAACTGAGACACATGACAAGTTTAAACTGAGATCTGCAGTGACTACACAAATGACTGTTGTTCAGACTGGGGCTTTTCAGCTTGAGAGAGACAGATTCTGAACACATGGTCTGAATGAAGCCCAAGAGACTTTGAGCTGTGGCAAGTGAAAGACGAAATGACTGAGGAAACAAAGGTTTGAGTTTCCAAGCATATCCATTTATTAAGCAATGTATGCCAATTATATAATAGATGAGAACCAAACCTCAGCTTTGGCACTAGACCCCAAATACAGGGAAAGACAGATTTTATTAATTAAGGAGCAATTAATTTAAAGAAAATTAATCAAGATACAAAATTAAATGATCTTATTTCTAATTAAAGGAAAGATTAGGGACTTTACAAATTTGAAAGGGTAGAGCAAACAAGTACAATTCCATGAAATCAGGAAAAAGTGGTATCCCACTCTACCAAAGTATCCTAATTCAATCAAAGAAGGAACATGGAAACTATTTAATTGACTAGTAGTACAGGGCCAGTTTTCAGATAAGATCTATAGTTGCTTGAGATGTATAATTGTGAGAAAATTCCTTGCATCAATCTTCAGATCTAACTGGATTTCTGGTCAGCCTATTCTAGTTCCTTAGTTAAGGATTTCAAAACAGCAGGTAGAGGTGGTCTAGTCTCCCAGTAATGAATGACTGAGTTCAAACAGTACACCAAAGTTTTCTCTCAAGTCTCACAACTGAATAGCCTTCTCAGACAGAAATTGCACTAAGTCTAAAACTGAATAGAAAGAATAGAAAGAACTGAGCTAGTTCCAGAACTGAGTCACTCAATTCCCATCACTACTTGCAGTTCTAATTCCCTCATAGCCCTGAGTTTAAATGGAAACCAGGGAAGGAGTCTCCCAAACCAAGAGGTTGAATTGATAAAGAAGATACTCAGATAGTGAAAGAGGAAAGAGGTGCAGTGCAAAAAGGAAATGGAAGCATGATCAAAGAATTAGTGCCTAGGCATTGAGTTAGCTCAACTCCATCTAGCTGCTACCTCAGTCTACCAAGGGTCTGAGGAGAGCTGGGGTCAGAAGAAATGGGACATTATCAAACCATCTCTCCAGCACATATGAGAAGGATGATGGCTTGCTTTCAGTCCCCTCCTCCTCGTTCCTGCCAAGAGTGTGAAGATTTATGCAACTTTAAGTTAGTTCATAATTCTTGACTTAATTAGTACCTTAGGGCTTAACTGGGCCAAAATAAAATCATTCAGTACTACATTTTGATGGACTATTTCCTTATTTTCAAGGGGTTGGGAGGAGTCACAAAAAAGAGAGACAGTGACTGAAGGTTAGGTCAGTAAGAAAAAGAGCTGACCCTTGCCAGGGGTGTGCTAGTAAATGTGTAACAATTGGTTTTTCACCCCCGCTCACCCTCACCTCCCCCAAAAAAAAATTCCAACAAAAGTACACATCTTTAAATTTAATCTATGTAAATTAACATTTTCTCTAACTCTTAAGTGTTAAGACAATTCAGAAAGTTAACAAAATTTAACATTTGGCTTTTGTGAGCCAGTCTGAGCTGGCTATACCATATTTCTACTTGTGTCTCAATTGCTAGGGGGTTTTAAAAATTATTCTATCTGGGATCTCTGAGCAAATTCAGAAGGCACCTCAATGATTTTTAGTTATTGATATTTACTAAACTTTCCAAAACAAAGTGAAACTGGATCTACAGTTTTCTTTTTCTTTAGGGTTTTTAAGCTAAAAATAGCCAAGGCTGTCTGGTTAGGTGAATGGATGATGCTGAATCAAGTTGTCTTTTATTTTGCCTGCTGTGAACACTCAAAACACATCCCTACTTTGGGGTAGAGTAGGGGCAGTGACAATGGAATAGGAATTTCCTAGTAGGAGGAGAAAGGGAGTGGCAGGATCCAACCAGAGTGCCAACATTCCAAGGGTGGGGACCAGAGGAGAGAGTAAGCATTCCTCCCTATCCCTTAATTCTTTCAACCTCAAAACTCAATAAGCTCAAGAGAATTTATCTAAAGCCAAGAGCTAAAATGTCTGTAATGGAGAAATACTGGAAGCTTATACAAACATTTCAGGGCAAGAGGAAGGATACTCCCTCTTTCCATTGCTTTGACAATGTAATAGAAACAGCAGTTATATCAATGAGACAAAGAAAAGAAATCAAGGGAATAAATGTGAGCAAAGGAAGCAAAATTATTCCTATTTATAAGTGATGTGATTTTTTCCTAGGTGGTATGCTTAGGAAACACTAAAAATCAATCAAGAAATTAAATGATGATTAATAACTTCAGCAAAGTTGCAGTATCTCAAAACACAAGAATTCATCAACATTTCTGTATTTTACAACAAAAGTCAAAAGGAAAAATAAAATTACATTTCAAATAACAGCAATATGCAAAATAACATACAGGTCTTCTGTAAACAAAATTATGAAATAGAATTTACAGAAATTAAGGAAGATCTAAATAAATGGCAAGAAATTCAATGAACTATGCCAATATAATGAAAAGTATGATATTACTAAATAAATCTACAGATTTAGTGCCATAACAATCAGAAGACTAAGGCATTTTTGATGGAAAATAAAAATCCAGATGAAAGAACAGGTAAAAAATTTCAAGAGATAATTTTTGCAAAGTAGGAATCAAGGCTGTCTGATCTTAATAGTACTTACAATATATCATAAAGAAGTAATTACCAATTTTTTGCTGATTAAAAAATAGCAAATTAGAAAAATAGAACAGATTAGACAGATAAGTCCTAAAAGAGGGAAGATAGTAGCTTAGTGTTCAATAAAACCAAGAACATAAAGTGCTAGAAAAGAGACTCTTTATTAAATAAGATCAACCAAGAAAACAAAAAAAAAATCTGGCTGAAAATAGATTGGCCCAATGTTTTGCATCATATACCATAATAAATTCTATATGAAGAAATGATCTAAATATAAAAAGTTATATCATTTAAAAGAATTAGAGACTGGAAGGGTGTGTATTTCATAACTATGGCTAGGCAAAATATGAATGATTTGACATGGGATAGTACAGTTTGTAAAAAATAAGATAAAATAGTCCATTTAAATTATATTACATAGAATTCAAAAGTATTTGCATCACATTGTGTGGTGATCAACTATGATAGATTTGACTCTTCTCAACAGTACAATGATCAAAGATCAAAGGCTTATAATGAAAAATGCCATCCACATCCAGAGAAAATGAGTCCAAATGCAGATCAAAGCATTGTTTTTACTTTTTAAAGTTTGTATGTGTTTTTTTCTCATGGTGTTTTTCCTTTTTCTGATTCTTTTACAACACAACTGATATGGATTTGTATGTTTAATGTGATTGTAGATGATAATCTATATTAGATTCCATGTTGTCATGGGAAAGGGGAGGAAGGGAGAGAGGGAGAAAAATGTGGAACTTAAAATCTTACAAAAAATGCTGAAAACTATATATGTAATTTGGAAAAAATACAAATAAAAAACCAAAAGTATTTGCTTCAACAAAATCAAGAAAAGTTAACAGTTGTGGAAAAAATCTTGACTTTAAACATTTCAGGAAAGTCTGATATCCAACATCTATAGGGAATTGTCACAAATTCATAAGACTCATGCATGCATTACTCAAAACATCTGAGGATGTATTGTTTTTGTTTAGGTTTTTTGCTCTTTGACTTATTGGATGTTTTTCCTTTTTTTTAAAAGTTGCATGCCTAAATCATTACTCTTTTGCTTCTTTTTTTTTCCTTTTTTGGTTTTTGCAAGGCAATGTGACTTGCCCAAGGCCACACAGCTAGGTAATTATTAAATGTCTGAGGCTGGATTTGAACTCGGGTCCTCCTGACTCCAGGGCAGGTGCTCTATCCACTGCACCACCTTAGCCACCCCTGGATGTATTGTTTTTAAAAAAAGAAATAAAAAATGTAAATTGCTACTTGTATGAAAAACCAGTGCTCCAAAACAATAAAAATAAATGAAAATGAATCATACCTTAAGAGCTGAGATAGTCTATTCTGTAAATCAACTAGGAATTATGCAAAAACAAAGTTACCTAATTTCATGCTCTTGTCATAATAAAAGGAACCACAGGTAGTCTAACTTGTTTCTAATAAGTAATGAAACTATCCTTAAGACTCAATTGTTCCAATTCTAAAAGATCTGTGATGGAAAATGCTATCCACATCCAGAGACTTCATCCATGGACTTCAAAGGTAGATCAAAGAAAACTTAAAAATTTTTTAAATTTGTTTTTGTTTTTCCCTCCTATTTTGTTCTGATTCTTCTTTCACAACATGACTAATATGGAAATATGTTTGATATAGTTGCACAGGTATTAACATATCAAATTACTCACTTTCAAGGGAAGGGAAAGAGGGAGAAAAATGTGGAACTCAAACTCTTATATTGAAAACTATACATGTAAAAAATAAAATAAAAAATAAAATCACATAAAAATAAAAACTTAATTGTTCCAAGGAACTAAGTCTCAAACTGTTGATATAGCTTCCTAGTCCTTTAAGTATAAAATTACAGTGCAAAAAGTATTGGGATTCCTTAGGTCTCATCCATCCTGATGACTGAATATGGCCTCACAGCAAATGTGGATAAAGGGGAGGTGTGCCAAAATGAATCAATGATGTATCTTTGCTGAATATCTTTCCCATAATACTAAGATTCCCATAATACTTTCCCATAATACATTTAGCTTTTTTGCTGATGTTAGAGGACCTATTTGTGGCTCATTTCATCCCAAGACCAAACCTGAAACCTCCATGGATCAGCCTCAGATGGACCTGGCCTAAAATATATGATATAGCCAAATTGGATGACCTAGTAGCTGAATTCATGTTTGAGAAAGGAGAAGGGCAGTGCAAAGAAAAGAAAGTTCTCATTGATCATATTTTGATATGGGAACCTTGTACTCTCTGATTGTTCTACTTCTAGCCATATACAGATCTCCTCAATGAGACATTAGGATGCTGCTAACCCTAATGACATTCAGACACCAAAAACAGATTTGAATGTGTTATTCGACTTAAGATCCATGACCTGAAAGTGACTTAATAAAATGTTGAAGCAATCAACAAACATTAAGTATTTATGTTCCTTCTAGAGATACAAAGAAAAGATCTTGCCTTCAAGGAATTTACATTCTACTAGGGGAGACACATACATGATAAAAAGGAACATACATGCAGGGGAAAGGCAATCTTAAGAGAAGACAATAATAGCTAGGGAAACCAGAAGAGTTCTGCAAAACAGCAGTGCATAAACTGAGTCTTGAAGGAAGATATACATCCTAAAAAGTGATATGTTTGTCCTTCACTTTTTTTTTTTTTAGGATTTTGCAAGGCAAATGGGGTTAAGTGGCTTGCCCAGGCCGCACAGCTAGGTAATTATTGTCTGAGGTCGGATTTGAACTCAAGACACTCCCGACTCCAGTGCTGGTGCTTTATCCACTACAGCACCTAGCTGCCCCGTCCTTCACTCTTGAAGAAGACCATGACATTAGAGAGGTAATGTCATATATGCACATGAATTGGATTTGAGTGAGGGAGATCTGTGCAGTCACCAGCCTCACTTTCCCCTCCAGAGCCATCTGGGTCCAGTGGCCAGATATGGATCAGGGTGACTGGAGATGGCCCTGGATGTAGGGCAATCTGGGTTAAGTAATCTGCTCAGGTCACATTAGTATCAAGTGTCTGAGTCCAGGTTCTCTTAACTCCAGGGCTGGTGCTCAATCTGCTGTGGAACCTCACAACCTAAAAGGTGGAGCTAAGAAGAAAAAATGTGCCAGGCAAGAGGAAGACTCAGAAAAACAGTCCAGAAATGGAAGATGAGAGATGGGCTACTATATATGAGTGGAACACCAAGTAGGATAGGATAGATGGACCATGGTGTGCATACAAGATAGCAATGTCTAAGACTATAAAGAGAGGAAGAAACCAGGTTATGAAGAGGTTTAAATGGAGTTCATATTTTATCTTAGAGGAAATTAGAAGTCAGTGGAATTTAATGAGTAGATAAAAATAGTCCTGTGCTTTAGGAAAAGTACTTTAGTCAGTGTAGCATAGAGAAGCCTATTGTACTTACAAGCTAGAGGGGTACAGGGTTAGTTCAAGGAAGACTTGTGAGGGCTGCTGAGCCATTTTCAAGGCTGCTTTCCAACTTTACTGTCCACTGAGACACTCAACTCTCACCTATGCTCCAAGAAGCTGTAGCATGTATGCCAGCCACACCCTGGTAAACCATTTTGGTAGACAGACTAAACCAGGTTGAGCATAACTGGGAAGTCTTGGAACCTTAGGTGAACTGGGCAAGTCTCCACCACAAGCATGAGAAATCTACTCGTGGATTGGGAGGGTGAGAACAATTCATTCCAAAAGCCATAAAGGTGGCTGAAGTAGGTACTGTAGAGATTTAGAGCCTGTTAGATATCAAAGACTCCAGGGTTATCCACTGTATGTAAAGTGATCACCAATTGGCTTGACTCTGTTGCCATTGGACTGTGATGACTTTGGAAGAGGAGTATTTGTACAACCCTGCATCACTTAAATCTAATTTACACACGAGTCAAAAGACATCACCCATAATATTTTACCATTCTGACCTCAAAGTCTTGTGATGACAGCTAAGTGAGAAGCAGCAGGTGCAGTTACACTGGGAGCTGTAGTCACAATCCTGCCCAGGTCAAAGGGTCAGCTTCTCAGTGGAAGCACTGCTCACCTTCTGGTGTGAAGTATTAGAAAAGGTGCCCTAAAAATTGTCTGCTTACCCAACCCAGGTCTGATTACTGAGGCAAGTGGGGATCCCACCCTGTGGTTAAAAAACAAAAATATGTACAAAAACTTCTTTAAAGAAGATTCCACTCACCATGAGTACATGGAATGTGTATACACTAATAGACAACACAAGACCTGAAAGATGAACAGCTGTTGTGAGATAACTTCAGCAGGTATCACATCTAAATAGCAGACTGGCAATGAAGGCCAGCTTACATAATTCTGAGCTAGATTCACATTTTTTTAGAGTGGCCACAGTGAAGGGGAGTGCCGTGAAGTTAAGGTGGGTTTTTGCAGTCAAAACCAATCTAGTCAACAAGCATAAATGCCTACCAAAAGGAGTGAATAACAGGATCATGACAATGATATTGCCACTTCAAGGAAAATGTCACACCACCATCAGTGCGCATGCTCTCACCATGAAGAACCCTGATGAAGTCAAAGAAAAATTTTATACAGACCTGGAGACCCTCATCATCATCAATATACCAAAAAGAACTATCTTTTAATTTTGGCAGGGAGTACGTGGGAAGAATGGAGTTGGAAACAGTAACAGCAATGGTCACCTACTATTGAAGATTTGTGCATCTCATGACCTCATCAAAACCTAATTGTAATAAAACTAAATGGATTCACCCTCGCAACAAACATTGGCTAGACTATGACTGAAAGGAGAAGAGACAGACAAGATGTGGGAGTAACAAAGCCATTGCCTTTGTGGTGCAGAGTACTAGACTGATCTTATACTCATTCTCTCCAAGCTAAGTATTCATGTTCAACTGAAGCAATGGGTCCAAGTCAAAAAAATTAATGTCAAGAGATTAGAGTGCTTATCTAAACAGGACCAGTTTGATGCTCACTTGGAGGAAAAGTTGAGCTAATGGTGGAGCAGAAAAGGAGTATGCAGCTTTCAGAGATCTGGTGTACAGAACTGCATTTGCTCATCTGGGACAAAACACTTGCAAACATCAAGACTGATGGGGTAAAACAGAAGCTCTAATGAAAAACGAGAACTCCATAGGGCTTACCAGCAGGATAGTTCATCCACTACTAAAAAAAGAGACATTTAATTCCATCAAAAATAAAGTTCAAATGAAGCTTAGAGAGATGCAGAATTCTTGGCTCAGTAAGATGACAGATGAAATTCAGTTTTATGCAGATAGTAATAATCTAAAGTGTTTTTATAATGCCCTGAAGGCTACTTATGGGCTAAAGATAAAAGGTGCATCTCAGCTACTCATTGTGAATGGAACTACATTGATTTGTGACATTGACATCACCACAAAAACATGGGTTGAACACTTCCATACTGTTCTTAACAGACTATCATCAATTAATGAAAAAGTCATTACTTTTTTTAATATTTTATTTGTTTTCCAATTACATACAATAGTAGTTTTACCCATCATTTTCTGTAAGGTTTTGAATTTTACAATCTTTCCTTCACCCTCCCTTCCCTCCCCCATCCCCCCACAGAAGGCAATCTGATAATCTTTACATTGTTTCCATGGTATACATTGATTGAAATTGAATGTGTTTGGGAGAGAAATCATATCCTTGAGGAGAAAATAAAATATTAGAGATAGAAAAATTATGTAGTACAGAAGACACTTGAATATAAAAATATTGAAGATAATAGACTTTGGTCTTTGTTTAAACTCCACAGTTCTCTTGGTACAGATGGTATTCTCCATTGCAGGTGCTCTAAAATTGTCCCTGATTATTGCATTGATGGAATGAGCAAGTCTAGTAAGATTGATTATCACCCCCTCATGTTGCCATTAGGATGTGTAATGTTCTGGTTCTGTTCATCTCACTTATCAGTTCATGCAAATCTTTCCAGGCTTCTCTGAATTCCCATCCCTCTTGGTTTCTAATAGAACAACAGTGTTCTATAACCTATATATACCACAATTTGTTCAGCCATTCCCCAATTGATAGACATTCACTTGATTTCCAATTCTTTGGTACCACAAACAGGGCTGCTATGAATATTTTTGTTTAAGTGACATTTTTACCCTTTTGCATGATCTCTTCAGGGTATAGCCCCAGTAGTAGTATACTTGCTAGATCAAAGGGTATGCACAATTTTGCTGCCTTTTGGGCATAATTCTGGATTGCTTTCCAGAAAGGTTGGATGATTTCACAGCTCCACCAACAATGTATTAATGTCCCAGATTTCCCACATCTGTTCCAACATTGAACATTGTCCTTTCTGGTCATGTTGGCCAATCTGAGAGGTGTAAGGTGGTACTTCAGACCTGCTTTAATCTGCATTTCTCTAATCAGTAATGATTTAGAGCAATTTTTTGTGACTATGATAGCTTTGATTTCCTCATCTGTAAATTGCCTTTGCATATCCTTTGACCATGTGTCAATTGAGGAATAAGCCATTGATCATTTATCTCAAGTTGAAGTCAATCTGTCCCTAGCTGAAGTTCCAATGGAAAAAAGTAGTTTTGAATGCTCTTAGTCTCCTTTCAAAAGCACCTGGTGCTGATTTCTATTCTAGCTGAGATTTATAAGGTGATGGGGTAAGAGGGGAGAATTCCATTGCTGCTGTTTTTTTAGCTTTTCACTTTTTAAAATATTTTACATCTTAACATTTTATTTGTTTTCCAATTACATACAATAGTAATGTGTACCCATCATTTTTTGCAAAGCTCTGAATTCTACAATTTACCCCCCCCACAGAAGGCTGTCTGATAGTCTCTACATTGTTTCCATGTCATACATTGATGTAAATTGAATGTGCTATGAGAGTAAACATAAGAACAAACATAAACCACCCCCTCCCAAGAAGATGAGAAACCTCAAGAAGAGAGAGAGAGAAAAAACAAATTGTACTTCAGTCTGTGTTCAGATTTCAATGACTATCTCTGGGGAAAGTTGCTTACTTTATCATTAAGTCCACCAGAGAAGTTGCTCCAATATTTTTCCCACAGTTGCTATAACTAGCTGTACCTCCACTTTATTTCTTCCCACTCTCATTTATTCTATTCTTTCTCTCCTTTAATCCTGGCCCTGTCCAGAAGTGTTGAATCTGAGTACTCTCTCCCTCGATCGTCCCTGTCTTCTATCACCTATTCCCCCTTCCCTCCCCCATTGCCCCTTATCCCATCCCTTTCTTCTCATTTTTCTCTAGGGTAAGATAGATTTCTATACCCTATTAAGTGTGTATGTTATTTCCTCTCTGAGCCATTTCTGATGAGAATGAAGGCTCACTCATTCCCCCTTGCCTTCCCCCTCTCTACTCCATTGAAAAAACTTTTTCTTGACTCATGCGAAATTTCCTAGCTTCATCTCCTTTCCCTTCCTTCCAGTACTTTCTTTTATCACCCATTGACTCCATCTTTTTACCATATTATACTATTATATTCCACTTCTTCCTATGTCCTGTCTATATATGCTCCTTCTAACAACTCTTATGAGAAAGTTCACATGAGTTATCAATGTCTTCTTCCCGTGCAGGAATACAAACAATTCAACATCAAGTTCCTCATAGTTAGTCCCTCTCTTCCATTCCCTCTATGGTTCACCAGAGTCCTATACTTGGAGATCAAACTTTATGTTCAGGTCTGGTCATCTCAATAGGAAAGATTGAAAATCCCGTTTCATTGAAAGTCCATCTTTTCTCCTGAATGAGGATATTCAGTTTTTCTGGGTAGTTGATTCTTGGTTGTAAACCAAGATCTTTTCCCTTCCAGAATATCATATTCCAATCCCTATGAACCTTTAATGTAGATGCTGCCAGATCCTATGTAATCCTGACTATGGAGCCTCAGTAGTTGTTCATTTCTGGCAGCTTTTAGAATTTTTTCTTTGATTTGGGAGTTTTGGAATTTGGCTATAATTTTCCTGGAAGTTTTTCTTTTGGGATCTCTTTTCAGGGGGTGATTGGTGAATTCTCTCAATTTCTATTTTACCCTCTGCTTCTAGGATCTCGTGGCAATTTTGCTGTATTATTTCTTGAAAAATGAAGTCTAGGCTCTTATCCTGGTTGTGGCTTTCAGATAGCCCAATAATTTTTAGTTTAGTTTTAGTTTTTTGTTTTTTGGGTTTTGGCAAGGCAGTGGGGTTATTAAGTGGCTTGCCCAAGGCCACACAGCTAGGTAATTATTAAGTGTCTGAGGCTGGATTTGAACTCAGGTACTCCTGACTCCAGGGCCGGTGCTCTATCCACTGTGCCAGCTAGCTACCCCATGACCCCAAAATTTTAAAATTATTTCTTCTGGATCTGCTTTTGAGGTTGGTTGTTTTTCTGATGAGATATTTCACATTTTCTTCTAATTTCTGACTTTTTTGGAAGAATTTTATTTCTTCCTGATTTCTTCAGCTTCCTTTAGTTCCATTCTGCATTTGAAGGAGTTATTTTCTTTAAAATTTTTTAATTTTGCAAGGCAATGTGGTTAAGTGGCTTACCCAAGGTCACACAGCTTAGGTAATAAGGGTCTGAGGTCAGATTTGAATTCAGGTACTCCTGACTCCAGGGCCGGTGTTCTATCCACTGCGCCACCTAGCTGCCCCAGGAGTTATTTTCTTCAGAGAGCTTTTTTATCTCCTTTTCCAGCTGGCCAATTCTGCTTTTTAAGGCATCCTTCTCATTTGCCTTTTGT
Organism: Macrotis lagotis; assembly: GCF_037893015.1. Taxonomy (NCBI): domain Eukaryota; kingdom Metazoa; phylum Chordata; class Mammalia; order Peramelemorphia; family Peramelidae; genus Macrotis; species Macrotis lagotis. The sequence goes on from NC_133666.1 coordinate 183,990,401, forward strand.
TTTTTCCATTAGATCTAAACTTGTTTTTAACATATTAGTATATTTTTGACTATCTTTCACCAAGCTGTTGATTTGGTTTTCATGATTTTTTCTGCATCACTGTCATCTCTCCTCCCAATTTTTCCTCCACCTCCCTTAATTGCTTTTCAAAGTCTCTTTTGAGTTCATCCATAGTCTGAGCCCATTTTCTATTTCTCTTGGAGGTTTTGGATAGAGAAGCTTCAATTTTGTCATCATCTGCGTATGTATTTTGATCTTCCATGGGACTAAAGTAATTCTCTATGGTCAGATTCTTCTTTTTCTGTTGTTTAGCACTTCCAAGGTTAGGCAAACAGCAGAGTCCTACCCCAGGGAGAGCAGAGAACTCTCTGCAGACTTCCCTTACCGTCTCTGGGGGTGCAGGCTGCTTTCTCCGGTGCTCCTCATTCCACACTCATTCTGATGGAACAGAGTTCTCTCACTGTCCCTTCAAGCTGTTGCTGATCTCTGGGCTGGGCTGGGCTGCACTGTGGCTGCGGCTTTTTTTCCAACCCCCAGTCTTGGGAGTTGGAAGTACCTGCAGAACTTCTAAGTTATCTTGGACTGGGAAAATGTATCACTCGGTCTTTCTGTGGGTTCTGCCCCTCTAAATTTTGGCTAGAGCTCTCATTTGTTTTTTTTTTTAGAGGTGGGGCGGAGGAGTTCCCGAGAAATGCTGCCTTCACGCTGCCATCTTGGCTTTTGAGAATTACATTGCTGTTACAAAAGCTGACTGAAATTTTTCAGGTTATATGGTGTAAAAAGGTTATCCCTCAGGAATTTAAGGATGTCTCCATTGCCTGTTTCTTCCAGGAAATAGATTGTCTATTACAATCACAGAAACATTTCCAAGTCATTCTTAGCAAGATTCTTACCAAAGTCCTTTTTACAGGTTAGTTCTTCAGCTGGAAGATGATCATTCAGTCTTTAGATAGGGTCAAGGAATAGCTGATATGGTGTTTGCTGCCTGAAAACTCCAGAAAATTCCAGGAACATAACAGAAACCTGAATAGTTATAGTTCTGACTAAGATACTATCAGTCAAGAGGGCTTATGGAAAATTATGTTAAAATTTGGTTGCCCAGAGAAGTGCATCAGTACGTCAATCTCATGATGGCATGCTTGCCTGGATTCTGGATAGTGGATGATGCTCTTGAGATTTCCCAGTCCAGCTGTTCCAATCAACATCACTTGTGATCGCCCAGATCAAAATACCTGATACTTACCAAGATTTGTTGTCTGTCTTGGTCAGATCATAAGCTTTATGAGGGAGTTATGGCTTCACTCTTGTATTTGCATCTTTAGTTTTAGCACAATAGTTGTTACATAGTATTAGAAACTAATAATTGCTTTATCATTTTCATCAAAGAATGCTATCCTTAGATCAGGGCTGTTCAAAATGTGACCTGCCTGTGGGCTTGCTACTTCAAAGTACTCACTAAAATGGCAAATCAAAATATATTATCAATTGTTTCAATAAAACCTTTTAAAACTAATTAACAAACCAGACCAGGGTTGGATAAGCAGACAGTCCTACTTTAGATGATGGGATAGATGAGTTAGTAGCAAACAGAAAGCCATTTGAAATTCATTTCACCTTTCTTTTGCAAGAATAGTCTTTGGACTGAGAAAGAATAAAAATTGTTACTAGGAATTGAAACCAAAGTAGTCCATAAGGAGTTAAAAGTAACCTGGGCTATCTCCTGACTCAGTGCGTTCAAATGCACCCAGGGTCCATGAGCCAGTACCACATCATCTATAATGGAACCATTAATTACAGCAAATGGAGTTTTGAATACTGTGGGTAAGTTCACTCGCCTTGGCAGTGTGTACTTTCCAGGAGATACACATGGCCAATGAGGTTGACACATATTACCAGAGCAATCGCAGCATTTAGGAGGTTCTGCAAGAAAGTGTAGCAGAGAAGTATTAGATTGATTATCAAACTGAGTCTACAGAGCCGTTGTGCTGACTTCATTGTTGTATGTCTGTGTAACCTGGACAGTCTACCAGCCCTGCCAGGAAACTGAAGTATTTCCATTTAAATTGTCTTAGGAAGACTCTGAAGATCAGTTGATGAGATAAGATACCAGACACTGAGGTCCTTTTTTTGAGCTGAACTGTCAAGCATTCAAACATTACCATAGAGAGCACAACTCTGATTGGCTGGTCACAATGTCTGAATGCTAGTCATAGGCTTGCCAAAAAAACTAATTTATGGAGAACTCTTCACAGGGCAAGTGGTTCCAGGGTAGTCAGAAGCGATACAGGGGTACCCTGAAGTTCTCTCTTAAGGACTCTGGAATTGGTTGTGCAACATGGGAGACACTGGCACAAGACGGTTCAGCATGGCATGTCCTAATCAGAGAAGGTGCTGTTATTTGTAACCAATTACCAGATTACTTGCTGTGGGGGTGGGCGGGCAGGAGGGAGGGGAAACAACAGAGGGAGAAAAATGTTAAACTCAAAAAATGTTTAAAACTGCTCTTGGTTCTATCTCTTCTATTTGTATTTTAAAAATCACAGTGAGATGATGACTTCCCTGTGCTTCCAGGTGATCTCTTTAGACAGCTCTCCCTTTTGTTTGCTTGTGTTTTTGGAATAAATTTTATTTTGACATAATAAGCAACTTTTCCCCATAATACTTTGCAAAGAAGCAGTTAGGTAGAACCATCCAATATACTGAGTGATTATGACTGACAACACAAATAACATTCTGTTTTTATTGTTTCTTAACAAAAGGAAATGTATTTTCATATCAATCATCTGTAAACAACTTTGGTTTTTGTGCTTTACTTGAATTCTATTGTTTAATATCATGTTCATTTATATTAGTATCATTATGTATATTGTTTTGCTATGAAACCCCCTGAGCCAGTAATTCCATAATTAGGTCTGTAACCCAAAGAGATCATTTAAAAAAGGGGGGGAAAGGCCCATATATACAAAAATATTTATAGCAGCTTTTTTTTTGGTAGTGACATAGAATTGGTTGGGAATGCTCAACAAATTGTGGTAAAAAATCATTAGCAGGCAGACTTCAAGAAAAATCTGCAAAGGGGTGGCTAGGTTGTGCAGTGGATAGAGCACCAGCCCTGGAGTCAGGAGTACCTGAGTTCAAATCCAGCCTCAGACACTTAATAATTACCTAGCTGTGTGGCCTTGGGCAATCCACTTAACCCAATTGCCTTGCAAAAACCTAAAAAAAAAAAGAAAAAGAAAAAAAATCTGCAAAAGACTTAAATGAATTGATGCCAAGTGAACACAACCAGGAGAACATTGTACACAGTAACAATAAATATTGTGTGATGATCAACTATGAAGGATTTGCTCTCATCTGAATGCAAATTAAAGCATATCATTTTCACTTTTTAAAATTGGTTTTGTTTTTTTTTTCTTCTCATGGTTTTCCCCTTTTGTTCTAATTCTTATTTCAGAGCTTGACTAATATGGAAATTGTTGATAGGGAATTGGAATCATAAATAATCCATAAGGAGTAAAGAGAAACCTAGACTAATTCAATGAGTTCAACTCAATGAGCCAAAATGCACCACATCCCAGCATCCTGAAAAAACTTGTAAAAATGCCTGTTCAGTCCCTTCTGGGGAACTTCTGAAAATAACCGATGAGGTATTGTTGCTTAACTGGAAGATGTCCTAATGTTCACCGGAGAAGGTAGAGTCTGCAAACTATGGGCTAATATGCTTGATTTCAATTCTTTGAATTAATTTGAATTTGAATTAATTTGAATTAAATTCCTAAAATTATAGAGAATTTAGAAGCATTGAGCAGTAACTAGATTACCTTAGGTTACCTTCATTTCCTTATTTGACAGTAACAAAATTGGTTTGTCTGAGATGTGCCACAAATATGTATATTAAGATTAAAGCAAAGTATTCCACACATTTTTTATGCTCTTTTTGAAGACAGTATGGAGAGAGATGGGCTACATAATAAAGGGGGTAGATTCAGAATTGTTCAAGTAACTGGATCCAAATGGTAAAAATTACATCTGACATGTTTTTTTCAGTTCTTTTTTAAAATTTTCTTTAATTTATTTATATATTACTAAAATATTCTTGTTTAAGAGTAAATATAATGCCCCCTCCCCTACAAAAATATAAAACCTCATGAGAAATAAAATGAAAGAAAGAGGGAAAAAATGTGTTTTTGTCTGTGTTCTGATACCATCAGCTCTGTCTCCGGTGGATTACATTCTTTATCATAAGTCCATCAAAGAATTTACTTCCCCATTTTTTCCAGTTGCTGTTGCTGATTGTAATTCTCTCCATCCATCCATTTCCTCCACCACCATGTATTATATTTTCTCTCTCCTTTCACTCTGTCCCTTTTCAAAAATGTGCTATGGGGCAGCCGAGTGTTGCAGCAGACTGAGGCCAAGAGCACTGGCCCTGGGGCCAAAAGGCCCCCTACATCCCACCCCAGAGACCCAGCAACCACCCAGCCCGTGGTCCCAGACAGGTCACCCAATCCCACCACCTTGTAAAAAAAGAAAATGTGCTATATCTGACTATCCTCTCCTATGATCTACCCTCTCCTCTATCACCCACATTACCCCTCCCCTCACCCTGTCCCTTCTCTCCTTTTTCTTCTAGATGTCTATACCCTATTGAGTATGCTAATCTGACATTTCTATAGCACTTTACAACCTTATATCCACTATTTTATTTGACCTCATAGAACAGTAAATAATGGACCAATATCAGTTTGAAGGGAGAGTTCTAGAGAGAAGCCCTAGGGTCTCTCTCTTGGCTATTCAACATTTTTATGTATGACTTAGATGGAATAATTATGAAGTCTGCAGATGATTCAAACTGGTAGGGACAATTAACATGGATGACAGTCAAGACCCAAAAATATATACTGAATCCAATAAAGACCTTTATAAGTATAAAGTCCTTGGGGGTGGCTAGGTGGCGCAGTGGATAAAGCACTGGCCCTGGAGTCAGGAGTACCTGGGCTCAAATCTGGTCTCAGACACTTAATAATTACCTAGCTGTGTGGCCTTGGGCAAGCCACTTAACCCCGTTTGCCTTGCAAAAACCTAAAAAAAAAAAAAAACCAAAAAAAGAATAAAGTCCTCAACTTGGGTGCAAAAACTCAATTGCCTAGATAAGAGTAGTGTTAAGATGACAGCCAAAAGACCTAATGCTAGTCTGAGTTGCATTAATTTGAGACATAGTATCTAAAATGAGGCAGTGATACTACAGCTGGGCTTTGTCCTGGTCAGATCATATTTCTGGATGCTACATTTTATCTACTAGAACACTTGGGGAACTTGAGACTATGTCTTACGAATATAAGTTACAGGAATTGAGATGTATGGCCTAGAAAAGACCTGAGGGAAAATGGCAACAGATGGAAATTGTAAGGAATATTTAGGCTAGATGTAAAGAGAAATTTAGGCTAGATGTAAAGAGCCATCCCAAAGTGAAAGAATCTGTCTTGGAAGGCCTTTTCATTAAGACATTCTCAAGCAAAGGTTGGATTACCATTTCCTGGGTTTGCTGTTCTCTTATTCAGGAACAGTTGGATTATAGCCTCCAATGGCCTTTCCAATTCTGTGATTCTGGGAAATATTAAGCAGTGAATGCCTGTTAAGTCCTCCTGGGTAACAGTATTAAATCTAAAGCTAAGAATGTCCTCTAACAGGCCCAGCTTTCTGGTTACTTGTTAATAAGGTTATGTCCTCTACAAGGAATCTGCTTAAAATGTTTTGAACTAGTTTCTATTTTCAGCCTCTCTTCTGAAGAAATTATTTCCCCATATATGATCAAAACCAGTGGAGCAAAGTCTATTTGTTCTAAGTCTAGATTCTTCTGGTCCCTAAATACATAATCTGCTACTTGTCAGAATGTTATAGGCTTCTTGCTCCAATCTCAAATGGTGAGAGGTGAATGAACATCAAGGACTCCGCTGGTGAAAGGGGCTTACCCTATCTCTTGGGAATGGCCTTTTGTGTATACAGTGCTCTCTCCTCCCTAATCCTCATTCTCTGAGGGCAATAATTCTGACTCTACAATCTAAGAGTCTTCAGAAAGCCCCAACTTTTGTAAAAATATCCCAGAATTTTTTAATCATCTTTTGTTCTTAAAATTTCCTTGGAATTAAAACCTTGTGTCTTCAGAAAAAGGTCCATTTTAAAGTAAAAATGCATAATACAGGGGGCAGCTAGTGGAATTGCCTAGCTGTGTGACCTTGGGCAAGTCACTTAGCCAATTTTTTTTTAAGTTTTTACAAGGCAATGGGGTTAAGTAGCTTGCCCAAGGCCATACAGCCAGATTTGAACTCAGGTACTCTTGATTCCAGGGCCTATGCTCTATCCACTGTGCCACCTAGTCACCCCTACTTAGCCAATTTTTAAAAAATGCTTAATGTCCCCATGGAGACTAGCTGACATTGCTTTAAAGTTTGAAAAAAAATGTTTACATACATTTTATAATGATTATCAGCTTCCCCTCTTCCATGCTATGAAGAGAGCAAGAGAAGAAATGGTTGCAGAAGTATCAAGACATAGCTGTGGCAGGAAGATGACAAAAAAAAAAGACTTTCAGTACCAAGAATGGTAGCACTACTCCTTCCTGAATCTGGCTGCTAAGTCTACTCAGCCAGCTCAATCAGTCAAAGCAAGAAGCAAAGGTTGCTATTAATGATCAGACAGACTGAGGCATCAGACAAGGACAAGCACCAACTGTCATCAGGTCCAGTTTGCACCAGATCTATGCCCCCTTTTACAGGTACAGATGACATCTCTTACCTGGTTGCTGGGGTCCTACCCTTACATACATAGTTTATATCTACAGAGAGAACAATTTTTTATGAGACTCAATTTCTACATCTATAAAATGAGAAGGGTAGAGATAATCATCTGTAAGTTGCTTTCTAACTCTAAATTCTGCAATCTTCAGCCCTTCTATATAGTACAACACATCTCTTTGGACCTCTTATACTTTAATACATCTGGAGTCTTTGTCATTTCACTACTGGGATTATTTCTCCAACAGTGCTGATCTTAATCTACCCCATGCCTTCTTATCCTCTGCCATTTTTGTGCATGTCCTCTTGAAGATTCTCCAAAAGAGGTCTATCCAATGTGCTGAAGACCTCCCTCTGCAACCCACAAAATATCTAAGTACCAGTGTTGATACTGTTATTTGTCCATTGTTTTCAAAGAAGTCTAATGACATCATAGAGTGATGGCCTGACTTGCATTTGAACTGCATTAAGTGAAGCTGAGCAGCATTAAATTTTCAGTCTCAATCTCTCTGCCAGTCATCAAAGTTGAGGACCACTGACAATGGTCTGGAATGCAGTGATGTCTTCAACATCTGACCAAGTTCTAAAGGCTCCATTGTGCTGCCTGAACTGCCTTCCTGGACACTGGAACAAACTGTTCCCATCTAGCCATTCTGCTGGGGAAAGTCTTCACATGTTTAAAGTAGACATTCCCTCTTAACTCACTAAAAATTAAGTTAGAAGTTTGAAGCCTGTTGGTTACCTCAACTTGATTTAACCTTTGTGCTTAAACAGTTTTACTAGGGTGTGGCTCTGCAAGCTCTTACACCAGAGATGCTAGTTCTCCCTGAATACCCTATATACATCCTGTAGATACCCCTGACGCAGACATCCAGTATCATTCACTCTCACTACAAGGCTCAACTATTTTTTGGTCTTACACTTTTATCTTAAATACATCACTTTGCATAACTGATACTACACCACCACATACTTCTCCATTGCTCTTTGAACCCCCCCCCAAATCTTCAAAGATGTTGGTATCACTTGATTTACATTTTTAGCATCACCAAAAGAATACTGACTATATTTTGATGTGTCTTTATTCCAGGGAGAATATTTGAATCACTGAAAGCATTATGCAGTTTCCTAAATGTGAACCCTCCTCCTTTTATTAAGTTTGGGCCTAGTTCATTGTCTATTTGCAATGTTTGCCCAAGATAAATGTATTGGTGACCTGGTTTCATAAGCTATCCATCCAACTACAAATCATAGTCTGGATAATAGTCATTCTTCATCCACTTAGTTCTTCCTGTGTGGCTAGTGGTTTGGAACTTGATTTTAAACTCTGGTCTTATAGTTGATGGTTTGACAATTCATAAGTAACTCTCAAATCTATCAGTAACCAATTGTTTCCAACCAATTATCAAGATTTAGTCAATGTCATTTTATTGTGAAGTTATTCTTCAGGTCTGACATCTCCCAACTGTCTTATTAAAAAAAAGAAACCCAAAACATTATTAATATGGAGAAGTGAGACTTCAGTATAGTCTATGAACCCTTCATCTTTTTAGTTTCCTGATTTTAAGACATGTTTTATAACATATCTTTTGCTCTTCCAACAGTTTGCTGACTCAAAGATCTTACAAGGATCTTACATGTACAATACCAAGTAATTATTTATAAACAATCTAAAAACAGTGTGACTCTTAGCACCCCATTGCCTGCTTTTTTTAGGTACTATGACATAATTTCTAGAGAGGTGGAAGGGAGCTTACTTAGGATTTGTTTCATGGGTTGTCACAACCACAGAATTCATCACAGTGACCAGCCAAACTAGTAAGGAGCTACTTAGTAATCAGGCTAATGCTCAGAAAGCAAACCAGTCTGTTGCTAAGTTTTAAGCTTTTAAGTTTTTCTTACATGTTGCACTCATTAGAGCCTTTGAAAACTAGGGGTTGGGGCGGCTAGGTGATGTAGTGGATGAAGCACCGGCCCTGGAGTCAGGACTACCTGGGTTCAAATCCGGTCTCAGACACTTAATAATTACCTAGCTGTGTGGTCTTGGGCAAGCCACTTAACCCCGTTTGCCTTGCAAAAAAAAAAAAAAAAACCCTAAAAAAAAAAAAGAAAACTAGGGGTCACTTCCACACTATAAGAAAGCATTAGGATAGGAATTCTGTGGACTTTCTCTTACAAAGCTATCATTAAGTTACTTTGTATTACATAATAGTTATTTGTCAATGTATCATATTTCCCCATTAGAGCAATACTTCATGAAGGCATGGATTATTTAATCTTGATATCTCCTTAGGATCCAGCCCAGTGTTTGCCATGGCAGTAGCAACTTAATGAAATGAATTTTAATAATGCCCAAGATCACATAGTGCCATAAATGCATCTAGAATCTGAGTCTCTTGACTCCTGGTCTAGTAATTGTTCCATTTTCTACAAAAAATAAACTAATTTGCACAAAACAGTCTGAAAATGTGTAAAATGATAGTCTAGTTTATAGACCTAACTGTCATTGTTAAAATAAAGGGAATCTGTTTTAAGTTTGCACAAAAGTTGCAGGTGAATGCACTGAATTTAGCATGAAAATACTTAGTTCTTCAATAATAAAATCATTTATTATATAAAAATATTTGGCTCCAGATACTATTGCTTCAAAGTGACATGGATATAATGATACTTAGTAAACATAACAACAGTAAATTTAGTATACATCAGCAATTTGGCTTTAAAAGAGGCTGGCTTATAAACAAATTGAAAGATAAATGCTATTTAAAGGATATAGGTGATATTTCAGTTACTTCAAAATGCCTTCTGACAGGTCTATCACTGAAGAGTTCTTCATGTCCAAAGTGTTGGTATCATAGCCTAGTTTCTTCATGTCCTTCGTCACCACATTCAACAAAAGGGTAACAAAGCCCTGGGAGCGAACCCTTGTAACTATAAGTGGGAGGAAACCACAGCATTAGCCTAAAGGGAAATGGAAACTTTAAGAACATTATTCATAGTGAAGCCTCAAATTCTATAGTCTTTAGCATTCACAACAGTTGTTCTATTCACTATGCTTAAGCCACAAATATTGCCTGAGGACTATTTTCACATTTTTGGGTAGGCTGACTGGATCCATGTTTCCATAACTCTGTAAGCCATGAACTGAACATAGTACTTTCACGCTCAAGAAACAAGAAACCAGACCTGAGTGTTGCATTATCCTGAAAACAACAATGCCAGTAACTTCCATTTGATCCTAAGAAGGAAATACGATTTAATGAAAAATTTTGGTTCACAAACAAGATTCAAATCCCACAATTCTTGTTTTCTATTTTCTTGACTAAGATTGCCAATTCCTTCCCACAGTATCATTTTATTTAGACCAGGCACACTTGCCATCTCTGCCCTGGGATCTATGCTCTTACCCTGACTCAGTAATACAAAGACCAGAGGCCTTTCCAGCCTCTTCAAGATCTGTGTAATGGCTAGTATATTAAGAGGAAGCAGTCCTGAACAGTTACCTAGTTCACAGTGTGTCTGGTCCTGTTGAACTCTTTAGATTTTGCCTTCTTCAATCTGCTAAAAAAATGCTATTGGGCTTCTACTGTGCCTTTTTGGTTTTCCAGAAACCTTATGGAATGTAAAATTTATTCAACCAAAGTAAAGTATCTCTCTAGACAAAAAAGGCTTACAACATTCATCCAACAAATGGTGGGCTCTAAAGCATCTCATTAACAGGGTTTTCAGTAGTGGGTAGAAAAAAAAAGGAAAAAATAATAAAGCTCCTTCCTTTCTAAAGGCTACTGTACTGAAGGAAGACTCAAATTAATGTCAGACTATCTTCTAATGGCTCTTACTAAATAATGTATTCAGTGTACTTTGTCATAAAAACTGCATATTATTATTGTTTCCATTTACTGTCCCTAAGCAGTTAAAAGGGACAAGGGAATAGGATGATTATAAAATTATGGATACCTCTGCCTAAAAGACTATTAGTTTCCAGGTCTCTCTCCAGGCCTTGCAGAGTCTGAGTTTTATTAAAGTACAGAAGAAATTTCAGAGTAAGAATGGACTAAAAAAAGCATTTCAAGAGAGGGAAAGGGGGGGAGAGGTACAGTATTCTTCTGAGTTCAGCTGATAGGATCTGCTCTAAAGGAAATAATTCACATCATGATTCTAACTTTCCTCCCTTGATTCAAATTAATTTAATGATTCCTTGGTGATGTTATTGAGTCTGTTTGGATTTTTTTTAATATTAGCCAATTCAGTTATTCATATGGTAGAAGCTATGTGACACACAGATAAGCCTCTTAATCCTTCCCTGCCTACATCCTCTCTGTTTGTAAAATGGAAAGAAAAGTACCCACTGATCTGAAATAATAATAACTTTTTTAAAGTTATTTTTGATGACTTACATGAACTGATGCTGAGTAAAGTGACTAGAATCCGGAGAATATTATACATAGTAACAGCAACATTGTGCAGTGATCAATTATGACAGACTTAGCTCTTCTCAGCAATACAATGATCCAAGACAATTCCAAAAATCTCATGATGGAAAATGCCATCCACATCTGGAAAAATTTGGAGACTGAAGCATACTATTTTCATTTATTTATTTTTTTCCCCTTTGTTCTGATTCTTCTTTTACAACATGACTAACTGGAAATATGTTTAACATGATTGTATATGTATAACCTATATCAGATTGCTTGCTGTCTTGGGGAAGGGGGAAGGTAGGAAGAGAGGGGGAAAGAAAAATTTGAAACTCAAAATCTTATAAAAATGACTATTGAAACTATCTTTACATATAGTTGAAAAAATAAAAGCATAAAAAAAAGTTATTTTTGATATTCTAAGTAAACCTTCTGGGACTTTCTGTTTTTGGAAAAAAGGTACTTTTTTTTTTTTTATCAATTACTAATGATGGGCATTGTTTTTGCCTGATTTATGGCAGAGCCCAAAGTAGAGAGAGGAAGGGAAACAAGCATTCATAAAAACAACTGCTATGTGGCAGGTCCTATGCACAGCAATTTACAAATATGATTTCACAATAACCCTGGGGGGGAGAGATGCTATTATGATCCCCATTTTACAGCTGAGGAAGCTAAGGTGGACAGATCTATCAGGGTCACATGGCTATTAAGTGTCTGAGATCATATATGAAGTCAGGTCCTGCTGCTTCCAGGCTCAGGGCTCCAACCTCTAAAACACAGATGAGACTTTAGAAACTTAAGAGACTCTTAAAGAAAGAATCAAGTTTTAGGGTAGTTTTAAAATCTATAAAGTTAACTTCATGTATAGTCAACTTATTCATTGATTAATAAGTTTCACAACAGAAAAATTTAATATACTAGTTTGCTGTTTGTTTTGGACTACAAAGTATTTCTTAAGATATTAAATTGATTCCCATTGTTCAGTGGAAAATATATACACTTCCCCTAGAAGCTTAAAACTAAAGTCCTCAAACATTGTTTACAATGTCAGGTATAACTCCAACAAATGTAATTCCAATATTTACTTTGTTCTGTAGATAGAACCTAATACTATCTAACCATAATTAATAAAAATGGTTTCTAAAAGTATTTAGAAATACATACTTAAATTATAGTAAAGAAAAATAATGTTATATCCACAGTAAGCACTTAGCCTATTAAAATGAATGAATTAACTACTACCTATAACTAACCTGCTTTCTGTTTATAATAATAAAGCATTTTCATCCAATAAGACTTCAAAACAGGTGAAAAAGGAACCAATTATTATTCATTTTAAAAGGCAATTGCTACTCTGAAATAATTTTCAATGTTGCTGTGACAATTTTTCATTTTCCCTATCATTTGTATTGGGAAAAAATGGGTGTCCATTTGAAAGTAGGCATGGTAACAGGTGGGGTTGTGCTAGACAATGGGGAAATAATGCTTAAGAGAGGGGAACAGTGGAACAAAAGGAAGAGAGCACCTCTTCAATCTTACATCAGTCATATGTCATCTGAAAGACTGGAGAAAGATTTTTTTTTTGTCTTGTACAGAGACTGAAAAAAAAGCCATAGAAAGCTATTTTAATCAGATGATCTGGATTCAAACTTTGGCTTTACTCCGTATTATCTTCATCCCTAAGCTCGGTTTCCTCATCTACAAAATGGAATTGACCTAAATGATCTTTAAGGTCGCTTCTAAGTTTTAAATCTATTGACATACATGAGACTATGACTCTGATCTACATATATGTCCTAAGTCTAATTCAAGGATCTTGGCTTTGTTTTCTTCCACCCACCCCTCCACCAAAAAAAGAAAACTTCTCTTTAATAATACAAATGAAATGCTTGCAAATGCAGGGCTTGTCTTCTTAGAAAGAGAACTTGCACATATTTCTACCCAGGTTTCCTGGGTAGAAGCTACAAGCAAGAGACCTGAGAAAAACCTCATAAAATACAAACTTTTGTGTTGGATTCTTATAACATGAAAGGCCCAAGTACATGTTGGGGGATTTTTCTTTTTTACTCTCTTGGATATTAGACTTAATATTCATGCCTTCTCAAAGCTCAGTCTATATCTATGCCAAAAAATCTTTTATACAACTATGTTTATTCTTTTGGATGATTTTTCATTTAAATCTCTTTGGAAACATGTTAACTTGGCATATTTGTTACTTTAATGCTTTATTTGAATGATGTGATTTCATCTGGGTAGGTACTAAATCCAATGATATAGATCACAATTCCTCTATGTTTTGTGCAATGTTTATGACCAAAGTTCAAACTTTTCATAAGACTCTCTAGTCCTCAGGCAACAGATAATCACTGATATGTTCATAATTAATAATGTTCCCATGATATCTTTTACCCATTAAGATTTATTGTCTCTAAATACTCAAATGCATTCATTAAACACTGAACATATGGAATGAAATCTGAGTTTAAGAATATGAACACTTCCTAATTTTGCTTGTTATAAAGACTAAATTTTACCTTCTCTTCCTTCTCCCTGAGCTACTAACTTGGGGTCTGTGTATTCAGGCCGTCGTCCCATGAACCAGCTAGGAAAACAGAAATGAAAGAAATGAAATGACTCATTGAACACACATACACACTTAAATCTTATATTCTGAAGTAACAAAATTGCATCATAATGAATGTGGTAGTATGTACTTCCTGATTTAAAACAAACAAAAAACTGTTTTCCTCAAAAGTATCTTTAAGGAAAATTAAAACTGGTATGAATGAAATGAGAGGCAGTATCAAATGGCTGACAGGGAGTGAGTCTTGGGACCAGTCATGTTCTGCCTCTGACCCAGCTGGCTATGTGACACAGAGGAAGTCATAGAGACTCTCTGTGTTCCAAGTCACTCTCCAATGCTCTATATCACAAAGGTGTAACCCATCTCAAGCAGAAGGAGTAGTTTGAAGTTTCCTCTGCCAACAAAATCACAGTTCTAAGTCTGAGTCTGATATATAATGTATAAAAAAAAAATAAATTCTTGCTACCAAACTTTTAAAGTCTCTTCTGGAGAGAATAACACATTTACATTTATAAAACATTTTTGTCTATAATTGCCTAAAGATTTGTTTATCCAAACAAGCTGCTACTCAATTGGAAAAGTGTGTGTGAATGTGTGGGTAGGAGGGTGTTTTAAAGCAAAGCAATTTTAATAAGTCTTTGGGAATATTTACTAGAGTAGATGCCAATTTTGGCTTAGCGTGTTCTCCAGTAGAAATTCAGGAAATTTGAGAATGAAAGTAGGAGGGAAGGAAGAGGGTTTTAATGGTGTGAATTTCAATGAGAATTTTCAAATTCTAATATATACCTCCTTTGAGGCAAAATAGTTCTCTGCAATAGCTTCTCTTTCAAATATTCCAGCTCAAGATGTTGCAGAGTTCTATAAGGGAAAATGTTCAAGAATTCGGTTTTCCAGATTTTCCAAAGAGTGAGAATTGTTTTGAAGTAAATCTTGATATAAGTTTAAAGTTTTAAGTTTTGGCACATCTTGCGTCTTGTGGATATTCTTCTTTGAATGACTTTACATGTTCCCTCCATCTCCACTGAAAGCACCAGACTACTTCACTATATCTCTCCAGTTTAATTAGGGAATAATGAAGTAGGATGGAGAAACATCTAGTTTCCTGGCTCCTCCTGAATGAATTATTAACCATGATTTTAGTGTCTGTTTGAAGTAAATTTCAAAATACCAGACAAAACTAAATTCAAATACACATTTAAAATTCCAAATATCTCATTATTTTAATTATATGCCATTTTAGATAAACCACATTTCTGATTTCTTTTAGTGTGAATAATCAAGAATAACTCCAAAGGATTTTCAAATATCAAAAAAGGCCATTGATATTCCCTACAATGACAAAGGAAAAAGTATTATTTGGAGGAGGTAAACCTGGAGGAGGGAATTTAGAGGAGGGAAAAAACAAAACACTTTTTGTCAATTCTCACTCTTTGGAGGAGGTAAATCTGGACGGACAAAAAACAAAACAAACATTTTTTGCCAATTTAAAGCAACTTTGTGAAATTATCCAGTATAGAAAGTTTCACTCAAATTCAATAAATATTCATTGAGAGTTTATTATGTGAAAAGCATAGGATTATATGTTATGGAAGATTACAAAGTTGAAGATACATTCCTTAAAGAGCTTAAAATCCAGTGAAAGAATCAACCAAGTACAAAAACATTCTCAAGGAAGAAAAATTCAAGGAAAAAAGTGTCAAGAGAAGTATAAAGGGTTCTAGAAAAGAAAAAGGGAAACAGGGTGGATTATGTTTAGAAATTGGAGATAAAAGAAGATTTCATGGAGGTTGTGGCATTTGAAATACACTTTGAAAGATAGGTAGGAATTCAATATATAGTAAAGTAGAGGTCATTCGAAGTAAAGAATCTTGCCCAGGGGTGGCTAGGTGGCTAGTGGATAAAGCACCGGCCTTGGAGTCAGGAGTACCTGGGTTCAAATCCGGTCTCAGACACTTAATAATTACCTAGCTGTGTGGCCTTGGGCAAGCCACTTAACCCCATTTGCCTTGCAAAAGCCTTAAAAAAAAAAAGAATCTTGCCCATCATGAACAACATCTACAGGAAAAAAATTAGAATTTGGGATGCATACAGAGGAAGAGTGATAGAGTTAGAAAAGCAGATTGGGACCAATGCTAGATAAAGGTAAAATTAGTAATTTTATTCTGAAGATAATGGGAAACAACTTCAGGTTTGATTTGGAGGAAAGATGATATAATCAGAAGTGCACGTAAAAAACCTACTCTGGTAGCACCTAGAGAAGAAACTATATAGGAGAGAAAAGATGAAGGAATGCTAATTGGGCAACTATTATAATGGTAGTAATGGAAATGAAAGGAAGGGACAGATGAGAGAAATACTACAGAGGTAAGAACTGACAGATCTTAGTAAAGAGGCAAAGGAGAAAAAAAGAATCAAAGATTACTTGTTAGTTTGCTAAAATTAATCCTGTGATTGCCTTCTGTATGAAACTGCCTACATAAAAGTGGTCTGGAATAGTGGTTCTAGTTCTGGACTTAGAATAAGAAATACTGATTCAAATTCTATCTCAAGAGGGTGGAGCCAAGATGACAGCGTAAAAGGCAGCATTTCCCAGGAACTCCTTCCCTAGGGAACTCCAAAAAAACCAACAAATGATGACTCTAGCCAAAATTTAGAGGGCAGAACCCACATAAAAGCTAAGTGGTACATTTTCCCAGTCCAAGATAACTTAGTAGTTCCATGGGAAAATTGTGTTTCACCAGGACTGGGGGTTGGAAAAAAGCCATGGCCACAGCACAGCACAGCCCAACCCAGCCCAGAGATCACTGGCAACAGCTTGAAGGGGCAGTGAGAGAACTCTGCTACACCAGAATAAGTGTGAAGTGAAGAGCACCAGCCACAGAACCTGCAGTGAGAATTGGGAGAAAGCAGCCTGCACCCCCAGAGGAGGTAAGGGAAGTCTGCAGAAATTTCCCTGCTCTCCCTCTGGGTAGGACTCTGCTGCTAGCCTACACTCAGACCAGGTTGCAGTTTGGGCTTCCATACTAAGATAGCAGGAACCTCCTTATAGTGCCAGGGCAGAGGGAAGTACGGGGTGGGGGGGCACCTACATATTAAAGCACAGGCAAGAGAGCATAAGACCCTGGAGGAATAAAGTCCCAGTGGGGTGTCCCCAAACAAAACAACCCCAAAGCCTTGGAAGTGCTGTCTTGGGCTGAGGAAAAGAGTAAACAACAGAAAAAGAAGAATCTGACCATAGAGAATTACTTTACTCCCATGGAAGATCAAAACACATACTCAGATGATGACAAAATCAAAGCTTCTGTATCCAAAACCTCCAAGAGAAATAGAAAATGGGCTCAGACTATGGATGAGCTCAAAAAAGACTTTGAAAAGCAATTAAGGGCAGACTTCAGGCCAAGATGGCGGAGAGAAGACAGGCACAGTTTTAAAGTCTCCTGAATTTTCCCCATCTATCATATGAAACAAACCTCTTAAAAGAAATCCGACCCAGAAAACCCAGAAAGAAAAGCCAGGAGAAAGAACATCTACCTCAGGATTTGTCTCCCTCAGCAGCACAGGACGAATTCAGGCAGGTGAGTCTGGGTGCAGAGGGCGGATCAGCCCCGGATCAGCCAGATTGGAGGCTGAATTGGAGCCGGGGAGTCTGAGGGCCTGAGAGCCGGACCTGTTGGATCAGTGGTGTGGCTAGACAGTGGGGGCTTCAGTCAACTAGAGAGCAGGGGCACGCTGACCCTCTGGAGCTTGCCAACATGGCTGGGGGGAGAACTCCGGTGCAGGATAGCTGCAGACATACCATCCCTGGGCTCCTCTGGTCTAAGGAACTCAGAGTCCATGCCTCCATTGCTTCTGAGGCCTCTTCCCAGAACAAACAATTACAGACTACTTCTGCCTCAGGCCCAGGTGTGTGAGCAGAAAAACCAGCCCAGCTTGCAATAGGGAGAGGAATGACCTCAAGCTAGGGCAAAGCCCACCATTGATTGAAGACAAAAGGATTCATTAGCTCCAATTCCTCCCTTCAATCTAAGGGAGAAGGCCTCAATCCAGGTCACAGACACGCCAGAGAAAGCAACCAGCGCCTCCTACTGGCCAGCTAGAGAAAGTGTACTCAATTAGTAAAGCCTCTAGCAATACCAAGCTCCTGTGAACCAGCCCCTCCCCAACTCAAGGTCTTAGCAAAATGAAGAAAGATCAGTAGAAAGGTGGATCCATAGAAAAATTCTTGGAAAAAAAAGACCCTAACTCAGAGAGACCTAGAACCTCTGAGGAGCATATGACTTGGTCTTCAACACAGAAAGAATTCCTTGAAGAAATAAGGAAGGAGTTTAAAAATCAACTGGAAAATTTGGGAGAGACAATTAATACCTTGCAACAAGAAAATAAATCCTTAAAAAATACAATTGGACAAATACAAAATAAGAATAAATCTCTCAGATCATCAAGTGGACAAATACAAAATGAGAATAATTCTCTCAGATCCTCAATTGGGCAAATGCAAAAAGAAAATAACTCCCCAAAACTTCAATTGTTCAAATGGAAAGCTCTTTCAAAAGTAGAATGGACCAATTAGAAAAGGAGTTGCAAAAGGTTAATGAAGAAAACTCCTCTCTAAAAAAAAGAATGGAGTCTGCAGAAACTAATGACTCCATGAGACAGCAAGAGCCAGTTAAACAAAACCAAAATATAGAAAAAAATAGAAGAAAATGTAAAATACCTCATCAGCAAAACCACTGACCTTGACAATAGGTCGAGATGGGGCAACCTGAAAATTATTGGACTTCCTGAGAACATTGAAGAGAAATAAAGCCTGGACTTAATATTACAGGATCTAGTGATGGAAAACTGCCCTGATATCATGGAACCAGAGGGCAAAGTAGGTATTGAAAGAATACATTGTTCCCCTATAGAAAAAGAACCTAAAATGAAAACACTAAGGAGTGTTGTGGCCAAATTCCAGAACTATCAGATAAAAGAGAAAATCCTACAAGCAGCCAGAAGGAAACAATTTAATTATCAAGGAGCCACAGTAAGGATTACACAAGACCTGGCTGCATCAATATTGAGAGATTGAAGGGCCTGGAATGAGATATTTCGAAGAGCACGGGAGCTTGGAATGCAGCCAAGAATCCACTATCCCAAAAAGCTAATCCTTCTCTTCCAGGGAAAAAGATGGACATTTAACAAAATGGAAGAATTCCAAAAATTCCTGATGAAAAAAACAGAGCTAAATAGAAAATCTGGTCATCAAACAGGAGGTTCAAGGGACACATGAAAAGGTTAAAAAAAAAAGGCAGGTGGTTAAAAAAGAAATTGCCATCCAATAAGTTGAAACTGGCTATAATCCAGCATGGGGAAAAAGATTCTCATAAATCTTGAGAATTGTAACTCTAACAGAGAGAATATACCTAGCCAGAAGTGATGGACATTCATGACCTATCCATAAGACTGCTATCCAATGGGATGTAACTGGCTTTAACCCCACTTGGGAGAAAGACTCTAATAACTCTCAAGAATTTTAACTCTATTAGGCAGAATGTACATAGCTAGAACAGATACTCAGAATTTTCTATGACTCAAATATAATGATCTAAAAAACAATACCTCCTTAAAAAGGGGGTCAGGAAGGAGACAAGAGGGGGGAGGGGATTGAATGGGGTACATCTCATTACACTAAGAGGTACAAAATACTTATGATGATAATAGAGGGGGAGAAGGGAGGAGATGAGAAACACCTGAATCTTCTTCTCATCAGACTTGGCTTAAAGTCAACCTACACATACTCAGTTAACTGAAAAAAACATCTAACCTTTCAAGTAGTAAAAGGGGAAAAGGGGAGGGGAGACTGAGAAAGGGAGGGGGAGTGGGGGACAAAAGGGGAACTAACAAAAGGGAGGGAAGGGAAAAGGGAAAGGGGAAAGAAAGGGGAGGGGGTGATATAGGAGGGCAAACACACTGAAGGGAGTGGTATTCAGAAACAAAATACTGGGGAATACAGATAAGGGGGGAAAGGGGGAAAAACAAACAGAGGGAAGTTAGCATGGAGGGCAATAAAGGGTAATCATAACTTTGTGAATGGATGAACTCTCCCTTAAAACATAAGCGAATAGCAGAGTGGATTAAAAACCAGAATCCTACAATATGCTGCTTACAAGAAACTCATTTGAAGCAGAGAGATACACATAGAGTAAAGGTAAAAGGTTGTAGCAAAATATATTTTGCTTCAGCTGAAGTGAAAAAAAGGAGGGGTAGCAATCCTTATCTCAGACAAAGCAGCAGCAAAAATAGATAGCATTAAAAGAGATAAGGAAGGAAACTTTATCCTCCTAAAAGGTACCACAGACAATAAAGCTATTTCAATACTGAATATATATGCACCCAATAGGACAGCATCCAAATTCTTAGAGGAGAAGCTTAAAGAACTACAGGAAGACATAGATAGCAAAGCTCTACTAGTGGGAGACCTCAACCTCCCCCTCTCAGATCTAGATAAATTGAATCATAAAATAAACAAGAATGAAGTTAAGGTGGTAAATAAATTGTTAGAAAAACTAGATATGGTAGACTTATAGAGGAAACTGAATGGGGATAGAAAGAAATATACCTTTTTCTCTGCAGTACAACTTATACAAAAATTGACTATGTATTAGGACATAAAAACCTAATGATCAACTGCAGAAAGGCAGAAATAGTGAATACATTTTTCTCAGATCATAATACGATAAAAGTCATATGCAATATTGGGCCAAGGAGATATAGACCCAGAACCAACTGGAAACTGAATAACCTCATTTTAAAGAATGAGTGGACCAAAAACCAAATTTTATCCTAGATAATGATAATAATGAAACAACATACCAAAACCTATGGGATTCACTCAAAGCAGCTCTCAGGGGATATATTATAGCTTTAAATGCTTTCTTACATGAATAAACTGAAGAAAGAGGAAATCAATGAACTAAACATACAACTAAAAAAATTAGAGAAAGAACAAATTAAAAATCCCCAATTAAATACCAAATCAGAAATTCTAAAAATTAAAGGAGAAATTAATAAAATTGAAAGCAAAAAAACTACTGAATTAATAAATAAAGCCAAAAGTTGGTATTATGAAACCAATAAAACTGATAACCCCCTGGTCAATTTGATTAAAAAAAAAGAAGAAAACCAAATTGCTAGCTAGTATCATAAATGAAAAAAGGTGAACTCACCATCAATGAGGAAATTAAATTAATAATCTGAAATTATTTTGCCCAACTCTATGCCAATAAATTTGATAATCTAAGTGAAATGGATGAATATTTACAAAAATATAAGTTGCCCAGGTTAAATGAAGAGGAGATTAAATACCTAAACAACCCTATCTCTGAAAAAGAAATTCAACAAGCCATCATTGAACTCCCCAAGAAAAAATCTCCAGGGCCTGATGGATTCACAAGTGAATTACACCAAACATTTAAGGAACAATTGGTTCCAATTCTATATAAACTCTTTGGAAAAATAGGGAAAGATGGAACTCTGCCTAATTCTTTCTATGAAACCAATATGCTACTCTTACCAAAACCAGGAAGAGTTAAAACAGAGAAAGAAAATTATAGACCTATGTCCCTGATGAATATAGACGCAAAAATCTTAAATAAAATCTTAGCAAAACAATTACAAGTTATCACCAGGATAATACATTATGATCAAGTAGGATTTATGCCAGGAATGCAGGGTTGGTTCAATATTAGGAAAACTGTTAGTATACTCAATTATATCAACAACAAACCTATCAGAAATTATATGATCATATCAATAGATACTGAAAAAGCTTTTGACAAAATACAGTATCCATTCCTACTAAAAACACTAGAGAGTGTAAGAATAAATGGACTGTTCCTTAGAATAATTAGCAGTATCTATCTGAAACCATCAACAAGCATTATACTCAATGGGGAGAGGCTAGAGGCATTCCCAATAAGATCAGGGGTGAAACAAGGGTACCCATTATCACCACTACTATTCAATATTGTATTAGAAATGTTAGCTTCAGCAATTAGAGAAGAAAAAGGAATTGAAGGAATTAGAATTGGGAAGGAAGAGACAAAACTCTCACTCTTTGCAGATGGCATGATGGTCTACCTAGAGAATCCCAAGAAATCATCCAAAAAACTACTGGAAACAGGTAGCAACTTTAGCAGTTTCAGGTTATAAAATAAACCCTCATAAATCCTCAACTTTTCTATATATGTCTAGCAAGATACAGCAGGAAGAGATAGAAAGAGAAATCCCATTCAAAGTAACTTCAGACAACATAAAATACCTAGGAATCTATTTGCCAAGACAGACTGAGAAACTTTTTGAAAACAATTATAAAACACTTCTCACACAAATTAAATCAGATTTAAATAACAGGGCAAATATCAACTGCTCATGTATAGAGCTAATATAATAAAAATGACAATTCTACCAAAACTAAACTACCTGTTTAGTGCCCTACTAATCAAAATTCCAAAAAATTACTTTAATGAGTTAGAAAAAACTGTAAGTAAATTCATATGGAGAAATAAAAAGTCAAGAATTTCCAGAAGCTTAATGAAAAAAAAGTGCAAAAGAAGGTGGCTTAGCCCTACCTGATCTAAAATTATATTATAAAGCATCAGTCATCAAAACTGTTTGGTACTGGCTAAGAAATAGAGTGATGGACCAGTGGAACAGACTAGGTGCAAAAGCAGGGGACAATTATAGTAATCTGCTGTTTGATAAACCCAAAGAGTCCAGCTATTGGGATAAAAACTCCCTCTTTGATAAAAATTGCTGGGATAATTGGAAGTTAGTATGGAAGAAACTTAGATTAGACCAACACCTAACACCCTTTACCAAGATAAGATCCAAATGGTTACAGGACTTAGACATAAAAAACAATACTATAAGGAAATTGGAAGATCAAGGACTAGTTTACCTGTCAGATCTATGGAAAGGGGAACAGTTTATGACTAAGGAAGAGTTGGAGAACATCACCAAAAACCAACTAGATGATTTTGATTACATTAAATTAAAAAGCTTTTGCACAGATAAAACCACTGTAACCAAGATCAAAAGAAATGTAGTAAATTGGGAAACAATCTTTACAACTAATGATTCTGACAAAGGACTCATTTCTAAGATATACAGAGAACTGAGTCATGTTTTTTTTTTAGGGTTTTGCAAGGCAAATGGGGTTAAGTGGCTTGCCCAAGGCCACACAGCTAGGTAATTATTAAGTGTCTGAGACTGGATTGGAACCCAGGTACTCCTGACTCCAGGGCCGGTGCTTTATTCACTGTACCACCTAGCTGCCCCACTGCACCACCTAGCTGCCCCAACTGAGTCATATTTTTAAAATAAAAAGCCATTCCCCAGTTGACAAATGGTCACAGGATATGAAAAGGCAATTTACAGATGAGATCAAAGCAATCCATAGCCATATGGAAAATTGCTCTAAATCATTAATTATTAGAGAAATGCAAATTAAAGTTTCTCTGAGGTACCACCTCACACCTCTCAGATTGGCCAATATGACCAGAAAGGTTAATGATCATTGTTGGAAGGGTTGTGGGAAATCTGGGACACTATTACACTGTTGGAGCTGTGAACTCATCCAACCTTTCTGGAGAGCTATTTGGAACTACGCCCAAAGGGCAACAAAAATGTGCATACCCTTTGACCCAGCAATACCACTACTGGGTCTATACCCTGAAGAGATGATGAAAAAGGGTAAAAAACATCACTTGTACAAAAATATTTATAGCAGCCCTGTTTGTGGTGGCAAAGAATTGGAAATCAAGTAAATGTCCTTCAATTGGGGAATGGCTTAACAAACTGTGGTATATGTATGTCATGGAACACTACTGTTCTATTAGAAACCAGGAGGGATGAGATTTCAGGGAAGCCTGGAGGGATTTCCATGAATTGATGCTGAGTGAGATGAGCAGAACCAGAAAAATACTGTATACCCTAACAGCAACATGGGGGTGATGTTCAACCCTGAAGGACTTGTTCAATCCATCAGTGCAACAATAGGGAACAATTTTGGGCTGTCTGCAAAGGAGAGTGCCATCTGTATCCAGATAAAGAGCTGTGGAGTTTGAACAAAGTTCAAGGACTATTCCCTTTAATTTAGAAAAAAAAAAAACAAATACCTTATTGTCTGATCTTGTTACCTCTTAGACTTCTTGTCTCTTCCTTAAGGATATGATTTCTCTCTCATCACACTCAATTTGGATCAATGTACAACATGGAAAGAAAGTAAAGACTGACAGATTGCTTTCGGTGGGGGGGTCAGGGGAGGGAAGCAAGATTGGGGGAAAATTGTAAAACTCAAATAATTGTAAAACTCAAATAATATCTTTAATTAAAAAAATTAAAAAACAAACAAAAAAAAGAAAAGCAATTAGGGGAGATGGAGGAAAAATTGGGAGGAGAAATGAGAGTGATGCAGAAAAATAATGAAAACCAAATCAACAGCTTGGTGAAAGATATACAAAAAATACTTAAGAAAATACTAGTTTAGGCCTAATGGAAAAAGCAAAACAAAAAAGCAAATGAGGAGAAGAATGCCTTAAAAAGCAGAATTGGCCAGCTGGAAAAGGAGATAAAAAAGCTCTCTGAAGAAAATAACTCCTTTAAATGCAGAATGGAACTAAAGGAAGCTGATGACTTTATAAGCAATCAGGAAGAAATAAAACTCTTCCAAAAAAGCCAAAAATTAGAAGAAAATGGGAAATATCTCATTGGAAAAACAACTGACCTCAAAAACAGATCCAGAAGAAATCATTTAAAAAATTATTATAAAAATCGAGAGAATTCACCAGTCACCCCCTGAAAGAGATCCCAAAAGGAAAACTTCCAAGAATAATAGCCAAATTCCAGAACTCCCAAATCAAACAGAAAATTCTAAAAGCTGCCAGAAATAAAAAATTCAACTACCGAGGCTCCACAGTCAGTATTACACAGGATCTGGCAGCATCTACATGAAGGCTTATAGAGATTAGAATATGATATTCCAGAAGGCAAAAGATCTTGGTTTACAACTGAGAATTAACTATCCAGCAAAACTGAACATCCTCTTTCAGGGGAAAAGATGGACTTTCAATGAAACAGGGGACTTTCAAACTTTCCTATTGAAACAACCAGAGCCAAACAGAAAGTCTGATCTCCAAGTATAGGACTCTGTTGAACCATAGAGGGAGTGGAAAAGAAATACTAACTATGAGGAACTTAATGATATTGAACTGTTTGTATTCCTGCATGGGAAGAAGATATTGATAACTCATATGAACTTTCTCATTTATAAGAGCTGTTAGAAGGAGCATATAGAAGGAGTGGAATATAATGGTATGATGTGATAAAGGGATGGAGTCAATGGGTGATGGAGGAAAGTACTGGGAGGAAGGAAAAGGAGATGAAGAAGAAGCTGAGAGATTTCACATAAGAGTCAAGAAAAATCTTTTTTTCAATGGAGTGGAAAGAGAGAAGGCAAGGGGGAATGAGGGAGCCTTCATTCTCATCAGAAATGGCTCAGAAAGGAAATAACATAAACACTTAATAGGGAAATGAAATCTATCTTACCCTAAAGAGAAATAAGAAAGGGACAGGATAAGGGGAATGGGGGTGGGGAAGGTAAGGGGGGAATAGGTGATAGAAGAGAGGCAAGATCGAGGGAGAGGGTACTCAGATTCAACACACTTTTGGACAGGGCCAGGATGAAAGAAGAGCGAGAATAGAATAAATGAGAGTGGGAAGAAATAGAATGGAGATACAGCTAGTAATAGCAACTGTGGGAAAAATATTGAAGCAACTTCTCTGGTGGACTTACGATACAGAAAGCAACTCACCCTAGAGACAGAGCCGTTTGAATCTGAACACAGACTGAAGTACATTTTTTTTTCTCTTTCTCTATTCTTGAGGTTCCTCATCTTCTTGAAGGGAGTTTATGTTTACTCTTATAACACATTCAATTTACATCAATGCATAGCATGGAAACAATGTAAAGACTATCAGACAGCCTTCTGTGGGGGGGAGGGAAGGGAGGGTGGGGGAAAAATTGTGAAATTCAAAACTTTACAGAAATTGATAGGTACATATTACTATTTTATATAATTGGAAAACAAATAAAATGTTAAGTAAAAAAAAGATAGAAATAAAACCAAATTCTATCTCAAACAATGACTTTGACCTTGGGAAAGTCACTTAATCTCTCCGAGTCCTAGTTTTCTCATCTGTAAAATTGAAATAATATCAGCAACCTATCTGATGACAAAAATGGGATTAGTTAATGCTAAAGAGGTTGAGGAGAAACAGGCACACAATGCATTGTTGGGACCAACCATTTTGGCAATCAATCTGTAATTATGACTAAAATGTCCATATTTTTTGTTCTATAGATTCCATGGCTACGCATGACACCAAAAGAAGTCAAAGACAAAAAGAATGGTTCTCTATATATAGGAATACTTTTTTTAGAAGCAAATTGCTGGGATCAAATTAGATGTCCATCAAAAGGAGAATGGCTAAACAAGCTATGGTACCTGAATGTAATAGACTATCACTATGAGATAGAAAACAATAAATATGATGAAACAGAAAAGCACAGAGAGATTTACATGAACTAATGCAAAGTGAAGTAAGTATAACAAGGAAAAAACAGATATGACTACAACAATGTAAATAAAAAAACAACTACAAATGAAAAGGAAATGCTTTGACATTATAATGATCAAATTTGGCTCCAAAGAACTATAATAAAGCACCTTTATTTAGAGAAATGAGGGATTATAAACAGCAACAAATAAAGCATCAGACTTTTTCAATATGTTGGTCAGTTTTGCTAAAATTTTCCACTCTTTTTGGTTCATTATTATAAGGGAGAATCAAGAAAGTAACTGACAGTGTCAAGAGCTGCAGAGACATCAAGAAGGATGAAGTCTGAGAAGAGTTCACTTTATAAGAGACCATTAGTAATTTTGGAGAAAGTAATTTCAGCTAAATGATAAGGTTTAAACTTTAAGAAGACAGTAAGAAGAAGGGAATAAGAGGCATCAGTTTCATATAGCTTTTTGAAGAAGTTTAGCCATGAAAAAGAGAAGAGATATAGAATGATTGCCAGGAGAGATGGACAGATCAAGTGAAGGTTCTAGGAAGAGACATAGGGATATTTGTAGGTAGGAGGGAAGCAATTAGTGGACAAGGAGAAATTAAAATTAATAAGAGTATGGATGATAGAGACAATCTGATGGAGAAGAGAGAATGGAATGGGATCACTTGGACATGTAAAGAGGTTTACCTTGGCAAAGAGAAGAGCCATAGCTTCATGTGAGGCAGAAGTGAAGGTGATAGAAGTGGAAATGATGTAAGATTAAGAAGAGGGATGAGTGAAATCTCAGTTAACAACCTCAATTTTTTCAGTGAAATATGAGGCAAGACTTTCGATTTTTCAGAGGGAAGGGAAGTCAAAAGTAGTTTTGAAGAGGGATGAAAAGATTTGCAGGAATGAAAAGATACTGTGAGTGGGATACTGAATTGATTAGGGAGGTGAACTTTTAAGAATTTACTTCTGGCTTCTGGAAGCTAGGGACACTGGTACACTGTTCATGGAATGTGAATTGGTGAAGTTATTCTAGAAAGCAATTTGGAACTATTACCAAACAATCACTAAATGTTGCATATCCATTTCCTTTGACTCAGCAATATGATTACAAAGAAATAAAAGGAGGAAAAGGACATATATGCACAAAAAATATGTATAGCAGCAATTTTATTAATACAAAGAACTGGAAACAATGGTAAATGACTAACCAAAATGTGGGAATGTAAATAAATGGAATGTTACTACATCCTAAGAAATGATGAAAGGTACAATTTAATAAAACCCTGGGAACTATATTAACTGATGCAGAAGGAAGTGAACAGATACAAGAAAACAATTTATACAGTAATAATTTGCAATAATAATCAAGAAATTCAAAGGGAAACATGAACAAGTAGGATAGCTCTGAAAATAACACTGAATTTATTATATTTTTTATAAAATAATTGATATTTAATATTTGATATTTAAATGAGATTAATGGAGATCCACACTTTCACATACCCTTTTCTGCTATACTTTATATATGGAAATTTGTATCTTTTTTTGGTGTTAAATACAGAATAGAATTTATAAGATAAAGACTGAACACCAATGTGTTATGCAGGAAGATGTTATCACAGTAAACTATATATTTAATGTTATGGTTTTAGCTTGAAGTTATATTCATAATGAAAGGACTCCAATAAGAAATCCTCCAATAAGAAATTATGCTGAGTAGACAAATATCCATAGAAACATACAGACAAAAAAGACAGTTTGTACTTTTCCACTATTAATTCATGTCACAAGATAAGGTTTAAGGGGCAGCTAGATGGTACAGCATACCAGCCCTGGAGACAGGAGACCTGAGTTCAAATTGGGACTTGATACTGCATGTGATAAAAATACACTAAATAAAATCTTCAGAGACTGGGTCTGGACAAAAGAAAGTTTTTGTTTATTTGCTTTCTCAAGAAAGGGCAGATTCAAAAATCTCACAACAAAAGTGGCAAGAGTCAAAGAACTGCATCCAAAGTACAATCAAGTCTTTGGTCTTTGTTTAAATTCCACAATTCTTTCTCTGGATAAAGATGGTACTCCCCATTGCAGACAGCCCAAAATTGTCCCTGACTGCTGCACTGAGGGAATGAGCAAGTCCATCAAGGTTGTTCATCACCCCCATGCCGCCATCAGGGTGTACTATGTTTCTCTGGTTCTGCCCATCTTGCTCAGCATCAGTTCATGCAAATCCTTCCAAGCTTCCCTAAATTACCATCTCTCCTGGTTTCTAATAGAACAATAGTGTTCCATTACATATACCATAGTTTTTAAGCCATTCCCACTAGTAGAGTTTTGTACTCTATGTCTTCCTGTAGCTTTCAATTTCTCCTCTGATTTTGGAAGCTATAGCATTGGGTGCATACATATTTAGTACTGAAATTACTTTATTGTCTATGATACTTTTTAGGATGGTATAGAGTCCTTCCTTATCTCTTTTAACGCTATTTCTGCAGCTGCTTTGTCTGAGATAAGGATTGTGCAACCCTGGCTTTTTTTACTTCAGCTGAAGCAAAATATATTTTGCTCCAACCTTTTACTTTTACTCTATATGTATCTCTGCTTCAAATGAGTTTCTTGTAAGCAGCATACTGTAGGATTCTGGTTCTTAATCCACTCTGCTATTCACTTACTTTCTAAGGGAGAGTTCATCCCATTCATATTCAAAGTTGTAATTACTCTTTATTGCCCTCCTTGCTATAGTCCCTCTGTATTTCCCCCCCTTTTCACTTTATTCCCCAGTATTTTGTTTCTGAATACTGCTACCTTCAGTGTTTGCCCTCCTATATCAACCCCTCCCTTTTCTTTCCCCTTCCCTTCCTTCTGTTAGTTCCCCTTTTTTCTCCCCTCTGCTTTTCCCCTTTTAATCCTTGAAATGTAAGATAAGTTTCTTAACTTAACTGAATGTGTGTTAACTTTAAGCCAAGTCTGATGAGATGAAGATTCAGGTGGTTCTCACCTCCTCCCTTCTTCCCTGCTATTACAATAGGTCTTTTGTACTTCTTGATGTAATAAGATTTACCCCATTCAATCTCCTTCATCCTCCCATTTCCTTACTGTACCCCTTTTAAAGGAGGTATTGTTTTTAAATCATTTTATCTAAGTCACGGAAAAGTTATGACTGTCCATCACTTCTGGCTAATTATATTCTCTCTAATAAAGTTACAGTTCTCAAGAGTATTAGAGTCTTTCTCTAAGGTAGGGATTTAGCTTATTTCATCTTATTGGATAGCAGCTTTTCTTTTCCTTTACCTTTTTTCCCCAACCTTTTTATGTGTCTCTTGAGCCTCCTGTTTGATGTCCAAATTTTCTATTTAGCTCTGGTCTTTTTGTCAGGAAATGTTGGAAGTCTCCCGGTTCATTAAATGTCCATCTTTGCCCCTGGAAGAGAAGGCTCAGCTTTGCCAGATAGTAGATTCCTGGCTGCATTCCAAGCTCCCTTGTTGACCTTGAACAATGGGCTGGAAGTCAATCTCCCTTTCAGCTGAGTGGGCTCCTTAGTCCTCACCTGTGCTTGAGGGGATTGGGAGGGAGGGGCCCGCAGGGCAGCTCCAAAAGTATAGAGTTCAGGTCTGTTGCCAAGTTGGTTGATTTTGAGGCAGCAGAACTCCACTCCCCCTGGCCAAAGATTCAGTGATTCTCCAAGACCTGCCTCTCACCAAGGTCTTTGAGGCTAAGGCTGGTACCTTGGCTCCGCGCCCCACCCCCCCATCCTCTGGTCTCCTCTCCTGATTCACCTGAGACTGACCTTATTGGTAGGTGTTCTCCTAGCTTCTTTTTCTGGGTTTTGTTGATCGAATTTCTATTAAGAGGTTTCTCTCATGTTATTTTTGAGGGGGACAAAGAAAGTGCTTAACACAGTGCCTGTCTTCTCTTCACCATCTTGGCCAGAAGTCCACACTAATTATTCTTAACTAAGTCCATTCTTAGAATATATATAATTTTGCCACTTGAACTTCGAGTCTTTTCTCCCTGATCCATCTTCTCATAAGGGGAGTTAAATGTCTTGCATCTGTGAGAATGACCTCTCCTTATATTGCCATTGTGTGTGTGATTTTATGCTTTATTTGCCTATTTTTTGCTATATTGCCTATATACAATAAAGCTTGTCACTGTTACCCTTTTCATAAGCACCAACTCTCAAGAAATTTCCAAATGAAGGTATCTGCTCTAACCTGAGCCATGAGATCATATAATGTAAAACTATTAGAGAATTTAGTATCCTCTCACTGCAATAAAGAAGCTGGCAGGAAATTCATATCCTGAATCACACTGTCAATGTAAGACCTAATAATGACTGAAATTCCCCTTTCCCATGGACAGGAAGTCTAAATATCAATTAGCAACAATTCCCAAAATGTTCCTCACCCCCAAGACCCACAAATCAGCATCAGTCACCAGATCCAGACTTCTCCCCCCCCACCCCACCCCCGCCAGTGCCTGGTCCCACTAACCAAGATAATACTATAAAAACTCAACAAATTTTGCCAGTATACCTAGACTCCCAAGAGATGCGCTTTCAATTTCCTCAACTATCCTTTCTTATGTTACTCCCCCCTCAGTGAAGTTGATCTGCCTTACTTCTCTAAATCTCATGTTCAGTATTTTCTTACACTATACTATGGGATCCTGAACCTCCTCCCAATCTGTTATATGACTGTTTTTTGGTCTTCTGCATTATAGGCCAATTATTTAAATTAAAATTTAGCCTTGATTATAGTACTTAGTTAAAAGTTTGGATTTCACATTTTTTTACATGAGGAGGTCAGGTCAGCAATTATTTACTAAAAGGGTCTGTGTTACAGGAACCCACTGTAGAGGGTATCTCAAAAGTCTTGGGGCAGTTTTAGCTTTAACAGCTTTAAAATACACTGACTTTTGGGATGCACTGAATTCACAGTATATATAGGTAATAAGACACATACATATATATGTATGTATATATGGACTTTAATCTTGAGTTCATGGATAAATTTGATTGCATTCCAAACCTTCTTTGCAGAGGTGAAAGATGAGGGTTGTAGAATACAGCAAATATTATTAAACTTAGTGGATATGATGTTTAGTCAAAAGGTGCTATTATTCAAAAAGAAAATATAACTATGAAACTAAGAATATTCATGTTAGAACTGTTACAAATTTTCAATATTATTAATAATACTAGCACACTTATATATCACTTTAAGGACTGTAAAATACTTTCTTCACTGCTACCCTTTAAGAAAGGTTGAGCAAGTATTTGTATCCTCATCTTAAGAGTAAGAAAATTAAGAAAAGTCCAGTTCCACAAAGTTAGTAACCATAAGAGACAGGATTCAAAGTCCAGATCCTGACTCCAAATGATCTCTTTACTACACCATGCAACCTCTCCTCTTTTTTTACTTATTGCTATCCCTTAATAACAATCATCTCACAGTAATTCCTTAAGCAGCTGATACAAAAACTTTTTTTTTGTATTTATGCATGAGACAATCAGATGCCATTTATGTAGAAATCAACACAAAGAATTTTAACAACCCCCCCCCTTTGGAAACTTCAAAATATTAAAGCGGGTTTTTTATTGGGGGGGGGTATTTTGTTTTTGCAGTCATCTTTTAAGTAGTTCAGATTATGTCTATCATCTCATTGAATCAAAGACTTGGAAAAGACAGCAGACCATTCAGTCTAATAAGAAGTCTAAGCACAAAGCAGGAATCCTTTCTCTGCAATATCTATGACAGATGGTTATCCAGGCTCTGTCCTTAAATAGTCAGTAAGGGAACTCATCCCTTTGTGAGGAAGCCTGTGCTCTAATTATTATAAAATCCTTCCTCATATTTATCTAAAAATCTATCTCCCTAAACTTCGTCTGGTGCAACACAGACTAATTCATCTTTTCTTCACAACAGTCCTTCAAATATCTGAAGACTGTGTTGTTCAGTCATTTCAGTTGTGTACAACTCTTCAAGAGTCCATTTGGGGATTTCTTCATAAAAACACTGGCATGCCCAGCCATTTCCTTCTCCAGCTCATTTTACAGATGGAAGGAAAGCAATCAGGGTTATGGGACTTGCCCAGGTCACACAGTTATTAAGTGTCAGATCAGATTTGAACTTAGGAAGATGAGTCTTGCTGACTCCAGACCCAGTACTCTATCCACTGTACCACTCTGCTACCCAAAAACTGTAGTACAGTGGAAAAAAACAATGGTTTTAGAGTCACAGCATATTCATTAGAATCTCAGCTCTGCTAACTAATTTCTATATGACTTTAAGCAAGCCACCTAACTTCACAGGGTCTCATCTATTGTCATCTATTTAATGAGGGGATCTCTTCCAGCTTAAATCCTATGATCCAGAAGACTTACTTCAACACTCCTCCTTCCTCTTGATTTGACCCTCAAGCCATCCCTTCCAGATCTGTGGCAATTAAAAATTCTTAAGAATATGCTATCTTTACCCATGTCAATAATAAACGATAGAACAAAATACACAAAGTCATGGTAGAGTCCAAATACAAGTGACATATTCATCTAGTAACATACAAAAATACTTACTAAAAAAATAAATTCAGTTGAGTGACTTATCTGGAATTATATAATTACTGATTCCAAAAATTACTTTTAAAAATCACATTAGACAAGCTTTTAGACAATTATTTAAATAGCACCTTTTTAATTCTAAATGACAGACAAGATTATACTGCTCATATCTTTAAGTCCTTGATTTCTGGAAATCAAAATTGTTTAGAGATAATTTTATGTTGAGATGTTTAGTTGACACATGAAAGATTATGAAAACAAAATCTTTATGATAAATATTTTAAAGTCTCATTGCCTCCAATTACTCTTTTCATGCTGTTAGTACAGTAAAAATTGTGAAACTGTCATTATCATTGTATAATGGGAGGCAAAATCAAGTCTAACTAGTTTATAAATGTACTTTGCAAAGAGGTTTTAATTATCTAACTATAAATAAGCTCTGTGAGTGAAGATATTCAGATATAACTCTGAGATTTTGCTGAATTATCAGTTTTAAGGCTAGAAAAAAAAACTTTCAAGTTACTCTATCCAAACTCTTTTTTTCAGGTGAGAATACTGAATTAGAGATATTGTTTATTCAAGAAGTCAAGTAACTTGCCAGAAGGTTAAACATATAAATCTTATCTAGCCCCCCAATCTTTAGGGAATGAAATTAGAAACCAGGTTTTCTATTCCCCAATCCAGTGTTCTTTTCATTAAAACATGCTTGGCACCATAACATATTTTTCTTTCATTCTTGAAGAAGACCATGACATCAGGGAAGTGATGCCATGACAAGCACGTGAATTGGATCTGAATCCAGTGTCCAGATATGTATCAGAATGATTGAAGATGACCCTGCATTCAGGGCTAAGTGACCTGTTCAAGATTTCACACAAAGTCAAGTGTCAGAGGTTAGATTTGAACTCCCATCCTCTTGATTCCAAAGCCAGTGTTCTATCTACTGTACAACCTAGCTGACCTCTGGCACCATAAAAAGCAGTACTGAATATTATAAAAGTATGCTTTTCTTCAACATTTATATATTTTTTACTTGCTTCAGAAAAAAAATACCATAACATAGAGAACTTAAAAGTCAGGAAGATATAGGTTCAGTTCTGTCTCAGAAAAATGTTCCAAAAATCTTAGCTTTTAAGTAGCTTAAAACTGCACTGTGAAACTTGGGGGGGGGGGGGGGGGAGATACAAAATTGCTAACCTGTATGAACAGGAACAAATTATCTAGCTTTCTAAGTTTCAATTTCCTCATTTGTAATATAGAGATAATAGATGACTTTTACATAGCCCTTTTAAGGTTGACAAAGTACTTTTAATATGTAACTGCATTTATGCTTACCTGACCCCCTTACCATACTTACAGATATTATAATACTTATAATGCTCATAGAGTTGTCTCAAATTACTTTGCAAATTTATGAAAAAACTTTTTAGCGAATCAAGGTGTAAAGTAACCTTATTCTTCAAAAGTTCATATAAATTTCTTATTTTCAGTTATAGCAATTATTTCTCAGAAATCAAAAAATCATAGAATCTCAGAGTTGGAAAGGTCATTTAACAAGTGGGAAGAATGGACCCAGACAGACTTGCACTTTCAAAAAAGGGTTTTGGTAATATGGAGGATGTACTGGAAAAGAGAGAAAACTGAGGTGGGGCTACTGCCATAGTCAGGGTGAAAGGAAGGAACTGATTAACTAAGCTTATGAATGGAGAAAGGATGAAGTATTATGAAGAAGGCAGGAAAACACATGTGTGTATACCAATCCCCAAATGAGATGTATATTGGAGCCAAGTGAAACAGTTTGTGGAAGCAAATTGTTAAAACTTTCAGTGTGAGCAGTTATATGTTGATTATCACCAAGTGCTATAAAGGTCTGATTTTGTTGACTACACTTAAGAAAATGAAAAATAAAATGCTAAAGCATATTAAATTTAAAAGTATGTCATATGTATCTTCCCCCCCTCTCAGACAGTTGGTTGTTAAACATTTACAGCACACCACTGCCAAAATTTGTTTTTTCTCTTTTGTTGCCCTCAAAGGACTTCCTTTCCACAAGGCCAGGGCAGAGAAGGAGAGTCAGAAAATCAGTCAGTTGACAAGTAGCACTAGAGCAAGCAAACTGTCTTGTTGCTGTCACTGCACTAACTCCAGCTGGTAGAGCATCAAAGAACCAAGACAGACTCTGAAAAAGTATGGTCCTGGAGGTGGAGACCATAAGGCATGACAGAAGCAAGAAAGACCATCAAGCCAATAGTCTATAAATTGACAGGCTGTATTTGGGTCTAGGCACCATGAAAAGTTGATTACAACATAATTAAATGTAATATATTTGACTATAAAAGAAAATTCAACAATAAAATAAATAATATACTTAAAAAAAAAGGAAAAAAGACCAGCAAGCAAAGGTCAGAGTAGGACTGAAATACCAGCTGAGATTAGACCAGGAGACTGATCCCAGCTCCTAAAATTTATTCTTTCTCTAGCCTGTTTCAATTTTGAAAGTCAATTTCAGTAGATGCCAAACAGTAAAACCCTTATTTTGAGGTTACCCATGACATACAAGCTGGCAAGAGGTTAACTATGTCCATAGTTAATAAATAATAAAATAAAACATGTGTGCTGACAGCATGCATGGTCTGGGCCCTCTAAAATATAGAGGATCTTTTTTTTAAATTAAATTTTTTTTAAGGCAATGGGGGTTAAGTGACTTGCCCAAGGTCACACAGCTAGGCAATTATGTGTCTGAGGCTGGATCAGATCCTCCTGAATCCAGGGCCAGTGCTCCATCCACTATGCTACTTAACTGTTCCCTAAATATAAAGGATCAACTGGATTAAAGTAATTCCTCAGAAAGGATTATCGTAATTTAATTATTCAAAAAGATACTTCATAACAAGAGGAAATGTGGCATAGTGACAATAGAACCAGTCTTGATGTAAGAAAGTCCTGAGTCTGACACACACACACACACACACACACACACACACACACACACACACACAAACACAAACAAATAAACCTCTTAACCTCTCTGGTCTAGGTTATCACCCTCAGAATACAAATTGGACAGAAGGTATTTATCTGTATTGGTGAAGAACTCCCTCAACAGAGAGTTCTCATATCAGTGAAATCACAGGTCCACTCCTAATCCCCATTCTTGATCTATCATCGTACCTTAGATCCAGACCAAATTGGAGTCCATGATTAGCACTACAAGCCATGTGAGCTTATGTCTCTTGATATGTAGCAGAGATACCAAAGCCTTAGGCATATACCCTTGATTATGCTCTGAAGAAATCACTTGGCCAAGTCTACCATAGTGTACTGAAATTATTTTATACTCCATTGCTGGTTAATGATTTTTTTTTAATCAATAAAATGAGAATTTACTTTTTTGTAGGTTTGGAGAAAGCAGGACAAGTTCAGTGTGGACTACTGCTGCTGCAGGGCCCAAAGTACCCTCCTGGGAAACCCACCAAACATACAGGCACCTAGATCATTCCCACCTACAATAGCAAAGATATGGAAATGATAATACTAGCTTTCCAAATGACTATCAACAAGATTACTTCTGATAGGCAAATAGAGACCCATCCCAGTTCATTTTGTAATCCAAGCCATTCCCTTCAGTTATTGTGGTGTGTGTAAAAGTAGCTTTCTTAATTATATAACCTAGTATTAATTTTCACATCTGATTCAAATATAAAATCTTTCCTAAGGTGGAAAAATGTATCATTTCAGAGAATGACACATATAAAGAAGTGATAAATATCTTTGAAAAAAAATTGTAAATTTTAAATCCAGTCTTCTCACTTTAATGATACAATGACAGTGGGCTCCCAACCCCATGCCCTTTCCTTGGCTGTCCCTCATGGACTCTCTCTCCTTGTCTCTGGGGTCTAGTTTTCCTGAAGCCTCAACTAAAATACCATCTTCTACGGGACATCTTTTTCAGGTCTGCTTAATATTAGTGTCTTTCTTAAGAGATTACCTTCCATTTTCCCCTAATATGTTCCTGGTACATTTGTTGCTATTGTTCAGTTAGTTCAGTTATGCCTGGCTCTCCATGACTCCATTTGGGGTTTTCTTGGCAAAGATCCTGGGATTGTTTGCCATTTCCTTCTTCAGCTCATTTTATAAATTAGGCAAATGGGATTAAGTGATTTGCCCAAGGTCACACATTAGGAAGTGTCTGAGACCAGATCTGAACTACTGAAGAGGAGTCCCACTGACTTCCACAGTCAGCACTTTACCCACTGGGCCATTCAGCTTATCACCTAACACATAAAGTACTTAATAAATGTTTGTTGATTCACTAACTGTGGAAAAATAAATCGATTAATGAATATGGTATAGCTGGGAAATGGTCCCAACTGTTTTGGAAAGTCATCTGGAACATTGTCCCCAAAGTCACTAAACTAGACATTATCTTTGGATCTAGCAAGATATATTAAGTCTATAACCTAAAGAGATAAAGAGAAAAAGGACTTATATGTATGAAAATATTTATAACAGCTCTTATTATAGCAAAGACCTGCAAATTTAAGGGGGAAACCTTCTATTGTTGCCATAAGAATAAATAAAAGGGGTAGTTTCAGAAAGACATGGGAACATATGTATGAACTTATTCAGAGTTAGTGAAATGAGAACATTTACACAATAATATTATAATGAAAGACAACTCTTAAAAAACTTGAAAATGCTAGATCAAGCAATCAACTGATCTATCTACCTGAAGAAGAAAAGTGTTGCAATGAAGCTTTGTGACTAGTCTCTGATGGACTAATGATACTAGTACAATGACAGAAAGGTAATGGACCCAAGAAATAGATGCATTTTTGAACATAGTGAATGTAGGAGTTTGTTTTGCTTGATTTTGTATATTTATTTCAGGAACTTTGTTTCCAATAGGGAAGCAAAAAAGAAAGAAAAGAGGACCACTGAAGCATCTTTTCTTTAAAAACATATTTAGAATATGAGAAAGGCCTTAAAGAATTTCAGAGAATAATACAGCTATGAAATTGAGAAAATCAAGTTGTGTGCAATAGATCTGCAGTTGCATGTACAATCCTTTTCTATTATTTACACTGTATGTGGAAATACCCATATTATTGGTATTTGTTGAGTTCAGATTTTTTTTAAGAGAAAAGAGGCCATTAACTTTAGCAATAGGAGATTATTTGTAATTTTAGTGAGAGTAATTTCAGTTTACTAATAAGCTTGTTAGCCAGATTGTATACAAGGGGAAAAGCAGCAGCAGTTTTTTTTCAAGGTATTTGGCTGGCAAAGGTAGGAGAGATAATGAATAATACTTACCAGGTATGGTGTGATCTATAGAGGCCTTTTTAAAGGACGAGCAATATTTGACTATTTTTGCAGGCATCAGGAAAGGAATATAAAGGGAGAGAATTAAGATTTGAGAGTATAGATGATAATGAAGAAATTCTGTTTTAAAATAAAAAAGAAGAAATGGGCTCCAAGTTGGCTTTGGGGAGAAGAGTCCCCTCTTTATTTAAGACTGAAAGAAAGGAAGAAATGTTGGATTGATATCCAGGGGTTATAAGATGAGGAGGAAGGGTTGTGAGATAAGGTAGAAGTGAAAAGAGGGAGCTCTAGGTGAATTTTTCAGTTTGATATGAGACAAGAACTTTAGTTGATATAGTTGAGGAAGGAAATACTGTAAGAAGGCTTGTAGATAACAGCTTGAGGTTTGATTTTCAAGGAAAAACCTCCTGCTCTCTGCCTTGTTAATATTTTCTGCTGTGCTTGATTTGATCAGAGTTTATAGATATGTGCTGGCAGATGGAGA
This sequence comes from Macrotis lagotis, assembly GCF_037893015.1. Taxonomy (NCBI): domain Eukaryota; kingdom Metazoa; phylum Chordata; class Mammalia; order Peramelemorphia; family Peramelidae; genus Macrotis; species Macrotis lagotis. The sequence continues at coordinate 184,029,169 of NC_133666.1, forward strand.
GTCATACATCCATAGGTGCAATTTGCAATATCAAGTTCTGGAGTTTCAAGGAGATGATAAAAGTAATTTCAAATATAATTTATTATTATTTTAATGGTATTTATTTGTTTGATACAATGACTTTTTGATAGAAATTAATTGCTGAGGGTTTTAAAATGCTAAAAGGCAGAAATGAAGTAACATTAAGAGGTCAGTTCAATTGTTGACCTTAACTTTTTTGTAGACTACAGATAGAGCCTAGAGTTGAAATTTCATTTATAGAGGAAATTCTCCTTGAGAATCTTCCTCTTAGTAATTCAAGTAAACAACTTTTTTGCAACTTATAATTTTTCAAAGTTGTCTTGAACATTAAGAGATTAAATGACTTGCCCAGGGTACATAGCCAGTGGGTATCAGAGAAAGGGTATGAACTCAGATCTTTATACATCTGTTATGTCACCTCTCTTTAGGCATTTAAAAAATGTTAATGACATATTTTGTTATTGTATCTCTTCATTTCCAAATATATCCTGTGAGCCATGAGTCATTTATTGCAACAAAGAAGAAAAAAAAAGGAAGAAAAAGAGTTCAGCAAAACATATACATTAAATGACCCAAAGTTTCCCACCTTTGCATAGAAGGAAGAGAGGTGCACTTTCTTATTTATTCTGGCACCAAGTTTGCCAATCCTATCTTCTAAAACAAAGCTTCTTGAATTTTTTGTGTCACAGATCCTTTTGACATTCTGGTGAAACCTAAAGATGCCTTTTCAGATTATTTTAAAATGCAAAAATAAAATACTTAAAAATATAAAGGAAATCAATTATATTAAAATATAGTTACCAAAATAGTTTGTTTTTTTCCCCCTGATTTTTGCAAGGCAATGGGGTTAAGTGGCTTGCCCAAGGCCACACAGCTAGGTAATTATTAAGTGTCTGAGGTCAGATTTGAACTCAGGTACTCCTCACTCCAGGGCCAGTGCTCTATCCACTGTACCACCTACCTGGCTGCCCCCAAAATAGTTTTAAAAGGTACTCCAGGTTAAGAACCCCTGGTTTTTGTGAAATGTGTTGCAATTACCTTGTCAATTTTTGCAGTTTAGATGTCGATTCTGGTACAAACATGGGGATAGTCCTTTTGTGTCTGAAATATATATATTTGAACACAAATTTAGCAAATATTCTGAGTACTGTTAATGTAACTGAGTAAAAATATAAAATTAAAACATGATCAGAGAAATATACAAGTGTGTAATAAGATCAGGATAGAGGAACCAGTACATTCTATCCTCTCTCTTTTTTTTTTTTAGGTTTTTGCAAGGCAATGGGGTTAAGTGGCTTGCCCAAGGCCACACGGCTAGGTAATTAAATGTCTGAGACCAGATTTGAACCCAGGTACTCCTGACTCCAGGGCTGTTGCTTTATCCACTGCGTCACCTAGCTGCCCCCTTATCCTATTTTTTATACTCAAATAACCCAGATCTATTCAGGCCTGAAATTTCATCTTTAGCCATAAAAAATTTTAAAATGCAAATATGCCTGAAAGGATTAACATTTTTGGGGGGGGGGGTTGGTTTTTTTGGCAAGGAAAATGGGGTTCAGTGACTTGCCCAAGGTCACACAGCTAGGTAATCATTAAATGTCTGAGGCAGGATTTGAACTCAGGTACTCCTGACTCCAGGGCTGGTGCTCTATCCACTGTGCCACCTAGCCGCTCCAAGAATGAACACTTTTAAGGTTCTCAGTGGTCAAGTTTTTAGTAATGGAAGAACAGTCAGGAAAAGAGACACAGAATTCCATCTATAAGACCTAGGCTCATAAGATTTTAGAATCAAAAGAGAACTTAAAAGTATTCTAGTGTAATCTCTTTATTGTAAAGGTAAGGAAACTGAGGCCCAGAAAAGTTATAGTGCGTGGTAAAACTGGGATTCCAATTAAAATTTTCTCCAAATTCTGAGCTTTTCCCATTCTACCTAGAAGCCTTATATCTCAGACTTCACAGTTTTGCATTAGGGGGTCATACAAAATGATTATAATGGGTAAGTATCCATAAAATTCTGTAAAAACAGAAAACCAGAAATTTACCATGATATAATATCAACTCAAATGGCTTTATATATGGAAGAATCTAGGTTTTCAAGCTGGAAATTATAACACAAAGAGTCCCATTCATACAAAAAGTGAACTTGTGCTAGTTGAATCACTCTGACAAGGGTGGAAGGGATATAAGCCAAATGCTCTCTTCCTTGAAACTCTTAAAATTTCTCCTTTCCATCTAAATGAGGACCGAGGACATTAATTTCAGGTCTTCAACAAAATCAAGCTATGAGATTATAGCTTCTTTCTTTCTTTCCCCTGTTTAATAACCACTTTGTTCTTTTTTTTTAAGTTTTTTTTTGCAAGGTAAATGGGGTTAAGTGGTTTGCCCAAGGCCACACAGCTAGGTAATTATCAAGTGTCTGAGACCGGACTTGAACCCAGGTACTCCTGACTCTAGGGCTGTTGCTTTATCCACTGCACCACCTAGAACCACTTTGTTCTTGCTCCAGCAGCAGCTTCATAGATACTATGTTTTCTGCGACCACTATTCCCAAATGAATTAAAGATTCAGATTCCTACCTTTTGCTAGGGCACAAAAACCATTAGTTATGATTCTGCTTAAGATTGAAATGGCTAAGTTACTCTAAGCTAAAAGAAAAGCACCTCAACAAATAAAGTTGGAAAATAAAAACTCCCAATTTTCTGAAAGAAGCAAGATGTAAAAATTGCAAGTACTCTTATTTCTTGTAACAACCTATGGTAAAGAGGCTATGGGGCCCTCCTTTTCTGAACTAATTTAGACCACATTTAATTCTGGTCTCTAAAGAAAGGAGACAGAATTTCTTTTTGATGGTCTTTAGTTAAACGTACTCCCTTACTAGAGCAGAATTCTGAGCTATAATTTAAACTACGTCTACAACTGGCTTACCTCTTGAGTGTTCTCAAAAAGGATTAGCATGGTTCCATCTAAAAAAGTACTTGGGGGAAAAAAATAAAAAAGTACTTGGAATGTAAAGATGATCAAGTATAAGGCAGTAATTTATTTGCTTTATTGTAAAAGAAATGCCTAAAAGACAAAGGGCTTTAAATATATACTGACAAATATTTAAAACATGAAACAGTAATTCAGAAGTCTAATTATACTCTCTAAATAAGTAAATATTTAAAATATTAAAAAAAGATGAAATACTTTGTGGGAATCCTAAATGGACATTTTTACTTTGGTTCTGCATTGTTTGATAACTCAATCAAGGTCTACATATTGGAGTAGACCAAGACATAACTATAATTAACTTCTAGAGCTTAATTCCTTTGGGGGTGCCCCACTTGGTACTCATCTGAGTTTGCTTTCTTTTAAGCTAAGCCTGTTCATCCTCTCATCAGTTAAGTTCAGATCTCCATTTGAAGTGCTTTTTACTGAGGAATGAACCATTTGGGAAAAAACAAGAGTATCTTGAAGGAACCCCAGAGAGGTCTGATCTGGACTGTTTTCTAGGTTTTCTAGGGATCCATAGAAGAATTTTCATTTGAAGGAGTTTAATTTCTCATCAGAAGGTTGGGGGAAGGGGAATTTTTTGGTCCTGAGTCTTTGTGAGGAGAGTTACATGTGTCCCAGGAGATCTTCTGGGACTAGACTTTCCTTCTGAGAAAGAGGTCATTTTTTCATTTTATATTTTCTTTCCTTAGTTTTTGTTGTCATTCAGTCATGTTAGACTGTTTCTTTCCTCATTTGGTATTTTCTTGGCTAAAATACTGGAATGGTTTGCCACTTCCTTCTCCAACTCACTTTACAGACGAGGAAACTGAAGCAAACAGCATTAAGTGATTTGCCAAGGGTCACATAACTAGGAAGTGTCTGAATTTGGAATTGAATTCAAGAAGAAGGTTTCTGACTCCAGCCCCAGCATTCTTTCCAATGAACCACTGACCTGCCCTTGTTTGTTGGCTCTCCACAAATTTGTACAGAGGGAGAGCTGCCCAAGGTGATCCACTAATAAGAAGCCAGAAGAAGGTATTTTTTCATATCTAGTCTTCCAGGAGGGTATGTTAACTGCATAAATCTTTAGTTCCCAGAATCAATTAAGTTTTGAAATTATTTCAATATTTTTAAGAGAAAAATTTGCCTTGCTTAGAGGTAGAGGCTTAGAGAATGAATAATCTCTAGGGAATATCAACCTCCCAGAGGAGTATAACTATAATTATAGGAAACTTTTTCATGCACATTTTATCAGAGTGCTGTGCTATTATGAGTTTTTGATTTTTTAATACTTTCTTTTGTAGTACAGGAAGTACTACAGAGCTACTTTTTATGTTTGAGTATTTTTCTAGAAGGGATTCTGTTAACTCCTTCTGGAAAGAGACCTTAGACACATTTCAAACCTAAGCTTTGTTTAAATTATTGTCCTTAAGAGCTCTATTCTAGAATGGGGGTGTAATAAGCCAGAGATGACAAGTAAAAAAAAAAAAAAAGCCTAAAGCCTGATCCCTTTCTTTACAAGTCAGAACTGAACCCTGGTCTTAGTCCACAGCTGGGACCTTAAATAGGAAATAGTGCCACATACCTATAGGCTGTGACATTCTAATTACAACAACTTTTGGCCCTTCTGGCACTCCATTCTCTTATTATCAGAACAGAAATTTGTTAGTCATGAGATACCCAAAACCATGAGATGAGTTTCAAACCCAATGGTGGCCTGTCATCATTGCATTCATATATGGTAGCTTGGCATTGACAGTAGGTCACACAGGCTACGTGACACTAATTACTCACTTTCTTAGTGCACCAGGCAATTCTCTAATGGTATAAATTGTAGAGAAGGTATCAATCTGAAATGATATAGGAAATTCCCAACCGGTGAAATCTCAGGTCAAGTAATTTTTTTTTTTAATCTTGGCTTCATCCCATAAGAAATCTGGAAATTTCAATCATTAAAATTCATTGTCCCTATACTAACATGTAGAAGCTAGTTTATAATTAAGGACTTCTATTTTGAAAATTGTCCTTCATTCTCTGAAAAGAAGAAGTATATAGTCTGCAGGGCATATATGCTCTGGAGAGAGTATATACTCCACCATGCCTTCACAAGTTTCTTTACTTTTCTGTGGTAATCATAAATTGTACTATTTTTCTGGACATAGGGAGGAGATACCCAACCATATAAGCTTTCCTAACCTAAGTCATCTGCAGATAACCTTTACATTCATATCTTTGCCCTAGCAACCACCTACTTCTTTCTCCTGTATTTCAACAACTCTGTTGGAATTTCCATACTGAGGAGATCTCACTTTATTCAAACACTCTAAAGCAGTTTTTTTGGAAGCTGTCTCTTTTAGAAGTCTCTTTAGAAGCTGTCTCTAAAAACTTTTAGAAGCTGGCTATTTCATAAAAACTCTGAACAATCTGATCTGCCAACTAGGCAGTGGCCATTAATCCATAATAATCAAAACCAATCAATATATCATATGGTTTAAATCAGGGATTAGCAACCTTTCAGAGGCATTATGCCAAATTTCTATTCATTTGGAGAAATGAAATTCCTTCCAGAAAAAATGATTGATATACAAAGTGAATAAATGTAACAGGAAGACACCTACCGACCAGGAGTGAAAGGAACATGTACAGCTCCATAACCTCGAACCACATCATTTCCAAAAAGGTCAGGTCCATATACACTTATCACTATCTGTGGCCCTTGAAAAGAATAGGTAAAAAGAGGTATCTGTTTTGTTAAGCTCATGAATGAAGTTGGCCTGGAAGACAATATTGTTACAGAAAATAGCCTGAATATTATAGTACCTTTATAAGAGCCATAGTGCCTAGTAACTGCTTAAAATTTTTTTTTCTAGTAACTACTTTTTAACAAGTATCAATCAATTCATGTCAAGCATATCAGCAAACAATGAATTTAACAAAGGCTATAAACTAGGAACAAAGCAGCTTTTTTTTTCATTGAAAGTCACGGACATATAGGAAAATAAATCTACCAAAAAAAGTCATGTAAAATTTAATTTTGTTGGTTTGATTTGGGAATAATTAAGAGAAAATATATAACATTGTTCTGCTTTAAAAATAAAACATGAAGTATAAACAATTACATTCTAGAAAAAGTACATTATATATGTATATGTACACACATACATACATACATACATACATATATCTATATATTTAGTGATATATACATGATAAAGGAGACAGGGAAACCCCAAGATGATGACTTTTTAAAATTAAATTGAATTCACAAGGTATGTTCCTTAACTGATGGTTAATTCTTTCTGGGCACAGTACCTATCATAAAATAACAGTAATTTTAAAGTAACATAAAAAAAGCACTATACAAGATGCTAGGGTCACAAAAGCAAAACCTGAAATGGTACTTGTCCATAAAAAGCTCATATTTTACAAAATATATTACTATATTCAGGTATATATATGTTGGTGCCTTGACTTAGAGACTCTTTTTTTAAAAAAATTATTTATTTATTTATTTGTTTTGAATTTTACAATTTCCCCCCCTAATCTCACTTCCTTCCCCCTACCCCCCACAGAAGGCAGTCTGTTATGTTGTTTCCATGGTATACATTGATCTAAGTTGAATGTGATGAGAGAGAAATCATATCCTCAAGGGAGAATATAAAGTATAAGATAACAAAATTATATAATAAGACTTACAGGCTCTTGACTCATGTCACCAGACATGTTGGCAATATCAATATTTTACTAACATCTTCATGAAAATTTAAAAGAACATATAACAAAACAACGCTTAAAAGAAATATCAGCATTTTTTCTCTAAACTCTGCTTGTTATCAAGCAGTACTTAACCAAATATTAGCTTGCAACTCTACTTTAAGAGAAGCTTTTAAATCATCTTATCTAAATTGGTTCCTCAGTCTGCCTCTAGCAGTCATATTCAACTTTGGATTTAAAAAGTTCTTAAATATCATTAATACATGTTAATGGCTTAGCATTTGCTTCCTCATAAGACTCTGGTGTACAAAATCTCAATTCTTCCCAATAAAACACCTCAGACACTGTCCTTCCGTTCAAATCTTGCACATCTCTGGTAAACCCCCAATCTATTAAAAAAAAAGACTATTTCCCTCTTAGGAGTCTTGAGTTGTTTTTTTTAATAGCAGCCCTTTAGGCCCAAAACCTTATGCTTAGTGGGGGGGGGGGGGGGGTAAGAATGGTGGGAATGACTGACAGCAGCACAGAGCAAGCTAAAGACTTCAGAGCTTCTCTGTACAGGAACATCCTCTCTTGGCCCCTTGCAAAGTTGTCCTTGCTATAGTTGAGAAAGTTTCTAACATTGGATCCTAGATCTAATCCTAGTCCCTTGCTAGGTTAACCTCACCCTGTGTCTAGTCCTACCTGTTACTGAAAATGCTGTAATTGACCCTCGATAAATATTGTGCCTGAGCAACCCATTAAAAACCCTGGTTTTATGTGAGGCTTTCCCTTGTATTCCTATTCCTCAATATGTAATAATCCAAATTTGAACCTTAGATAACAATGATTACATCCTTACAATTGCAGACCAAAAATGTGAAAAGATCTCAGAAAATATTTGATCTAACCCCCTTCATTTTACAGATAAGGAAAAACTGAAGACCAGGGAAGTTAAGTGACTTGCCCAAAGTCACACAAGTAGTAAGAGAGGCAGAAATTTATAGACAATTTCTCAGACCCAGAAGGAAACTCAGAGAGAAACCAAGAGAGATATTTAGACACATACAGAAGAAATAAAGAGACAACAAAGATGAAGAAATGCAACATATGCATATAAGCAAAAAGAAATGTGATATGGAAATAATAGTGAGAAAGACACAAAGAAGAAAATCAGTGAGAGTCAGACAACCCAACACAGATTTCCATGCAACATCTCCATCTTGTGGAATTTTGGAGCACTGTCACTAAAAGTTTTGAAAACTGTCTTGGTTTTCCCAACTATGAATGAACACATACCACAATTCTACTACAAATAAATATATTAAAAGTTAAATAAAATGTTAACTTAACCTAGTAGAAAAACACTACTATTTTAAACAACCTTTTGTTGTTCTTTTAAGACATTCCCATTGGTTTTAAAGAGACTTTTTTTTTTTTTAGTGTTTTTGCAAGGCAATGGGGTTAAGTGGCTTGCCCAAGGCCACACAGCTAGGTAATTATTGAGTGTCTGAGGCTGGATTTTAACCCAGGTACTCCTGATTCCAGGGCTGGTGCTCTATGCACTGTGCCCCCATTCCCATTGGTTTTAGAGAAATATTTTCCAGAGGAAAATTAAAAGAATTTATACATGTATAGCCCCCAAAAGAACTCTTAAGATCACAAATTATTGTTTCAGAAAAGAATGTTTTAAATTATAAACAGTAATAAAACATTTCCAAACCATTTCATGAGAAAAGCTAAAAACTAATAAGCTAATAGTTAATAGCACCATGAGGAAAAGCACATTATAAAAGGGAACTAGAGTATAATTGATATTATTGCATATATTTTCATGGCACTGTATAGTTTACAAAATGCTTCTGCATACATTATTCCATTTGATTCTCTCACAAGATGAGTTATTATTTATCCCATTTTTACAAATAAGGATTGACTCCCCTAAGTCACAGACAAATATAGCAGAGTCAGAACTAAAAGAGACCACTTGACTCTTAGTTGTTTTATTTCCATTAGATTATACTGTATTTGTTATTTTTAAAAAAACCCAAACAGGATTTAATATCAATTTATCTGGAATAACTAAGAAAATTTAGACCTAGTAGGCAAAGTTGAGATGTCTTCAAGTATGTCCCCAACCCAACTTCACCTTTTTTTTTTGCCCAAACTAATGGAATGATGGCCTTTTAAGATAGAAAACTCCTATTCAACATTCAAAACTTCTACATGACATTCAAATTCCTATTTTTAGGGGCAGCTAGGAGCCCAGTGGATAGAGTACCAACCTGAAGTCAGGAGGATCTGATTTCAAATTGGGTCTCAGACACCTGATACGTTCTAGTTGTGTGATTTTGGGCAAGTCACTTAATCCCATTCCTTCACCAAAAAAACAAATTCCAATTCTTCCTTCCAGAGTTACAGTTCTGAGCTCATGTTTCTTATATATGCAATTCTGAAAATAAGAGGATTTCAAACAATGAAAAGTTCTTTCCAGGTTAGGACTGAGTCATTCCAGACTTCATTTGAGGACATTACCCTAAAGTTCTAAAATTTTACATTAAAAAGTCAGTTTTAATACTATATTACAAATCCAATTTTTACTTACAGCCATAAGGATTGGTACTTTTAAAGGTGATATCAATAGGGAAGTTCCACACCAGGGTTTGCTGGGTTTTTAGAAGCCCATCTGGACTTTTAGAAGTAATTTGAGATATTCCCTCTTCTAAACCCTAAGAAAAAAAAAAAAGCAATTTTTAAATTTAGTGCCATACCAAACAAATGACCAAGGAATATTTTACAGAAATGGTCAAAATAAAAAATGTTAATTTGGAGGAACAAAGAACTGGAATATCATGGGAAACAAAGAAAATAAGTACGAAGATGGGAGGGTGGGAACAGCACACATTTAGATTTTTATCTTATAAAGCAGTAACCATAAAACTTTAATACTAATTAAGAATAGTTATTCAAGAGTAATGTTGTGACCTCTTTTGATATAAACCAGATTAGAAATGTAAAGCTGTCTAAATTTTAAGAAAACCTCACATTCTGTTCTTGAGGAAAAACATGAGCTAGAACATAATAAAATTGGCTAAATGACCCCACCCAAACAATAGTCAGTGGATTAGTGGGACAAGAAAAAATCAGAAATAATTGACCTAGTTAATAATTAGCTCAGAGTTCAGTAAATCTCCAAACATAAATTATTGGGAAAGAACCCTTTATCTGATAAACAATTATTGGGAAAATTAAAATAGCTTGGAGAATTTAATTTAGATCAACATCTTATACCACTTAACACAATAAACTCAAAATGGGTATACTACCTGAATGTTAAAGGTCACAAAACCATCACTAATAATTAGAAAATGTAGTTTTAAAAAACTCTGAAATGTGGTCTACCTCACAAATGCAAACTGGAAAGGGTGACAAAATATGGGAATACTCAGTGTTGGATGGGTTGGAAAGACAAGCACATCACTACCCTAGAGACAGAACTGTGAATTATCAACCATTCTGGAAAGCAATGCCCTTTGACCCGGAGAGCCTACTGGTAGGCATATATTCCAAGCAGGTCAATGATAAAAATCAAAGGTGTCATATGCAAATTTTTTTTGCAGCAGTTTTTGTAATAACAAGTATTAGGGAACGGTTAAATAAGTTGTGATCCAGGAATGTAAATTATTTTGTGGTGCTTAAACAAGAATGGATGTTATCTATCTATCTATCTATCTATCTATCTATCTATCTATATATGAACAAGAATATTCATATGAACTTAAATGAAGTAAGCAAAACCAAAAAAGTAACATATTACTATTAAGCATATAAATGGAAAAAACTACCAACAAAATAATTAAAACAGAATTCTGTGGAATCATAATGACCAAGTTTGTAGCCAAAGTGAAATGAGAAGGTACCTAAACTCAGTTTACTAGAGAAGTGTATACTGTATATGTCATACTTATTCAATGTGCTGGTTAGTTTTACAGAATTTTTTTCTTTCTTTATGCTTAGTTTAAAAGGATAGATCTCTCAGAGGTGAAATAAAAACAAAAGTTACCAAGTAAAAGAAAATTTTAAACTATATAGCATTTTTGTAATCATGGGATAAAGTGTAATAATGATTCTGAGTACTTGCACTGAGAATTTGATGAAATTAAGCTGGGTGCATCAGATCTGTGGTCATTCTTGCACAGAAATCTGAGCATAGAGTGTCTAGTAAATATTTATTGTTGTTGTTCAGTCGTTTTAGTCATGTTAGACTCTTCACGAACCCATTTGGGGTTTTCTTGGCAAAGATACTAGGATGGTTTGCCATTTCCTTCTCCAGCTTATTTGTAGATGAAGAAACTGAGGCAAACAGAGTTAAAATGACTTGTCTAGGTTGACACAGCTAGTAAAGTATCTGAGTTTGGATTTGAACCCAAGAAAATGAGTTTTCCTGACTTCAGGCCTGGCACTTGATCGACTACCTACCTGCCCTCTAATAAATATTGAAATGGTTCATTTTTATCGTGTCAAGTCAGGGCATTGAATCTGGACATTTTATCTCTTTGCCAGGTGGCGGGGAGGAAGAGGGACTGGGAGGAATATAAGAAGAAAGGAAAAAAAGCAACAGAATTGAAAAAAGATTTACAGTTCAACTTACAGAAGTTGGTACCCAATCTTGGCCATAAACGAAACAATACTTGCAGTAGAGGTCATTAAACTCAGGAAACTTCAAAAAAGAAAGAAAACAGGTGCTTTATTTCCAACCACACTTCCCTTCTCTATTCGGTAGGCTGGCATGGAAAGCATTTTTGTACGATCGCCCTGTTAGCAACCCTGCCAGTCCGGCTGGGGCATCTCCTGCCATCAGTCTCCAGAGTGACCGCCTGGGCTGTGGTCACTCAGGGAGGGTATGGCCTGCCCCAGGAGACTGTCCAGGAAGCCGCGGCGAGTTTGGGGAAAGGCCCGGGGAACACAAGACTGGGAGAAGCTTTCCTCCAATCTCTAAAATTTCAGGTTTTTTTTGCAAGGCAGCGGCTTGCCCAAGGCCCCGCGGCTAGGTCGCTGTCACGTGCCTGCGGCCGCGTTTGCCCCAGGTCCTCCTCGCCGCCCCTTTCCAATCTCTTTTTAGACAAGGAAGCGGGTGAAGTGAGCGCGGGGGCCCGGGGTGCGGCCTGCTCCCCTCGGACCCCCGCCTCGCGGGGGGCCGGCTCCTCCAGCCCGGCGCTCTCGGCTTACAGGGAAGGAATTCTGGGGCGGCGTTGGGGCCGCAGCCCGGGCCCCGCCTCACTCTCTTCCCCGGGAGCCCCGGGCCCCTGCGGAGGGGCGCGGGCGCGGGCGCGGGGGCGGGGCTGAGCCTGCCGGGGGCGTGGCCTCGGGCCGAACATCCCCTCCCCCTCCCCCTCGGGTCCCGGGCCCCCCTCACCAGGCCGCTTTCCACTTGCCCGTTGACCATCACCAGGAAGACCGTGGGGTTGGCCGCGGCCATGGCTGTCCCCGGCGCCGCGCGCAGCCCGCGTTGCCGAGCGTCTCGGGAACGCCCCTTAGAGACGGACGGCGCGCCGAGGGGGACAAGCTTCCTCGCAGTGGGCGGGGCGAGCCCGGCCGGAGCATGCGCGCTTGCTCGGGTTGGGGGGAGGGCTCTCCCCGCGGCCCGGGCCTCGTGATCCCGTCTAACCACGTGCCGCCGCCAGACGCGGCCCCAGATGCCACCGGCCGCGTGGCCCTGGGCAAGGCGCTGCAATCTCGATTTGCTTCTCAAACGTGAATGGGCACGGGGGCCGGAGGCAGGAGGACCCGAGTTCAAGTCCGCCCTCAGACACTTCACAATGACCTAGCCGTGTGCCCTCGGGCAAGCCGCTTAACCCCACTGCCTTGCAAAAAACCTAAAAAAAAAGAATGAAGGGCAAACATCATCCAGGTGTTCGGCATCAAGAGGCAGCATGCAGAACCCAGCTCCTCTGACTGCAGAATTGGTGCAGGATGACGTCCGGAAGAATCACGTCTCAGAGAGTTAAAAGATGTTTTATTACAGGGCCACGAGGTTATTAGAGGACAAGCAGCTAGCAGGGGAGAACCTAGGATTTATATCGGGGTATAGGGTTATGTCAGGATGCTCAAGGATGATAAAGGCTCGTTGGGGTTAATAGCTGGCTATCTCAATATACTTTTATCTCCCTGTCCTTGTAGGATCTTCCCAGTGCTAGATTGGATGGGTGTTGCATCTAGTTGGCAGGACACAGGATACCCAAATGACTGTCATCAATTCAAGGTCCGGTGCCGGGAGGAGAACTGTTCTCACGATGGTAGCAAGGAATGTTAGTTATAAGAACATAATTTCTCAGGATGCACAGTCAGCATAGGAAGACACAAGAGGAATTATTTGTTATCTTTCTAGTACTTCCACAGCATCAGAATCAGTGGATTACAGCTCATTTCGACCAAGTCCATTACCCAATCACCAATAATATATTATTAGAAGGAGCCCTGGGTGGGAAATATAAAGAAAGGGTTTCTAGTACTCTCTGCCACCGACTTCATTATGTTCAAGCCACAATTCCTTTCCCTCTAAAATGAAAGGACAAAAACTAGATGAACTCTAAGAGTCTCTCCCAGCTCTGAGTTTTAAATATAAGCTTGAGGTTTCAGTGTAGCATCTAGATGGAGTTCTTTTGTTGAATTGCTTTGGGTTGGTTTTTTTGTGTGTGTGTTTTTTGGGGTTTTTTTTCAGGATTTTGCAAGGCAAACGGGGTTAAGTGGCTTTCCCTAGGCCACACGGCTAGGTAATTATTAAGTGTCTGACCGACTTTGAACTCAGGTACTCCTGACTCCAAGGCAGGTGCTTTATCCACTGCACCACCTAGCTGTCCCTATGTTGAATTGTTTTTCAGTTATGTCCAACTCTGTGACAGGATTTGGAGTTTTCTTGGCAAAAATACTGGAGTGATTTGCCATATCCTCCTTCAATTTATTTTACAGATGAGGAAACTGAGGCAAACAGGGTTAAGTAACTTTTCCAGAGTCACCTAGCAAATAATTTTCTGAGACTAGATTTGAACTCAGGAAGATGAGTCTTTCTGACTTCTGGCAGAGTGCTCTATCTACTTCACCACCTAGCTCTCATAAATAGGATTAAAATATTAATCCAGATACAGATTTCCAAAGTGATAATTAATCTCAAGGGAACACATAAAATCCCCAAGAGTCTTAGACCTTAGATTTAGGTCAAAAGAAAAATTACAGTTTATAGGATCATAGATTTAGGAAAGTTCTAAT